>NC_091012.1:119009091-119626869 GCF_041146395.1 Eulemur rufifrons | reverse complement strand
TCTTGGCTAGAATCTTTCTTTAAATAAAAATGAGTGGGGTGATTGTCATAGTTCAGTATTTTTGAAATGAAAAGTGGCTATCAGTACTCCCAACAACTTGAGCTGTTCTGGTTATAGTAGGTGTTAAGAACATATCTAAATAGTTTAAAATTTGTCTTAGTAGGCATAAGCAAGGTTTTTTTCTTTAAATGTAATTCATGTGGTTGTAACTAATAAATATTTATGTGTAACAATGGAGAAAAAGAGGCTCCAAAGTAAAAATCCATATTAAAAATCAAATTTAGGTTACATTATTGCATAGCAATATAAAACTATATTATACATATATATTTCCATATATACATGCATATATATTTATATACATACAAATACATATAGGTATATATAAAAATATGGACATAGATGTATATATGTACATTTATATGTAAAATAGATATATAAATTTGTATAATTGGATATTATATATGATATACATATCTGTATATTGTGAATTTTTTTCTCATTTTTTAATCTTTGAGGATAAGGTCAAGTCTTTACTGTCAATATGATATTAAAAATTAAAGTAATTATTCAAATAAACACAAGAAAAAAATCTCAGACTTTTACACTTTTGCTGTTCATTATTATGATAGTAGTTTTTGTTTTTGTTTCTTGGTTTGCTTTGTTTTTGATAGTTGGTTCTGCCAGAACTGAATGGGCATGACTTTGTTCCAATGAAACTATTTACAAAAAGAGTCATGACCCATAGTTTGCCGACCCCTGCCCTAAAAAAATCCATTGACATGGTATAATTTTAAGAATTAGAAAATTTTTTTTTCTAGAAAACAGTTTATTTTGCCCAGACTCTTTAGTATTTAGTACATTTTAACTTCACAACTTCGAAAATTACCTCCATGAAAAAGAGAATGATCTGCAGTAGCCATTTTGCTGTTACCTTCGATTAAGTAGGTTTCTTTTCTTTTCCTTTTTGTCTTTCATTTAAGAATTAGAAAATTTTAGTAAAGATCCGTTATGTTTCTTCATATAATTTGTAATGTCAGCAATATTTTTAAGAAAATATAAATTAATCTGAGAAAATAACCTAAGTAAATTTCATTTTTATTATTTGAATGGAAACACATGGTGACTTTTTTCTTATATTTGAATTTAAATATATTGAGCTAAGTCAACCTGCTCTTACCATAAGAATAGCTTAGACAATAACTTAATTTCTTTAGATTATTTTCTCTAGAATGTACTGGACTCTTGGACAAATATCTCCTTATCATTAAACCTAAGGTTTCATGTCTGAAAAGCAAAAGTTTGGTCTTTATTTGTGTAAAGTATCTTCAAATTATATAATTTAATATTTCTATGAGTATCATATTATTTGCCAGTAGAAACAGTGCCCTTGTTTTCAGTGTTCTTTTAAAAAATCTCATTGAGAATGTCATTTTTTCAAGAGATCATGTTCTCTTTGAAAGTCACTTCTAGTTTCTACATGAAAAAATGTCTTCTAAAATCAATACCAGTGAAAGTTAATCAGTGATAGAATGATTACAGGATGCCTTGTTTATCATTGGAAGGTTAAGATAGTTATCTCTGTGATGGTCCTCACATCTAATTTGAAAGGACAGAGGGACCGCGTTTTCTGACCATGTCACTTCTAATTTGTGAAATGTCCCCATTATAACCCCTTTGTAAGATGGCAGCCTGCCTTTATTGCCATAGTATAAAGAGATTAGTGAATATTATGCCCAAGTGCCCAGGATTTCACCAGCCTGTTCCCTTCTTAAATTTATCATAGATTCAACATTGTCATAAAGAGAATAATTAGAAAATCCTCTCATATCCCATCTCATTATGTAATTGTGCATAAGGAAAAAATAGTTTTAAAGTAGTTTTAAAGAGAAGAAAGAATTGGGTCACACAGCTGCTTCCCAAATGTTAATTTTTTTGTTCCTATTGCATCTATTATTTTTCCTCACCAAAATGCAGAGATTACTCAGAGTGAGATACAACTATTTTCCCTCTAACCAAATCTTCAATGCCTGCTATTTTATTTGCCTATAATAAGAGATAATTAAAAGGGAATCAATGCAATTGGCAGGGCAAAATCACCAGGTTTATTTTTCATAAAACTCTCTGAAGAGCATGCTCATATCTCTGGAAACTGGCTTTTCCCTCTAATAGAGAAGTTACAGTGGAAGCAACCACATTTTTCCAAGGTGACCACAACTTGTCCATAGAGATGAAGACAGAGGTTGGCACATGGCATGCTGAATTAATTCAAGTCTATTCTCAAGATTTTATAGTTGAAACTGGGAAATGTTCACCCATTGAAACTCTGAGTTCTTAAATGGAAATGATGCAAACTCACAAGCTGTTGGCAGGGACTATTTTCTGATATGTGTTTTTAAAAATAGAAATATCATTCTACAGAGAGAGAAAAAAAGAATGAAGCAAATATACATACAGAGAGAGGGAGAGTTTAGATATGAAGAGCAACGTCTGCTTCTTCTATGGTTTATGGATCAGTGGTTCCAGTTCACCTCATCACTTGGCTGGATCCTTGCCCTTGGGTTGTGTGAGATAGCTGTGTATATGTTTAATAAACTTTCTTTTGCTAAATTTAGTTTAACACATTGACTGCCACACTAGAAAAAAAAAATTTCCCTGGGGCCATGGTGTTTTATTAAAACAAAACGATCCTTTCTAATTTGTTATTTTTTATTGTTTTATGTGTGTGAATTATATGCAATGCAATCTATGTTTTTGGAATTAAATTGTCAATATTAATTGTAACAATAAGAACATCAACAATTTAGATTTTCGCAAACCAACTGCAGGGTTTTGCCTCACGAAGCCCCGGGCTCAAAACTAGCCTGAGTTAAATACAACTCACATGACAGTCAATGTGTTAAATGGGTTTCCATAAATTAAAACAAACAAAAAAAAAACTAATTGTGAAGTTTATTTCATACTCTGTGCATTCTAAAAAATAATAAAATGTAAATATAATGCCTACATAATAAATCTCTTACAAAATTTGACACTAAATTATTAAAAAGAATTAGCCAAGAGATACACTCCAGAGAAAAAGGCCACAAAAGTTTGTGTGTATATTTGCTTATTTATTTTTAAAAATAATTTTTAGTTATTTTTATGAGCCATGCAACAGTGTTAACTAGGCAATAATGAATAAATACAAAAGTGAATGTCTAGTTTATTGAGAAACAGATGTACTAACCAAATAATTCCCCAAATTTATTAGTACAACCTCCATGGAAAACAATGTGAAAATTTCTCAAAGAACTAAAAATAGAACTACTACTCAATACAACAATCTAACTACTGTATATCTACCCAAAGAGAAATTAATATATCAAAATATATCAAATATATATCAATATATAATATATAATATATCAAAAATATCCCTGCACTAATATGTTTATTGCAGCACTCCTCACAATAGCAAAGATATGGAATCAACCTAAATGTTAATCAATGGAAGAATGGATAAAGAAAATGTGGTATATCTACACAATGGAATACTATTCAGCCATAAAAAAGAATGAAATCACGTATTTTGCAGAAACATGGATGGAACTGGAGGCCACTATCTTAAGTGAAACAAGCCAGGCACAGAAAGTCAACTATCACATGTTCTCACTCATAATTGGGAGCTAAATAATGTGTACACTTGGACATAGAGCATGGAATGATAGATGAGGTGAACAATTGAGGGGAATGGAATGGCCATATAGAGTGCAATGATAGACAAGATAGAAGGGTGAGGGGGCAGTAGGGAGGTGGATGATGAGAAATTACTCAATGGGTACATTATACATTATATGGGTGATGGATACCCTAAAAGCCCTGACTTGGCCACTATGCAATGTATGCACATAACAAAATTGTACATGCACCCCATAAATTTGTACAAATTAAAAAAATATGGGGAGAGGCAACATGGTTGACCAGAGACATCAGTTGTGAGATTGTATCAGAAAGAAGGAAAAGTTTTAGATGGACAAAAGCCTAGCACAGGTGTCATTCTGAGGGAGAAGTGCCAGAACCTACCAAAGATTTCATGAGAAGAAGTTATGGAGCAGAACAAGAAGGAGCAAGATTTCATCAGATATCAACCCTTGAGGAATTTGGAGCCCTGTGGAGAGTGTAGGTAGGGATTTTGTTCCTCCTCCTGTCACCCCTCTGGAAGACTGCAGGCTCCTGAACTGTGAGCTTCTTACCCTAATGAGCCCCAGAGCTGCTGCTGCCAGTGAACTGGGAGCCTCTTGAGAACAGAGCACTGGGCTGCCAGCCCCCTCAGGGTTGCTCCCCCCACCACAAACCCAAACCAAGGCACGGGTGCCATACTGCTTCTCCAACCATTGTGTGACTTTATCCTCCCCAGGGAGCTTCAGCTCTTCAGTTTTCATGTCACTGGTCCCCACACAAACATTTCCCAAATCCTGCCCAGACTGCAGAGGCCATAAGGGCCAGTGGGTCCTGGGGGACTGTGTGATCCCAGAGCTTGGACATTCAGGGTGGGCTTCTTTCAGGGGAGAAGAACAAAGGGGACCAGAGTGCCAGCTATTCTCCATTCAGACTCTTATTTCCCCCAACCCTCACCTCCCTCTCACTGCTGCTGATGGGAAGTTCCCACGTAAGTCAGCACTGGTGCCCCAAGAGACAGTTGAGCCAGGGCTCTCAGGTGCAGCTGCTTCCCCTCTGTTGTTGCTCCCATCACACCAAGGCTTCCACAGAGAGTGGGGTTCACACTTTTCCTTTTAAAGACCTACTACAGACCAAAGGGTGCATAAACTGTGAGCTCCCTGCCAGCTGGCCCTCCCCAGTGCTGCTTGCCTGACTGTTCCAGTAGAGCAGGGCATAACCTGAAGCAGAAGGACGTTAAGCCTGCTTGAGCACTCCATAGGTAACTTGGGATGAGCACAGTTCTCCCTGGCATGGTCAGGGATTCAACTTGGGGAACAGAGGACAGGCTGCAAGCCAGATCTTATACCCCCAGTACTCGAGCATGTTGCTTGGGGGCACAGAGAGCAGATTTGTGAACTAATTTTGGGAGGCAAGGGAGCTCACGCAGGCAGAACTAAAAGGAGAATGTGGTGTGGGTCTGAGCTGCAATGTACTCACAGAGCACCCCTTCCCCCACAGGAAAGCTGTCCTTTTGGTCTGGGGCAGAATCCTGGGCAGATAATCTCTCAGCCTGCAGCACCATAGCTGGTGAGCTCAAAGTACCCACAAGCAAAGTCAAAGGTCCTTACACAGCATATGCTATAGGCTCACCCTTAAGAATGAGGGGGATAAAAGAGTCCCATCTAAACAAAATCCCAAAACAAGAAGTGACAGATGCTCCAGATGAGAAGAATTAAGCACAAGAACTTCAGAAATATGAAAAATCAGAATTAAAGGACTGCTCCAAAGGAGCACATCAAATCTCTAGCAATGGATCCCAACCAAAATGAAAATACTGAAATGACAGCTAAAGAATTCCAAACATGGATTGTAAGGAAGTTCAATGAGATCAAAGAGAAAACAAACTCAAAGAAACCAGAAAAATAAATCAGGAAATGAATGGCAAATTCACTAAAGAGATAGATATATTTAAGAAAAACTAAACAGAACTTCTAGAAATGAACAACACATTTAGGGAAATACAAAACACAGTGGAATGTTTTAAGAATAGACTAGACCAACCAGAAGAAAGAATTTCAGAGCTTGAAGACAATTCTTTTCAATTAATTTAAAATGCTTCACAGGTTTTAATCACTCGAGAACATTAATTTATAAATTTAATTAGAAAATAAATATAAATCACAAAAAAATCTAAAATAAAAAATGTGGGGAAATGCTGTGAACGAGAGGTAAGGGGCAGGGAGCCAGGTAGAGGAACCAACATATTTGAAGGCCTTGTGGCTAATTCAAACAAAGCATTCCAGTGTGGCTAATCAGAAGTGTTTTTTTTCAGAAAGCTGTTTATTAATTAGGTTGGAAAAGCATTGCTTCTGTTTGCTGATTACCATATTTATCTTTTATGTGGGAGGAGCATTTTTGTTTGTATTTCACATTTATGTTTCAAATTATTAATATTTAAAATCCTCTTTCCTTAACACTATTCAAGAAAGGTATGTAGCATGCAATGTTATTTACCCCATCAATTTGTTTAGTGTACTTTCTCTTTGTAGTCATTGCTAAAGAAAATTTCATCTCAGGCATATTCATAATTTCCTCATGGGTTAGTCAATGAATTAGTGAAGTCCTCCTTAGTGCAATATGACTCTGGTGGTGTCCCAGGACATTATTTTAGGTCATTCTCAGCTCCATCTCACCAAGGTAGTGAGCCCAGAGCCATGGAAATGTTCATCTCCACCAAGACTTAATAGGAAAAGATACACTTAGGGGAACAGCATGAAGTATTTTCTTGGACTAGCATCCCTCTGTTCTTAAACTGCAACCAGTGCTATTGTAACATTTCAATCATATTATAACAAATTATGTCAGGAATATAAGAGGGAAAACTATACTTTTGTGACTTCTCCAGGTTTCTGAGTGGTGTCTGAACTACTTAGCTGTGTGCACAAAGAACTGTACATTTAGTTGCCATGGCAGTGCTTATCTGTTGTCTTTATAGGGAACAAAATGGTACTTTAACCACAGTGACTCATCCCCTGAGGTAAAATTGATAAAGCTGCTTTTCTTAACTTTGAGCCAGAATGCTTCAGTTGGCAAAGATATTTTGTTGATTTTGTTGTTGTTAAAGAAAAGATACTTGTTGATAAATCCAGGTTGAACCCCCATTTTCAATAATTTATAGCCTTGAGCAAAGATTAAAGTTTCCTGGATCTATTTGTAATAATTTGCACATAATAAATGCACGACAAATAGAATGGCTGTCAGGGAAATAGTTTTTCACTAACATATATTCTCTTGAATTACATGTAGGCATTAATGAATGCATGGCACACTGATAACTCCCTGCATTATTGGTGAGAGAATATCAATGATCTGATGCATAGTCCACCCCTGATAAGGAATCTTTATTGTTCGTCAGCATATAGTCAATGGACAGCCAGTGTTAGGTGTGTCACTTTAAGAATTCCCCAGTCACTATGCATGTTGGTGATGGAAAGAATGAGTGATTATAGGACAAATATGAGAATCCATGTGTATACTTATGGATGTAACACCCAAGCAGAATTATTAAGAACCTTCCACTATGGTACTTTCACTTTGCTTCATAATTAATTTTATTTCTACATTACTGGATTACCAGCTTTTTGAGGTAGATGATACCATTATTATTAGTAGTAGTAGTATTGTTATTGATTACCAAGTATCTAAGAAGAAAGGGCTCAATATATACTTGTTGAATAAAGAGTCTACTTTGTGAAAGTTACATTCATCAGGCTAAAGCCTCTCTTTGTATATACAAGTATACAAAGAGAAGGAGAAAAAAATCTGAGAACAATAGGCTAACTGGATGCCCCAAATTGGTTTTCTTCTAGGGAAATATTCTGGGTTGTGCTTAGCCTAGTAATAATAACTATGATTTCACCTTATCTAGAGAAGCTTAGGAGAAACTAGTCCAGCACTGAGAAAGCTCTTTTTAATTCTTTTAATTAAATATTTTATGCCTTTGAAAAGTCTTCAAAAACTATACTTTTGGAAGTCTTTAGGAACTAAGATTACTTATTTCCTTGACCTGGCATATGTTTCTGAGTAAAACAAATGAAATATCCTAGATACTAACCAACCTAAGTTATTTGATCTTGAATCAAATAACTCTGACAGAAATGAGGCAAAATTTTAATGACTAATTTAACCTTTGTGATAAAATTCCTTGGGATGAAGTTAATTTGGCAATGGAAGAGAAAAAACTCTGCAGCATCAATACTGAAGATACAAAATGTACTAAATGTTTTAAAATCAGGAAGCATGGCTTTTTACCTGTAGTGGTATTTTTTTTAATTAACAAAATCTCTCCAACAAAACTCCATGAAAATTATTCATGTTATACCAGAAGTTTGCAAAATGCAAATGTGATAATGCAGAAAGGATTACAAAGTTTGTATTACGTGAGATTTTGCAACTGACTCTTCTTCATTGATGTAGACACAAGTATTGAAATTTTGAAGCTAATCCAGATAGTAATATGTAGTATATTTGGGAACCAGAACTTGAAATTACAGCACACAAACATTATCTCAGTTTTAAAAAGTAAGTGTTGTGTTGCATAGTTTAATTGTTCATCTTCTAAAGAAATGCAGTAAATTCTTATTATTCCTTGATAATCTCTATGTCATCATGTCTAATTCTTTTGATAAAATGTTCTCTGTTTTAGTTTCTGTAACCACAGCTAATTTTGATTTCCTTTAAAATCAAAGAAAAAAAATCAATCTCTTTCTGTGCTAGATTATGGACCTCTTCATAGCTTGAGTGTGTGTGTAAAACTATTCTTTGCTGCATAGGTTATAATAGCAAAAAATTAGGAAAAATCTGTCAAAAGGGAACTTGAGAGATAAAATGTACAACACAGAATACTAAATAACAAAAAAGAGATGAACTAGATTTCTCTGTATATTAATATCAATAAATATCCAGAATATACATCTGAGTTATAAATATAAAATCAAATTACAGAATTTAATACATATATGTAACATTATATATCTCACATATTATGTATAGCATTATATGTAATGTTAATTAATATAAGTACCAGTATAAAATTGGAATGGAAGAATATGCCTCAAAATTATAATAGTGATTGTCTCTGGCAATTTGGAAGGGGGATCTGGTTGTGGTTTAAGTGTAATTAATCTATATTAGTAATCTTTTATTTTTTAATGATAATTTGAAGCAAATGACAGATTTTAAAAGATCTGGATCGGGGAAGGTATATGTATATATTTTTTTAATTATTCTTTGTATTTTTAGTGATTTTTATTTCTCAAAAACAAAATGACTCCTCTTCCATGAAGTCTTCCTTGATCTCTTTAAGTCAAACATTATCTCTATGTCTCCTCTGTGTGCCTCTAACACTGAGCTTATGAGCTCTCTTACAAGAGTTATGCTATTCTGCTTATTGAGTTTATCACTCCCATTAAATTGAAAAAATGTGATTGAACAATGTCTTAACACCTTTTGTATCCCTTCACAAGACCTTACCAGGTATCTGTTGCACAGCAAACACCTAATAAGATTTTACTAAACTCAATACTGAGAGAATAGTATAATTTACACAGAAACACTTGCTTCCTTTTAGGTAACTATAAAAATGTTAAATTTTCAATGTTTTCATGCTTTTCTTTGCACAATGGACCAATGTTTTGTACCTATGGTATGTTTCTATGGACATACTTTTGAAATGAACCTCTACTGAAAGTGAAAATATAGTGTTTTATGTTTATATGTTCCTACCATATTGAAGATGCTCCAGACTCCAATTACCAGTCCAAACCTAGACTAGCTTGGTGGTCAAAGGGACTCATTTCAATTTTTCTTCTGTCATAAATATCTATTCTGTGTCCTAATTCTGAGTTCTAGACTATTGAATGAACTGTAGCATTTTTCTTGGTTACTCCATTATGTCACTTTGGCTCTATTTGCCACTCTAGTAATGTTAACTTCTGCCTGTCAACACCAGTTAACATTTTTTGAACATCTATTGGGTCCATAGCAGAATTTGAATTCATTCTTTTGAAAGTTATCAAAGTTTGTTAAGTTGAACAACACCCAACTCACAAATGATTACTTTTGCAAATACATATGTTAGATATACAAGTACATATATGAATTCATGTGGCTCCAAAGTGTACTATTAAATGTACTATATTGAGCTAACTTTTATTAAAAGACCTGTGAGGACATCAATTATGCTTGCTCATACTTACATATAATGCTAAATTTAGGTTTTAATGCTAGCTTTTAAAATGTCTTCTTTGCCTGCTACTTATACTAAAAGGACACCTTAATTCTTGAAAATGAAATATATGTTTTAAGAACACTTTTCTTATATTTTTTAGATTTTTTTCCAGTTTTCTCTGCTTTTTCAGACTTAGGACCAGACATGCCCAGCTACAGTTGGCCCCCCAGATTGTTATCCAGCGTTTCTTTGAGACAATACTTTGCATGGAGTGTATTTTCTTAGCTGGTTAATTCCTGTGATTGCTGGACTCTATGCACAGTGTGATGTGTTTCACAATGAGATCTGACTAGCTATCCTGGCACCTTGAACGTGTTTGTTTCAGTTACTCTTTCACACCTACATACAAAAGATATGCTGATGATAGCATTGACTTTTCAGTGATATGTTCATAATAATTAGAATTTTTTAAAAAAACCTTGAGTTGAAATATACAGTCCTTGCATGACTTTGATGATTTTGTACTTAAGAAAGGCATGAACAGCCTTGAGGAATCCTTGCTGACTTTGCATTCTGAAGCAAGTCACATGTACCTCCCAATGAGGAGAAAAACAAGCTAATTTCATTCATTTACCCCCACCATACTACATGGACTGGCTGGTCAGTTACTTGCTGATGTTGTCAAAGCTGACTCTTAAAGACAATTCATCTGGCTAATATGCAAATACCTTATACCCAAAGTATAAGATAGGCATCAGAGGTAGCCAGGTTTTTAAGGCAGGAGCTATATTATAGGTGCCTGGTATTTTGCAGGCCCTCATGAGCACACTGTTAGGTGTTTAGGTATCAGAAAGGTTTTGGAAATCCTGCTCAGCCCCTGGCATCTTTTAGGCCCTCTCTTAGTCTCTAGTCCAGCTGTTCAATGAAAAGAATTGAGGATGAAGAGCCATCAGCATGGCTACAGCTGGTGTTATGGAGTTTGGCATTATGCTACTAGATAACACACGCATTGTTTTTACTCATGTGGAAGGCTGCCTTGCTGTGCATTTCTACGCCTGTCAGAAAGATTGATTCCTGAAATACTTTGAAAAAATGCTAAGTACTAGCTACTTTGGGTATTTACCCAGGGGCATCGCAGCTGCCTGGCATTGCAGTGTGGCAGCTGAGCAGTAATCGCTGCTATTTCTCTGATTTGTTTGTGTCTTTGTCAGCATCTGAGAGGAGGGAGGTTCAAGCCCAGAGTGGGGCCCTCGCTCCCTAGTGATCTCATCCAGCCCATGGCTTTAAATACTCTCTGTCATACTAATGACTCCCAAATTTATTTCTCTGGCCCTGATGTCATCACTGCATCCCAGACTCTTATATCTGGCTGCCTACTAAATAGCCCTGTTTTGATGTCTGTAAGGTATATCAAATTTAACATAAGCAAAACCAAACTCTTGATCTGTCCACCCATATGTGCTCCGAATTGCTCATCCAACCATGTTCCCACAAGAATAAATGGCAACCCCTTTCTTGTGGTTGTTCCAGCCAAAGCCTTGCAATCATCCTTGACCTCTCCCTTACCTTGTATCTCACATCCCAGGGAATCCAACTTGAATGTAGATTCAGTACATAAACACTTCTTTGCTGTTTCCACCTTAAAACCAACAATAAATCTTATCTGGACTGTTATAATTGCCTCCTAACTAGTCAACCTGCTTTCCCCATCCCAAAAATGTACTTTACCACAGCAGTAAAAGGGAATCCGAAAACACAAATTGTGTTATGTCTTCCTCTGCTTAGAAATCACCAATGACTTTCAATTCCAAGGTCCAGACTAAACCTGCAAAACCATAAGCAATCTGGCCCTCTGATATTTCTCTAACTTCTTATCCTTCCATTATTTCCTTGGCTCATTTCCTCGGCTCATTTCCTCAACTAATTCATCTGCATATACAAAGGCCTTTTTGCTTCTCCTCAAATATCCCAGACATGGTCCCACCTAAGTGCCTTTGATCTTGCTTTCTTCACTTTGCCTGTAATGCTCTTCTCCCAGGTATTTACATGGACTGGTTCCTCACTTTTAGGTTTCCATTTAAATGTCTCCTTGTTAGTAAGATCTTCCCTCACCAGCCTTTATAAAATATAGCACTACTCTCAATCGTGTCTTACCTTGCTATGTTTTCTTAATGGCTTCTAAAATCCACTGATGTCTTTTCTCACTGTGTGCAGGCTTTGTTTTGTTCACTGTCGGTTCTCCAGCACCAGGAGCAGTGCCAGTTGCACAGAGGGCCCTGATAAGCCTTTGTGAAAAGCACATTCACCTGACTCTTCTTTCTACCTCTATTTCCACCAGCTGTAAAATGGTGCTTAGACTGCCTAGACCTTTTTTTTTATTTTAATGAGAATAGCTCTGCAATATCTTTAGCTCTTCAGTGGAAAAGCCCTTTAAAATCTAAAGACTCATGAAGCTCATTTCTCCATCTCTGACTTGAATAGTCCTCGAAACACATGGTTCCAGAAACTGAGGTTGTGAAAAGCAGGTCTTTCTATATCTTGCAGTCTTTTGATAGCCACTAATACTTAGTGCCATAGTGACAATGCCTGGATAATAAAGATTTTTCTAATGATCTAAAAATCATTATTAAAAAAAGCATTTCCTACATCTTGTAGAGAAGCTTGAAAGTTCACAAACATATTAGGGCTAACTTCCTAGACTTGCCATTTGCCTTCATCCACTTCCAAAATAACCACAGTGCCTGCAACTCATTTTATGTGTCTCCTCCAAACAACTCACCTTTCCTGTTCCTCCCTGTTTTCTTATTTCAATAAGTGAAAAGTGAGACATTTTACTCTTCTTTTTGTTTTAAAGCCCTATCCTAATATTTCCAAAATCTCTTTTATGATTTAGTTAGATTTCAGAAGTGAGAGGAATAGTTTTGTTGTATATTGCCAGTGAATTTGCTAGTTCTTTGGGTAACAAGGATCATGAAATTCAGTATTAGTATTTGTCATAACACTCAGCAAAAGCCTTGCCTATGATACACACTAAATAACATCTCTTAGTTTGGGTTTTAGCCTTTTACGAATCTCTGAAATTATAATTACCTGTCTTTTTCATTAGAAATACAAACCTGATTAGCAATTGTTTTTCAAGAGGGCAAGTCATTACCCTTCTCTGATGGTATTCGACTGGATATCAACTAAGGCACAGCTTCCCAACTGATGTGCGGTGACACGTGGTTGTACTCCAAATGGATTTCAAATGTGCTAAGATAATGATTCTTTCCTAAGCTCTCAGGGGCAGCTGGAGCTCCTAGACCAATCACTTCTGATCATAAGATTGTTTATCCCCAGGGTGCCCTACAGATATAATTTCTATTATGTGCCATGGCATAAGAAAGATTCAGAATAACTCTAGTCTAGTGCTGCCTAATTGAACTATCTCTGCAGTCATGGAAATGTTCTAGATCTGCCTTCCGGTAAGATAACCAATGTGTAGCTTGGGTTTCAACTTTAAACTATATAATCTATTAGGAATGAAAAATGAAAAATAAGCACAACTTAGTAATTTATCAGGCTCAACAAACATTAATTTGAGGTGTTAACACCCTATAGTGGTACCAGTAGGCAGAAATTAAATTAATAGTCCACTAACATGAGAATAAAAGGCATCAAAGCAAACCTACTCTTTTAATGTGACTAACATTGTTGGATATTAGTTGGCTGACTCTAGCTGTGTTTGCTTTCTCTCTTGTTTTATTTTTGTTTGATGATGTGGCAAATGATAGTGCTGCTGCCTGAAAGTGGCTTCAAAGGCACACCTTCAGGCCTTACTGTATTGAGTTCAGGTGAATTCTGGCATCTGCGTTGTTCTTCTAACTGGGCCTGGAGAAATCTAATAATTTGCCTCTGGGTCTTACAGACCATGTGGTGTTTACCTCCCACCTGTCCATCTTAGATGATTGACAATCACTGATGAGGTCAGTGCTATATTGAACAATGCTTCTATGTTACGGATTTAGCTATTGCTAATTATCATTATGGAATTAGCTATTGCTCTCAGCTATTGTCTTTGAAGCATTGTTTAATCCAAGCAGGAGTGTTCTGGAGTCTGTATATCTGTGAGTCAAAATTTATAACCTAATGTCAGTTGACAATGAGGAAAAGCAAGTTAAACAATCTATAATGTTTTCATAAATTAAACTCAATAGATAATTAGTATCTGGCCTCCACCTATTATTTCTATGTTTGTTAATTCTTTTAATAAAATGTTTGCAGAGATGCCTATTTGCCCATATTTCTCAAGATGACTCTAATTCAGTGTGTCCCACTGCCTCATTAACCTCTGCCCATATGCTATACCAAGTCCAGCTCTAGTTCTTTATTCATGCTGCTCTCTCTTTCTGGAATGGCCCATTCCTCCTTTCTTCTCAGGTACATTTTAGCCTTAATTGTGGATGCAATAGAATCTCTAATATTAGTATTAATGCACACCAGCATTTTTGGAGCACATTTTTTGTGTTAGGCATAATACCAGCTACCATTACCAGCTATCTCACTTAAACTTCACAACAAGCCTTCAAGATTCATATATATCTTTTCAAGAAACATACTTTATACCTATCTTAAAAATGAAGAAACTAAGCTTCAATTGTGTGAAGCAGTTTGCATAAAATAATTTGGTAATGCAGCAGAGCTAAGGTTTGAAACTAGGACTTTCAGACTCTAAAGTCTTTGTTTCCATTGCAAACAAAGGAAACAAAGAGGTCTTTTAAGGGTTTCTAATAAAGGGGTCTATTAATCATTAACCTTGTACTCACTTGAGACACACTTGAAACAGCTTTTTAACTTCCCTTTGCTTGGCTTATTGATTTCCGAATCTTGTTTTCTTTATGCTGTCATCTTACTTCCTACCTCATAGTATGTTCCCATACCAACAGAAAAATAATTCTTTGATGAGTGTGTGGGAGACAGTACGGTAGACAGGGAAAGCCTTGGTCATTTCTAGGTAACCTGGTGCAGGGACATTGCTGTACCTTTTACATGTCCCTCATCCATGAATTTCTCTCTCTAATTAGTGTCCTGTTTCTTCTATCTTTTAACTAAGAATTTTAAAATCACCCATAGCCAGGACTATGTGGTTTATATTATTACTGAACATTGTCTGTCATTTGTTGTTGAATTCTTGGTCATGTTTATTCAACCAGAGTGTAAATTACTTGTGTGGGGGCATCCTGTTTTGTATTTATGTGTCCTTGCTCTATAGCACCAGCCAAAATGGTAGGTTAATCACTGAAAATTTTTACCTATTGTTGATTGAGTGATTGATTATCTTCACATTATAAGTGGACAAAATAGAAGCAAAAAAAATAAATAAATATTTTTCCCCAGAGATGAGTGAAATAGCTGAATATACTAACTCTTGGTCATAAATCATTTAAAGAAGAATGACATATTTCTTATGTAAATATACAAATAACTGGTAATTAACATTTTTGAAGGGGTGGAGGGTGGAACATGATGGCAAAATGAGACTCTCCAGAAATTATGCCCCTGCAGGCTATAGTAACTAAAACAGCATGGTACTGGCACAAGAACAGAGACATAGACCAATGGAACAAAACTTAGAACCCAGATATAAAACCATCCTCATCTAGCAGTAACATTCATCAGGTGTTGGGCAGGTGGGAGGGGGCAAGAGGGCATGGGTATATTCATACCTCATGAGTGCGGTATGCACTGTCTGGGGAATGGACATGCTTGAAGCTCTGACTTGGGTGGAGCAAAGGCAATATATGTAACCGTAAACATTTGTGCCCCTGTAATATGCTGAAATTTAAAAAAAAATTCAAAATGTGAGGAAGGAGTGGACTCAAAGTGAACAATTTGTATTGGCAATCAAAGTTAAGTTGTTATCACTTTAAAATAACCTGTTTTAGCTACAAATGTTTTTATAACCCTCATAATAGCTATAAAGCAAAACTTATAATAGATACACTAAAAATAAAAAACAAGAAATCAAAATATGCTACTAGAGAAAACCACCTAACCACAAAGGAAGACAGTAAGAGAGGAAGAAAGGGTCTATAAATCAACCAGAAAACAATTAACAAAATGGCATTATAAGTTCTCACCTATCAATGATTACTTTGAATGTATATGGGTTGAATTCTCCAATTGAAAGACATGGAGTGGCTGAATGGATAAAAAATCAAGACCCATTTTTATGCTGCCTACACAAAACTCACTTTATTGGTAAGGACATGCATAGACTGAAAGTGAAGGAATGGAAAAGATATTTCGTGCAACTGGAGTACCAATATTTATAGCAGATAAAATAGACTTTAAGAAAAAAACTGTAAGAAGAGACAAAAAAAGGTCATTATACAATGATAACATTTTCTATTCAGCAAGAAGACATAATTGTAAATATATATGCATACAACATTGTAGCACCTAATATATAAAGTAAATATTAATAGATCTGAAGGGAAAGATAGACTGAAACAAACTATTAGTAGGGGACTTTAACACCTCACATTCAGCAATGGGTAGATCATTTAGACAAAAATCAACAGAGAAACTTCAGATTTAAACTGTGCTGTAGACCAAATGGATCTAACAGATATATGCAGAACATTCCATCAAACAGATGCAGAATACATATTCTTCTCAACTTCCCATGGAACATTATCCAGGATAAATCACATATTAGGCCACAAAACAAATTTTATCAAGTTTTAGAAGATAAAAATCATAACAAGTATCTTCTCAGACCACAAAGGTATAAAACTAGAAATAAATAACAGGACGAACTTTGGAAAATTTACAAATACATGAAAATTAAGCAACATGCTCCTCAACAAATTAACAATGAGCAATTTGTCAATGAACAAATTAAAATATAAACTTAAACATTTCTTAAGAAAAATAAAAATGGAAAAACAACATATCAAAACCTATGTGATACAGCAAAAGCAGTTTCAAGTAGAAAGTTTATAGCAATCAATGCCTAAAACAAAAAAGAAGAAAAATCGCAAATAATAAACCTAATATTGCAGAGTAGAAAAACAAGAACAAACTTAGCCCAAAATTAGTAGAAGGAAGGAAATAACTTAGATCAGAGAAGAAATGAATGAAATAAAGACTATAAAAACAAATGCAAAAGATCAATGAAATGAAGATTTGGTTTTTTAAAAGACAAATAAAATTGACAAATCTTTAACTAGAATATAAAAAAGAGAGAATGTGCAAATAAAAACAGAGATGAAAAAGAAGACATTACAGCTGATACCACAGACATACAAAGGATCATAAGAGATTATGAAAAATTATATGCCAACAAATGCAGTAGTCTAGAAGAAATGGATAAATTCTTAGACACATACAACCTACTAAGACTGAATTATGAAATTCTGAGCAGACCAATAATGAATAAGGAAATTGAATCAGTAAAAAGAGTCTCCCATCAAAGAAAGGCCCAGTCTTTACTGCTGAATTCTATCAAATATTTAAAGCAGAACTAATACCAATTCTTTTAAATAATTCAAAAAAAGTTGAAGATGAGGGAATACTTCCAAACTCATTCTGTGAGACCAGAATTACCCTGATGTCACACGCAGACAAGGACACAACAACAACAAAAACTACATGCCAATATCCCTTATGACTACATATGCAAAAATCCTCAACAAACTATTAGCAAACCAAATTTAATAACACATAAAAAATTATTCACCATGATGGAGTAGGATTCAACCAAGGGATTCAAGGACAGTTTGAATATGCAAATTCGTAAACATGATATATCACATTAACAGAATGAAGGACAAAAACCATATGATTATTTCAATAGATACGGGGAAATCATTTGACAAAATTTAACATCTCTTCATGATAAAAACTCTCAACAAATTAGTATGAAAGGAATGTACCTAAACACAATAAAGGGCAGATAGGACAAACTCAAAACTAGCATTATAGTGAATGAGGAAAAGTTCAAAACTTTTCTTCTAAGATTTGAAACATGACAAAGATGTCCACTTTCACCATTTGTATTCAACATAGTACTGGAAGTCCTAGCCAGGGCAATTAGACAAGAGAAAGAAATGAAAGTTGTCCAAATTTAAAAGGAAATGATTAAATTATCCCTGTTTGCAGAAACATGATCTTATATATAGAAAACTCTAAAGATTCCACCAAAAAACTGTTAGAACTAATAAACAAATTCATTAAATTTTCAGGATACAAAATCAACATACAATAATCAGTAGCATTTTTTTTTAATTTCAGCATATTACAGGGGTACAAATGTTTAGGTTACATATATTGCCTTTGCCCCACCTGAGTCAGAGCTTCAAGTGTGTCCATCCCCCAGACAGTGTGCACCACATCCATTAGGTGTGAATATATCCATCCCCTCCTCCCTCCTCCCATCTGCCTGACACCCAATGAATGTTATTACTATATGTGCACTTAAGTGTTGATCAGCTAATAGCAGGCTACCAGTAAAAGAAATCAAGAAAAACAAACCCATTTCTAATAGTTACAAAAAAATGTAAATACTTAGGAGTGAATTTAACCAAGGAAATAAAAGATTTCTACACTGAAAACTATAAAACGTTGATGAAAGAAATTGAAGAAGATGCAAATAAATGGAAAGATATCACTTGTTCATGCTTTGGAAGAAAAAATATTATTAAAATGTCCATACTACCCAAAGTGATCTACAGATTAAATGTCAATGCAATACCTGTCAAAATACAAATGACATTCTTCACAGAAATATAAAAAGAATCCTAAAATTCATGTGAAACCACAAAAGATACTAAATAGCCAAGAAAATCTTCAGCAAAATGAATAAAGCTGGAGGCTTTATAACACTACCTGGCTTCAAAATATACTACAAAGCTATACTAACCAAAACAGCATAGTACTGGCATAAAAATGGACACATAGACCAATGGAACAAAATAGAGAGCCCAGAAATAAAGCCATACATTTTCAGTCAATTGATTTTCAGCAAAAATTCCAAGAATACACAATGGGGAAAGGACAGTCTCTTCAATAATTGATATTAGGAATACTGGATATCCACATGCAGAAGAATGAAGTTAGACCCTTATCTCTCACAAAAATCTATACAAAAATCTCTCTATACAAAATCTCTCTATACAAAAATCAACTCAAAGTGGATTAAAGACTTAGACTAACTACGAAACTACTAGAAGAAAACATAGGGGAACAGATCCATGACATTTTTCTGAGAAAGTATATTTTTTAGATGTGACTTCAAAACAGAGGCAACAAAAGCAAAAATAGATAAATGGGATTACATCAAACTGAGAAGTTTCTGCACTGTAAAGAAAACAATCAGCAAAGAGAAAGACAACCTACAGAATGGGAGAAAATATTTGCAAATTATACATCTGATAAGAGATTAATATACAAAATATATAAGGAACTCAAACAACTCAACATAAGAAAACAAATAGTCTGATTAAAAGATGAACAAAAGACATATGTAGACATTTCTTTAAAGAAGGCATACAAATGGCCAAAAAGTATACAAAAAATACTCAATGTTACTAATCATCAGGGAAAGGCAAATCAAAACCAGAGTGAGACATCACCTCACCCCAGTCAGAATGGCTATTATGAAAAAGAGAAAAAAATAACAAGTGTTGGGCAAGATGTGGCAAAAAGGGAACCATTGCACTGTTAGTGGAAATTTAGATTAGTATAGCTCTTATGACAAACAGTATGGAGGTTTTTCAAAAAATAAAAAATAGAATTACTATATGATCTAGTAATTTCACTTCTAGGTTTATATCCAAAGGCAATGAAATCAGTATGTTAAAGAGATAACTATGCTCCCATGTTTATTGCAGCACACATAGCCAAGATGTGGAATCAACCTCAGTATCTATCAATGGATGACTGGATAAATTAATGTGGCATATATACAAAATGGAATACTACTCCACCATAAAAAATAAGGAAATCCTGTCACTTGCCACTGCATGGATGAACCTGGAGGGCTTTATGTTAAGTGAAATAAGCCAGGTGGAGTAAGACAAATACTAAATGATCTCACCCATATGTGAAATCTAAAAAAGTTAATCTCATAGAAGTAGAAAGATGAATGATGGTTACCAGAGGCTGGGATGGTTATAGGTAAGATGGGTTGAGGGGCTGTTGCTCAAAGGATAAATAATTATAGTTAGATGGGAGGAATAAGTTCCAGAGATCTATTATGCAGCATAGTGACTATAGTTAATGATAATATATTTTATTCTTGATATATGCAAAGAGACTGGCTGTTTTGCAATTTATTACAAAATGATAACTAATTGAGGTAATACACTTATGAATTACCTAGATTTAACCATTCTACAATGTACACATCCTTTAAAATATCAAGTTTTATATGATAAATACATAGAATTTTATCTGTCAATTTAATTTCAAAAAATGAGAAAAATATTTTTCAAAGGGTTTTAATAGTCATTTTTTCTGTATTTCTGTAGGGTATTTTAAAGATGAGTAAGTTTGCTAAAGTAACTGAAGCATATCCTATAAGTCATCAGAAATTATTTTAATGAACAGTTTTTAATGCACATCTTTAGAAAAAAGAAGCACATAATTACTGCCTTTTACAATAGATGCATGAAATATAATTAAATCTTTCTTTGACTAGTCATTTCAAAAACAATTTTTGAACATCTACTATGTTCTTCTATCTGTCATGGAAAACACTTAAAAACAGGGAAATGGAGGTTAAAAAATTTAAAACATCAACACTGCAATCTGTATCCTCAGTGATTTTAGAATCTCACAGGGAAGTTATCCATATAGAAGGAAAAGTTACAACCCAGCTTCTTAAAGGCTTGACAGAGATAAGGAGGTTGTGTTTAGGTGTCCCAGCAGGAGTCAGGCAAATTTAGCTGAAAAATTGACTTCTGTGGTAGTTATGGAAGGATGGGTTAAGATTTAAGAAGGAGGGATACAGCATTCTAGAAGGAGCAAAGGCAGGACATTCCAAATGATTCCAGGAGAATGGTGAACTGGGGAAATGGTAAAATGTTTGGTGTGCTTGATGCAGAGCAGCTTGCTGAAAATTCCATACTTTAAAGGAATATGAAAAATAATTACTTTGGATCACATTACTTCCTTGCTTACAAACCTTCATTTTTCTGCTATCAGTTACTGAGTAAAAGTCTTAGCACAGTAAAATGTAAAAAAGGTGAGCATGCCCAACCAAGATGACCAAAGCCACGTGCATGACTTATAGTCGAACACAGTTGCATGAGTGAGCCATGGAAAGATCATTCAAGCCTGGCCCAGGTCAGCTGTCTTGTAGACTGATGAACAATAACAAGTGGTAGTTATTTTAAGAGACTAAGATTTGGGGTATTTTTGTAATTCAGTACTATTTAACCGATGAATTTTATTAGTGTTTTTCTACTCTTTTTTTCTAAAGTAAAAATGTCTTTGCTATATTTATTATAAAAAAGAAATGTCAGAATGTAATAGAAACAAATTTTGCTGAGCAAATAGAGATGTGGTAGTACTTTGAGCTGGCATAGGTACAATTCTATTTAATTGTACTTTCTTGTTATAAACTTGGCTCTAAATTTAGAATTTATACTTCAGTATATGGACATATGTAGATGTAGATACTATGTATATGTATGCACTATATATAACATTAAAAAATTTTACCAAATCCTAAAGTTTTCGTATCCAGAGTATGAGTATATTTTTAAATAACTATTTTTCTTATGGACAATGTCAACCATAATAGACATAAAAATAAAGAGAATAGCATAGTGAAATTCCACGTATTCATCACCCAACCTTAGTATTTCAACATTTTGCATGCGTTGTTTATAACGGGCTTTTTCATTATTGTTTTTCTTTTCTTTTGACAATATGAGTAGTGTTCAATGAAACTAAGAACAAATTTGTGGTTTGTTCCTGCATTGCTGCAAAGAAAACGCTTAAAATGACTAACCTCCATTTGTTACCAAGTATCTCTTGGCTATGCACTGATAGCAAAAGTAATATAACAGTATTCACAGCATAATTAGATTTAAATAGCAAGTTTTATTTAAAGAATGCCTAATCTTATTGCTCATAGGCATGCTTTTCTTTCTTGTGCTTCTTTTTTAAAATTTCTAATCATGTTTTTAATGGCTTGTGATAGATTTTTATTTTAAGAAACAATAGAAAACCACCATAGGAACTCTTTAGTAAGTTTTTATAGTTGGAGCTGCTTAAAATCCTTCTTGACAGAAGATTATTATTTGATAAATAATATTTTTTTATAAAATGGCTTCTCCAGCAATGTTAGGTAGATGAATGATAACAATTAGTCTGAAAAAGAAAAAGTGATGATGATGTAGGCAAGTAAGTTATAGCTGTTCTATTTGTTGAGCAAATGAATGAATGGAAAATTGGGACTTTATTTTTTCCTTATACCTAGGATAGAATAAACAGAATATTTTACTTTAGCCTGCCTTCAGACCTTTAGATATATTTATTGGAAAGAAGGGAATAATTAAAGGAAAGGATAGATGGATGAATGAATGAATGGAAGGAGGTTGGCAGGTAAGGAGAGAAGGAAGAAAGAAAGAAAGGAAGGGAGGGAAGCTAATTATTTGGAGGTATATTTCTTAAGCAGTAATGCCACCAAATTAAATCAGCTTATAATTTAATGCACAATATTTATACTACTATTATATTGACACTTCAGGGTTCCAAGTATATAGAAGTTATCTTAGATTCATAAAATATCAAAGGAACCTGTGCTATTTCCCAGCGTAGCCTCAGAGGTCAAGAAAGGTAAAGCAAGTGCTAAAGTTGAATATATCAATATTCAACAAATATACTATTAATATCTCTAGAGAAGTTGACCATCAATGCAGTTTAATTCATCTAGAAAAATACATTTTAGTAGTAGTAAAATTATTTGGTTAACTTTATGTTCCCACATTTTATGCAAAAATGAAATTATTTTTACATGATTTGGACTTTTATAAAATGACATTCTAAAGGATAGCTCTAATATTTCATATAATTACTACAAACTTTAAAATTTTTTTATATTCATGAACCTTGAGTTTCAATAGAGAACATACTCATTAAGGTTCATTTTTTTAGTAAGAATGTTAATGGGATTTCTAGAATGTCTACCTTATTTTGATCCACTGTCATAATGTCATAATGAGAGCCTCAATTGTATATCATAATCAAGTCATGTAATCATTAAAGTGTTCTGCTTGAGAGCCAATGACAGACATAATATTTTCTTCCAATCCTTTCAAGAAAGCAAGATTAGACTTATTCAAATTCTACAGTAAAAGTTTCACTATTGTCAAATATAGTTTAGTCCTAATGAAGTCTATTAAATTTACACAAACCTTTCTATCCCTGTTTCCAAACTCAACTCCATCAAAATAGTACCCCCTACCAGTCTGCCTCATATCCTCAGAGACTCCAGGAAAAACATGGTATCTAGTTGAAATCATGTTAGAAAACACAAATGTTGAAAAGCAGTTTATAGAAATGGAAAGTATGTGACCATTAAAATCAGAAGTGGGTTCAAATTCTTGCTTCTTTCTATCCTTATTGGCCATTCATTTTCAGAGAAATGTCTAAGCCTGTTCCTTTGTAGAAAACTGTTAGATGAAATAATGTAACTATCATGGCACTTAGCCCGGTTGACAGAGTGAGACTCTGTCTCAAAAGAAAAAAAAGAAAGAAAGAAAGAAAGAAAGAAAGAAAGAAAGAAAGAAAGAAGAAATAATGTAATGTAACTGCATACCCTAAAACATAAGTGCTAATTTTCCTTATGCATATGCTTACTTGCATTCTTATATTTATGTCCTTGTGTCTTATGAGGCTTAAATTTATGCTTAAAGTTCTAACTAACAACACATCAACTTAATGTTTTGGCAATGAAATTAAGCAGAAGGTGCTATGTCAACATTTAATGATAAATTGAGATATTACATGGGCTACTTTGTTTTTAATCCCTAGCCAGGTCTGTTGAATACTTTTTGCCACTTAAAAAAGAAAAATTGTTTTTAGGCTACCTTCTTTTGGTGAATATGTGTTCCATAATTGCAAATAACTTCTATATTAACTGAAGTGTTACAGTATTAGGAAGTGTTTGCTGTGAAATTATTCTGTAATATTTCAAAATCTAAATGTTTTAAAATACATTAGAATTATTTCTGAAGTTCTGGAATCCGTCTGCTATTGTGCAGTAAGTAGATGGTTTATTTGATGTTTTTAGAGAAGAACCTCTTGATTTTTAGTTGTTTGGGTGAGGGGAAGAGACCTTGGTGGTGGTCATTCTTTGTATAGGGGTTTGGAAGGAGGTAGAGTAGGTTACTCACTCTTTATAGGGACTCTGAATTAATTCCTCTCATTTGGTCATTGCGTGTCTCCCCTGCACCCTGTCATACCTGACATTTCTGGGTGCTAAGCCTATACAAGGTTTCCTACACCCTTCATGTCTTCCTTTATGGTTGTGATTCACTCTAGCACAGGCTGCAACTTCCACCACTGTATTTCATCAGTCTCTGTGTTTCTAATAACTTTCTGTCTACAAGAAAATTGGAGTCTTTTGTCCAAATCAGGTCGGAAATACAGGTAATAAAACCACGTTTAATATATGGTTATCATAGGGCAGGGTTTTTCAATCTCAGCACTATTGAACAATATTGACATCTGGGGCCAGGTAATTCTTATGGGTGGGTGCTTTCCTGTGCATTGTAAGACCTTTAGCAGCATCCATTGTCAAGTAACACCTCTACCAGCTGTGACGATCCCAGTTGAGAACCACTGTCATAGAGCTATCGTCAGTGAGTAACTGTGCAGGATTGTGTATCATGAGCAGAAAGCCAAGACATGTAAATATCTTCTACAGAAATATAAGTATAAACAAACCAACTCAGTATAATCCGGAAGGTCATTAAATTACATTTTATTGTACTTTGGAATATGTCTTATTGTGATATCCCAAGCCAAGCAGAGAACTTCAAATGTTCTGACTTCCATAGTAACATGGTGCCTTTTTTCTATTCCACAATTTTCTTTTAATAAGCATTTCTAAATAACTTGGGATTTATCCTTTTTCATTTCTTGAAGGCCTTTTATCTGCTAATAGGAAAAAAAATGATATGCTGTGAAAATTTTGTAGACTTTCTCATAGCTAGAAAAAAGATACTTTTCCCTCATAGGACATATAATTTCTTGGAATTGATTATTATCCCTAGAATCTAATTAGTGACCATTAATTTTTTTCTTGCCTGTCAACAGAAGTGAAAACAGTAGTTGCCATGCTCACCTGCTTGATTATAGCTATTACATCAATCAGCATCCTTTTCCTAGGGTTCATCATAATTTATCTTGATAATTATGTATTATTTCATTTTTCTTACCAGTTCTTTCTTTAGCTTTGACTACACACACAAATTTATTTAAAATGGTTGAAATCAGTCATGCAATCAGTTAGAATTCATTCCCACAATATTTATGCAAAATCCACTGCAACAATTGTTCTAAAAGTGATATTTAAAAATGTTAAACTACCTTTCTTTATTCTACATCTACCCAGGCAGCCTTTTGTTTGCCCTTCATGTTTTTCTCAGGTTATTTGATCAGAATCAGGGTTTGATGGGTGATCAAATGAGTTATAGGATCTCATTTAATGAGTTATGGAATTTGCATGAGTCTGAGTGTATCAAACTAAGCTTGCATTGCAGATATACTGGGGCTTAAAAGACAAACATAGAAAGTAAAAAATGAATAAAGACCATAAACTTTATCTCCGTGTTGACTAGCTTTTCCTTTGGTATTCTTGAATGATTCTATTCTGAAAAACATGAAGATAGTCTTTTCATTGTTTATGTTACCTGGGAGGTTTATCAATATATTGGAAAATGATTAACTATAAATCCCATCACTTCTATATTAGAATAGTACTTCATAATAAATTTATTTAAATAATGAGAAAAGAACTAAATTAAACATGATGATATTCAATTTGTCAATTGAATAGGTTCCACATATTAGTAAACCAAGGCAGTGTTAGAGAATTGTTCTTAACACATTGACTGCCACACTAGAAAATTTTTTTTTTTTCCTTGGGGCCATGGTGTTTTATTAGGAACATAGAATCAAAACTTCAAAAACAAATGATCCTTTCTAATTTAATGAAACATTTGTTATTTTTATTTTTTTCTGTGCATGAGTTATGTGCAACTTGAAAAATAGTTCCTTTGGCTTCCACGGTGAAGAGACGTGATTTGCTTATGTATCACAAGTCCCCAGGCTTAAAACTAGCTGAGTTAAATACAACTCGCGTGGCAGTTAATGTGTTAATAACTTTGATGAGCATGGCCCTGATTCTATTAGTCAAAAAATAAGTTTGGGATATACTATTAATTGATATATCGCAGCTTTACACATTTGAGGCTACATGTGATACTTTGATACATGTATACTATGTGTAATGATCAAATCAGGCTAACTGGGATATCTATTACCTCAAATACTTATCATTTCTTTATGTCGGGAACATTACAATTCTTCTAGCTGTTTTGGAATATACAATAATTTATTGTTAACTATAATTTCCTTAGTTTACTATAGAATACTAGAATTTCTTCCTTCTATCTAATTATATTTTAGCACCCATTAATCAACATTTCTTTATCCCCCCTTGCTACGTCCCTTTCCAGCCTCTGGTAGCCACCATTCTACTCTCTACCTCCAGAGATTCAGTTTATAGCTTTCACATATAGTGAGAAAATGTGATATTTGTGTTTCTGTGCCTCTCATATTTCACTTAACATAATGACCTCCAGTTTCATCTATGTTGCTGCAAATGACAGGATTTCATTATTTTTTATGAATAATATTCCATTGTGTGTGTGTGTGTGTGTGCGTGTGTACACACACATACTACATTTTCTTTATCCATTCCCCTGTGGGTGGTCACTTAGGTTGATTTCCATATCTTGGCTATTGTGAATAGTGCCACAGTACACATGGGAGGGCAGATATCTCTTTGATAATCTGATTTCCTTTCTTTTGTATATATATATATAGCGATCAGAGGGATTGCTGGATCATATAGTAATTCTATTTTTAGTTTTTTGAGGGCCCTTCATACCGTTTTCCATAATGGCTGTACTAATTTACATTCCCACAAATAGTGCAGGATCATTCCCTTTTCTGCAAGCTCATCAGCATTTTCTCTTGTTATTTAATTAATTTATTTATTTATTTATTATTATTTCAACATATTGTGGGGGTACAAAAGTTTAGGTTACGTATGTTGCCCTTGCCCCGCCCCCAGTCAGAGCTTCAAACGTGTCCATCCCCGAGACAGTGAGCATCGCACTCATTATGTATGTATACACCCATCCCCTCCCCCCCACATCTGCCCGACACCCGATTAATGTTATCTTTTTAAAAATCTCTAAAGCATTCCCTTATATTTAGAATATAACCCAAGTCTTTTCCATGTTCTACAAGGCCTTGCCTGCATAACTTTCCCTGAAATCATTGCCACTCTTTTCTTAGGTCAATATGGCTACAATGGCCTGTTTGCTATCCCTGAAACATACAAGTGTACTCCCATCTCAACAGCACCTTTACATTTGTTCTTCCCTCTGCCTGGCATACACTTCTTCCAGGTATTCACATGGCTCATTTCCTCCCTTTACATATATATGTTTCACACTATCTTCACAGTGAACTTTCCTGATGGTTTTCTCTAAAATAACACCTGCAATAGTTTCTATCTCTTTACCTGGTTTAATTTTTATAGTACTTATAATCACCTGGCATTATATTATATATATGTTCATTTACATGTTTATTTTACATCTCACTCTCCTTGGGAGTATTTGTTCTGTCACTTTGGCATGACTTTAGATCAAGGTTATCTTGTATATGTTGTTAGTTTATTCATCAATTGATCTCACTGTACATTTTTTGCTCAGTTGCTTTGTCATTCCTCACTCTTTGAGGCTTCTGAGCTTCCATGACTCTGTTGTCAGTCACCGCAATTGTTTGCAACAAAAAGGAGAAATTTTGCCAGCCCAAAGCATTAGAGATAAGTGAAAAATAAAGCAACCCTTTTCCCCAAGATGGATTCACCTAGTGTATGTCGATATTTTATTCTATCCGTTTCTTTCTTCTCCAAGGACCATGAGATTGTGTCTACATGGTACAGCTCTCACAAGATATATGTTCCAGTGTTAGAAACTAATGTTAAAACAATCCAGGCCAAAGAAAGCAAAACTGAAATCCCATTCCTGAGTCATTCAGAGGCTGAAGCTTTATGGGTGATCCAAGTTCCCTTAACTTGCTATAAAAACAGGTAGTTGTTTGTCAATTCTTTTAAGTTAAAAAATGTGCAAATGACCCATTATAAAATGGACTGAGTCAGTGGAATTGCCACAAAGCATGTTTTCATGTCAGCTATATAAATCTTAGAATTAAATAGGGTCACAAAGAAATTATTTCTGAGTATAGCACTCACCACAATGCATCATAAATATGTTCTCATCTAAAAACATCCTTACGGATGACTCCATGTCTTACTCATCCTTTTATCTGTAATTTAGTAGTTACTATTTTAAGTATTTGATAAATGTCTTTGAAATGAGATTATGGAAGTATTTATAATTATCTAGATTGTAAACTCTGTGAGGACTTACAATCTTTAAATGTGTTTTGTTTACTTTTGCATCCTTTACAACCCTTGTACATTGCTTTGCATATTTAAAAGTCTTTAATTTGTTTCAAAAATTTTATATTTAATTATAATGGGTACATAATAGTTGTATATATGTATAGGATACAGGTGATGTTTTGATATAGGCATAGAACTCAAGGTAATTAGGGCATTCATCACCTCAGGAATTTATCATTTCTTTGTGTTAGGAACATTCCAATTCTACTCTTTTGGTTATTTTAAAGTATACCCTAGCTTAATGTTGATTATAGTCACTTTGTTGTGATACCAATTATTGTTCATTCTATCTAATTATCTAACTATATTTTTGCATACATTAACCATTCTCACTTTATCCCCCTCCCTGCTACCCTTTCCAGCCTCTGGTAACCATCTTTCTACTCTGTCTCCATGAGATCAATTGTTTTTAATACTAATAATTACTTCCCACATATGAGTGAGAACATGCAAGATTTGTCTTCCTGTGATTGGCTTATTTCACTTAAAATAATGTTCTTCAAGATGGATAACAGACTTAAACCTAAGGCATGAAACCTTAAGAATTCTAGAAGAAGATGTTGGGAAGACCCTTTTAGACATCAGCCTAGGCAAAGAATTTTGGAGGAAGACCCCCAAAGCAATCACAGCAGCAACGAAAATAAATAAATGGGATCTGATCAAATTAAAAAGGTTTTGCACAGCCAAGGAAACTATCATTAGAGTGAATAGACAGCCTACAGAATAGGAGAAAATATTTTCTCTCTACATATCCGATAAAGGGCTGATAACAAGAATCTATGTAGAACTTAAAAAAATCAACAAGAAAAAATCAAACAACCCCATCAATAAATGGGCAAAGGAAATGAACAGAAACTTTTCAAACGAAGACAGAATAATGGCTAGCAAACATATACAAAATGCTCAACATCTCTAATCATTAGAGAAATGCAAATCAAAACCACAATGAGATATCATCTAACCCCAGTGAGATTGGCCTCTATCAAAAAATCCCAAAACAACAAATGCTGGTGAAGATGTGGAGAGACGGGAACACTCTTACACTGATGGTGGGACTACAAATTGGTGCAAGCTCTGTGGAAAAGAATCTGGAAATACCTTAAAGAGCTAAAAATAGAAATACCATTTGATCCAGCAATAGCACTATTAGGCATCTACTCAAAAGAGCAAAAGACATTCTGTAATAAAGACATCTGCACCCAAATGTTTATGGCAGCACAATTCACTATTGTAAGGATGTGGAAACAACCCAAGTGCCCATCAATTCATGAGTGGATTACTAAAATTTGGTATATGTATACAATGGAATATTACTCATTTACAAGAAACAACAGTGATCTAGCATCTCTTATATTTTCCTAGATTGAGCTTGAGCCCATTATCCGCAGTGAGGTATCACAAGATTGGAGGAACAGTCTACACATATACTTGCCGTCAAACTGGTACTAACTGATCAACACTAGGTGCTCACATGGTAGTAATATTCTCCAGGGATTAGGGGATTGGGAGGTGGTAAACTCACAACTAATGGTCACAGACACGGTGAGCATTGTAGAGGGGAAGGGCATGCCTCTAAACCTCGCTTGGGTGAGGCAAAGGCATAAAATGTAACTAGAAGATATTTGCACTTCAGTGTTTATTGCAGCATTATTGACAATGGCTGAAATGTGGAATCAGCTTAAGTGTTTATCAAGGGATGAATGGATAAAAAAGACATGGTGTATGTACACAATGGAATATTATTTAACCATGAAAAAGAAGGAAATTTTGTCATTTGCAGAAACATGGGTGGATCTGGACGACATTATTTTAAGTGAAATAAACCAGCCACAGAAAGACAAATATTGCATTTTCACACTCATATATGGGACCTAAAAAAAAATTGATCTCAAGGAGGTACTGAATAGAATGGTGGCTGCTAGAGATTGGTAATGGTGGTGGGAAGGGGTAATTCTGTTAAATAGAAGGAAAAAGTTCCAGTGTTCAATAGTGCAATGGGGCAACTACAGTTGGCAATGATTTGTTATATTTCAGAATAGCTAGTTTTCAAATGTTCCCAACATAAAGCAATGATAAATATTTCAGGTGAATCATGTCCCAATTACCCTGATTTGATCATTATATGTTATATGCTTGTATCAAAATATAACATGTATTCCATGAATATGTACAATTATTATGTATCAATAAAAAATTTAAAAAAAATAATGTTCTTCAGTTGCATCCATATTGTTGCAAATGGCAGGGTTTCATTCATTTTTGTGTGTGTATATGTAACACAATTTCTTTATCCGTTCATCCATTCATGCACACTTAGGTTGATTCCAAATCTTGGCTATTGTGAATAGTGCTGCAATAAACATGGGAGTGCAGATTTCTTTTTAATGTACTGATTTCCTTTCTTTTGGATATGTACCCAGCAGGGGATTGCTGGATGACATGGTAGTTCTACTTTTAGTTTTTTGAGGAACCTCCATACTTTTCTCCATAGTGCTTATATTAATTTACATTCTCACCAACAGTATATGAGTGTTCCCCTTTCTCCTTATTTTCTTCAGCATTCATTATTGCCTGTCTTTTTGATGACACCATTTTAACTGATGTTTTTGTTAGAGTGAATTCTTGAAGGACAGATCAATTCCCCTGCTATGGCAACTAATGTGGGAAGTGGTAATGATTCTTAAATCTGGGTCAAAACCACTTTTGAACCCTTGGTTAAATATCCAGTGCATTATTTCACAAATAGTAATATTTTTCTTATCAGGCTACATAGGCTGCTAAATGCTGTTGTCCCAAACTTTGATGGGTATAATTAAAACAGATTTATTTTTCATCTACTATATGCAAGCACTTACTCTGTATCCTATTTAATACTCACACCAATCCATGTGGGGAGACCATTTATGTCATCTTTTACATAAAAGAAGACTGAGACTACAACACTTTAAATAACTTCTCCAAATTGCCAAACCAACAAGGCAGAGTCAGGAATTATTAGAAAGATGCCTCCCTCAGAGCTAAGTATGTGATCTTCCTACTTTAACATAATTCTTCCAAGAAACAAAGCAAAGAAAGGAACTAATTCAAATAAATTATGAAAATTATCTATGGTTTTGAAAGAGTAAATTTTGTGATAGAATAAGTATCTAAGAGGTATTGAATATTCTCAATAATATGTGATGGATTAGTATGTGAGGGATTAAAATTAAATTTTAAGGGGCAATTGTTCAATAGAGAAAGATATGTTTATCCTAGATTCTTCAAATTTCTCTCCTCTTTAAGAACATTGGAAAGACTCAAGAATCCTGGCCTATTTACTCTGGTCAGTTGTCATTTTTGTTTTAGGAAGACAGTGTCCTACTTTTTACTGTTCTGTAACTCAAGTGTACAATGGATGGAGAAAAGAGGGACTACATTCCTTCATGAATGGTTAGAGAACCTAATTATAGATAAGGAATCAATCCTGTACACACCTTCATGTATACCAGCTTCTAGATATTTCTAACTGGCATCTGGTAAGCAAAATTAATGTCCTTAAAATTCCCCTTCTACTCTACAGAATAGTTTTATCAATTGAGACATTAATAACTCTGCAAGAGAGATCTGTTATTATTTTAAATGATTATGTCAGCTTTAATGGTGCTATTAGGGTGTTCTGAAGAACAAAATGAAGGCTGAAAAGTACTTTTGTTGGTGGATACAAAGCTATATTTAATGCATAATTAGTGAGACAAACATCTCTACTATAATTTTGTATTTTGGTAGACAAAATATGGTTAGGATTTAAAATCATCTTGTGCTTCATATAACTACTGTTGGATTTTCTTTAGTTGTTAAGTGATTTTAGTTGTGAGTGTGTGTGTATGTGTGTGTGTGTGTGTGTGTGTGTCAGAGAAGGAAAGAAGTGTCCCCAAAGAAGAGTTGTTTTCTTGACAATAAAATTTCAATTGGTCAAGTCATGGTCTGATGCTAACAACCTTGCTTTTTAAATTTTAATTTGTTTTAATTTCCCACCAGTTTAATCTTTGCCAATGCAGAAAATAAAGAGGGTCTTGTGTTTGTGTATGTGTTCATCTTGATTGGTCATAACAATTCGTGCATTTGTTTTCCAGATTTTCTGTCAATTCAGTTCAACTAATATTTATTAAACACCATTATGTACCAGAAACAATCAAATAATGGATAATTCAGCTCATGTCTTCAGCTGTTGTGTTATATGGAAGTTTCCCTTCACTTCTATCAAAGATAGGAAAAATCATATGAGAAATGTGTTTAATTGATACCCATCATAGCATAATACCAAAACATGACACAGATGATGACAGATTGTACTGCAAGAGCTCTCTGCTTTAGGTTATGATGACTTAGCTGCATGTTTTCTCTCTTCTAACAGATTGCACACACCTTGAGGGGAGACTTTGCACAGGCCTATGTGATAGTTGCTTGAAAGAATTTTCAAGGAGCATATAACAAAGAATTGGGAAGAAAAGATCTAACAAGAATTCCAGCTTTAATTTGCTGTGTTACCTTTGGCAAGCCATTTGATCTCTTTGTACCTCAGATCCTTGATCTCTAAAACAAGGGAGTTGAATCAGTCCAGAATTTTTTATTTTTTTTTTAAAGTACAGAGCACTGTAAGGTATAAGGGAAGAAACCAGAGAAATTCCAAAGCCCCTCTCACAATGTCTGGTACATTGTAGTGTTTAATGTTAATTTATATCATTTGAATTGAATTGAATTTGTTTGGTAAACATCTTGGGTGAAATACTGATGTATAAGATAAATAAAAGTAGAACTACTTTTGTCAAAGAGGAGAGGATGGCACGACGAGACATGAAGCCAAGCCCAGTGGGCCATCCCTATCTCCGTTTTCAATTCACCTGCCCCGAGGGGGTTGGTGGAAATCATACAGTTTTAGAAAACATGGTTTAAAAATCAAAGAACTTAAGCACATAATTCTGTCTGTCTCTAACATTTTACAATTCCATGACTGAGTCTCAAAGAATTCCTTTATTAACTTGTGGTTTGTCACATGAGAGTAATATGAAAGCTCTTAAGGATGTAACATTATGCCAAGAGTGGGTGGCGAGTTGGGGTGGAGGACCACAAAACCATTTTATATTTCTGAACAAATGTGCTACATATGGATTTTATTATCTTTCTCTGTAGATCTTTATTTTTCCCTTACCACAAACTAGTGTGGGATGTGTTTAAACAGGGAACATTTCTCTCAGCTTCTTTCTATAACAAACTGTCAAGTTGTCTACTTATAACCGCATAATCACAAGATTTTATAAACTGACTTAATTTACTGAATAAACCAGTTATTTTGATACCATAGTTGCCTTTGAAGTTCACTGAAATAATTTGATAGCCAGAGTTTAATAAATGTGGCTTTTTGCCCTATCAATGACAAACTATTTTGCCAACATGAATAAGCTGATTAGGTGGTAGGAGAATAAAATCCATTAAGATCACTTTAGGCAAGAAATAAGAGAATTTAAGGTTAATCAGAGTGATGTCATATCTTTGAGAAGAATTTCAAAGCCATTGATCTCATCCTATTATCCAAACTTTCCTTTGCCCTTTATTTTCATCTCTTGTTAAATAGTAATAAAGATGAATGAATAATGCTTTCAAATAGTTATGAACAAAAGCTATCAATCATATGTGAGGTTGGTCTCCCAAACTAGGACTCAAAACTAATTCTTTTTTTTTTCCTTGTTTGTGGTGCATCATCTCTCTGTACTGATTGTGTTTTCTGTTAAAGAGAGATGGAGACAAACTGTGGAAGCAGCTTGAATTTCTCAAATCTCTTGGCAATAAGTGTATGTGGCCAACTCCTGGCAGTTCTGTCTAGATCAGCCTTCCAGTTATCAACCAAGCTGGCATGTCCTCCTGGCAAGGAAGAAAGAAAGCCCTCAAAGCAAAAACATTTAGTTCAGCAACCCTTAATTGATCATTTCTGTACTTGATACAGAGTAGAAGTTGCAGTGACAGGTTTCAAGGGACTTAGGCAATTCAATCAGAAAAGGCAAGGTATGGGGGGAAGCTTAATGAAGGAGAACTGACTATTTGTATAAAGTCTAGATAGTCTAGTTTGGCTAGGAATGAAGTATGCAATGGCAAAACTATCTTTAAGATGCCTAATAGCACACTCTTAGATTTTTAGGCGATAATTGAAATTGATGAGAATACAAATAACAAATGTGCAGAAGCTTAAAATCAAAGAGAGTATATCCTGGAAATTAGCATTAAGTACTATAAAATGTAATAGATAATAGTAATAATAAAGAGTTTAGAATAACTGGAACATATCATTTAAAAATATTCCCTTGGTGTGGGTATGCTTGCTTGTACTCGTACTGATTTGATACCACATTGCTACCCATTTAGAGAATATGTATGTAGGAAATCCTTAATGTAATTACTAAATGGGAGGTTTGTGGGTGATATGATCCAAGGTATGGGAACTACAAAAGGAATTAAGAAGAATGAGAGAACTTTATGCCAAAAAAAATCATTAACATTGTAATACATGCCACATATATCCTGTGTGGCCTTAATCAACACAGAAAAAAATGTAGGACAGCCCTTTAAAAAATAAACAAGATAGAAATTGGTAATGTTTCATGAAGTACAGGCATATGTTCTTAAGGACTGACCAATCCTGATTCTGTAATTCATTAGTGTCATGTGACTGTCAATTTGGAAGTATTATATTTTACTTGTATACAATTTAATCGCTTTTCAGCTTGCCTGAAGGTGCGACCTGCAATATGTATGTCGTTAATTGGTAGAGTGTTTTGATACTACTTTGAGAATGAAAAATATTTGGGAAAATAAACTGTATTCTATCCTTTTGTTCATGCAGCTTAACTCTAAGTCTCTATATTATTATTGTTGTTGTTTTTCAGCTCCTCTGACTGATAAGCCACCCAAGCTTTTGTATCCTGTGGAAAGCAAACTCACAATTCAGGAGACCCAGCTGGGTGAGTAATTCTTTAATTCTAATAAATATACTTTTCTCAATACATTCTGACAGTTAATAAGCCTAGATTGTAACCTGATGCAATACTCTGAGCTTAACCAATGTGTATTTATAGGGAGCAGAATTAGCAAATGCCAGCATACCTAGACATTCTGTTCCCTGCAGTGCGTATCTTAGGACCTAACTAGACATATGGATGTAAAAACTCATGTGCTATTTAGGTGGTTGTTGAGAAATGAGATAGGCTAAAGTGTCATCTTATAATGTTTGAATTGTTTTTAAATCAGACAGTATAGAAATATTTGACTTATAATAACTATTAATAATTAAAATACAATTTCTGCAATTTAGGGGAAAGGGTACAAATTCATTAAAGTAAATTTAATTATCACAATTAAAACATTTTTAATCTAATATGAACAACTGACTTTTGGCTAAGGGACCAGTAAATTTGGGACATAAGGGCATGGGCAAAATATGCCTTAAAAAATATTCAGTTGTACACAAATCAGAATTGTAACATAATTATTTTAGAGGTTAGTCTAGAATTTTCAAGTCTGATTTAGCTATACTCAGTTATACCAATTTATTAAAATTTCCCCAATTAAGTATAAATATATATGGTACATTTAGTTATATTCTCTTATGCAAGAGAATTGTAATATGCAGGTATACATCATAAAGTTCAGCAGAAATTTTTTTGTTTTTAGTGATGTGGTATAAAAGATTATCAAAAGTCTCATTTTAACTGAATATTCATGTTTGTTAAAGAATTTCTTCTTATATTAATCACTTGAGGGTAAAAATGCATTTACTATATACAAGTATAAAGAATCAGTATCCCATCCCTTAAGTTATCAATGTTATTATTGTTCCTGTAGTGCACAAAGATACGATAATAGTTTAGAACCTACAAAATTATTGTGGTCAATGGATTCCTAACACTTGGAATGCTTATATTTGCTAACTTTGAGGCATGAGCATATGCAAGATTTACACAAGTCAGGGTATTAATATGCTTCTTTGGTGGCAAATTCAAGCCTCTTGAGTTAATGTAATATACATGCAAGTAGTTGGAAGACTATAAGTAATGTTAAAACAATGATACAAATGAAACAAATAGATATACTAAAATTGTATCTTGCTCTTTATTTATGCTATGCTATATTGAATTATATTGGAATTTATTGCTACTTTATTAGGAAATTTTGAAAGATAGATTCTCGTAAGTGGCCATGATGCTTCTACAGATCTTTTAGTAACTCTTAGGAAGATGTATATCTAAGGAGTTATGCAAAACTATAAACTTTTGGGCCAAGAATGAGGGGGTTTATAGTACCAGTTTTCTGTAATGAACATGAGAAAAATAAAATTAATTGTGTGTCTTTACTTGAAAACATAATTAAAAGAATTTTATGGTTGATGGTTGCCCATTGGGTTTCTTTTTATTGTCCCTGAATTTAGAATAAATCACATTGCCCTCTATGTCCTACTATTGTGTTTTACAAAATGGAAGAATTTGTAAAGATATTTTTAAAAACATTACTTTCTCTTGAACAGTCATAAAGACTAACCACATCAAATTAAAATATAAAAAATTCTTATGCAAATTGGAAGGTTTGACTATACATTCATTTGAAGAAATATGGACATGTCTGTTATCAAAATGCTCTAAAATACTCTAACTCCTTTATTGTCACTGAAAAGACAACATGAACTCTCTTTAACCACTAACTAAACTAATGGATTCTTTTAAGCACCTTTTGTTTTTATTTTATGATTCTGGATCTTAGTGTATCAGATAAAAAATTCACTAGTTAGAAAAATGTAACCTTAATCTTTGGGGTTTTGAGCAACATTTGATTTGAAAGAACTATGTTGCTAGTACTGTTGTTACCTTGGTAGTGTTGCTAGTAGATGAATAACTGATCAAAAAAGTTAAGTGAAAATAGGAGAGAATATTAAAGACAACACACGAGATGCCTAAAATATACTTGTTTTTTAAAATATGTACTTTGACTTTTCACTTCCTTGATTTGATTTTTGCCCTTTCTAGATTTGAAAAATCTATCGATTTCAACAGGTTTAAAATTTGATATCAAATACTAAGAAAGGGGTACTGAGTGAAGAGTCATGGGTGGGAGTAAGGAGTATGGCTTGCACCAGTGATGGGGAACCTATAAGTGGTGTCTACTTTTATGAGAAAGTGAGAATCTTCAACAGAATTTCATTGTTCAAGACCTGAGAGGTCTGCCTCAACCTATTCTCAAATTGAGCAATGACCTCAGAGGATAATAAAACTCTTGTATGAGCTATACTATAAGAAAAATCATCAGAAACTACAAAAAGCTGACCTGGTACATGTCCGGTGACCTAACTTGAGCATCCTGGCTAAGTTACACACATATCCAATCAACCCTGGTAACTGCTAGTCTATTGGTTCTCTAGTTTGTTCACAAATATATGTAATTCATTACTAATGAACTTTGATAAAATCATGAAGTTCATGGATTTGCCCTTCATCTGCAGATTTGCTTTTCTCTGCCATCTGCTGGCCGTATTTACCTTTCCCTTTTCTATGTCCTTTGTGTCCTCCTGTTCTAATTCCTTCATTTTCTCAAACTGGAAACGATCTAATCATGATCGTTTAAACTATTTCACTGTAGAAAGCAAAAGACACTAAAAAGCAAAGCACTTAGGGAAAAGATATATAATGGAAACTAAATTCATACAAAATACATAAATCGATGGGTTTGAATTTCAATCAATATGTGGTTACAGGTTGGCATTTCCACTTTAAGTGGCATCTATGTGTTATTTCTAAATGTGAAAAAAAGAAAGCTGTCCATTTTAAATAACTTTTGGGCATCAGCAAACATATAGAAAGCAGTTTCTTGGGCAAAAGGCCCAGAAATCACACTATATAAATCTGAAGGTCAATCCAGGAGGTGAGCCTGACTTAGTTCTTTCAGGCTGCTGTAGTCAAGGGAATCAAAAGACAAACACAATTGTCTTGCTGAGTTTGAGCCCTGAGGATGTAATTCAGAGACGTGGCTTGCCTGTTATGGCCAGGAGCCCACTTTCAGAAGCTTCCAGAGAAGAGGATGGTATATTCCATCGCTATCAGACTTTGAAAGAGTAGAAATTCACCCTACCCTTGACCTAGTGAGACATATATTTTATAACTCAAAATTTACTGAAAATTATCATTAATTACTCATCTAAACATATCACTTTATTTAAATTTTTGCTTTTGCTTTAAAAATAATTATATAGGTTAATGGTAGAAATTTGGGAGAAATAGAGAAAAGGATCTTGTTTCTTACTCTACACTGTAAACACATTCTTTTTTTTTTTTTTTTTTTTTTTTTTTTTGAGACAGAGTCTCACTCTGTTGCCCGGGCTAGAGTGAGTGCCGTGGCGTCAGCCTAGCTCACAGCAACCTCAAACTCCTGGGCTTAAGCGATCCTACTGCCTCAGCCTCCCGAGTAGCTGGGACTACAGGCATGCGCCACCATGCCCGGCTAATTTTTTGTATATATATATTTTAGTTGTCCATATAATTTCTTTCTATTTTTAGTAGAGACGGGGTCTCACTCTTGCTCAGGCTAGTCTTGAACTCCTGACCTCGAGCGATCCACCCGCCTCGGCCTCCCAGAGTGCTAGGATTACAGGCGTGAGCCACCGCGCCCGGCCTGTAAACACATTCTTCTATTAAATGTTCTTAGAAACCCTTTTAATGACTACATTATATCCACATGAATGTCCTATAATTTTATATATCTGGAAATTTGGATTTTTTTCAATTATTATTATAAACAATGATGTGATGATCTTTACCTATACATGTTTCCCCTGACTTTATAATTATTTAAACAGGACAGATTCCTAAAAGGAAAAATACTAGATAAAATGAAATAGTTTTGTGAAAGGCTCTTACAACATATTTTCAGAATTCTCACCAGAGTTATATAATGAGTATTATAGCCTCTTAATCTTGAACAAAATAAATACATAGAACTCTTAAGGGAAAAATCTATTTCCTTTGATATAAAAATCATTTATTCCTCCTATCTTTTATCTCTTTTTCTGTCTTTACTCATTGAGTACAAGTGGCCACTCTTTTTTTGAGTTAATCCACATTTGGAGGATCTAGTCCATTTAGGTAAGTGTCTATGTTTGGGGAAATATAGAAACCTAATTGAATATCTGCAATCCCTATCCATTTTCTTCTCTTGCTCATCCTAATGCTCAACTGAGATCTTCCTCTAGATTCTATGTTTCTTAATAAAGTACGCAGTAAGTTTGTGATGTACTCTGAGCACATGAAATGTCAATAAATACTAACTGACAATAAAGTGTACAAGGCACAAAGGACACACATCTCCAAATTTTCTGCAAGGGAAAATAATGAGGAGACTGCCCAATAGTGTTCTTACTGTTCTTTAACAATTTATTCTTGCTTGTTGTTTATTAAAAAGCAAACACTTAGTGTATCTGAGCGAGCAAAAATCATTCACCAGATGTTAACATCTAGAGGAAAGTGGTTGACAACATAATGAAACCTCAAATTTTTAAACATTCATCCTGATAAAAAAGGACACACATATATATAACTTTATCCAGTTTAACTATAGGTTAATTAAAATAAAACGTCACACTAGAAATTTACAAGTACTCCTTGCCTTGTTCCACCATACTGTAGTTTGCAGAATTTTAAATTTCAAGTAGAATGAGGGAAAATGTTCATAAGTTGTATAATAGATCCTGATCAATATTTTTATAGGAAAACTCCATGCCATGATAATTATATAAGATTTAGTTTACTGTGTTGCTAAAATAATTAATTATTGAAACATACTTTACTTTGATGCTTTATATGTTCTGGAAATCTGTAAACAAATATATTGTGTAAGAAAAGGATGCATCCTATTACAAATATGCTTGTTGAGTTGTTAATCTAATGAAATCCTATAGGAAATTATTTTATGGAGCCCTCTATCATTTGCCCTATAGATCTATATTTTCATAGCTGTTGTTTTCTTTAAACAAAACACTCCTTTTCTGAATAGTAACTACTCTATATTAGTAAACTTGGGAAATCTTTTTGTATCTCTCTAAGATAGGGAAATACTTAATATCAACACTCTAGAAATGATATAATTCAGGTGTTGAATTTGATAACCAGTTATGAAAGTGGCATGCAATACTGTTGATTCTAAAAATTAATGTTTTGCTGATTTGTGCACGTGATGTAAAAATGACCATTCCCAGAGATAGAAAAGTCAGTATTGACCAGGTTTTTCCATCTACAATTACTCTACTGGTTGTCATAAGCAAATGTAATACTGTTGACTTGATTTTATTGCACCATAGGGAACATATAAGACATATTTTCCCTGACAAACTCAAATAAAAACCATAAAACTTCCTTTTCTACTGTGGAGAAAAACAATACCCAAAGTCCAAGCTTTTTATGAAAACTGATGTTCTTCTTGCCCACTTAAAAAAGACATGCTGATAAGCATAGTTCTACTGCCTGAAATAAACCTTATTAGACACAAATCAGAGCTTTCAGACAAATAGACATCATAATTAAAACATGTAAAAGTAAATACATTATAATATTCATTATATTATTATTTATATTATAATTATTTAAACTGATGACATTCAGTTCTACTCAATACAAATTTATTGTGCCTTGATAAATGAAAGTAATTACAGCTGTTTTGGTCTGATATCTTAATTTTGAAACCAGAAGATACCTTAAAAATTGTAGGCCAGGCATGGTGGCTCATGCCTGTAATCCTAGCACTTTGGGAGACAGAGGTGGGGGGATCACTTGAGGCCAGGAGTTCAAGACAGGCCTGAGCAAGAGTTAGACCCTGTCTCTACAAAAAAATATTAGCCAAGAATGGTGGCGCATGCCTGTAGTCCTAGCTACTCAGGAGGTTGAGGCAGGTGGATTACTTGACCCCAGGAGTTCGAGGTTACAGTTAGCTATGATGAGGCCACTGTACTCCAGCCTGGATGACAGAGGGAGACCCTGTCTCCAAAAAATATGATTCTGACCAGAAAATGAAGATTTGTCATATCATTATTTAACTTAATATTTCATATCATTAAGCAAAGGATAAATCAATAAATGGAAGTTAGTATTAGTATTCGTAGGTCATTATGGTCATTATATGATCTAAATTGCGAATCTCACAAATTCTTAAATTCAGTCTTTTTTGGATGACAGAAAGCAGGAATAGGTTTGGGAAAAAATGCAACTTTGCATATTTGATTTAAAAATTGCTATCTAAGCAGAAGTTGAACTTCCTTTTTAAATGTTAAATTCTCGAAGCCTAGTGCTAGGACAGGTTTAAACCCCAAAAAAGATGGAAATCAAGCTTAGAATAGTTCCTATGGACCACTGATATCCAAAAGTTTGGAAGTCAGTTAAAGGACTCGTTAAAAGGCTTTAAAAATTGGGACAGAGACAATAAAAGTGAGTCTTCACATTCTCTTACTTTGCAAAAGGCCCAGAAGGGAGAGAAGATGGGAAGAAAGAAAAGGTCCAAGACACAGTGCTGTTGCAAAAGAAACGCAGAGAGTCCACTGAAACATTGAAATTTTCACCCTCTTCACCACCACCATCTAGTGTCTTGTTGGACACAGACAAGTATTATACAAATTGTTCTTTTGCTACAGCACTAAGAGTACTATTTCATTTGTCACTGGGCAGTTAAGAAACTATATAGGTGTAACTCTTCACAATTCTAGATTAAGAACTTTCGGAGGTGAAGGGAATCTGGAAGTTATCAAGTCAAACCTTTCTCATTTTACTGATGAAAAAACGGAGACCCAAAATTGCTACATGTTTTTTTTACGTGAAAAATTTACAAAAGTTCATCATATTATTAATTATTATTATTGTTGTTGTTTTTATAATTCAGAGGCAGCATACATCACTGGCTCCAAGTTTAGGTCATTGTATCTATGTTACAATCCAGCTCTGCTGCTTACTCCTGGTATATTCTTGAACAACCAGCCTTCAGTTTGCTAATCAATAAAAAGGGTGCCAAGATAGTACTGCCTCTGTAGAGTTAATGTGGGTATTTGATCATATAATGTATGTAAAAATTAATATATTGTCTGGCATTTATTAAGTAGTCAATACATGTTTGCTGTTAGTAGTTAAGATATTTTAATGCCATAAATAAAGTGTTATAAATAGAAGATTCCTGAAATGCATTTTGAATGTCAGTTCATGTTTGATCATGCTTATATTCTTACTATAGTGTTACATTATGGCAACAGATATGGGCTTTATTACAGGATGGATAAGATTTTAGAAAGTTAATTTCCATCTCCCCTCTAAGAACACAATATGCATACTAAATTTTTATACTTCAATGAAATTTTATATTATTTTAAATTACTTAATTTATCAAAAAGTCTATCCAAATGCATATAGTAAGTATATAGTTATAACAGAAGAAAATGATGCCTCATTTTAAGAAAATCACAACTCAATGGACACTATGCCACACAAATCTATAAATGACCATCAAGGCAAAAGTAAGAGAGAAAAAATTATCTTTCTAAACAAAGGAAATTCAGGTATAATATTTCTTAAGAGACATGGAAAATAATTTTACAAAGCAAAGCATCAAACCATTATGGCTGTCAAGTTCCTCATGAAGGTTTTGATGATAGTCATATATTATTTTATAGAAAAATGCTGCTTTTCCCCTGACAAACACTGTTATCATAAAGCTTTCTAAGCCATTCTTAATAGTTGAAGTTTACTAGCATAGAAAAATGCAGTGAGTATCCTATGTTAACAAGAACTGCTCCTGAATTTGCAAAGTAAATGCCAATTTATCAGAAATAAACCTATCAAAGGACATTATGGTGTAGAATATTGAAAGAGGTTTCAGAATAAGAATATGCACCACATGACTGATGTCCATTAAAATAGAAACTATAAAAAGACCCTCATTATTTAAAAATTGAATATAAATAGAGATGTTCATCCATAAATTTCCTCTTGAATTTTGGCTAAATAACTGAGCATTCTCAAATTATATGCAGACTCTTCATAAAAAATAACTTGTGCTTGAATACAATGATGAAAATAGGAAACCAGTATTTTATGGTTTAATGTTAAAATACTTAACATTCCTGTCAAATCTTACTTGACCAACTTAGTATGTTCCTACAGATTTGAGGGTAAATTGAATCATCATAATTTCAGAGAAGTGTTCCCTTCAGTTTTGATTGATCCTTAATTAGCAGTGGCTTAACATGTCTGCTTTAAGAGGTTCTGTCCCCCAGTCTCTTTTAAGTAGCTAATGATCAATGAAAGATTTATATGCATGAGGGAAATATGCTATTTAAAGAAATTCTGTGGTGAATAATTTTATATAAGAACCCTTTTATAATTGAATAATCACTCCCATAACTTTTATCTGTGGTAATGCAGATTTTTACATTTTCAGAAGATGAGGTTCATAAATATGAAACTGCAATTGGCATTTCTAACTGACCCAGACAAAGGGTCATCCGCCCATTACCTCATGTGATTTCCCTTTGTCTATCAATGGAAAGGAATGTCCCCATTGTGACTTTCTGACTCCTCTGAGGAAATATTAAATTTTATTCACCAGCTTCAGAATCAACAGTATTTCATTTTAATCAAATACTTTGACAATTGATGTGGTAGGGTAGGCTATCTAAGTAACCAGAATATATCATGTTCAGGTATGACAAAATAGTTTCTTTTCACAAGGGATGCACTTTGAAGGCCATCCTACTATATCTGCCTTAGTTTTGTTGAAATATATCCTAATAGAATAACTGTCTACGGTGTCATTTGTTTTTCTGTAGTTAGAACTGTGATGGGAGTTTTTGTTTACAAGTTTTAAAGCAGAATTTTCTATTTTGATTCTTCTGAAATTTGTATGACCCTTTTTATTACATCATTCTACTTATCGCTTCCTTTTGTCTTAATATAAATGTATTCAAATTTATTGAATAATATTTTTCTTTTAATATAAAAGTATATACAATACAATTTGATTTGTAGTTTTATGAATGAAGTAGTTACCTAAATGTGTCTAGACATATGCTCCAAAACATGCCATATATTTACACTAGTCTAATGCACAGACTATCCATAAGGCTTTAAAACTAAGACCCACAGCAAAATCTCACAAAGAGGCTTCCTTCTAATTTACCACATATAGGCCTGATGCTAATTTCTCAGAAACACTAAATATTTTTTTTAATTCTGTAATTAAAATTTGTAAAACCTAATTATAACATATACTGACCAAATGAATAATAAAAAAAAGAAAAGAAAACTTAATAAGGAGTTTTTGTTTTCCAAAATTCATCTGTATTGAAGTAAGCCTTGGCCCAATGTTTTTGTCAGAAGATACCTCTCATTGCTAGATCTGGTCCACAATAAGCATGAGAGAAAGTTGGCAAGTTGCTTAAGATTCCAAGAGAGTCTATAATTTCCTCTCTCTCCCACTTCTCCCCAGTGGTCATCTCCTCAAACTCACAAGCAGGCTACAGGCTCTCTCGCTCTCTGAGAGTTTTAGTTTCTAGCTTAATAAAAGCAGGTCACCTGCCTTGGACTTGTCTGCTAAAGAACGAACTGTGTTTACAGAACTATTTGGCAGCTCCTTGAGTAGAAAGAGAGCAAAGGAAAGTACATTGTTTTTCTGGAAAAATGAAATACAGTGTGTCCTGTCATATCAAGCCATCACTAGAAATAAGATACTTACAATATGACAAGTCCTAGGGAAATTTGAGATTATTACCACGAATATTCAGTAGTAGGAAGACATTATGTGAAATAGCTTAGGGGAAGTCCAAAAAAAGTGTTTTTGATTTCTTGTCTTAAAAGAAAGAAATTTAGAGTTTCTGATGAACATGTATTTCTGATATGATAATGTCAACTGTCTTGGCAACTGTAATACTTTTTAATTAATTGATTAAAAATTTTTAGTGCTTTCTAAAAACGTATCTATTTGGCCAAAAATATTTGGGATGCAATTAGACTATTCTTATGCACTCTGCTTATTATATACTGACTGTTTATAAATAGTATGAAATATTTGGTTCAGAATTATGTATCACATATTTATTAAAGGATTTATATAAGATTATTTTAGACATAAATGTAATCTCTAATGATTATGATTTTTTGAAAAAAAAGCCCTTTTCTATTTCCCATTAATGATGTGTTTTCACTCCAATGCTGTTCATTAGGATTTGCTACTAATTAGAGAATGGAAGTAATATTTTAATATAGTGGGAGCTAAATAAAACAAGTGAATCTTTTATTAGATGAAAGAAAGAGATTTTAGCTTCAGGTGAAGTTACATGTCATAGAGAACATCAGTGATTATATATAAAAGAAATGTTCAATCAAGAGTAAATCCTACTATTGACAGATTTCAGGACACAAAGGACAGGATTTTATTTTCTTTTAATCACACTTTATGTGCACAAAATAAAATAGAGAACTGAGGCAAAATATAAGTGATTCAGAGGATAAATAATCCAAACATTTTATTTTGGTTTCAAATAGATGGCTATTTCAAGCAAAAATTAATTTGGGAATTTTTTTTTGGGTCAACTTCCTGTCCCTAGGCAATTTAAACTTGAAAAAATATAGGCAGAGCTCTGGTCGTAAGTGACAAATCACTACAAAGGCAGAAATGGTGCTGGCCTCAAGGAGGACTGGAGCAATGCTAGACTTTTCTCTGTCTTTCTTCTCTGCTTCTCTTTGCATGTCATCATTTTTCATAGACGGTGGTGTGGCAGGGTGAGGGGAGGGGAGGAAGGCATACACCGGGTGAGGGCAGTTCTTCTAACCAGGAGGAAACGTAGGTTTGGAATTTTAGCTAGAGTTTGAAATTCTCTGAGGAGAAGCCCTGATTGGCCTAGTAGACAGGGTTACAGATCTAAATTTTGGACAGGTGACTATGGCATCAGAGGTGAGGGGCATTGGCTCAGTGGCTATTCTATGCTCCCTCTCTTGTGGTGAAGAAATCTGTATTTTTGTGTGAGTACATAGACGTGGGGGGGGCTTTTAACAAAGGTGGGGAAAGAAGTAATAGTTATTACAGAGTCCATCTTTTCATATTCAATATCTGTTTCATTTAACGTTCTCAGTTAATCTATATTTTATTAATGTAGCTGTCATCTTTATTATATCTCCTCGTTAACTGAGTGAGGGTAGAACAAGCCATCCTGATGCATTTGAGTGCAATCTCTCATGGATGGAAAACTTTTCCTTGCCTCTTCTCCCAACCAATACTGATATTGCCTCCTCTGTATCTGTAGTGCATGCTTCTCAGCTCCACACCTGCAATCCTCTCTCTGCTCTCTCTAAACCTGTGTAGTACGTTATCTCTCTCAATGTTGAACCTAATGTCAACCACAAACCAAATGTCAGGTTCTCAGCTGCTAAAGACATTTTCAGAAAAAAGCAAATATGTTTCCTAGAGATAGAGAGCATGGATCATAAAATCAAGTTCATGTAATATAAGTGAGTGAAGTAAGGCCAGATATAATGCTATAACGAGCAGTGGTGACCCTGATAAAGTGGGGAAAACATGTCCTACCTAAAGGATTTCAAATTCATTTTTTAATATCATATTGGCCAAATAAGGACCTGATTGGTAAATCCAGCGTTTATATCACCAAATACAGTTGCACTGTGCAGCCATCTTAAAAATGATGTGGGCTCACAGTAGGATTTGGATTCAGAATGGCTATCATGGAATATGAATCTGTTTTATTATGGTATAGATTGGAACATGTTACAGGTGGATTTGTAATGTGTTTGGAACAACTAATACAACAAGATCTCTTACCCAAGAATCAAGGAGTTTAGAGCCCCACAGTTAATTATGAAAGAAGAATCACCCCATCAGGTGATATAGGAATCATGGAGGTAGAATCAAATGGACAAATTCTCCTTAACAATCTGGCCCCACAGAGAAGTAGTTATGCCTATTTTTTTTTTTAAAATCACAGACTAGTTAACAAAAGTAGAAAAGTCTGTTAACTCTCCCAGCAGACATTTTTACTCACTCTTCCCTATAAATTTTCCTTGGATATATCTTTGCTACTAAGTTCCTTTACTTGAGACTGGACATTACCTAATTTGCTTGCCATTATGTACCAAGAAAAGGATCAGTGATTATCCTTGCCATATTGATTAGACCCTATATGTAATAGCTTTTGGAAATTTAATGCAGTCATCATTTCTATGTATGGTCATCAGAGTCAAGAGTTGAAGCAACAGAGAGTAGAAATCCTATAATAGGCATCAGGATTTTTAGTGGACAATGTCAAAAATTGGAGCACAGTTTGTCAGACTCTCGGTTTGATTTTGTAAGAAATCCTCTTTGTAAATTGGAATAATACCAGATTTGCTGCTTAAAAATATGTTTCCAAATAAATTATTAATGTTTGAAGTGATGTGTATCCCAATTACCCAGATTTGATCATTATACATTATATGCATATATCAAAATATGACATGTGACCCATAAATAGGTACATTTATTATATATCAATAAAAAAGAGAAAAAAACACTTGATGCAAATATGCCTTGTGTATGTGTGGTCTTAATTGATTTTATTTTAATCAACTTTACTGAAATATAATTTATGTACAATAAACTATATCCATTTTAAGTGTCAAAAATATATATATATATTATGTATCTCCCTGTTATCTAGATGCTAAAAGGCAGTTTCTTCACAATCTGTCCCCATTTTATCTTTATACTTCCATTCACTTTCCGATGAAGCCTACACCACTGGCCAGGCACTCCTGACCACACCATGGACCTGCATGACTCTATCTTTTGCACATGCTGTACTCTCCATCTGGAATTCCCTATCTACTCAAATTTTGAGACCCATCTCTATGAGGACTTCCCTGACTCTACTCATACTAGGCATAGTTAACTACCACCACTCACATGCTAGTACATCTCTTTTTCATATCTCCATTAGAACATTTCTCTTATCATTTTGTGTACATACCTTTGTGTATCTATTTTCCTTACTGAACTTGGGACTTTAAAAGAATGGACTACAGTGTTTTCATCTTTGTATCTCTTATATGTAGGTCAGTACCTGATGCCCAGAAATATATGAGTGAGCAATTCATTTAGCATTTACTCAGCTTTAATAATCATAAATAAAAACAACATTTGTAACTCACCCTTTTCAGTAGCTGTATACTATAGAGTAATGAAGCTGAAACTGTTGGCTTTGCGTTTATTGCCTGATATGATTGAAGATTCCCCTTCATGGATGAGGGAGACAGATAGAGAAAGGCCCAGGATTCTGGCTAGGGAAGTCCAGCAATAAATCAAACCCACATTAGACAGAGGAGGAAAGATCAGATGGGTATTGAAGGTCACAACAGAGCAGTAGGTTGAGTTTGGAGAAATAAATAGGGGTTAAAAGAACAGTTACGTATCACAGTTCAGCTAGGAAACTGGTCAAGGGTAGAGAGTTAACAGGCATCTTGAGTTTCAGACAGATCTTTAAAGTTTAGTAAAGTAGACTCCACAATCTTAGGGCTCTGAATGAGAAATGGGCTCACTAGTTCCATTTACTACTTTGTTATTAAGTGTCTGCTGAGCACAAGATCTGGTAAAAGCTACATAGATAGGTAGGTAGGTAGGCAGGTAGATAGACAGGTAGACAGATACCTGTCCACAAGGACTTTACATCATAATTTCAGGTAACCTCAGGATGAACCTTGTTCCTCAAGAAGAAGCCAAGACTTTCCATCCTCCCTTATGGTTTCAGCTGTCATTCAAATGAGGTTTTCATTAACCAGATAGTCCAGGCCTGGTAGACACAGCTTTCCTTGATTAGTGATTATAATTTCTCTTTGCTCCTGGAATATCTTACATTTGCAAGACATTTAAATATGTTGTCTCATTTCATCTTTTCAACAGCCTATGATGTTTGTTGTGCCCCCGTTTTACAGATTGTGATCAAAGCTTATGTACTGCAGTTCCTGGGACATTTCTATACACTAGTGTATTGATTGTGGTTTCCTTCTCTATTGATTTGTTGAGTTCTAATTATGAGCAATGTTCTCTTAAACACATGACCCTCCTGTAATATTTAAACTCGTCTATTCTCATGGACTACTTGATTTCTATTTTATTCCACTGTTAACAGATTCTATGTTTTATCAAATAGAACATTTAGAAATAATTCAATTGAATATGAACTCGTCCTTTAAATGTTTCTGTCTTAGCCAGTTCAGGCTACTAAAACAAAATATCTTTGGGTAATTTATTTCTCACAGTTCTGCAGGCTGGGAATACTAAGATCAAGATTCCAGCAGATTTGGTGTGTGGTGAGGGCCCTCTGCTTCATAGATGGCTCCTTCTAAGCTATGTCCTCACATGGCAGAAGAGGCAAAGCTGCTCTCTGAAGCCTCCTTTATAAGGGCATTAATTGCATTCACAAAAGCAAAGCCCTCATGATCTAATCGCTTTCCAAAGGCTTCACTTTCTAATACCCTCAACTTAATGATTAGGTTCCAGCATGTGAATTTTGGGGGGTACACAAACATTCAGATCTCAGAAGTTTCTCGGGTTTTTTTTTTTTTTTCAATTCAGTTACATGTTTCTTGGATCTGATTCTGTTCATCTTTGCCTCCTGTTTTTTCATTCCCATTTTTTGTACTACTGTTCTCTCAAGTACATTTTAACAGACACTTTTCTTCTTCCACTGATCTTCAAGCATGAAATTTCTTTTCAAGGCACTTAGGAAAATGGAAGTACTTAGAACGTTCATGAACAGAATGTCTCACAAGCTGCAAAAGTTAATGTGAGAAAAGCTGATAGAAGAGTCCTCTAGTTCATGAGAGTTTTACTCTTTAAAAAGCAGCAAGTTATAATCCCTTCTTAAATAGCAGGCAAAAAGCAAGTGGTCTCATTTCACTTCTTAAAATAGACAAAGTGAAACTAATAATTAACTTGTCAATTTACTATGACTATTAATTCCCTGCACACAAAGTTGGCCTTTGTTAATTTAGGTTTCACATTTTCTTTCCGAATATAATTATCTGACTATATATAGATAAGTAATTTAAAGCCAGGTAATGATTGTTTGAGCATTTAAAGTTAAAAACTATGTAGACATTAGTAAATTATCCATTTAGGAAACCTGTAACAACTGAATCAAAATTAATGTTAACTGAAAAGTTAAATTGAACTTATGGTATTTTTATGACATTTACAGTGCATCTTCCCCATGGCTTGTAAATATATGTTAACTTTAAGGAACTTGATAATGTTTACATAGAAATAGAAATGTTTTTATTATATTAATATAAATGTATGCTGCAGTAACCTAAGAAAGTAATTTGCAATTTTTCCTATGGGCTGACATTTACTAAGTGCAAGACTCCATAAGCACTAGTATCAGAAAACATCCACAAATTGTGAAAATGATTATAAGAATAAAAATATCATATTCACAGGTGAACACTCTATTTTAAATTTCAATGATTAAAATAATCTAAGTATTTTCTTAATCGTACAATAGCATAATATTGAAAATAAGATAGAAACTGACTTTATCCTAGCCTATGAGAAGAGTTTCTCAGTAGGGAGATAAGGCAAAGATTCTCAAAGTTTATTGAAATAATGATCAGTTCAGTCTTCAAATGCAAAAGTGCATTTTGTATTCAGTTTGATAATCCATCAGCTTTTCAAATATCATATATTTTAATTATTTTAATATTATAGTTTATTTTCATTTTAATTTAGTTTTTCTCCAAAATAAAGAATTTCTTCTTATCATGTTATATGGATACAAACCATTGGGTAGTGGTCTTGCTATTGATGCACTGATAATCTCAATGGCCTGAGGATCTTCATCTCCAACTATCTATGACAATGATCCTTAACTAAGAATGGGCATCATAAATACCTGCAGAGCCTTTGTAAAACATATGCACCCAGATTCCTTGCTCCCCTGCCTCTCCCCACCACCCAAATTTTAATTTATTAGGAGAATTACACATCCACTCTTTTAGTTATTTTAAAGTATACCCTAACTTATTGTTGATTAGTCACTTTGTTGTGTTATCAAATATTGTTCATTCTATCTAACTATCTGGAATGTTGCTGACACAAAGAAATGATAAATGCCTGAGGTGGTGGATACCCCAATTACCCTGATTTGATCAATTCACATTGTATGCCTGTATCAAAACATCACATGCACCCCACAAAAATATATAACTATTATGTACCCATAATAATTTAAAAGAAAAAATTATTAGATCTAGAAGGGAGGTTGAGAATCACTGTTCTCTGTTTTTTGGGGGAATTTAAAGGTCTGTAAACAGAAAATTCAGGAAAATGCAAATCAAAACTACAATGAGATATCACCTCACTCTAGCTGAATGGCTACTATCAAAAAAAAAAAAACAAAAAAGAACAAGTGTTGATGAGGATGTAGAGAAAAGGGAATCCTCACAGGCTGCTGGTGGATATGTAAATTAATACAGCCATTATGAAAAACAGTATGAAATTTCCTCAAAAACTTAAAAATAAAACTACCATATTATCTGGCAATCTCACTACTGGGTATATTTCCAAAGGAAATAAAATCAGTATATGGAAGAGATATCTGCACTCCTATGTTTATTCAGAACTATTCACACTAGCCAAGATATGGAATCAACCTAAATGTCCATCAGCAGATGAATGGATATAGAAAATATGGTATATATACACAATGGGATACTCTTCAGGCATAAAAAGAATGAAATTCTAGAGGACATTACGTTAAGTGAAATAAACCAGGCACAGAAAGACAAATACCATGTATTTTTACTCATATGTGGAATCTAAAAAGTTGATCTCACAGAATAGTAGAATCGTGTTTATCAGAGAATGGGGAGAGTAGGGGTGGGGAGGGTGGGGAGAGATTGATTGACCAGTACAAAGCTACACTTCAATAGGAGGAATAAGTTCTGGTGTTCTATGGGGTAGTAAGATGACTAGACTTAACAATAATGCAGTGGTCCCCAACCTTTTTGGCACCATGGACTGGTTTCATGGAAGGCAATTTTTCCATGGACTGGGGATGGGGGGAATGTTTTCGGGATGATTCAAGTGCATTACATTTATTATGGACCTTATTCTATTATTATTACATTGCAATATATAATGAAATAATTATAAAACTCATCATAATGCAGAATCAGTGGGAGCCCTGAGCTTGTTTTCCTGCAACTAGATGGTCCCATCTGGAGGTGATGGGAGACAGTGACACCCCGAAGTGTGTTGCTTATGTCCAGTCTACTCTGTAGTCTCATTTTGGTTGCTCCCACTGCAGAAGACCCTGCTTCACAAAGATAGGATGTTGGAAATGGAAGCAGACTTTTCAGTGCTTTTGTGGCAATCTCAGGATATTACACCTTGACTTTAATCCAGAATGTATGGAGATTTGAAGTTGTTTCAAACATACTTTTAAGGCCACCATCATTTGCGATCTCAAGCAGTTGTTCCGCTTCTACCATGGACAGATGGAGTTTTGCTCGCTCATCCACCATTCACTTCCTGCCATGCGGCCCTGTTTCTAACAGGCCATGGACTGGTACTGATCCATGGCCCAGGGGTTGGGGACCCTAGCAATAATATATTGTGTATGTCTAAATAGCTAGAGGAGAGGTTTTTGAATGTTCTCATCACAAAGAAATGATAAATATTTAAGGTGATGGATATGCTAATTATCCTGATTTGATCATTACACAATTTATACATTATGTTTCTATAGAAACATTATCGTTGTACCCCATAAATGTATACAGTTATGTGTCAATCATTTAAAACAAACAAAAAAACCTTCTGACCATGTGAATCTGATGTTTTCTTAGTCATTATCCTGATCTCTATGTTTTTTAGAGCTCTTTGCTACCCATGTGAGGGAGCTAACAGACCATCTGGGTGATCTCCTCAGTAAGACCATTAGTGTCAAGAAAGGAAGACTTTATAACTCAGGCATAGAGGGTTCAAATCAGGATCGGAAGATCCTTTCAAGTGGAAGCTTGTATGACACCATATTGGGGAATGAGGATAGGGATGAAGTGGAGAAAGAAGACATTTCTTAAAGCAGAGCTAAAATTTAGCAACAATTTGAGTCACCTTCTGAAAAGTTGTCTTGGTATTTGTAGTAGTTTTCTGTGGTTGCTGTAACAAATTACCACAAACCTGGTGCCTTAAAACAACAGAAATTTATGCTCTCACAGTTTGGGAGGCCAGAAGTCTGAAATCAAAGGCTGCACTATGTCTGGAGGCTTTAGGGGAGAATCTTTGCCTCTTTTAGGGTCTGTGGCTGTTAGCATTCCTTGGCTTGTGACTGCACCACTACAATATTTGCTTTTGTGGTCAACATTGCTTCATCATCTCTGTATTTTTCTTTCACTTTTATCTGTCTCAAATCTTCCTCTGCCTTTCTTATAAGGTCACTTACTGAATTTAGGGCCCACTTGGATACCTGAGGATGATCTCCTCATTTCAAGACCTTAACTTAATTACATCTGCCAAGACCCTTTTTCCAAATAAGGTAACATTTACCGATTCTGGAGATTAGGACATGGACATATCTTTTGGAGGGGGCACCATTCAACCCACTACAGTTATGTCACATGTTCTACTACATTCACAAAAACTGATACTAAGTAAAATTTCCTAAGATTATGAACAGTGAAGTGTCAATAAGAGCTTTCATTTAATAATTGTCAGAGCTGCTCCCATGTGTATGTGTGCATCTGTGTTGTGTTTTGTGGTCTTTTTTTTTTCTATACGAAGTGTACCTTTTTCCAGGTAGCCCTTGAGGTTAGAAAATGGGGAAGATATTATCAGAAACTGTCCATAGCACAAGAGTTTTAAAGAGCCTAATAACTAAAGCAAGGGGAAGCATGCCTCTAACCCTTTTCCAAGAAGAAAAAAAAGATAGTTCTGGTTCTGAGAGAGGAAAGAAAGTTAGATCCTAACTCTTCACAGATGAATTTAGCGATACTCAGCTGTTCTCTTATATTTGGCAAGAGTTGATTCACTTGAAAAAGATGTCTGTTCATAAGTGGATCAGTGATTATATCTACTAAGGGAAAATGGTATATTGTTCCCAGCCAAAGTCTTCACAAATAAAAGGTTGGGGATAATATGCTTTTCGCCATTAGTAGACACATCATGATATCTAGCCATAACAATGGCATTCATAACTTTATAAAATATGGAAACAGTCACATTGTTCAGCATTTTAGAGTTTTTTCTTTTCCTTTTTTAAAATAATTTTTATTTATTTCAAAATATTAAGGAGATACAGTGTTTTTGTTACATGGATGAATTGTATAATCTGAAGTCAGGGCTTTTAGTGTGCCCATAGCCAGAATAGTGTAAATAGTACCCATTAGGTAAGTTTTTATCCCTCATCCCCTTCCCATCCTCCTCCTTTCTTAGTTTCCAATGTCCTTTATGCCACTTTATGACCATTTATACCCATTGTTTAGCTCCCACTTATAAGTGATAACATGTAGTATTTATTTTCCATTCCTGAGATACTTCACTTAGGATAATGGTCTCCAGTTCAATCCAGGTTGCTGCAAATTACATGATTTCATTCCTTTTTATGGTTGAGTAGTACTCCATGGTGTGTGTGTGTGTGTGTGTGTGTGTGTGTATACGCCACATTTTCTTTGTCTACTCATCAATTGTTTGGCATTTAGGTTGATTCCATATCTTCTCAATTGTGAACTGTGTTGCAATAAACATTTGGGTACAGGTGTCTTTTTGATATAATGACTTCTTTTCCTTTGGGTAGATACCCAGTAGTGGGATTGCTGGATTGAATGATAGGTCTACTTTTAGTTCTTTGAGGAAATCTCTATACTGTTTTCCACAGAGATTATACTAATTTCCAGTTCCACCAACAGTGTATAAACATTCCTGTTTCACCACATCCACGCCAACATCTATTGTTTTTTGATTTTTTAATAATGGACATTCTGATAGGGATAAAGTGGTGTCTTATTGTGGTTTCAATTTGCATTTTCCTGATGATTAGTGATGTTGAGCATTTTTTTCATATGTGTTGTGCATTTGGCTGTCTTCTTTTGAAAAAACTCTGCTCCTGTCTTTTGACCACTTTTTAATGGGGTTCTTTGTTTTTTTCCTGCTGATTTGTTTGAATTCTTTATGAATTGTGGATATTAGTCCTTTGTCAGATGTATAGTTTGAGAATATTTTCTCCCATTCTGTCAGTTGTCTATTTACTCTGTTGATTATTCCCCTTGCTGTGTAGAAACTTTTAAGATTCATCTGCAGTGTTAATATAATAAAATTTTACAATGTATTAATAAGGAATGATTCATTTTATCAAGCATTTGTTGAATGTTTGCCATATGTCCAGCATGGTGTTTTGCAAAGTGGCAATAAAATACCAAAATGAATGTATTGTGTGAGTTTTGGGGAGGAAGAGCTTAAGCTGGGTCAGGCAAGACCTCATGCTATACCTTAATTAAGGAGTAGGATTTAGGCAGACAGAGATGAAGTAGAAAGGCATTGCAGAAAGGCCAGCATTAAGAGAGGCAGAAATGAGAAAACATATGTTGTCTTTGAAAGCTGGGCAGTGTTACAGCCAACTAAAGCAGAAGTTCAGCTGACTGAACTGATGAAAAAGAATAGTGCCAGAAAAAAATAGTGAGGATATATTATGAATTTAGACACATTTTACATGGACTATATTACAATGGAATATATATTCCATGGAAACTTTAAAAAGAGGAAAGGAAGAAAGCTCAACTATTAAGGTAGTCTCATAGTAGACTATAGAATGAATAAGAGAAAGAAGGAGCCAGTGGTAGAGAACCAAGTGGGAAACTAATTGTCTAGGTGAGAAGTAATAGACTAGGATTTGAAAAAGGTCAGATTTGAGGGGGACTCAGCTTTCAGAAGCAACGAGAAGTATAAATCTTTTCAATATATAGACTAACAAGAAGTAAAGTCGACAGAGGGGAATTAAAGTAAGTTTTAATTATGGCTGATTGTCAGAAGAATGTCAAAAAAAAAGGATCAACATCTGAAGGAAATAGGTTGAGTCAAATTGTGGTTACAGGGCTGTGGTACATTTTGTCAAAGCTCTCCCACAATTGAAAATATAGACATAGCTTTGGTAAGGTATTCAGGCTGAACGTGTATTTGAGAGATCCTCCTAGAGAGTTAACACAGGAAGTCAGGTACTTACTGGTATGGATAACTTGTTTTCTCTCATTTTATCTCAAATTATTATTGGAATAATTAAATATACTAATTTCTGAATTTCTTTTTTTCTTCTTAAGTACAGGAGATGTGTTGTATTTACCTCTGAGTAAACAACCAATGGATTGTCTTCAATGAGTCTTGTTGAATTACTGAAATTTAGGTTGCAATATTTCTGAGATTATCTTCTTTTTCCAAGTTTAATGGAATTACAAAATATATTTACTAATGTATCCAGAAAAAAATCTTTTTTAGGAGTTTTGCTACAATCATAATAATCATATCATTGTCTAATCTTTCAAGATTCCAAATATTTTACAATTTTGTGTTAATTATTTAAAAACATAATTATTAAATGTGACTAAAAAAAACTGCTGATTATTTCCACAAATGAGTTATATCCATTTGAATTCACTCATTCACAAATGTATAGTATCAGGTTAATGTACTAGTAAGGACATTATAAATTATACGTCTTTCTGTGGTTGCTTCATTTCATTCCCCTTCTGCCCAGGAAAGGAAGATACTATATATCGTCATGTTTTTCATGTTACATGATATTCAAATATTTAGTAACTTCAAATAATCTAAGCAAAAAAATTTTTTTTTGAGACAGAGTCTCGCTCTGTTGCCCGGGCTAGAGTGAGTGCTGTGGCATCAGCCTAGCTCACAGCAACCTCAAACTCCTGGGCTTAAGCAGACCTACTGCCTCAGCCTCCCGAGTAGCTGGGACTATAGGCATGAGCCACCATGCCTGGCTAATTTTTTCTATATATATTTTTAGTTGGCCAGATAATTTCTTTCTATTTTTAGTAGAGACGAGGTCTTGTTCTTGCTCAGGCTGGTCTCAAACTCCTGAGCTCAAACAATCCGCCCGCCTCGGCCTCCCAGAGTGCTAGGATTACAGGCGTGAGCCACCGTGCCCAGCGCTATTTAAGCAAAATTTTAAATAACTAAGACCACACAAGGAAACAGAAAAGTTAATTGATTCAATAATTTTTTCAACAGTTCTTTAAAATATATAGATAGACACATATTTGATTGATACTTACTTGGAACTGTGTCTATTTGCATTTAAATTTCTGTGACCTGCTTACCAATTTTAGGTTTTATATTGTTTTCTTCTTCCTTTTTCTGTCTTCCCATGCTATATTGATTCCTGAGTGTTTGAAGGACTTCCATTTTCCAGTTCATTTAAGTGCATTTCATCCTGCTGTGTTGGTCATCAGCAAGTCACAAAAATGGTACTGAAATGGCCACATAATGCAATATGATTTGAAACAAAGTGGAATTGCACTTGTCTGTGGGCATAGGATTTTTATCCTGGGTTTCTCAATGTATTTAGAAAGTAAAGAGTTATCAAGTTTTTCTTCATAAAAGTAAAGAGAATGTTGAATGACAGTGGTTCCAAGACATTTAGATTTCAGGAACCAGTTGAATTATTTAAATAAACAAACAAAATAACACAAATAAATAAGCGGACTGTCATAAAGTTGCTAATTTATTTAGTTTGCCAAGTGATATTATTAAAAAATAAACTAAGATCTGCTATCAGTATGATATTTAATTTCTTAAAAGGGCAGTTTAAAATGCAAAACTTGGAAGGTTTCTCAGAGAAAATGCCATTCATTTGAATCAAACACTTTCAATTTTATATTTGTTTTAAAAACTCACTATATTCTTCTTCACCACTACCAAATTGTGCATTTAAGAGCATCTGAGACCTTGCATGACTGTTAGTGACCATGCCTTGCCTCTGATAAAGACTATAATCATAATACCTTTTGTTTTCTCCACATTAAAATATTTGGCAGTGAAAACCAATTCAAATGTGCAATTATATTCTCCCCTTATTTGAGAGTGGAATGTCCTCATTGATACGTGTTTTTGTATTTCATTTGTAATGTAAGTGACATAGTTTATTTTCATCACAGTTATGTGTGTATGCACATTGGAGTCATGTTGTGAAAGCTGCATTATAGAATATATAAGCTGCCCCTTTCTTCTCATCCATAGTATTACCCCACTTCCCAGAGGCAACCACCTGCAACTCTTATAGCTGATGTTTGATATTTACTTCAATGTCTCTAAACAACATGCTGTACTATGAATTCATTTTTCTATTATTTTTGAAATTGATTTATTGATTTAATTTATTGACTTCTCATTATTGTAGATTAAGATATATTTCTCTTTCAAATTTTTACCCCACTACACAATGGTGCATGTCCTGCCTTCCCATCCTCTTATATAGTCATTTTGGCTCCATATCTACCAGTTGCTTGTGATTATGGAAACACTAGAAAAAGCTGAGCCACTTGATATAGTAATTTTCCATCTCTTTCTTTTTTTGGTTTGCTTTTTGAGAGATTTCCGAAACTTTATCTTCCAATTCACTTACTAAATTTTTGATACATATTTTTAGTTATTAAAAGTTTTCACTTTTTTCTATATACCCCTTTTTCTATAGCAGCCTATTCTTGTCACACAAAGCCAATAGCATATCTTTTCTCTTTGAATACATTGAAGTTAGTTCTTTTGTTTTGTTTAGGGGGTTATTTTTCTCTATATATAATGGTTATTTTCCCCAAGTTCCTATTGTCTATTTGGTTGCATGTTTGGGTCTCCCTCATTTTCAAGATTTCCCTCCATTTTTTGATAGCTCTTGGTTGTCTATTCATTGTTAAGTGTAGGGCAGTAAAAAGATGCTTGGCAACTCTTCACAGCCTATTGACCTTGGGCCTCATGGTTTGGTTGTCTGGCTAGTTGAGACACTCCTTCTGTTGCTACCTTTGGGCCTTCTGTCTTGTGCTGCTCAGCTTCACAGAGAAGAGTTTTCTAATACCCAGCCTGTCTGCATCAGAGAGATGAGTGAAAAAGGGTTTCACATGCAGCATAAAAGTGTGCTTTCAGCTGGGACTGGTGTCCTGCAGTGCAGAGACTCTCTTTCCACCTCTCCAGAGAATAAACTTACATTCTCTGCCACAGCAGAAGGGAATCAGGAATAAACATCTAACTGATTCTTAAACAGATATTTAACCAATCCTCTTGTTTCCACTCCACTCACCTTCCCTTCCATAGATATCTGGTGTCATCAATTCCTGAGCCTTTTGGAGGTTCTGCATTGGTAATTAAGTTGGTTCTTGGCTTCAACCTCTGTGGCATTAGGGTTTAGCTTTATCACTTTTTCTAAGTGAGTTACTATTTGTTCATTAACTTTCCAGCTCCTAAAATTCTGTTGTTGTGATGTCCTCTCCTGTTTTCTTTGTCATTCTGGGTTTGTGCCTAATTAAAAATCCCTTCATTTATATCTACATGTGATTTTAAGAGGGAAAAACTCTATTATTTCCATGTTGAATCCACTATTGTTTCCTGATAGTCTGCATGTGACTTTAGGAAATTGGTTCTTGACATTTTAAAAGATGATAGCATAAAAACTAACCCGTCAACAACTCTTCATAGAGGATTTATGAGCTTGAGCAATAATTGTAATACTCTCTATTAGCTAATCTGACACAACTCTAAATTAAAGTGAACCCTGTCATGTTTGCTATTGTTGATATACTACAGCCAACATGAATGACAGTCATTTTTAATTAGTTCATGGATAATTGCAGTCATGTACCTAAATCCCATTAGTGGTCACTTTTTAACACCCATAACATGGAAGTACTGAAATGACTCATTTACTCTTTTTTTAATATGGTGAAGAAAGTCAACCATGCTTTTTGGAAGAAATTATTTACAGAGTACTTTTATTTGGCTTAGCATTTTCATATATTTTTAGCTTAACTGTCCAGTGTGAAACTAAGCTTATTACTGTCATGTAAGATTTGGTAAGTAGCACTATTCATATCTAAAATCCACCATGTGAAGTGATTTGTCATCATTTAAGGAAAGCCCATACACCAGATATAATAAGCAGCTATTCTTCTTGTTAACCTTTTTATGCATATTATAGAAAGCAGAATCAAAACAGAATCTGTTGTGTCATCTCTTTGTAATTCAGGCATTTTCTATAAACTTGGAGTAAGAATACCCTATAACTAGCTATAAATGGATCCTGCTGAGAGGTCTCCTTTTTCTCAATCACCTTATCCTGTCAAACAAGGGATTTTTCTCCTCTTCAATTTCTCATCCATTTATAAAGATCTAATTTCACCTTGCAAATTTGATTTTATCCTTTATTGTTGGAGCAAGAGATTTCCCAGTTTTGATCAAGTGTCCACATTTGTGGAGGGCCCAGTGTGCACACAGATGTCAATTAGGGCCAGAACATCATTCCAGCCAGGAAAATTGATGTTTGTGTGTATATGTATATATGAATGATAATATAACATGATTGTGTCTCAGTCCATCCAGGCTGCTGTAATAAAATACCATAGACTGGGTGGCTTGTAAACAACAAAAATTCATTGCTCACAGTTCTGGAGGCTGGGAAGTCTAAGAAAGGCACTGAGATGGATTCAGCATCTGGTGAGGACCTATTTCTGGCTTATAGATGGTGCCTTCTTTCTGTGTTCTCACATGATGGAAGAAGGCAGGAATCTCTCTCAGGCCTCTTTTATAAGGGCATTAATCCCATCCACAAGGGTTCTGTCCCTATGACCTAATTATCTCCCAAAGGTTTCACCTCCTAATACCAACATCTCTGGGGCTAGAATTTCAACATAAGAAATTTGGGGAACAAACATTAAGACCATAGCAGATGGATGTGGATAGAGATCATTATTGTATGGCATAGATAGAGATCTTTAGGGACACAGTAGATGAAATGGTTATACCTTCTTAGAGGGGCTGGACAAGGCTCCTTGAAGGAGGTGATGTTGACTTTGAGACTCAAAGAATGAGTATAACTTCACCAGGTGAAGAAATGTACACTAGACCAAAAAATAGTGTTGGCAAAATTTATGAGTGATGATAAATCTGAGTGATTACAATAAAGAAATATCTTGAAATATAATTAATGAAAATCCACTTTAGGTCTAACTATAATAATAACTAACATTGACTGATTACTACTTATGTTCCAAACACCACACTAATAATTTTTCCTATATGATCTCATTTAAAACACAAGCTAGATTATCAATCAGGTTTTACAGATAAGGATATTGAGGCACAGAGAGGTTTCCCAAGGTCATATTGGTGAAAATGAGACTTGAACACAAGAAGTATGATAGTAAGACTCATGATACTCATCAATATGTTAACTGACACAAATACTTCCTTCTGTCAACTATAATTGTTCTTGGTCTCCAATTATATAATTTGAGGATACCTGGAGTCTTAGTCCAGGCTGCTATCAGAAATTACCATAGACCAGGTAGCTTACACAACATTTACTTCTCATGGTTCTAGAGGCTGGAAGTCTGAGATCAGGATGTCAGCATGACCTGGTTCTTGGTGAGGGCTCCCTTCCTGGTTATGTTCTCATATAGCCTTTCTTTGATGCTTACAGGGAGAGGGGAGAGGGGAAGAGAGAGAGAGAGAGAGAGAGAGAGATGGATCTTGTGTCTTTTCTTCTTTTTAAAAGGGGACTAATTCTATCATGAGAGCTCCAACTTCATGTCCTAATTACCTCTCAGGAGCCCCACCTCCAAATGCCACCACACTGAGGATTAGGGTTACAAGATATGAATTCTGTGGGGACACATTCAGTCCCTAACAAAGGGGTACCCAAAGAAACATTGTACATGGAATTGTGGTTGGTGGTGGTGGTAAAGATGCTTAAACTCATGCCACTCTTATTGCTAAATCATAACCACTCTTTACGTTTTAATAGAAAACTTCAGAATAGTTGGCAATGTTTATTTTTATAATAGAAATAAAAATCTCTCCTGGTAAACTTAAATACCTATTCATCAATTGGGTCATTTATGGGATGTCTTTTCCTATGGTTCATAGAATTTCAAAGCCAAGTGAGGCCTTAGAATAGGCTTTCTCAACTTTGTCACTGTTGAAATTTTGGGATAAATGATTCTTCGTTGTGGGGTGTTGTACACTGTAGGATATTTAGCAATATCCCTGGCCTCTACTCACTACATGTACCAATCCCCCAGTGGTACATTTTGTGCCAACCAAAAATTTCTCTAGACATTGTCAAATGTCTCTTATAGAGCAAAAATGATCCCACTACCAAGGTTAAAAAACCACTGTCTTATAGAAATCTAGTATAATCCCCTTAACTTTACAGAAGAAGAGAACTGAAGTGCTGTAACAAAGGTCATATGGCTAAATTTTGGCAGAATTTTGATTAGATCTCAAGTATCCTGATCCCAAATCCATTTTCACATACAACAAACTGCCAAGGCAGTGTCTCCCATCTAAAGGAATGCCTCCAGAACATACGGTTTCAAAAGTCCTTGTATATCATCCAACTCAGTAGACTGATAGTGTAAACCCAATTTTATCAGTGGAAATGCATAATGAGAAAGGTTATGATTTGTCCAAGGTTGCTTACCTAGTAGGAAGAGAGCCTGAACTCAAGACTTCAGATGACAGCTTTGATGATCTTTCCAAAATCGGTGCTTACCTCAGTTGGTCAGCATGGGCTTGATCTGAGGAAGGAGAAACAGAAAAATGCTTGGGCGACAATTCTACACCATGGCTTTTGTCTCTAGCACTGTGACCCCATATCCTTTGCAGGCATAATAATAGCAATAGCCTTTTTTAAATTAGTGGGGAGAAGGGAGTCATAATGCCTACATAAATATTTGCTATTTACTAACTTCTACGTAGCTATAATTTTCTTGTATTTGAATGATTAGAGAATAACTGACCTCGAAAACATAAAATAAAAAATCAAATTCTCTTATGTTACGAATGTCTCATTTATAGAGGTCTGACTACAATGATTTCTAAAGGTTTATAGAAAGGTATGAATGAAGTCATATTCTAAAGCTTCTTCTTTCTCAGATTTTGTTATAGTTCTTTGTCATATAGTGATGTGGAATCTAAATATTTAACTACCCACCTCTTTCCATTCATCATTGTGCTGCCAAAAGTGAGACCTTTATGGAGATAAATGATCTGGCCTTGATCATGCACCTAGCAGGTCACAATGGTAGTCTCAACCCTTTCTGAGAAGTGAAGTGTAAGCAGTTACAAGCAGGCCTCCTAGGTATGCCGTGGCACATTTGGTTGTTTCTCTTTTAAAAATAAACTCAGTCTGAAAGTTTAAATTATGTTTAGTTTTTATGGTGGCTTACATAAAACCATAAGAATGATTAACGGAAGAAAGAGCAAGATTTGTATATCTGCATATTAAAGTTTTAATTAAAAAGTAGTAGTCCTAAGCTCACACAAGACCTTTCCACTGTGTTGTTATGTTACTTCATTCTGTGGGCAAAATGTGTGTGTGTATGTGTATGTGTGTGTGGTTGGGGGGGTTGGGTATGTATTACTTGAAACTATAAAATTGATCTAATCAAATGAAATTGGCATCCTTAAATATTAGGAATACATTCAGAAGTGTTCCATATGTACTAGACATTTAAATAAAGGGATTTTTAAAGTCCTCCCGACAACTATCAATTATGGAACCAGTGGGACAGGATGCATATCTGACCCATTACATCTAATGAATCATCAAGTTCTATTGACAATACTCCTAAATGTATTCTAAACCTGCTCACTGCTCTCCTTCACAGCCGACATGAGTGCATTAGCCACTGTCAGCATCTCATTAGGAGAACCAAAGTTGCTTTTTAATTATTCTTCTGCATCTTTACTTGCCCCTTTCTAATTAATTTGGCCTAAAGCAACCAGAATGACCTTTCTAAAATGTAATATGGATCATGGCATCATCTTTCTTATATTTCTTCCATGTCTTTCCATTGCACTTGGAGTAAAACTTCAAATTCTTAATGTAAAACATGTCTGGCCTAACCTGCCCCCACAATCTCTATTTTGGCCACTTTCCCCCATTCTCACTAAGCTCCAAGCACACCCCACCATGCATTAAACTTCTCCCAATTAAAGCCTTCACACATATCCTTTCCTGTTTCTGGAATATTCTCTTCCCATACCTTCATTTGGCAATTTTTATTCATTATTCAATTGTAAGCTTAAATGTTATATCCTCAAGGAATTTTTCCATGGTTGTCCCAGAGCATCCTGGTTATTCACTGTCTTAGTACCCTAGTTTATTTTATTTTTTCACTGTAACCACAGTCTCATGTAACTCTGGAATTATTTATTAAATGTCTTCCCCAGTAGACTCTATGCTTTAGGATGACAAAGTTCTAAGTCTGTTTTGTGCACAGTATATCCCAAGTGGCTAGCTCAGTGCTAAGGAAAGATGGGAAAAAATAAGGAAGAAAGGAAGTGAGAGAAGGATGGAGGGAGGGTGGAAGGAAAGGTTAGGAGTGGGAAGTTCCTGCCTTTAGGATTCTAATTCTAAACTTATTTCTTTAATTTTTATTACTTCTCCATACAGACAGCAGCCCTATATACAATGATTACTCCTAACTTGATAACTAAAAATGACCTTCAGAAAATAGGCTAACAGTTTTAAGTTTTAAATATAATTAAGGAAAATACTAACGTGTACATGTATAACCTATTAAACATTCAAATCTGTTATTAACTATAGGCTTCATGTATCATGTATTTGTTTATTTGATTTAATTTTTTTTTAAATTTAATACATCTCAGCCTTGGCTTTTGTCAGTAGTGGAATAGTTACCTTAATGTCAACTACTATTACATAACTCATGTGAGTGGAACATGTATGGATGTAAGTATTGTCCAGCGTGCTGGATTCTATTACACAGTTATTTCATTTTCAAATATTTCTTTTTCTTATAGAACATTTATTAAATGACTTTTCTTTTACAGTCAAACAAGGAGATAGTTCTTGGACTTCAAGAACATTATAATGATTGTTCAAGTTCTCTGCAGAAATTTTTTCAAGCTTTTATTCCAAAGACTCTATTCCTTTTAGAAACCTCAGCCAGAAATACAAAAATTTCCCAGTGCATAAGTCTTCTCACAGCAAATTAGGTCTTAACTTTCTGTTCTTTGTAAAAAGTGACTAACTCCCTAATCAAGACATTTTTTCTGATGTTTTGATTGGTCTGACCTTTTCAAGTAGACTAAATGTTATTGATTTTTAAAATAGCTTTCAACAGATTCTTTGTGATTGGCTACATGTAGACTGGCCTAAAAAGAAAGCATGACTTCACCTAAAAGTTAATAAAAGAAGAATACTGACAGTCAGCCTTTTTCCTTCATAAGTTGATTTTCTTAACTAGACATATAGCGGGACAATTTGTTGCATTATTTCTTTCTAATGGGGGCTGTGGGTATGGTGATCTATGCTCAGCATGGAATAATCAAGAAAGAAGCTTTTTGTTGTCCCTACTTTGTATCTCTTGATGTGATCTTGTGTTATCTAGTTGATCACTTGGTGCCTCTGTTTTTTCTTGTTTAAGAGGAGAGGCATAGACTGGATTATGTCTAAGAAACTCCCAGCTTTAAAATTCTATTGAATGAAAAAGAAAATGAATGAAATAAAGTCAAAAATTAATAAACTTGAAGCCAAAGACTTGTTTGCTTTCTTCTAATTTGATATGAAATGCATATCGCATAGTTTGTACCTTGATCTCATTAGAGTCTATTAGAAATCATGGTATCACATCATGTCAAACATAGAATCTTTGCTCCACTCTAATTCAGAAATTATCAAACTTTTTTAATATTTGTGCAGGTGTGCGGCACACTGAATATATATCTTATATCAGAGGTCATATATTTACACAAATGGAGTTCAAATTAAAGATTTAATTTTCAATCTAAAAAGTTCTCACATTAAAATCTACTTGCTTTACTTCTTTTTTCAGATATTAAATACCTTTTCTTGTTTTTCCCTTTGTTTCATTATATAACCAATAGGTATAAAATATGAAGGTGTCATGGACTGTCACAATCTTTTTAAAAATCTTCGAAATTATTAAACTGTCATTTACTTGAAGAAGTTTTTCAGAAGTATTTTATTAAATTGTACTTATTTTTTCTAACTCATTAGAGTAACAGTATTGCAGCTTTGCCAGAATTTATGTTGAAAGAGAAATGACATAAATTATCCCATAGAATATTTATAAAGGAAGAATATGTTGACAATTTTATTTTTTGTGACATGTCACCATATGTAATTATTGTTTGACTACATAAAATTACCATTTAAAAACTGTTCACTTAAAAAATATCAAAGAATGTAAGTTTGTAGACTCATAGAAGAAGATGCTATACTTTATTCTAAAAAATACCTGAACTTGTAGCAAGATGGAAATTCCATCATTTGCCATAAATGTATAATATATCTAATGAGAGTAATTGCATTTGATAGAGTCAAAAACATTTGTGGAATATCATGAGTCAAAAAACTTTCAGGAACTTTTATTATGAAGAAGAGAAAGGAGAACTGAAGTTTCATGTTACAAAATTATTCTACCAAAGTATTCAATCCATTGATAAAGTCAAACATAGAGTCGTTTTTATATCTTATACTTCAAAGAAAATAACCATTCAGTGATTCATCTAAGGGGCAGAATATCAGAGTGGTTAAGAGGATGGGGGTGCCAGACCAACTAGTTTCAAAATCTGGCAATGTGTCTTAAGAAAATTGCTTAATACCTTATGGGGGTTCAATGTAGACATCTTGAAATTATTGGTAACCTTCATGATTAGCTTATAGAATTATTGACAGGGTAAAATAGGCTAATATGATTAATGAAGGAAGACCCATGACAGGCACAAAACAACATCTCAAAAAATGTTAGTTTTTTCCATTGTTGATCTTATTAGCATTATTTACTAGGATGTGAAAATTAAAGTTTTGCCTGAAGTGCCAATACTGTATATGCTAATTATAAAATATTCTAGAGAGTATGAGACTGAATAGCTGGGAGGAATCTTTGAAGTGGATAACTCAAAAGAGTCTCCGTGACTCTTAAAGCCTTTACCCACTTTGAGAATATAAAATAATCTAGAATGTAGAGGCATAGAAAGACTGGCAAAATTTCTTTAGAGAAAGTGCTGCAGTGTATCATCTCCTTCAGGTGAGGTGAGGGGGCAACCATCTTCACCTCACATCTAAGGGGTGGAAGCTTCAGTGGAACCACTCAGAGAGGGTAATGAGCAGTGTTCTGATGCCTCATTTACACCTGTGAAAGTTAATGCATGTATGCCCTAAGGGGGAGAGAAAGAATGAGAATAAAGGGCCTGAAAAACATACTACTGAAGGGATGAGGAGTAAAAGAAGGCATGAATGTTTCCCATGGAGCAGATGTGGGCCACAGAGAAGAGAAAGCCCAACTGGAGAAGGTTTAAACCCTACTACCTAGAAAGAGATTATCTGGGTAATGTGGGACCTCAGATATGCAGATTCTGAAGAAACAGCAACCAGCTAAAGGGGAGGCTTGCATCATGATAGGAGCTGGGTGCAAGCCGGGAACCAATGATAAAGCCATGGAAGTAACCAACAGTGAAAGATTTATTTTCACACATTTGACAGTCACCAACCAAATAAGAATAGGTCTTTCCTTATGTCTCTTTTCTCCTCCTTGTCCCTTGGTTCCTAGGTGTGAATATGACAAGAAAGGCCAGGAAGTTGGTCATGTAGGTGACCCATTACTGAGGTGTATCCAGGAGGAAGAGAGGAGCTATCTTAGCACTGACTGAAAATTGAAATGTTAGTGTGATCTTAGACCAGACACCGAGATAATACTTGTACCTTAAAGTGACTGCACTATTATACATTTCCTAAGAGCATGGAATCATGAGAATTTCTGAGTTTTTATCCACTGGCAGGGGAAATTTTTTCCCATTGACTAAAACTAGTCTTTAAAAGGAAAGAAGTTCAAAGTTCTCCTAAGTTTGAAACGTTTACAGTGTTCTGCTGGTTTGTTTACAACAAAAGAAAAAGCAATCATAAACTATACATACAGAGCACATGAATAAATGAGAAGGGTCATGGCCTAATATGGCATTAATAAACTAAATGCTTACATGATTCAGTGCCTAGGCTATCACGTGAATTAAAAGTGACCATATATAATGAATCAATTTCCAACATAAATAGAGCAAAGAATGAAAACACCTTTGCATCCTCCCACCTTAAATGAGTATAGAAGAGGTCAATAGTAAGGCATGACATTGTTTCTAAATTATTAAAATGATTCAAAACTATAATTCACAAATATAAGTAATAATTTTCAAGCTCTCTACTGGATTTTTCATATACACACTGCATTAAACATTTTAATTACTATTTTCCCTACACTTTTTGAATGTTAGATCCCAAAATAAGATAGTAATCTAGACAAAATCTAGACAAAATCAATAAGACAAAAATACTTATTGGGCTGGGTGTGGTGGCTCACGCCTGTAATCCTAGCACTCTGGGAGGCCGAGGCGGGTAGATCACTCGAGGTCAGGAGTTCGAGACCAGCCTGAGCAAGAGTGAGACCCCGTCTCTACTAAAAATAGAAAGAAATTATCTGGCCAACTAAAATATATATAGAAAAAATTAGCCAGGCATGGTGGCGCATGCCTGTAGTCCCAGCTACTCAGGAGGCTGAGGCAGTAGGACTGCTTAAGCCCAGGAGTTTGAGGTTCCTATGAGCTAGGCTGATGCCACGGCACTCACTCTAGCCCAGCCAACAAAGCGAAACTTTGTCTCAAAAAAAAAAAAAACTTACTGATTGATGGTAGTTAGCACAGGTTCTTACACATAGAAGCTATATTTTAATACTAAGTTTTCAATTTATTTTAGCTCAATTTAAGTGGGGCAAAAATAGGAATTCATATACTTGCTTATGGATAAAAGATTTTCCACGTTAAAATTATAAAACAAAGTTTACTGTACTTTCTTTTGAAATATTTTAAGTGTTGAACCTAGAACTCAAGCTTGAAATTCATGAATATTTTCCTTATAAATAATTATCCCCAGAAATATTCTTAATAATAGACTTCTAAAAAACTCAGTATGCTCATTTTTATGGTATCAAATTTTGTCTTTTTAATTTTAATTGTAGATATCTTTAAAGTTTCCTATTACATTTTAATAAAATGTATTATTCATTAGTCAGTATTTGAAGGACATGATATTGATATTGTCTATTGGAAAACCTACTAACATGTTAAAAGATACAAATAGAAAACCTACTTTAGAACTACAGAAATTTCAACCAGGTTGAACTAAGTCTGGCTTACTTTTACTTAATGTACCATAAGAGAGATTGAATGTCAGAAATTTTATTAAAAAATATTAGATTCTGTTTTATTATATATTATGTTGTCTTAATATCTTCTTGATGCAACTTTTATTATAACTATAATGGCAATTAAATCTTAATACAACTCCATGGCCAAATAATTCTACCCTTTAAATGTTAAAGTGATGGTTCAATTTTAATAAATTTATTATGGATTTGTTAATATTAGAAGAACCAGTATTAGAAGACCCAACTGTAAGAAATGATGTAATTGTAGAGTAATAACAATGAGCATCTGTGCTGTACATAATATTTCATGTCTGTTTTTCATTTGATTAACTTTGACCCTCTCACCAGCCCTATATGGCAGGTATTTTCACAATCCAATTTTACAAATGAGGAGTCTGACATTCACAGTTGTTAAGGTACTTGTCCAAAGCCATGTAGCTAGTGGGTGGAGGAGCATAGACTTAGACTCTGGTCTCTGAAAACTTCTGCATAAAATCCCTTCCTTTCTAGTGCTATATTTGTAGTTAGAAAACATGGACTTGAACTTCAGACGTGGTACTTTACCCCTATGTGGAATTAGAGCCACATTTTTAACATTAGGTACTTCCCCTGTAATTTGGGGATTGGATAAAATTCCTTAGGCTTCCTGTTAAAGAATAAACAAGTTAATGTATTTTCAAAAGCATTTCATACCCTGGAGGTAGCATTTCCTAAAATCACTTTTTACAGACAGCTAGAAGTGCTTCTCCACAAATGCTTTGATAGTTAAACAAGTATGAGAACTGATACACATAGTTATGTCCCATTCTTAGAAATTCACAATTTTAGGACAATGAAGACTGAAACCTGTTTAATTTCATATATCCCAAAGTTTCCCAGCATACTTGACCAAAAAAATACGCTTCCTCCTTTTTGAGTCACATCTATTATTCAGTCCACAGAGCTGATTTTCTCTAAGAGAGACTGCTATGGTGCACTCTGCAAATACGTGTCATCTCATTAAAGTGGCACTCAAAAATATGGGTTCTCTCCTGATTCTGACTCTAATTGCCAATGAAAATGTATACAGATAAAAAATATATTTCAAAAGTTTGATTTCATTTTTAATAGTTATACAACTAATTCTGAATGGTTTCAAACATATAGACTAGTATGGAACATAATATAACTGATCCATGTAACCCCAGGTTGATTTCACAGACATTAACATTTTGCCTATTTTCTTCAGCCACTAGTGATCTCTCTCTCTCATATATTTTTAAGGACATAAAATGTTACAGATACAGCTTAGACATAAGATTTTAAAATTTCACCATGTGAAATTTTTGCTACAACTAAATATAATTCATTTGCTATATGTATATGTAAACTATTCCATTGTATGAATAGACCACAGTTTATTTATTATTTCCCCTACTGAGAAATGTTAGGTTTTTCCTCGTTATGAAGAGCTCTCTATAAACATCCTCATATATGTATTTCTGTTACATGTGGAACACTTTGTAAGCCATTTTTACACCTAGAAGTAAAATTACTGAGGCAAGGGCATTTTTCTATGTATATGTTTACTAGTTATTGTCAAATCATTTTCTGAAATGAGTGAACCAATTTACCTTCCCACCAACATGCTTTCTCAAATTCCTCCATGAAGCTTGTTTTCATAGTTGAATGTTCAACTGTCTGTTAAAATTGAAATAGTATTTTATAGTTGTTTTATTTCTGTGAGTATACAAGATAAGCATATTTCATTTATTTATTCAATTTATAGCTATATATCTATATCCATATCCATCTCTATCTATCTCTATCTCTTTTCTTATTCTTCCTCACTGGCCAGCATTTTCATAGATAGTAAAAATAAGAACTCCAGGTGAAGCCAAATTGGAACCAGGAATGTGAGTTCACTGACTCTGCTAGCTATTGCAGTGTATGCACATACAGACAAACACAAATTTATATACTTAGCACATATGTATGTTTATATCTGTAACACATTTAAAAGGGTTCTTTAATATCCTGGACTTTATCCTTTATTGGATATAAGAGTTGCAAATATCACATTCCATTCTTTGTTAGTCAGTTAGATTCTGATGGATTTTGTTGTCATTAATGTCAATGTAATAAAATTTATCTTTTTGGTTCATGCTCTTTTTAAAAGAAATACTTCCTCACAATCATAAACTGACTCACTTTTAAAGTTTTCTTTTACTATGAGCCTTTTCCATGTGAGATTTATTTATGTGTCTCATGTGAAGTAGGAATATACTTTCTATTAATTTAATTTTAATTAACAAATAATAATCATGTATATTTATGGGGTACAATGTGATGTTTTCATATATTTATATATTATAGAAAGATTTAATCAAGTGAATTAACATATCCATCACCTCACCAATTTTTTTGTGGTAAGAACTTTAAAAATCTGTTCTTTTAGCAAATTTGAAATGCACGATATATTATTAATAACTGTGGTCACCATGAAGTGCAATAGATCACTAAAACTTATTTCTCCAGTCTAACTGAAACTTTGTACCCTTTGATCAACATCTCTTTTCCACCCTATTCTTCTCCCTCTTCCCAGCCTATGGTAATCACCTTTCTACTCTGTTTCTATGAAGTCACCTTTTTTAGATTCCACATATAAAGTGAGATCATACAGTATTTGTCTTTCTTTGATTGGCTTATTTAACTTAGCATAATGTCCTTCAGTTCCATCCATGTTGTCAAAAATAATAGAATTTCCTTCTTTTTGAAGGCTGTGTAATATTCCATTGTGTATATATACCACCTTTTCTTATCAGTCAGTGGACACTTAGGTTGATTCCATATCTTGGCTATTGAGATTAATGCTAAAATGAACATGGGAGTTCAGATATCTCTTTGACATAGCAATTTCAAGTCCTTTGTAAATATTCCTAGAATTGGGATTGCTGGATCATATAATTATATTCCCACCAACAGTGTGCAAGGATTCCCTTTTTTCCACATCCTCACCACTTGTTATCATTCCTGTTTTTCATGATAGCCATTCTAACACTTGTCAGGTAATATCTCATTGTTATAATTTGCATTTCCCTGATGATTAGAAATGTTGATCATTTTCTGATATGTCTGTTGGCCATTCATATCTCTTCTTTTGAGAAATGTCTGTTCAGATTATTTGCCCATTTTTATATTTTAATTATTATTTTTTTTTTGTTTCAGCATATTATGGGGGTACAAATGTTTAGGTTACATATATTGCCTTTGCCCCACCTGACTCAGAGCTTCAAGCGTGTCCATCCCCCAGACAGTGTTCACCGAACCCCTTAGGTGTGAATATACCCATCCCATCCTCCCCCCTCCCACCTGCCTGCCACCCGATGAATGTTACTAATATATGTGCACTTAAGTGTTGGTCAGTTAAGTGAGTCTTTGCCCATTTTTAAACTGGGTTATTTGTTTTCTTGCTGTTGATTTTGTTTGGGTTCCTTATATATTTTGGGTATTAACTCCTTATCAGATGTATGGTTCAATGCAATCCATTTATCTATGTTTGTTTTTATTGACTATACTTTTGGAGTCTTATCCAAGAAATCATTGCCCAGACCAACGTCATGGAGCTTTTCTTCTAAATGTTTTTCTAGTAGCTTTATAGTTTCAGATATTACATTTAAGTGTTTCATCCATTTTGAGTTGTTTATATATATGGTGTGAGATAAAGATCCAAATTTATTCTTCTGCATATGAATATTCAGTTTTCTCAATACCATTTATTAAAGGGACTGTCCTTTCCTCGTTGTGTGTGTGCATATGTGTGTGTGTGTATATATATTTTTTACATTATTTAAGCCTTTGCTGTATCCTTTAATTATTTTGTAAAACGTTTAGACCTCCTTTCTTTACTTTATCAGGTCCAAGTTTCTTCACATATAAATTGAAAATAATGATTTTTCCCTCCCTACATTTCTGGCTATTTTGAAGAAAACAGAAATGATGCTTATTATTATTTTTAACCAGAGATATGGGTGTATTATATGCTTGATGATGCTCCATGATTCCCTGAGATTCTATTTAATTATTCCCTTTTTCTACCTAGTATAAACATTAGGATCTTACAATTCTTTAAAGTAATTATTAATTTTCAACATTAATAAAATTGTTGTGTTTAATGATGTTTTCCATGATCAGTAAACCATGACTTTTTATTAATCCTATGCAGTCTTCAATTAATGAGGATTAGAAGAGATCATTTAGTCATTTCTTTCTTTCTTTTCTTTTTTTCTTTCTTTTTTTACTTATACTTTCTGCTGAGATTTGTTATTAGTCAACTATTTATTGTATCACCTACCTATTCCTAGCACTGAATCAGTTTTGAGATAATTGTTTATGTTTAGGGGAGAAAACAAAATGCAATAAGAAGTTTTGGGGGCCTGTTATTGATCAATATTTTTTTAAGTTTAGCAGTCTAGGTATTTTAGCAAACACAGAAGTTCTAAACATTATTTTTAACATTGCTATGTTTCGGAGAAAAATTATCCCACATTTTCTTCTAAGAGTTTTTTTGTAATAAGTGAAAATATAAGGCTTATTTTTCTTTTGGATTCATTTAATCACTTCAGTAACATGTAATACCTAAGACTTTTTGAATCAACTATGTAATCACCTCTTCCTTTTATTTTTTATCAATATATTATTTGAAAACTAAGGTGCTATGAGAAAATATTCACTCGAATGAAAGATGAATGAATGACAGTGACTTGAATTTGTACATTTCTTTTTTTTTTTTTTTTGAGACAGAGTCTCACTCTGTTGCCCAGGCTAGAGTGAGTGCCGTGGCGTCAGCCTAGCTCACAGCAACCTCAAACTCCTGGGCTTAAGCGATCCTACTGCCTCAGCCTCCCGAGTAGCTGGGACTACAGGCATGAGCCACCATACCCGGCTAATTTTTTTGTATATATATATTTTAGTTGTCCATATAATTTCTTTCTATTTTTAGTAGAGACGGGGTCTCACTCTTGCTCAGGCTGGTCTCGAACTCCTGACCTCGAGCGATCCACCCGCCTCGGCCTCCCAGAGTGCTAGGATTACAGGCGTGAGCCACCGCGCCCGGCCTGAATTTGTACATTTCAACAGAGAATTTATAAAGAAAATACAAGACTCTAGGAATGATGCCATACACAGCTAGCATATTAAGTAATAAACACTTTTAAAATAGGACAAGGAACCTCTTATATTGGAGAATGGTATAAACACACAAACATATTTTAATAGATTAAAATAAGGAGTTAACTATACTAAGATATTTATCAGGTCTTCAGAATATGAAATTCTGCAGTTAGGTTGAAAAATTTTATTCTATAAATGCAGACTTAAGTATATTAACATTGTTAGGAGTTAGTTGATTGTGACAATTATATAAGTGTTCTGTGTTGACTTAAATGTTTCATGGATACTTAGCCCATATGAATAGAAGACATTTCAAATCAAAGGAGAGCTTATTTCTTGTGGATTCTGCATTGGTGCATTGTGTTAAAATATAAGAACCACTCTTTAGGGGGGGCATTGATAAATCAAACTGTATTCTAATATAAGTAACTAAGTTGATGAAAGATCTGAAAACTCCTACATGAGAATGGGTTGAAGGGATTGAAGATAATTATACTGAAAAGAGAAATCTGGTGCAATGGAGAAATTAGTTTGAATACCTGACTAGCTGTCATATGGAACCAAATTAAGTTTAATTTACTTCACAAGTCAGAGGCACTGAACTTTTAAAGGGCAGGTTTCATTTCAACCAAAGTTAATTTTTTAGCCAATTAAATTATCTAAACATGATAAATTCTCAATTGTAATTAATATGGGAGCTTCCTGATTTGAGTAGAAAGAAGACTGAACTAGATGACTCCATCGGTCATTTATTAAACAAATATTTAAAAACCTACAATGTGCTAGGTGTTAATTTTTTTTAAAAAAAGATCATTGATCCATAATAATCTGTGATTATAGATTTTAATCTGTAAATAAAATGTTTCTTATAGCCATTTAATATGTATAAACTTTTTAATAAACTTGTAATAATTATTACATTACATATGTTAAATAGAGCTGAATGTATACTAAGTCTACAGTTATGCACCAAGTAGGTTAGGTAATCTGAAAATATAGACATGAGAAGATAGGACTTGATTAAATTTTAAAAATGGATTCAGTAGTTAGATTAATTTGTTTAGAGCAAAGAATTTTCTTAGGGGAGCAATGAGAAAAGTGATCTCATGAAGTGGTGCTTGAAGAGAAGCAAAGAATTGAAGAGTTAGAGCAGGAATCCCCAAATGGGATATGTGGACCAGGGCAGCATCAACTGGGAATTGGTTAAAAATGCAAATTCATTGGTCCCACTCCAGAACTACTGAATCAGAAACTCACTGGCGGTGGTAAGATGGGAGCTGGGGTAGCAAGCTGTGTTTTAACAAGCCCTTCTGGTACTTGTAATTCATACCCAATTTGAGAACCACTGGTGTAGACTGCTGGTGTGAAGAGAAGTTTAGATATGATTTAGAAGGCAATTCATGGTCACTGTGCATCGGTGGAGATAAAGGATACAGATCCCATGGCTTCTAGTAGTAACATGATTTATTGACTAACTTATGTAATGTATAACCCCAGAGAACACTTAAAATAGCCAGTGTCGAACCTCTTGCTTTGAAAAAAAAATGACGTAGATTTTTAAAATGTTTACATCTACCATTTCAAATGATAGAGCTGGGTATAGTTGTCTGCCAGAAACAAGGCCTATTTATTTTGTTTCACAGAGACTGAATTCTTTCTTCCTCTAAAACAGTGTCGGGTAATGTTCCAAAAAAGTAATTACAGGCCAATTAGTAAATATATGCTGAGACAGTAGAGTGCCAGATAGCAACAGCTATATGTCTGCCACTACTGATTAATCAGCTAGAGAACAGACCGATTTTTTGACTTAATATGTGGTAAGGACTCCATTAAGGACAGAATCTGCATCTCAGTTACTAAACATATTCCCCTACTATTTTCATCTGTATTTATGCATGTTTTCTGTTCTTTTCTTGTCTAATAGAAGTCAATTAGGGTTGCATACCTTTTACAAATTGCTTCCTGACCTCCTGTCTTCTACCCAATAGGCTTGTCAAGCCATAGAGATTATGAAATTTGAGAGAGTTAGAAATCACAGCATCACAGCCAATTCAATCTCATTTTCATATAAACCAAAGAATAAATTATATTATTGTAACAGCTTATCACTTTGGACGTAAATTACAGAAAAGTAGTTTAGAGAGTCCATAACAAAGATAGAATGGTCTATTTGTGTAGGCATATTTCTTACACTTTGCCATAACTCTCAGCTCTAGCACATTTTATATAACATTTGAATATACTGGTTTGGAAGGTGATAGTCGTGATCCGCTGGACTTTCTCATGTTGTTTCTCTCTATCCTTAATTGCTGAAGCTAGTTAAAAACCCATTTTAGGTTTACCTGACTCAGATTCTAGAATTATTCCTGTTTTAGGTCAGGAAAATATAAGAAGCTCTATGCTTGAAAATGGAAGAGTTGCAGTTGAGTCATTCTTGCTGCTTCTCCTCTTTTTACATTGTATTCTTTGTTCTGATAATTTGATTCTTACCTTGTCACTTGTGATCAGGACATTTCCTCATATTCAATAATTGGTCTAAAGCTCTGCTTTGATTCTCAGCTTTGTCCTCTGTTCATTTTAAAAATTACAGGGAATTATTTCCATAATCTTCAATCTTGCTACCTCCCCAGACACTGACTACCTGTCTATCCAAACAAGTATCAGATTATCCTATTTCCAGGTAACCTGATTTAACTCTCCTCACCCATGTTGAGGCATCCTGCTTTGTTATCTAAAGGATTTGTGTGAACATCTTCCTTTTGTTAGCTGCTAGAAAATTCCATTTTATCAACTGTAGGGGATGCTCTTGGTACCCCCAAATGTTCTTAATCTGCAAAAGCACCCATTTCCCAGCTGCTAGGAGTGCTGGGCTATAACTCACAGCCATCATCATCACAATTTCCCTTCTCTGGAGAATTGTATTAGGCCAGTGATCCTCAAACATTAGCTTTCAACTGAATCACCTAGAGGGCTTATTAAAACAAACAGCTGAGTTTCTGATTCACTAGGCCTAGGATAGAACCTGAGAATTTGTATTTCTAACAACTTCCAAAGTGATGCTTATGCTTTTGGTCTGGATAACAAACTTTGAGGGTCATTTGTCTAGTCTAAATAGGAGCTTCTTTCCCCCTGGAAACTATGTGTCCCATCTCTTCTCCTCAGGGCATACCATGGTGAGTGACTGATTGCCACCAGCTTATAAGGGTTAGCCCTCTTAATTCAAGGTAAAACTATTTATGTTGTTTCATTCATGTTCCAGAGCTGCCTGGTAGGATCAGAATTAAATGGTCACCATCAGAATGATATTCTGGCTTAGCTTTCTTTTCTATCCATCCTGCTTTTCTACCCTATCCTTTCTTTTCTACCTTATGCTTTCACTCTCTTTCTCCTAAAAGGACTCTCCCAATACATTACTTAAAACAAAATCCCCAACTCATACCATGCTTCTAAGGGACACAATCTGAGTCTTATACCTGTGGATCTCTGGTTTCCAATCTCTTTAGTTCAATCTATTCAACAAACTTGTACTGAATCCCTTTGAAGGACCCAGGAAGCATGGTATATGGAAGATAATTAAGAACCAGTCTCTCTATCAAGCAACCCACCATTTAGTCAAAGAGTAGATAAGTAAACATACAATTACCACAGCACAATTGATGTTATGCTACATCAGTGCTGAGAATTTGAGGCCATACCATAAAATCTTTCATCTGAGCTATGGAGGATGCCATAGGCTGGATTCTCTGAGATAGAGACGTTCACGTGGAGATTTGTGGATGGGAGGTATACTGAGGCATATTCTTGGGAATACCAATGAGGAAGCGAGGGAAGCATAATTGTACAGACAGAGAGGTTGGGTGAGGCCTCAGGTCAAACTGTGGGTGGCTCTGGAGATGGAATGTACCTTCTAAGTTGTCCAGAATTAAGGAAGGAGATCAATCACTAGATGCAGGCTGCCCAGTGAGAGGAGCGTAACTGTTGGAGAAACAGTTCTCTTTGGCTAGGGGATGCCTGAAGAGGATATACACAATATACACACAGTAAGTTGGTCCCTAGAGCCCCTTGCTTGTGATCATCTCAGGAATATTAATATATACTGGCTTCCTGCCAGTCAACCATTGATCTTTGTCCACCCAACAGGAATTTTAATTAAGTTTACTCTTAAGCACTAAATTTCTCAGTATCACAAATGCTAAATGCAAGATAAACCTGAGATTTCCTGAAAATATATCCTGTAAACAGACCGGAAAAACTTCCAAACCTTACTGAAATGACTCTGAGGAGCAATGCAGAAGGTAACAAATCTGCCGACAAGCAGCAATCTTCAGAATAAACATATGTGGGCCTAGAGTTCAGAGGCTAAAGTCAATTTAATGAGAAAGCTGTCACTATTCTTTTTCACGTGAATTAAATGTATTTCAAGTAGCCAAAGTCACAATCTAATGGTAAATAGTCTGGCTGCAGAGGGGAGCATTTGTTTTACGCTGTTCTCGGGGTCACCTAAAGATGAATGTGAGTTACCTGGATCGAACAGAATTCTGTTCAGTGTGTTCTAATATGTGGTGATAAAAGTCTAGAACCTAATTAAAGGGAACTGATTTGAATGTAAAATTGTTTATTTTGTGGTGCATCGATGCCAAATATTGAAAGTTTCCATTGACATAATAATAGCGTATAGTTTGTAAAGAGGAATATAAATCCTAAAGAATGAAAGATATTAATAAGCCTTCATAAAGTTAATAACACACTGTTAAGATAACAGAAGACTCAAGTGACTTTATACTGACAAGAAATGTTGTAAAAACTCCCAAATTTTATTTTACATATTTAGTGCTAGAGATCCAGTCTATGCACACACACACATACACACACACACACACACACACACACACAAATGAAATAGGTCCACATTTCTCCGTGCAGTAGTTGAAGTCTGTCCTGATGGGATGGCCTCTGGCAATATTATGAATCAGCATGAAAGAATGGCAGATGTGGCCTCTAGAAGTGATCTCCCCTCTGAAATGTGTATTTAAATGACCTCATAGCAAGGCCGGTGATATTCAACTATTGGGAATGAGGTTAGAAAAATGGAAATGTTTCTCCACTTCTGGGAAGGTCTTATGCTTGATTAACACTATGTAAACATTTTGCTGAAGAAAAAATAATACCAAACTTTAGCAGCTGAATGATTATAGAACAAACCACGTTTATGCCCCCTATTCTCTAGTTCAAGGGTTGACAAACTGACCCTTGGGCTAAATCCAGCCTGTCATTTATATTTGTAAATATGGTTTTATTGGAACACAGCTATGCTCATTTGTTTACATATTGTCTATGGCTATTTTCAAGCTATGATGACAGAATTGAGTAGTGCAGCAGAGACCATGTGGCCCACAAAGCCTAAAATATTTACTATCTAGCCCTTTACAGAAAGAGTTTACTGACCCCTGCTATATTTTGTTCTAGTTCAGTATATCCCAGATTTACTGAGGATAAGAATCACTTGGAGTAACCATTAAAACTACAGCTTCTCAATCCCCTCCTTTGGAGATTCTGATTCAGTGAGTTTGAATGAGACCCAGAAATTTGTATTAATACCTTTAACAAGTACTGGAATTTTTGGGAAACATCTGTCTAGTTATTTGACTCTCCAGTTTTCTTGCATGCAACTTTCACATTCATCAAGTCCACATTCTTTTCTTCAAATTCTTCCTCATCTTGCCATATAAGTGCAAGATATGGACCAATGTAAAGTGTGTAATTGTTGTGGGCGGTGGGCTAGACGCAGAGCTCATGACAACAATTAGAGTGCATATTGTTTGTTAAGGGAGCACTCTCAGAAGTAAGGAAGTTATGGAAGCAGTGTAGGGTAGGGGACAAAAAGCTAAGCAATGTGCTTTCAGCTGGAGATGTACTTTAAATTGATCCCATGGGGACCTCTGCAGCATAAATTGGACCACAGAGTTGATTCTATCTTCAGGCAAGAGGGCTGGCCTTTTGAACACTCTCCCCTCATGTCATCAGTCATTTGGATGTAGGATGCTCTTGAACAGGGGACAGCCATTAGCAGCAACAAATGGGGCATGGGCACGCCAGTGGTAAAGAAGGATGGGGGGAGATGTATAGCATCAAGTGCAGGAGCTAAACCCCAAATGAATGAAATTTAGATAGACTTGGAATGTACCCTCCAGAAATACATATCTATTATAGTCTTTAAAAAGTAATTTTGAAATACATTTTCAAATTAGTAAGTCTTTGGAAGTAATAAATACATTTGCTAGAACTGAAATCTTCAGCCTTCTATCATCTTTGAAAAGTAAGAGGAAAATATGTGTCAGAGAGAAATGACTTTTCCAGTACATAGTCATTATTTATTGACTGGTCTGACTACACACTTGGTAAGATCTTTTGGTTATGGTTACCTTTGTTAGGATGACATGAGGTTCTTATGAATTTGAATGTATGTGAACATTTTAGAATCCCCCCTTGGAATGGGACTACTGTCAGAGAACATATTAACATTTTCTCTCTACACCCTAACTTCCTTGTAGATTCAGTAGAATTTTAGAAGAATCCTTCAATGAAAGGTACATTATGGGAATGTAAAACAAAAGTCTAACCTGCCGTAACTATGATTTACTTTCCAAGGAATAATAATACTTACCACTACCTGCTTATCCTCCCACCCTGCAACATAGACATCAATTACCTAGTCCTCAACCAAAGTCACACAGCTAGCCAATGGTGGAGTCGAATATTCTGGAGAAAGAGCTCCATAGACCCTGTTAAAGAGTTTTGTTTTTTTTTCCTTTTTCTTTCTGGTTGTTTTTTTTTTTTTGTGGTTTTTTGTTTGTTTGTTTGTTTGTTTGTTTTTTGCAAGGCAGTAAAGGAAGGGGAAAGAAGAAAGAAGGAAGAGGGATTTTTTTAACCCAAGTTGTTTCAGTAAACCTTGAACTTAACAAACCTAGAACAAAGACTCTTTCAACCATCTCCAAATTATTGATGCTTGAGTTTTGCAACATGTTCCCTTTACACTCTGAGGAGAAGTTGGAGAGGTAGGGGAGGAATATAAAAATATAATTTTGTGAGAGTTGTTCACTTACTGTGCTTAGATCAGTTCTCACTTTCAAACTGCTAACTATGAAAGATGAGCAATGAAAAACACTGTGACCCCATGAAAGGTTATGTGACCTCAAAGTGTCCCTAGGGTCCCTTCTGCAGCCCATTTTGAACACAGTGGGACAACTTGGGCAAAGAAGGTAGAGAGTGTTACACTGTTTTTACAGACCAAATAGAATGAAGTTAAAAAGATCACCTAGAATCTTATCTCACTCTATTCTACTTTCTCCTGGAAGCAAAGTTGGCTTAACCTTTTCTTCAAGCCAAAACTATATGAAATAAGAATATTCCCTTGCTGGTAACTGACTTCTTGCAGCAACATTAACCCAGGCTAGGGATATGGGCTATTTCTATATAGCAAAAAGCTAGGTGAGTAAAACGGTAATAAGATATATCCCATCCATCTATCCAGCAGCCAGGACAGGCCCCCTATATCCTGGCATGCTGTAGCACACAGTAGAGAGCCCTGCACCATTTTGGTACATTAAACATAAATCCCCACTGATTGGAGATACTATTTCTAGTGTAAAATAAATTCCTATATATGCTTGGTATGTTTCTAGACTTTCTCCTATATTTGACATCTCTGTTCTTGCTTCAACACCACTTCAGGACCATATTTGTTGATGATATTCCGAGTCCTCTTTTCTTTAAATTATTGTTGAGAATTTTCTTGGCCAACTTGCAGTATAAAACCCTTGTAGTAAACATACATAATGAGTGTGATGCACACCGTATAGGGGATGGAACTGCTTGAAGCTCTGATTCGGGGGGCAGGAGGGGCGAGCAAGGGCAATATACATAACCTAAACTTTTGTACCCCCATAATATGCTGAAATAAAAAAAGCTATTCAAAAAACCTGATAAGCTACCAGAAATGTTCACAGATCAGAAAAAAATTACAGGATGAAAAAGCTGAAGAGTAGCAATGGACATCCCTACCACCACCACCATGGCTGCCACCACCACCAGAGAACTTAAGGAAATTAAAATACAAAGTGAGTTTTAACCCATAATTTGTCTAATTTCACTCTTAAGTCTTAAGGTTAATATATGTAGTAGAAAATACTGATTATAACAAAAACCACAGTATCGTCTATGCACATATTCACAGTATGAGTAAAGATAATCAGGAACAATTTTACCATGGGGTCATATGAAGTTGAAAGTATATCAATACAAAGTTTTAGTGAAAAACAGATCAAAGTATGGAATTAAAAATACCTTTGGAATAATAATATTGAACAGGATTCCATAATTGAAATGCTTATCCAAGTCATTTTAATCAGTTTGTGTTTTAAATCCAACTTTCCTTTTTCCAAAATGAGCATCTTAGTTTTTTATAGGTTATATTGATTTATTAATTTATATTAACATTCATTTGTATTTAATTCATAAATTTCCTATTATCTTTTTGCCCACTTTTCTGTTCATATTTAGTATGTTCACTTTTTTATTGTATATATTTAAGGTGTACAACATGGTGTTTTGATATACATGTATATAGTGAAATGTGAAAATCATTACTCAAGCAAATTAACATCCATATACTTACATGGTTACCTTTTTGTGTGGTAATAGTTGCATGCTCATTCTTATCTTTTTTTTTTTTTTTTTGAGACAGTGTCCTGCTCTGTCACCCTGGCTAGAGTGCCATAGCGTAAGCCTAGCTCACAACAACCTCAAACTCCTGGGCTCAAGCCATCCGCCTGCCTCAGCCTCCCGAGTAGCTGGGACTACAGGCATGTGCCACCATGCCTGGCTAATTTTTTCTATATATTTTTAGTTGTCTAGCTAATTTCTTTCTATTTTTAGTAGAGACGGGGGTCTCACTCTTGCTCAGGCTGGTCTCGAACTCCTGACCTTGAGCAATCCTCCTGCCTCGGCCTCCCAGAGTGCTGGGATTATAGACATGAGCCACCAGCCTCATTCTTATCTTTTTGATTCATAAAACATTTTATATGTCAGTTATATCAGCAATCCATTACAAACTTTTTTGATTTGTCATTTGCCTTAAACCTTTACTTTAAAAATTAATAAAATATATTTTTTCAGATAAATTCTGCCTTTGATTATCTGTTTAGAATGGTCATATTTACCCCCAGAAAAAAAACACCTATATTTTCTTCCAGTGCTTTTAAAATTAGCTGTCAGACACTGAAGTTTTTGTGGCCAAATTATCTTTTTTTTTCTTCAAAAAAGTAACACAGTTTTTCAACCCATTTTTGGAGTGATAAATCTTTTTCCTGCTGATTTGAGATGCTATTTGTAATGTGTAATAAGTTCCTATATATGCTTGATATGTTTCTAGACTTTCTCCTATGTTTGACATCTCTGTTCTTGCTTCAGGAACTTTTTTTTGTTATTACGACCTTGATTTACATTTTGATATCTGCTGCTTCAGGCTTATCAAAACTTTCTTGGCGATTCTTGCACATTTAATTCCTCCAGATGACTTTGGCAAGAGTTTAAAAATACTGTTGAGATTTTTATTGGGATTACATTAAAATACTTTGATTAATTTAGGAACAGTTGGCAGTTTTATAATATTAATTTTCCATCCAACACATATGCTTTCTCTGTTTTTCCAAGCTTCTAAAAATGTTTTCACTGCAAATCCTTATAGTTTTCTTAATGTAGATCTTGCACATTTCTCATAAAGTTTATTCCTATTAATTTTAAAACTTTGTTACTATTAAAAATAGAATTTTTTGAATCACATGTCTAACTTTTATTCTGGGGTATATAAAAAAGCTATAGATTTATGTATACCACATTTATTTTAAAATTTTCCATCAGACTGGATGGAATAAGGATATTATCAATTTCAATGTGGCTATAAATAAAATATCAGTACATTTGTATGTTCCCAAGCATTCTTTAAAACAATATTTCCTTTGAGAATGAGTTATTCCTAAGAGCTTTACCTGTAACTGTGTATTTCTATATGAATGATTTATTTTACTTCCCAGCTGTGGCTGACGGGACAAAGGAAAAATGAAAAGCAACGTGATTAATACTAAGATTGACCATCAGTTTTTAGAAAATTAAACTGCTTCCAAATGAGATAATTCATGTTTTCCAGATAATTTATCTACCAACAAGTGGGAAGTAGTGAAGTAAATAAATTTCATTGTCATTATGTTGATATTTCCAGTTTTCTGAATCAAGTAAGCAGTCTAATGTATATAAGCTATTAATTAATACGAATATTGGTATGCTTGAATGACGCCGTCCCTGGGGTTGAGATAGGAGTTACAAATCAAACAAGGCCCCTTTCTGTGATCCCAGATCCTCTTCATTGTACTCTTGCTCAAATTTTCTCCCTAACAGGTGCGTAAGGGCCACGGACCACTCCCTCAGGAAATCTCTGTAGCTACATATGCACCAGTCATCCATAGAAATGAATTGTAAGCTATTCTTCTAGTCCTATAGTTAGACTTTCCAGTCTAATTGCAGGAGATGAAATTGAGGGAGATCAAATTTAGCCAGATGACCAGACTTAAGAATCATTACAAAACAATACATTGACAAGTACAAAGGCAGAGTGCCTCTGGGAGTAGAACTAAACCTTCCTTTGCTTCAGTTAAAGTATCAAATGTGGATAAGAATATTTCATCAACCTGCTTTACATACTTGTCCTCTTGTTTTAAAGGAGAAAATGCAGATAAATATGCTGCAAGGCAGTCCATGTCATATTTAATTATTTATACACTAGAGTTAAAATCCTGACCCTTGCCACTTATTAACAGCTCACCGAAGAACAAATTTCTTTAATTCCTTAAGCCTCTACTTCTTGTCAGGAAAACTAAGATAATTATAGAACCTACTGAATATGGTTGTTCTGATGATAAATGAAATTACACATATACAGGGTTTATCCTTACACCTTATACATAGTAAGCATGACATAATATTATATATTGCTATTATCTTTGCTAATTCTCCAATTATTTTAAAATTTAAAAGAGTATTATTCATTTTTTTAAAAGAATACAGAGTATTATTCAGAAAAGAATGGAAATTCTCAAGAACTTTTTTCTTGGAAATTAGGAAAGAAGTTTGATGAAAATCTTGCATTTAGAGTGAGGAAGACAGTCAACTGTCAATTAGAATGATTAATGGAGACACTATTCATTCTTATGATAGAAGAAGGGCTGATGCTCATTTTGTTAATGGAAAAAAAAAACAAACTCTGTAAAATAATTTAAAGAGGCTTTTCTGAGCTGTATATGTGTGACTGGCCTGGAGCACATGGCCTCAAGAGGTCCTGAGAAAATGTGCCTGTAGTAGTTGGTTTACAATTTGGTTTTATACCTTCATGGACATGGGAATTACACATAGATCCTAAGTCAGTAAGTGGAGGGTATACATTGGTTTGCCTCAAAAATGCAGGACATCTCAAAGTGGGGTTACAGGTTATAGGTGAGTTTAAAGATTCTTTGATTTGTAATTGGTTAAAGAAATGAAGCTTTGTCTAAAGGCCTGGAATGTTTTAACTTAAGATAAGTATGTCTGTTAATCAGAGACAAGCCACTGGACAGTTTTGGAAACTCAAGTGATCTATTAAGTAAATTGATGGCCTGCAGGTGTATTTTAAGCTTTGTCTTGCATGGCCTTAGACCTGTTAATGATTTAGTATCTTATTGATTCAAAGAATATCTCCAAAAGGGAGGGGGAATGATGAGGCATGTCTGACCTCCCTTCTCCTCATGGCTGACAACTCAGCTTTAAAGATTTTCTGGGGTCCCCTTGGCCAACAGGGGTTCCATTCAGTTGACTGGGGGACTTAAGATTTTATTTCAGTTCACAATTTATTTAATCTTAAAATGATGTGGTCTTCTTCATGAGTCCCCATCCACTGTGTAATAGAGGAAAAATAAATTCTTATCCTGGTTTAAGCTTATCACTTAGGGCACAATTTTTCACAAGTAAGAAGTAATAAGTAAGTGGTAAATTATAAGTAAGAAAGCTCAGTCTTTTATGCAATGTCTCTTTACTATTGCTTGTTGCAAATAAATCATTGCTCTGATATATGGGGTAAGGATGAAGCTTCCCAAGCCCTCATGTTTGCAAAGAAAAGTCAGTGCTCTTAAGTATCAGGTCCCTTGTTTTCTGAGATAAGATCCTTTGTTCTCTAGTCACTGATGGACTTGTCAGCTGATAGATCAGTCTCCTAACTTGATCAGTGCTCAACATTACTTTTCTGGTTCACTTAGATTTGCCTTAAATTGGAATGGCTCCAGATTTCCTAGTCCCTGCTATGTTTTCCATGCAGCCTTCTGGCCAGTGGTCCATGTTCTGTCACTGCAGGTCCACAACAAGCCCCTTCACAGTGTCAAGCTATAACTCATCATTCCTATAGATATATGTGGGGGTGTGTGTGTGTATACATGAGTGTTTATCCATCTATATCCATATCTATATTTATACACCAGACTTTCTTACAAAATTTATATGGTAAATTTTGTTCTACTGCAGCTAGGGTAGATTGTGAAATGTTCCAAAGCAGAAATATGTCTCATTCATTTTTAACTTTTTATCACCTCACCTGATACCTGGAACAAATATCATCAATCAATATGTACTCTCTTCTTGATTGAGAGAAATTCTTCCTTCTCCCTGATGGTGAGTCTGTGACTATTAAACACACATATAGTATTGGCATGAATGCACAAACTATTGAAACAAGCACAAATAAAAAAATAACATTGAGGGACATTTTAGGTATAACATTAAATACATTTTGGGAGGGGTTCCCTCAAAAGCTTTTTTTTCAAATTTATTTGTTTTAAATTGCCACATAACATTATATATATTTATCATGAACAATATAATCCTTTAAAGTATATATACATTATAGAATGATTGAATCTAGTTAATTAACAAATGCATTACCTCACATACTTAGCATTATTGTGTTGAGAACACTTAGCACCCTCGATACCTTTGGATTCAGCTTCTGAATTTATAATGTAAAATTGGTATTTGTATTAATTTGTATTTATATGTAAAATTGGTATTCTAGGTAAAAACTCAAAGAGCATAGTGAGACTAGCACAGTCTCTTCCCTTTTTTCTCTAGGCAGTTTTATGTATTGCTAAACATGTAAATGGTGTTTTTCAAAGTACAGGAAAAGGATCAAGACCCTGCTCTCAAATACTTACATAGAGAGGCTTTAAGTACATATTTTTATATTTCTTAAAAAGAAAGGAAGAAAAACCTCCATTGAGAAGGGAGTGTGTGGGAAAAGAGAGGTGGTTTGATGTTTTGAGGTTAAACTGAAACAATGCATTCATTGCAATGAGTGCTTTTGACATCTCTTGAAGGTGGTACACAGTCTGTGACAGTGACTGCATTTGTTCTGGCTCTGGGTTCACAGTGCTTTGCAGTGCTATGTTATTCGGAACTAAATAACTGTTGTCACTGCTCTATAATTTGGCCATGAGATATCTGGTTACTTTCAGACAGAAGAAAATGTCTCATAATAATGGGGTTTTGTATGATTCTGCTCTTTCTTCCAGAAAAAAAAAATAAAAAGACGCATTTAAGAATTTATCTCTGTTCACATTGAGGAAGAAAATAAGCTTTAAAAAGTTTTACTCCTCCCTCCCTGTAGCAATTCTTGCCTGGCTTTCCATCAGGGGGAAATGTTACCTTCAGCATATTTTGTGTATGAAATAGACAGTGCCAGATGCTTCAAATGGTCATAATTGTGAAGGATATGAAAAAAGAGGCATCTTCCTACTGTGTTTCGTTTAAATGTAGAGGGAAAAAGCCCTTTGGGTAAATTAGCACTTGGAGGATTTAGCAAAAGTGAATTAACTATGACAGAGTCCCCTAACACATCTATTTTATGATCTTGCAAGTCTTATTCCCGTTTACCTGGGATACTACTGTGCTTTGGGATGCCATGGAGTCATTAAAATGTGAGACAGATTCTTTGGAAGAGAAAAACCAGATGAATCCTGACTTACAGACAGTATGTCTTGCTAAATAGCATTTCCTTTGACCGACCATAACTTTCCCTTGGTGCTATATTTCTCCCTCACACACTCATTTGAAAAAACAAAGAGCTGACTGTGACTTTCAGCTGCCAAAATCAAAGGACTGTTGGAAAGGCTTTTTATAAGCAATTAGCAAGTGTGATCTCAGAAATTGAATATATGGGTGCTGGTTTTTATTTAAAAATTGGTATTAAAATCTAGCCTCTATTATGTCATAGGAATATTTAAAAAAGAAAAAATGAAGGCTTAAGTCTGTGGTGACTGCATTTCAAAAATAATATGAGTCCACTATCCTTTATACACAATTCCAAAATCAAAAATAGCTTTTAAAAACTAGATGTCGTTGTGGTAACTCATTCAATTCAACCTGGATGGATTTGGTGGCTGAAACTTACTGTGAGATTATCTATCTTTATTTATCTCTCTCGATGTGACTGTTCCTATGCTTCAGTACAGAAATGTTAGTGTTTGATGACAGGACTGTTGTAGACCTCACCAAGGGTGCTATAGAATGTAGATAGTGTTACTTTTATAAATCTGACAAATTCTGAATTTTGGAACAGAAAATTCTGAATATTGGAATGGACAACATCTAATATACATTTTTTACTACTAAGTGAGGTACTGTGCTAACTGCTTTACAAACTTTATTGCACAGAAACCTCACAACCTCCCTCAAAGATAGACATTGCTATGATCTCTAGTTTATAGATGAGGAGATTAAGGATTGGAGAGGTGAAATAAATTGTTCAGGGTTACTCTTCCAGTTATGCATTGTTGCATAATAAACATTCCTGAAACGTAGTGGCTTAAAACAATGCTTTATTGTTAATGCACACACTTCTGTGGATTGAGTCAGCTCAGCTGAGTAGTTCTGACATATGCCTGTTGTCAGATAGGAGTTGGGGTTGGAATCATCTGTAGGAGTGTTGGCTCACATATCTCTACCTCAGCTGGAACACCTCCGGGCTGGTCAGGCATCTCTCTCTCCATGCAGCCTCTCTGTGTGGCTACATGATTCCTCCCAGCATGGAAGCCTCACCATTGTCAGATCTCTTACATAGTGGCTGGCATCTCCTAGACTATAATAAGTATTCCGAGAGATAGGAAGTGGGACCTTCAAGTCTATTAAGTATTGGGCTCTAAAACTAGCACAGTGTCACTTCTACTTTTTCCTGTGGGTGGAAAAAGTCAGAGAGATCGCCCAGAGAGGACATAGACTCAAACTCTATGTAGGAATGGAGGTTGCTCAGCTTGCAAGTGAACATCTGGGACTTAAATTTCAGTCTACCTAGTGCCAAAGTCTGTTCACAATGGAGTAAAGCCTGCTTCTCACCCATTGCTCCCTCTGCATGCCACCCTCGCTTGGTGGTATTCTGTTGCTTAATATTACATTTTTTCCACTGTCCTATAATCTCCTACCTCTACCAGATTGTCCTGTAAGAAGGATATTCAGACGATGTCAGTCAAAATGGAGACCTGTGGTACATACATTTGACAGAATGGGCAGGAAGAATTCTTTCTCCTCTCCTCTCCTCATCTTACTTGAACCTCAGTGATCCTGACTTCATCCCCATTTTTAAAATCCCCTTCTTGATAGGAAAGATTTGGAAATAATAAATAAGGAGAGACAAGGCTCAAGGAAGAATTACTGTGAGGAAGAGGACAAGAAGAAGAGGGGAGGGCATCCTGGAGCATTCTAACTATGATCAGCATCTTTACTCCACATTCCACCTCCCCTCTACCCCAAAACTCTATTACATTTCTCCTAGTAAAATGTAATACATTTCCTGTTTCATTTTTGAAATATTTACTCCAGTTTCTAACACAGTGACTGTGTTAGTTCCCATTTCTGTGGCAGAAATGCATGCATGAAGCTCTATAGGCTAGCAGAGGTGGTCCCCAGACATCTCACTTATGTGACCTGTTTTAGGTCTGCTGTCTATCCAACCAGAAAGTGGAAAAAATATCTGGGTCATTCTTGTTAGCTGACAGGGTCTTAGCTTTGGCTGTAATGAGACTTTGAGCGGTTTTTGCCTTTGTGAGTTAAGCTGTGGGGTCTGATCAACTTGGACACAAATAGAGAGGGCTTTGAGAATTGAGGTTCTGTACTGATTTGTGGCGGAATAATCACAGTGCTGTTCAGAAGGAGAGTTGGCACACTTGATGTCTCTTTAGGGAGAGCCAAAGTTTCACTGGGACTTAGCTAACTGGCAGTCATGATTTTGAACCCTATTCCCATTTGGAAACCTATCACATGTGTCATAATGGCATAGTTCTTTCAGGAGGCTTTTGGGTGTGAGAGCCACAACAGGCAGCTGTGGTGATACTATAAAATCCAGCTCAACAATAGCACTGCATCAGTCAGCCTTCCTCAGAGACTTCTAGCATTTGCCTTCTTTTTCCTTTCTCTCCTAATTTTACCTCCTGGATGCAGAAGATACAAATAGCCCTCCTGCCCTGTCTTCCTCTACTCTCCCAATAACTAAGCAACTTACTTCTTATTTCTTAAACAAATCAGTGGTTTTCTGACTTCTCCCAGGTTCTCTTTCAAATGAAAACTGTTGATGGCTCCTTCTGACAAAAATGATTATCACTAACTAGAACATTACTGAATTCAGGTTCATTAGCAAAGGGTGCAGACATCGTGTTTTAGGGCTTAACCCTCTTGTTTTGAGTGAAGATGCCAGTGGCCAAGAACATTTTCTAAAAGAGAATGATGGTCCTCAGGACCAAGAAATTAGCTACACCAATAGTCGTGGTTGTATGCTACAAATACCAGGCAGGAACTTGTTGCCTTCCCAGTGAGTGGTAGAGTTGTTACACATCAATGCGGTCGGTGGGGGGCGCTTTGGGATCGCATCTAATTATCTCATTTTACCTGTTAGGAATTTGGGACTCAGGTAGGTAAATCCATCTTCCCAGAGATCTGCAAGAACACAGTGATGTTATAACTCAATCCTCCTGATTCCTTCTAGTTCTGTGATCTTTCTGCAATGCTATATTCAGATCAGAATTCCTTTCTTTGTCCATCAGCATATCCCGAGTGTTTTACTCTGTCCCAAACTTACACACTCCTGTGATTTATATTCCTGTCACCTCAAAGCTATTTTTAATTTTCTAAGTTTTCTCTAAAGGGTGGATACATTGGTCAAGAGAGCTTTCCTTGATCTCGGTTCACTTGCTACCAACAGAGTACATTTTTGCCCTCTGTCCTTATTGAGAAGCTGAGCCTATGTTGCCAGGAAAACCGGCACACATTTTGGTCAACAGATATAAGGGAAGGGTATAAGGTGGGCTCTGATGATCATCATATTGCCTTCCCTTCAGTCTCACCATGCCTGACTGATGGAGGAGATTTCCACCTCAGCAAATAGTGTATTGTATCGTCCATTCAATGCTAGCTTGTGAGATCTATCCAATGTGGAAGGGTGCTTAAGGATGTACATGTAACCCCCTGCAGAATCTATGCTATAATCCTACAGTTAGGGCATGTGTCAAACACATGTAATTGGCGACCCACTCCTCACCTGCTCAGGGCTGAGAGACCATGCCTCTGGCAGTCTTAGTAAGAGAGCCTCCAAAAGCAAATATAGTGCATGGTGAAAGGGTGATACCCCTGACTTTGACCTTTCTGTTCAATCTAATATACTTGCTTTTTTTTTTTTTTAAAGAAAAAGAGGTTGGAGCTGGTATTTTGGTTTTGGCAAATAGGAGTTGAGGAGCTGATCATGTGCTCTGATAGCAAAACTAGGATTTCATCCCGCATCTGGAAGCTGGAAAGGGAAATCTGTCTTCAAGAGGTCTTTGGCATGCTTAAGAAACATTAAGCTGAATATCAGAGCTTGATTTTCCTGTGACTACAACCCATTTAGAGAGAAAGGGCTCAGAAAGGAGCCTGGGCAAGTCCAGAAAGAAACTTCCTCAAAGGGTCTTAAAGCAGAACCTGGGAACACTGGAACTGGGACATAAATTCCTTTTGCTCACCAACCCAATCCCGTGCCCCTGGCCAGTAGAGGCTCCTTTACTTCCTTCAGCCAGCTAATGAATAACAAAAAGCAGGTATATATGGTATTGACTATCAAGGCCAGGGAATTTTGTTTTCTTTACTCCTCTAAATTTGAGTAGCATATGCATCAAAAAGTTGGATATTTGTTATCCTCAAAATGATTGGTAAACTTAGAAGGATAAGGCACAAGAAATGGCCTAAATAGGCTTAAATAACAAATCCCACTAACGGAGTGATATAGTATAATGGAAAGGTAGCTGTATACTGTATAATGGAAGACTTCCAGGAAAGTCTTCCTTAGAAGTAACGTATAAAAAAGATTTTCTTAATTCTCATCCTTTTTCCTCCACTTGCTGCCCCCTCACTTGTAAGTGTTATGATAGCTAGAACCAGGCAATATGGGATAAAAAAAATTCATCTGATTATAACTTTACTCTTTTCAGTCCTTATCTGAAAATGTGCTAGTCTTGTAAAAGTCAATATCAATTTGTGTCTCCAGGTCCTTCTTAATGTGACCTTTGATCTTTCTCTTAGGTATCAACTCATGACACTTCCCTCCAATCCACTCCTTCTATGCTCTAACTCTACCAAATTAGCTGAAAAAATGGTGTGGTCTTTCAACAAACAGCATGTGCACTTTCCTTCCTCATAATATACACCTTCTTTGCTCTTATGTGATAAGCATTACTTGTCCTATAAATTCAATCTGACTTGTTTCTCCTGCAAGGATCTTGTCAAAGATGTTGTCATATATTTCTGATGTATCTTATTTATAAATATTGCTTGGAAAATGTCTCCTTGGCTGATCTCAGACCCAGAGTAGTTTTACTTCTTCCATAGGATTGGTTTGTATTTATCTTATCAATCTCAGTAGTGACACCCAGTGGTGTCAGAACTTTTCTTTTTCCCAGTGGTTGCCAGAACTTTCAGAGGCAAATTTAAAGCCCATTTGTAATCAAGAGTATGGATTTTTTCCCAATTACCTTCCTGACAATATTTTATAAGCTGAACTTTTCTTTTTCTTCCCTTTACTTTAATATTTGATATCTTATCTTTTATGTATCATTTTATGAAACTCCTTTCAGGAACAAAGTGGCCAAGAAGAGGAAAGGAAGTAAGAATAAGGGAGGGAAAAGAATGGAAAGGAAGGGAAGGGAATCTAAAACCAAAAGCTACTTTCTTTATGATTTTGTCACCTGGAAGAATTAATCACTCTCCCTCTGAGCTCTCCTAGTACTTTGAAGAAGCCTCTATTATAGCTATTATGGCACTTATATCACTGCATGCCAACTCTCTCTTTTCTTGGACTTTTTTCCCTCCTACCTGACTGCAAATTCTTTAAAACAAAGACTACTTCTGACTTTTTTTTCGGTATTCCCAGCTTCTCACTCAGTTCCTAGTTCAAGTAACTGCTCAATATATGTTTATTGAGTGAACAGTAGCTGAAAAGTAGCTCCAAAGATTTAAACCAATCACATAAATTGATTTAACTAATTAGAGTTCTGTTCAAGATTTAGGCTCATTCTCTGAATCAGACTTGTGACCTTCAGAACTGTATATGTGACTAGGCACAGTCATATTTTTCATTGTACATGTCTCCAACTGACTTTCAGCAAAGAACCTGCAGATTTATTTAATATAAATCAGATCATATTAAATATAATTAAAAATCTCTCCATGAAATAGGATAAGATCCCATTGGGGTACCACAAAACACAATTATACCTTATGGCATATGCTCTTTTTAAGCAAATCCATTCGTGAATATTAAAGTCTGACAATCCTTTCTCAAAGTTGGCATCATCCTTTAAATAATACCGTACACCAAAATGAGAATTAAGAAGCCATTGCATTATCTCTATCCTGGATTATTTCTCTAAGCAGAATCTTCAACATTGATGCATAACAGGGATTTATTTGAGTTTAATGGCAAATCAGTTACATCAATATAACAGGTAATTATATTCATTCTCTTTAATAAATGATGAAATTCTACAATATGTATTTAATAAAAACATCCCAGTGAGCACAAGGCAGGTTCAAACTTTCTTTCTGTGCAAGTTGAAACATATTTTACTGCTAGAAGGTTTGTTCATTTAAGTCTTCTGGGTCATTGGTAGGGCAATTACCTGAAATGACATCTGAAACATTAGAATAAAAATAAAATAGTTTGAAGAAATTATTATTGATTCCGATTTTCTCTCTGTTATTTGGAGAAGTAATAGGCACAGGAAGAAAGAAGAGAGTGTTGCTTGTTGGAGACTAGACAAACCTATACATTGTTTTTCAAGTTGAGAGAGAAGAAGGACTTGATAGTTTTTTCAGTCAGGGACACATCATCATTTATATAAAGGGACAAGCAAAAGTGGTTTAACCTTTAATACCGATGTGTATTACATGCACATGCATTCACACACATAAACACATGCACTTGTGGGCCACAGCTACCTCTGGTTAAATTATAAGGTCACAGTAGTCACCAGTTGTGACCAGACACCTGGGTGGAGCACAGTATAGAATGACCCACTAAAGTAGCTCCTGCTCCCCAGCTTGCCGGCATGCTGCCTCACAGTGTTTCAGGAAAGAAGAGGAAAATGAATCAATATCTGCGGCAGATAATGTCTGGAAATTCACTTCCTAATGTAGTCAATAATTGCAGTTCTTTCCAGAGATGCATAGTTTCCTTGATAAGGTATCTCATCAGTGACTGAACCATTTGGAAATGTCTCCCTTCAACTTGGAGTTATCAAAATAACAGTGGTTTCAGCCAGATCAGAGCAAGCTACCCCTCTTCTATATTTCCCTTTTTCCTTGGTTTTAGCACCATCAAAAGCTGGAAGGCTGGATAGAGAAAATTATATTGTAAGAAAAGGAACCTGAGGTTGTATGAAAAGTATGACCTCCCCTCTCCAGGTTCCCAGGGGAAAGCAACTATCTTGCACTTTTCATGAGGAGCCTCCTCTGAGTTGCATCCTTATTTTCTCTTCTTGCTCTGCATTTCTTACAGTTGAATCATTCTTTTAAAATGCATATTTTTTCCTAAGGCATCTATATTTGTTTTCTATTACTGTTGTAAGAAATTACCACAAACTTTCTAACTTAATTCCAATTTATTATTGTATAGTTCTAAAAATCAGAAGTCTGGAATAGAAGTTTCTAGGATAAAATAAAGTATTGGCAGGGCTATGTTCCTTTCTGGAGGCTCTAGGGGAGAATTGGGTTTTCTTGCCTTTTCTAGCTTCTAGAGGCTGCCTAGGTTCCTTGGCTCATGGCCCCTTTCCCCATCTTTAAAGCTAGCAATGTCTATTTGGGTCTTTCTCATGCTGCAATTCTCTGACACTGACTCTCCTGCCTCTTTCTTTCTCTTATAAGGACCTCTATAATTGCATTCAGCTCACCCAGATAATCCAGGATAATCTCCCTATTTTAAGGTCAGATGATTAGCAACCCCAGTTCCATCTGCTACCATAATTACCCCTTGCCATGTAATATAACATATTCACAGATTTGGGGGATTAGGATGTGGACATCTTTGGGATGCCATTATTCTACCTTCCACAGCATCTTTCTAGAAGCCCCAGCTTCCACTCCTTGTAACTTATCTCAATCTAGAGGCTATATCTCTCTTCTGCATTCATAAATTTCTTCCGTTAGAGTCCTTCACTCATTCAGTCTGGAGTGAGAATAGGCAGTAGCATTTCAGGAAGCTAAGAGGGTGCTGCCATCCCAAGCTCTGCAGAGGCAGAGTTGATGGGGTACAGTAGGTTTGAGATCTTTGTCTCCTCTAGCCTAAGAACAAATCAGTGATCTCTTTTATTGAAGATCCACAAATAAGTTTTCATTTTCTTGCCATTTTTTGGTGAGTGACTTTTGGAACCTTCATCAGTTACATATTCTCCCCCAATGTAAAATTAGTTATTGGAAACAGAGACAGCAAACATGACCATCAGGTCAGATGTGTTCTTAATAAAAACAAACAAAGTATAACTAGACTACAAAAATACAGCAGACAGTATAGGACTAGATCTGGCCATGAGGTTAAATTGGTATGTATGTGGCAACTGTGCTGCAAAACCCGTGAAACCATTATGACCAGCTAGCTAGACCACAAGAAGAAAGAAAACCTATGAGAACATTGACAATTTCTACAAAGAATTGGATTCTAAAGTGAAGATTGTGCATGCTCAAGGCTACTCAAGGTAACCCATTGGGGTGTGGGAAGAAATGTAAGCATTTCTATACCTATATCTCTATTTTAATTAAGATCTTAAACTTTACCAGTATTTAAAATAGTTTGATGCTGCCATGCTCATTTGCTTTGCACTTCAGCCACTCACATATCGCACATGCGAATTAAAGAATTTGCCCAAAAAAGAGTGAGAGTCCCATGCTGCAGACAGGATGACTAAGGTATCTTCAGTTCATATGCTGTCATCTTAGTGTGACTAATTGAAATACTCATGAAACCGATAAGTGGACTAATTATCATATTATCTAGTTTTAACTAAATTAACCCTTAAAAAATGGACCAGTGGTTTAAAAGTAGGCAAGTGTCTTAAAGGTTCTATAAGAAACTGTGTATGAAGATACTACTAATAAGATGAACACAGGTAAACAACAAGCAAATGGAAGACATATTTCTCCAACCTTTAGTATGATCTCTTCAGTCACAAAAAATTCCCAATCTGATCAGATTGAATGCAGTTAATTTTGAGTACAAAAATAGTTTTGTATTTTACATAAATACAGTGAAAATAAAATCATGTTATATTAATACTTATTTTGTCTATAGCTCTGTTTATTTTTATTTGAGAATATTATGGAGGTACAAATGTTTAGGTTACATATATTGCCTTTAGCTCTGTTTAAATTTCTATCTAGTGCATATTTTATGATGTTTGTAATATGGTAGTACAATAGTCCATGCTTGTACTTTATATTCTGAGGGGTACACACATAATCTGAGGGTAGATATTCACATTTGTTTTATGGATAAGTGTGCATCATCAAAATAGTTTGTAGACCATTGCTCTAGAGGACAGAGCTTTTAGAGGGAGGCAGCAAATTCCAAAGGAAAAATTTGGCATGGAAAAATGTGTAAAAGTTCATCGAAAGAAGGGTATATAAGGGATCCCCAGTGTAGATCACAGGCCGTGCTACACTGAGTCATGAGTTTGTCCAGATCTGGCATTGCCAGGAACGTAAGTCTTACACTGATCTTTGTGTGGCAGTGCTTTTATCCTATAATAGGGTCCATGACATATTAAAGAAGATAAGCCATAAGGATCTCACTGAGATCCTTGAAATTTTAAATTTCCACTTTGTATTTAATGCTTAGAAAAAGTACTGCTAAAAAGGTTACAGCAAAATAAGTTTTTTTCTTATGACTCAGAGCCATGAAACATCTCAGATATATATTTATTTCAACATTAAAATATCAAATAATCAATTTTTATAGGAAGTGTATTTCATTAGCAACTTAGCAGCAGCTAGCATACAATGAGTTCATCTAATAATCAGTGAATCTCCTTTCTGGACAAAGTGATCTTACATTCAGCTATTTTTATCAATTTTAAAAAAATATATAACAACATGCATTTTATAGCAAATTACTGGATCATTTCATCTACAAAATGCTTCATCCTATAAAAGCAGATTATTTTATGGTTAGGAGATTTTCATAACTTCTGTTCCAACATAATACAGAAGCATCCTCCAGAATGTTATCTTTAAGATCACAGAAGCTAGGAGATTTAAATTTCAAAGTGAATATTATCTACTTCCTGTTCATTTTCAGCCTACTTCTAGGCAACCCCTCTGATATCCTTCCTCATTGTTTGTTTAAAGTTTCTCTTTCTTTCAGGCTATTTTGGAATCAGTTCCAGATCACAGAAGAGACAAAACCTTTTTCCTTCCTCCCACCCCAACCTCACCTTCCTAGACAAGATTTTTATCTACATCACATAGATTCACCACCTCAGGATAGTAACCCAGTCATAGCAGTAGCATCTGTGGAGCTCAGCAGAGCACAGAGAAGCCCTTAATTCCTGATTAAAGCCATCAGGAAGCCATGAGATAAAAAAAAAAAAAAAAGATTCCACCCTATAGGGAAAATGGCCCTACAAGACAATATTGTGAGTCCTTGTCATTTTATTACCATTAATACTTTCCTCTAGCTCTTGCTCCCAATGAAGAGAATCATGGGAATTTGAACAACTTAGAGAGTTGTTTCATTCTATGGGCCAGGACAAAAACAGAAATTTTTCCTCCTGCCTGGATGTCCTGGCAGGAGTTCCCTCAGGTATACCCTCCAGGAGTTATCACACTAGAACTTGCTTTAGGGATAATGTTTTGGATTGCACCACAGAGCAAAGGATTTGGTCAGACAATCTAACGGTACTAATAACAGCCAACCTGAACACTGACAGAGTTTCTTGCACATTATCTCATTTCATCCTCACAGATCAGAGAAACCCAATTAGGTAATACTTCCCCACTTCATAGACCAGGGAAGAAAATTTCTGCGAGGTTAATTGATGTGCTGAAGGGCACATAAAGTGCCCAGCTCAGTCCCACGTCTAGCTCTATGTTCCTTTTTAGTTCTTCGATATTATACTGTCCCTTCTAAATGGATTATTAGGTAGGTAATGTTACTCTTATTAATTCTGCTCAAATAATGGATAACAGACAGATCATACCTTTAGGATGTTAAAATGTATCTCAATTTTATTATCATCTACAACCTAAAATGTTCATAAATTTTTGATAATTACAATTTTTTGAAAAATAAAACTTTTCCTTATACATTGTTCCTTCAGTATTTCTTTTTTCATTAAACATTTCCCCCCCCTTTGGCTGTGACAATCCTTGAGATCAATTCTCATTGCCAAAATCACAACTCTCATTCATCCAGCGGTCACCATGGAAACATTTCTGTAACATGTGACCCTTCTTTTAATGCGATTACTCAAAAATTGTAATAAAAATATGGAATGTATTTATTTGAATATTTAGTTGTTAAAATATCACAAGTGTTTGCTTCTAAGATATCTTCTCATAGTTGTGTGGTCATGGCTACATTAAAGTACCAACCATCCTTGCATCCTGGGAATTTGTTATGTTTCTCCAAAGTTAAGGTCCTTTCAGAACTTCCTTATTTCAATCTACAATCACATCATTTTCTTACCTACTCAGGCTTGAACTTTTGTCATCCTATAGTCTTTGCTTTATCTCTTCTTTCATGTCTTATATCCTGTATATCCTGAGCTTATACTAGGCTTTCTATTTCCATTGCCACCCTCATTACCTTGTGCTGAGTCTATATGATAGTCCCTTAACCAGTCTCCTTCCATAGCCCTTTTCTTGTGTCTGCCTTCCAAACTACTCCAAGGTTGAACTCTCTAATTTTGTATGTGCCCCTCAACCCCTCAAGAACGTGCATTTCTTCTAAATTAAACTCAGATAGAACACCATTCAAAAGTGCTTTCAGGTTCAAAACCATTACTCCAACATCTACGTTGCTCCCAACGTGATGGGAAGTGAACCACATTCCATCCTCACACGTTGTTCTTTCCATTCTGGTTCTTCACTATAACTTGTACATTGACAGCACCTAGTTTTCTGTTGTCAACAATGAATAATGACAGGACAACCCTTTATCCAAAGGATTTCCATGGCACTTTTGGGAGAAAGAAATATGCATAAATAATCTAAAGGAAGAAAAAGATAAATATTAGCCTTATATCTGTGTTATATTGCTATTATATAAGCTTTGCTTAAAATAACATATAGATTAGATATTAGTTTTAATTTATAAAATTTGACAATTTTAAACAATTCATTTATTAATATATCACTTTGTTCTTTTAGAATCTGTGTAGTTTCCCAAAATATAAATTAAAATTTCATTTCTTGCCACAGAGAATCCTTTTTAGTTGTTTTGGTCAATAAGCATTTTAAAAGTTTTAATCTGAAAATTAAGGATAGATCCACAGCAGAGGATAACCAGACAGATCAATCTAGCAAATGTACTACGTGAGCACACAGCTGTCCCCAGTCCTATCATTTTAAGCCATGATTGGGAGGTTTATTTCAATTGTTTTTTTTCCTCCAGCTGTTATAAAAGTAAAGCAGAGACAAGGGTCTGGCATGTGAATCCTGTAAGTGAAGGATTCTTACCTGGGAGTGACTCTGAAAGCTTCTCACATCATTGGGACTGTTTGCAGTCATAGATTCCAGGAGAGAAGCACTATGTCTCTTTGATGACCACATATAATCTCTTAATGAGCACAACATTGTTGCATTTCAGCCATCCCACAAAACTACATTTATCGTTCTGAAATCATTTTATCTTTCCTAAAGAGACTGATAGACAAAACAGCTTTATATATTCACGTCCTGGTGCATGTGCGTTATTAGGAAACTGATAGTAAAGCTACCCTCATACAAAAGCTATGTAAATATTATTGGGGAAGAGAAAAATTATGTAAGAATATGAAACGGTGCCTCTGACAGTTTTACCTGATATTTCTCAAACCTAAACCATAGTGAATACTTAGGTAAATAAATCTGTAATTGACTAGTGAAAATGAAATAGAAGTATAGATGAATAAGTATTGAATTTCCTTTAGACTCACAAAGAACATACTAGCTAATAGAATTGGTGGCCAAATTATGGTGTAAATGGAGCTAAGGACAAAGTTAGATTCTTAGATTCTATTTGAGACCGAAGATAAAACACAGCTATGGCGCTCCTGAAACCAATCTGCTGACTCTTTTTGTGCTACAAGGTAGATGGTGAAAAAAGGCTGATTACTGAAAAAAAAAAGCCCTTAAATATCAAAACTCCTGTCATACTAATGGTTAGGTTTGCTGCAACAGCTTTCTATAAAACAAAGAAGAATGGAAAAAACTCAAAATCATGCATCAAACCAATTAAATATACCATACGGATGGGTTCAGCATTAGAACCAGAAGTCATCATAATAAAAATTGACATTTGTAGTTTTTTATGATTAATACTAGTAAATTTTCAGTCATCACACTTGAAATATGAATATTCTGTCTGGATTTCTAATAATAAAATCAACCTGCATATTTTCCTCTTTTTTTCTACATTTGATGGGAAAAATGGTTGTAGCATAGAGGAAGAAGAGCAGTCTTAGAGAAGCTCAGATTTAGATTACAGTTCCAGTTCTGCCCTTTCTTAGTTGTGTGACCATGAACAAATCAACTAACTTCTCTGAATCCTATCCTTTTACCTGAAAGTGTGGAAAAATGGCACTTTATACATGATCATTGTATAAATGTATTTATATTTGCCATATACAGGTAATGCATATGTAATATAACACTATTGAAGATAATATAACCTAATATGATATAATGTAATAATGTGTTCATATACTATTTATACATCATATATTAATATAATTTATTTATATTATATTAATATAAATGCATGTATGTTAGTTTAAAATTATATATATAATCCTATAACTGTAAATTATATATATAAAGTATATATACAATAAACTTATATATAAATTATGTATATAACACATTTTTATATATAAATTATATATTTATATATACACATGCTTTGTAATATTTATGGGGTCATAGACAAGTACTGTAATTATTAATATGTCTTCTGAGAACTTTACAATTAAAATATTCTTAATCAATATTGTATAGGTAAATTTAATGCTGCTGCCTTCTAATGTAATTTACTTTAGGAAAAGCAATTGATGAGATAATCCGTCTTTCTCTTTTCAACTTTTACAATACCTGGCTGGCTTTTACGACATTATAGTAGGTAAGCATTAATTTTCCATTGGAACAGATTGCCTGCAAGCACATACATACAAATAGTATGCTAAGGAAGATGATGCTAGTGCTTAAGTTCTTTTTCTGAAAGGTTATGGAGCTTTTCTCATTACAGCAAATCCATGAATGAATGAACATTGAAAGCACAAACATTCCATACATTCTCTCGTCAAACAGCCCAATCACTGCCTCAGTACTTCTTTTGTTGTTGTTGTTCAGCGTTATTGATTTTTCCAACAATTGAGTTTGTCTGCAATAAGCTGAACTGGAATGTAACCTTCATTAATTAGAAAAAAATGTATGGGTATTAGCTTGAGGAGGCAGTAGCATTCCTTGTGTGTTTTCTAGTGCAAACTTAGGGTGATATTTTGTTTGATTGCTATTGTTTCTTTATCCCTTGTGACAGTGTTGTTAAGTTTGATGCAAAAATGTCTGAAGACCCTTTAAATAACTTGTGTCCATTGCACAAAGAAAAAGACCTACAAAGGCCAACTGTGAATGGATCTAAAACTAGTATGTTGGAATATGAATCTCTGCCATTACTCTCTCTATATACTTGTAAGCCTTCTTCATTATTTACACTTGTTTTTATACTTCGGTACACTTTGAAAGTGAACACCTTAATTAATTTTTTATTTAACTACAGAATTTATAAAATATTCCTTGATTCATATTTATATTCTCTGAGTAATTATTATTTATAAAATCATGTTGTACTAAGAAGCCAGAAAAAGGTACGTGTGTGATTCACTGTTTAGTTTTTCACCATTTCTGATCAGGCTGATTGAATTGGCCCATGGAGATTTCTTAGACTCAGCAAAGCTTAATCATGTAAGTAATTTCAGTTATATAATAAATAAAAGCTACTTTGCCTCAGCATATTCACAGTGATTAAAATGACTCATTTTTCTTAAATTTTGAAATCTGACAGCATTCCTTGAATGAAATAATTTATGGTAGGAATAAATTGAAAATGAGGGCAAACAGTGATCACTGAGGTACAAACAGATACAACAGAATAAAGGTAATATGCAATTTGGAATTATTGACCAGAAACCAAGGTATGTATAAAAATATATCATAAATCAGATATTGGTAGTGAAATCTCTAGTAGGAAAAAGAAGCCAGAAGTCATCACATTAGCATTACCATGATGTGTTCAAGTTCTTAAACAGAATTAAAGATGAGAGTATCATGACTCTACCATTCATATAAAGGAGATGAAATAGATAATGGTAAATAGATAATGGTCTTGAATCCATTTCCTTTTAAAGACTTTAACAGCGTAGGGAATTTGGTGATGTATTCTTGGCTGAAAAAACTTCTTGTGATAAATAGGGTGTTATTAACACAAATGCTAAAAGCTAGGAGTAAATTAATTCCTCCAAGTACAATTCCCTCAGTGTCATATCATTCTCTGAAGATCATTGTCATAAAGGGAATTCTATGTGTCACATCTGAGGGTAAGCATGTTTAGAAGCGTCTAAAGAGTGCACAACAATAATGAAAACAGAGAGATAGCAGAGACAAGAATTATCACTCTTTACAGGGGCAAAAATGACTCTTCTTTTTATTCTCTGTTTGTTAAATATAGCTTTGGCCTTCACTAGCATTACTACAGGCTTATCTGTACAAATTAGTTGCTGATAAGGTGTATATACCCCATTTAAAATGTGTTCTTAAAGTGAGGATCTCTGCTCTCTGCCATACTAAGTTTTGGTCACTATCAAGTTATTTTAGTTCTCAAGGAGTAAAACTATCATGTTCTTCATGATTTTTTCCTATTCACGCACTATCATCATTAAGATAAAAATTATTAGGCCGGGCGCGGTGGCTCACGCCTGTAATCCTAGCACTCTGGGAGGCCGAGGTGGGCGGATCGTTTGAGCTCAGGAGTTCGAGATCAGCCTGAGCAAGAGCGAGACCCCACCTCTACTAAAAATAGAAAGAAATTATATGGACAGCTAAAAATATATATAGAAAAAATTAGCCGGGCATGGTGGCGCATGCCTGTAGTCCCAGCTACTCGGGAGGCTGAGACAGGAGGATCGCTTAAGCCCAGGAGTCTGAGGTTGCTGTGAGCTAAGCTGACGCCACGGCACTCACTCTAGCCTGGGCAACAGAGTGAGACTCTGTCTCAAAAAAAAAAAAAAAAGATAAAAATTATTTTAGGGCATCAAAATTAGGGAGATCAATAGTTTTACAGTTATAAAAAGAGTTGAAGTATAATTGTAACGTAGACACTTATGCCCTTAATATACCTCTGATAAGAAGCTATGGATTAATAGTCCACATTAAGCTAGGTTGAGTTGCAGAAGAAATAAAATATCCAAACTGCAAAAAAAAAAATTTCCTAGTCTATTATTTTACATTGTATTAGCACAATTGTCAAAGAACAATTTTATGTTTCTTGATTTACTTCTTTTTCTTTATAATGTGAGTTTGCCAAGTTAAAAAAAATAATGGTAGCATATTTTGGGACTTGTAGAACTAACTAACAGTATGTAAATTTCCAAATAGCATACGATTAAAATCATCAAAATGCTTCTATTCTTTAAACTCTAATAATTTTCTAAGAAATTATAACAATAAATTTTAAGGATCCTTTGCTAACTGTAGAGAGAACTTTTGAAATATTAATACATTAGCAAAACATATCATTTAGAGAAATAATTTTATTATAAGAAAAGAACTTGGAAATTTGATAATAAGCATAATTTAATGAATAATTTTCTGTAGTGAGTCATCATTTCTTTGCAATATAAGGAATTTTTCTCTCTGTGCATGCATGGAGCAAGTTTCTGTAAAAGAATCCAAAACTTGTGAAGAAAAGAAGCTAAAGGATTACTAAAAAAAATGTTCCTAGGTTCATTGAGGTTTCAAATAATATTTGATAATATAGGGTGTCCAAAAAGTCTTCAGAGAAAGGAAAAATCTTATAAAATTTTATAATGAATATTTCGTAAATAAAGGTACATTTAGCTACAATTTCCCATTTTCCCTATGTATGCTGACTTTTGGGACACCCTGCACATTAAATGACTCTTTGCAAAATATTTAGTAACAGTTCAGAGGAAAGCTCATTTTTTATTAATCCTGGAACTCTATATTTAAAGAAAAATAAACAACAATAAACCATTAGTTGGTCTTATTCACTGATAGAACCAAAGCACCATTCCAGTGCATGGAACATGATCAGTCCTCAATAAATAATTGTTGAAATAGCCATATGATCAGACTGCACACACAAAGGCTAAACCGAATTGAGGTAATTCGGGATGGAAACCATTGGATAATCAAGCACATAATATTGACTTTAATTATGTGTCTTGGCCGGGCGCGGTGGCTCACGCCTGTAATCCTAGCACTCTGGGAGGCCGAGGCGGGTGGATCGCTCGAGGTCAGGAGTTCGAGACCAGCCTGAGCAAGAGTGAGACCCCGTCTCTACTAAAAATAGAAAGAAATTATATGGACAACTAAAATATATATATACAAAAAATTAGCCGGGCATGGTGGCGCATGCCTGTAGTCCCAGCTACTCAGGAGGCTGAGGCAGTAGGATCGCTTAAGCCCAGGAGTTTGAGGTTGCTGTGAGCTAGGCTGACGCCACGGCACTCACTCTAGCCCGGGCAACAGAGCGAGACTCTGTCTCAAAAAAAAAAAAAAAAAAAAAAAAAAATTATGTGTCTGTTCCAAATTGAAAGGGGATGAAAGGACTCAAACAGCTTGATGTTCTGGCCACTGGGCTACTTGGGTGGCCATGTGTTATTTGCTCTTACTCCACTGTAGATTTTTCAAGCAGAGATCACCTAATTAGATGTGGATCAGATATTATATATATATTTCTATGGTGAATATAAATGTTTCATACAGAAATAATGCTTCATACCAATTAACAGTAAATTCCAAATTCATTGCCATTGGCTTGTCCATAACAACATAAATAATGCATATTTATTTATTTACCTAGAGGGTTCTTATTGAACACACTGAGCTTTCTATCAGTTATCTCCGTCGTGTAGTGTGCCAGCTCATTAGGAAGATTCTACAAATTAACAATGGAGTCACTCTGAAATGATTTCATTGCAACACAAATCCCATGAAAAAAGATTTTTGGTGGGCCATCTGTCCCCACGGGGTTTAGGTCATCTTTTGGTAATTAGATGAAAATAGATGAAATATATAGATGAAAATAGATTAAAAATATAGAAACACTTTGGTTTTCCAAATAATTTCTTAACCACTTCTAATTTTAAAAAGTATAAATAGTGGCTTTAAGAAAAAAGTAATAAATTAAAGTAATTCACAAGCTATTTTTATGATACAGAAGACATTTAAAGAGTAAATGTGTCTAGTTATCTTACTGTAAGCATTCATCTCCACATTTGACTCCACTGACAAATATAATGTCTTAAAAAGAAATTAGGCCAATTCAGATTTTAGTGCTACAGAGCTTGTTTTTTTCTGCAGTCTTAAGAGACCCCCATGCATATTTTAATGTCAGATTTTACAATTTAACATATCAAGATATGATTACTAAAGACTGATATTCTTGTCTCTGCTGCCTCCCTGATCTCATTACTGTCATGCACTCTTGGGACAATTATAAAGGCAGAAACAGCAACTGTAATAGAATGTGTAGCATTGGATGCTATTAATTTTACTGTTCATCATACCAAGCATATTCCAAAGTATGTGTTGAATAGCAGTATGCCTCCAACCTTCATGAAGATAGCCTATCCTTTTTCTTTTCTTTTTCTTTAGGTATCATCCATGGCAACTAGCATAATGAACAGATCATTCAATAAACACATTTGATTACCAAATATTTTCCAGGTTCCAGAAACTTTCTGGGAATATGCAATAGAGTTTAAATCTAGCAAAAGGGCTAGAAGTGAATATATCAAGCTATAATCCAATAAAATGTATAATAATAGAGCTATACAGTTAGAATATGGGGACACAGTTGATGATGGTATTATTTTTTTCTTTGGGAAGTAATAAACAGCTAATATTAACTTAATAAATACTGTGGGTCACATTCTCTTTTAAATTCTTTAAATGCAATAATGTTATCAAAACCACAAGGGGGTTTCAGCCTAGATCCAGTTGCTCCCTGCACAAAGATCCAATTATTGAGACAACAAGGATTGCCAAGGAAGAAAGGAATTTTAATGCAAAAGATGTCTGTTGGGAGAACAGGATACATAGTCTCAAATCCATCTCCCTAACCAACAGAGATCACGGGCTTTTTAAGGAGGGGCCACGTGCACTGGGTCAGGTCACAGGGGATGGTGATTCTTGGCATCAGGAATCTTGTTCAGGGGCCTTCAGAGTCTCAACTCCTTTGTCTTATAAAAATTCCACTATTTCTGGGAAACAACTCAAAAATCTCAAATACTTAATTAAGGAAGGTGGTTATAAAAAATCTATAGGGGTCCCTGAAATTTGTTCATAAAGCTGGTTTTACTAACAGAAGTAATAGGAAATGTATATTACCTCCATATTTTTAGACTCTAAGAGATAATGTATCTTATCCAAAGTCATGGAGCTAGTAGGCAGTGGAGCTAGGATTTGAACTTAGAAGTATGACTCCAAAGGCAATGTTCTTGGCCCTTAGGCCATAATGCTGCTCTATTTTCCTTCAGAGTCATCTGAGAAAGGTTTGGAGACAAGTTCATGTTTGAGTTAAAATCTAAAATATAATGATTACTTCATCATCTATAGAAAGAACAGAAAGAATTTAAGCAAAGGAATATAATAAGCAAAATCACGAAGAAATGAAAGGGATGAGACACTGATAGGAAATTACCCAAAGTCTAAGTTGTTAAATTGAAGGGCATGTGGGAGGCAGTGTGGGAATGAGATTGTAAAGGTAGATGGAGCCCAGACTAAGAGTGGCCTTGTAGGCCATGAAATCGGATTTGGGCCTTATTCTGTGGGATGCCTTAGGGGATATTGTTATACTCAGTGTGAACATTATATTGACTTCCTAGACAGGTCAAAGTACAATTTAAGCTGCCAATGAAATGTATAGGCTTTAATTTTTGTCACCATTTGTAAAGTACAGTATGGAATTGAAGCAATTAGCCACATTATATAGACAAAAGAAACCATTTTACCCTAAATATTCTTAAGGTGTTTGAATAATGAATGGCCTAAATGTATTTCTTTCACATAACTTATATAAACTCTCTTTGAAATGAGGTATTACTTAAATAAGTAATTTTTATGTTAAAAAGTTTAATATTTTTTTTTAATTTCAGCTTATTATGGGGGTACAAAAGTTCAGGTTATATATATTGCCCATGTACCGCCCATCCCCCTGAGTCAGAGATTCAAGCTCGTACTGAATCCTCCAAATCATACATACTGTATGCAATCTTTTGTGTTGGAAATGTCCATGGTAAAAGAAAACACACAAGACACTCCAACAATAATAGCAAAATTTCACTCAGAAGGAATCACTTGGCTTGAAACTTTATGCAGCTCCCAGACAGCCAGACTTTCTTCATTAAAAGTATTCAATACAATGTTTAGAAAGTATCATGGTTAGCAAAAAACATCATCTACTAATATTAAGTTTGAAAATTGTATATGGTGGCTGAGACCCTATAATGGCCCAGTCTCTTGGAAGCTTTTTATGAATACTGTTTCATCTAACTCTCTTATAATCTATGTGGGAGTATATGGACTCTTCCTGTCTCTAAAGTCCCTAGGCTTCTGTCCTGACCCTTATTTCCTGATATACTGTAGCATGGACCCTTTTCTTGACTATGGAGTCTTGGGTTTTCTATTTTCTGCCATTCCTGAGCATATCCAGAATCTTCTCAGAAAAAGCAATCACTCCATTTTTTCATTGTGAAATCCCAATTCTCCATCCCCTCACTCCAAAAGCCTCCTTCATGTGTCAGTTTCCCTTCAAAACTATCTTTTCATTCTTAGAAAACTTTGTGTTTCCATTTTAAGAAAAGCTGGGTAACATAAGGACATGACACATCAAGAAGCAGATAGTCAATTGATTGAGATAAAATGCTTTATATTTGCATCCTCTGTCCTATTTTCCACTTTTTTCCCCAGAAAGCTAGTCCATAACCTAAAAAAACAAGTAAAAATTATATATGTATATGTGTGTATGTGTGTGTGTATACATATATATATATATGAAATAGAATTTGAATATGTGAATTATATCAGGGCAAGTGAGAATCTAAACCTAGATTTTCGTTAATATTTCAACAAATATGAACTAAAAACCTGCTACGTGGTCAGAAACTATTCATGTAGCTATAAACAAATTAGATGTAATTCCTTCTATAATTTTCAGTCCACAGTGGAGATAGGCATTAAATAAATTATCATGTACTCCCCAAAATAAATAAATGCTTATTACTGAATTTTTATATTCTTGCCAAAACAATTTGGAAAAAATCTATATGGATAAATTTGCTCCAGAACATGGTGGGGCATTCATCCTCTAAAAGAAAATCTACTATAATATCTGAGGAAGAAAATATATTTTATAATGATATAAATATAATGCATGTTTTGAAATAAAGATTAAACCTTCTAACATGATTTTATTGTTACTCATGTAACTTCAGAAATATGGAAAAATAGAATTCTACGTATGTGTATACTGGTCCCATAGATCTAAAATATTTTTTTTATTTCAGCATTTTATAGGAGTACAAAAGTTTAGGTTACTTATATTGCCCTTGTCCTCCTGCCCCCCCCCAAATCAGAGCTTCTAGCGTGTCCATCCCCTAGATGGTGTGCATCACCTGTATACACTTTTATTATATATAAGAATTAGTAGAATTACATATGAAAATATTACAATATTAAGACTTGCTAAACATTAGAAGGTTAACTAAGGGAAGTCATCAAATTCACTTATGTAGATAGATAAGATTCTCATTCAGTGGTGCTAATTCCTTTGGGAATACCTGAATGAAAGGAGATGGGCTTCATGTTTTATTTGAATGTTGAATCAATGTTTCCCTGACTAACCTTGACTTTATGATCCTTTCACATTTTAGAGTTTATTTTATATCCCCAGGTATTCTACATTAATTACAATTTCTCCTCCATTTTTTTAGAAATATTAATAGTATAAAGGAGTGTTAATAAAATTAACCACGCTAAAGGTGAGTCATTAATTCTATCTTTTATCTATTTCTAAGTAAAAGAACTGAAAACCAAGCAGTTAGCATTATCCAGTGGTCTCGAACAGATGAGTTAACGTACATAATCAAAACTATCAATGAGTCCAACATATTTTCCTTAGCATCATTGATCTAGTGCCTGTAAGGTTGGAGTTCATAAAATAAGACCCTGTAAAGAGAGGGATATCTTGTCTAAATTAAAATGTATGCTTTATGACATAGTTGAGTAGATTGAACAGTTAACTGAAAATCAGGTAAGTCTAGGTAAACTGACTTAAGCTGCCTAAAACATTCTGGGCAAGTTAAATAACTGGTAAGTAAAATTGTGAGATTCATTAAAGTTAATTTAATTATCAGTCAAGAACACATAGAATAATTTCAACGCCATTAATATCTCATTCAAGCAGGTGTTTCTCAGATGCAGTTGCTACATTTTTTATAATATTTGTCATCACTCTTAATAAACATGTACTAGAGTTCATGTCATCTAAAAATAATTGGCACACCCTACAAAGATGTGGAAAACTGATGTGGGCATACACCCACCCAATGTGTAATGACCTTAATCCATCTAAGTGACTTCTCTTTCTATTCAAATAACCAGTTTGGGATGTGATTTACTAAAATCAACTTTTGTAGTATTATTTCAACAAAGGACAGCTTTTGTGTGACAAGTTATAATATTTAGCTACCAAAAGTCCTACCATATTTCTCTCCCACTGAGAACTATTTGTTATCTAATGTCACTTATAGACTGCATGTAAATCAAATTATTATTTCCAGCTCTGCATGGTGCAATGCTGATTAAAAACTTGTCAAGCTATCAGAAGAATAAGGCCATTTCCCAGCATGGAATAATGTTATTTATTCTAGGCCCAATGATTGGTACCAGAACTGATCCTTAATAATAATATGCATGACCTAGGGGTGGGGGTGGGGAAAAAGAACCATTTAGAATGATCACTCTTATCACAATCCTAAGGCATTAGAATTTCTGACAATGCTGAAATAATTGTGCAATTTTAAGGAAATGTATAAGAAAGTAGCTAAATTCTCGTGGAACTCGCTCAAGTCAGTGAACACTATGCAGTTCTCATCACTTATGACTGACTTCTCAAAAGCATTTAACACTGTTGACCACTGCCCTCTTGAGATGATGTACTTGCCTGCTACTCTCTTGGTTCTCCAACTTTATTTCTTTTCAGTCTCTTTGGCTGGTTCTTTATATTTTGTTTTCCTGGTAAATGTTGTTTAATCCTATGATTTGTTTTCAATTCTCCTTTCTTTTAATTTCACTTGCTGTCTTGGAAAATTCTATGCCTTCATGTGTGTTTACTACTCACTATATATATTCTCCAGGCAAGATCTTCTCTTAATCTTCAGGCCCGTACATCAACACACCATGAGATATCTCCCACTGATAACTCAAATTCATCCTAGACGAATTGATATCATTATCTTCAACCCAAAACTGGCTTTTCCTAATGTGTGGCTCCAAAGTTCATGCAGTCATGTAGCAAAATTCCCATTCCTCCCTCACAGTCCCACCCATTAAAACCTGATGAATGAATTTCTTAAATACTGTTCACCTCTCTTCTGGGTTTTCCTTTCCCCCGTCCCAGGTTGTGTTCCCATCACCTGTCCACTATCACCATCCCAAAAGATTTCCTGCCTGCATTCTTGTAAATCTCTAATCCAGCTTCCCAAGTGTGTTTTCTAAAGCACAAAACTGATTAGGTTATTTCCAGCTTTCAACACTGCCTAAAGTCTAAACATATTAGCATAGCATAAGTAGCCTTTGTGGTCAGATCTTGAGCCACATTTAAGCCTCAATCCTTAGCTTGGTCACCTTTGTACTCTAATTTCCAGCTATACTATACTACCAAGCCATAGCAAGATGTTTCACACCTGTGTGTGTATAGACGCATGTGTTTTACACAATTCTTCCTGCTCATAAAACCCACTATATAAGCTATCTATTGTTACATAACAAATTACCACAAATTTAGTGGCTCGAATAATACACATCAGGCATGCAAATTGACCCCCCTGCCAGTAGGTGGCACTTGCCAGAAGGAACAATCTGCAATGTTGTTTCTGGGTCCTGTGACCAGCTCTAGTCCCTCAGGAGAAGCACTTGAATGTCCCAGGTGGTGGGTAGGGCCCTGGAACTTCAGTTGAGTCCTTATTCTCTGCCACAGTAGCAGCAGGTGGGGGAGTGCAGCTGGGTGGGTTGGGTTGGGTGGGATTGCCCTCAGGCTCCACAAAAGCTAGCAAGGTAGCTATTTAGGCAGGGGTCAAAGGTCTGTTCCCAGCTTCTGAGCAAAGCTACCAGGGAGGGGCGTAAGTGGCCTCACCCAACCAAAGAGTCTGCTTGTGGAGGAGGGGCTATCTGAGATTCACAATCTGACAGTCTGGAACGGGCCTCATTCCTCTCCCTGCTCCTCTGTTTCAGTCTCCCCCCAGTGCCAGCCTACCTAGACTGTGTTGCAGGCCAGGAGGTTTCCTGCTAAGGATCCCAGCCTGAGCTGAGAGTGTGGCCCTACTGTGGGGGAAGGGGTGCCTCATGAGCATGCTGCAGCTAGGATCCACTCTGCACTCTTCCCCAGATCTACCCACGTGGGCTCCCTAACCTCCCAAGATCAAGAAAGATCAATCTCTGACCATGCCAGGGAGACTCGTGCTGGTCCTGAGTTGCCCATGGGATGCCCGAGCATGATCGATGTCCTTCCGCTTTGGGGCATGCCCCACTCTGATGGAGCCACTGGGCAAGCAGCACTAGGGAGGGCCATAGAGTAGGGAGCCCACAGACTGAGCACCCCTCTGTCTGCTGCAGGATCCCAAGAGGAAAGACCTGGGCCCCATTCTCTGTGGAAGCCTTGATGTGGTGGCTCAATTGTCTCTCTCGGCAGCCACGGGTTGGGGAGGGGAAGAGGATGAAAATAGTCTGTCTGGAGGAATACTAGCACTCTAGTCATCTCCAACCCTCTCTCCAGGGGACAGTCCTCCCACAATGTCCAGGATCTGGAGACATGCAGATTACCCAGGACCCACTGGACACCTTTGGCTCCTGCAGTCTGTGCTGGAGTTGGGAAATGTCCGTGTGGGAATGAGCAAAATGAAACCTGAGGAGTTGAAGCCTCTGGGGAGGACAAGGGCACACAGTGGGTAGAGAAGCAATATGGCACTTGCTGTCCCAGCTAGGATCTGTGGGGCAGGAAGCGCCCCAGGGGGACTGGGAGCCTGGTGCCCTGTCCACAAGAAGCTCCCAGCTCACTGGTGGCAGCGGCCTCGGGGCTCGTGTGCGCAGAAAGTCTCTCCAGCAGCTTGAGTACCTGCCAACTGTCAGAGATGTGGGGGTGGGAGGGAGAAACAAACCACTCCATCTACCTTTTCTCACTGGACTCCAAGCGCCTCAGGGGTTGATCTTTGCTGATACCTTGCTCTTTTACTTCTTCCCATGGAGTCTCCTGAAGGTTCTGGCACCCTTACTTCTGATTCATATCTGATCTATGTTTGTCTGTTTGTTCATTTTTTTTCTCTTTCATCTAAAACTTCTCCTTCTTACTGAAACACTCTGGCAGCTAGTGTCTCTGGCCAGCCATCTTCAGGGAGCTATTTCTTTCCATTCTGTTCCTCCATGAAATTTCTTATATCCAGTTTCCAATCATGCAAATCATATCAAGAAGGCAATTGGTCAAGGGCTAAGCAATATGTGATTGGCTGCTGTGACAGCATATATCTAAAGAGAAATAGTGCAAGCAATTTGCCTATAGCATGACTCAAGTGATACATATTTTAGATAAATAGAAACAAAACAAAAAGTCAACTAGTTTATAGCCAGTTTTTCAACAGTTTAAAATATTACAGCAATATATATGCTAATGGACAGAGATATGTCCTAACTACATCAAACTTATTGAAATAGAGAGTCAATATACATAGAAAAATATATACAAAAACATACATTCATAATTGTTGAATAATATAACTCACATCAAATGAACAAACTGTTCAACACCAATATTTGTAGGTAATGTTAGAGCTTCTAAAAAATGTTTCCTTGAAGATGAAACTTTCCAATTTTAATTTTTTTATTTAGCATCTTACAGAAGGAGGAGGAAGAAGAAGGTCAGCAATAAAAACTTTTTTCTCAATATATATAAAGGAATATGGCAGAAAGGAGTGAAAAATTCAATAATTTTGATTAACAAAACAAATGGAGAAAGCAGTGGAACCAATAACCTCAAATAGTAGATAATATATTATTTTTTTCTTTACCTATCTCTTTTATAAATATCTAGTTATTCATCAGGTAGACTTTCCCTCCAAAGTTCAAAGAAATTCTGAAGATTTAAATTTAACTTAATCTACCACTGTTTCCTTCTTTCTTTTGGTGGGATTACTTGTGTTTACAAGAAATTTTCCAAATTAATTAAAGTTGTTTAAGGTTGATGCTGGTCAGAGACTTTCTTGTCCTCCAATTTAAGAGATTATAAGGAATATATGAGAATTATATTACAAAATATGGAAAGAAAAATAGAAGAGGGAACGGGAAGAGTAGGTAGTGAAGGGAGGGGAAAGTACATAGTGAAAATGGAAATATAAATTTTCTCTCATTAGTTTGTACAAGTGTCAAGTATTTGCCATTATCAGTATAGAAAAAGAAAAAAAAAACCTTTGTGTGACATTGCTCTGAAGTAGTTACTGTTACTTATTGAGAGAGAACACCACCAATGTTTTCCTGTTGTGCTAATCCAAAGGTTAAACAGCCTGAGAATTACCTGCACCGTGGCAATGTATTCTGGGGTTAATAGGAACAAAGTGTCCATCTTTGAGTTATTTTAACAACTAAACCCTAGAGACCAGAGATAAACTAAAGGACAGTAAAGAAATATAATTACATTGGACACTAATGTCATGAAGAGTTAATTAGGTTTCAGTGAGTCATAACTTATTTTGAGGATGTGGCATTTTAGAAAACCACCTAGCTTGATTCATATTACCCTCAGATACTGAAGGTGTAATTGTTGTCATTATCATTTTAATCGGTACTGTAATTTAATGGTTATACACGTGGTTCTTGTAAGGTCTTTTAAGCTGTTGAGGATTTCAATATTTGACATATAGGCTGAAAAAATAATTATGACATTTCATAGATTTGATATTGCCCTTTGTAGTTAATGATAATACTGCCTTTTTGAAATGGTTGTTATTGATAGAACACATGCTCGCATGGCTTACAGAGCTGCCTTGCACTGTACCATACTTCTTTATCTTGGAGATCACCAGATTGTCTAATTAGAACAACATTGCTACCGTATTTATGCAGTGTATAATGTATGGTAGGTATATTGCAAACTCCTGCAAAGAAGAAAAAAAGCACTTGCAGTAGTTTCTACTTGGAAAATAGTATAGTTACTGCAAATTATAGCAGGAATAATATTTTATTAACTGTAGGCCTTGATTTTCTTGATTGCAAATGCTAGCTACCATATTATGCATACAGCTTGAGAAATATGCAGCACAATGAATAGAAAAGCTTACTTGCCTAAAATATAAAAGGAATGAAGAATTGGTTTTCGATGATCACATTTAAATATTTTCGAAAAGGGTTATTTTTCTCCCAGCAGTAGAATAATTGATACATAATTACAAAAGAGGCTATGCCAAAATTATTGCAAGGCCCTTTATATTGGGCACAATAGTCTTTATATAGTGTTTGGTGGGAAATCTATCATTTCCCTTAGAGTAATGGCCAGTTCTTTTACCACTCTAACAGCTTAAATGCCTCTGTTTCTTGACTTCCAGTTAGCTGCACTTGCTAAATCTTGAAAATGGGGCAAAACATAAATTTCTAAGATGAAGATTTACTTGGCTGTCTTCACTTTTTGTACATAGGGTGAGTTTCAGCTTTGGAGCCTGCTCCCCCCCAAAAAAAAAAAAACTAGCAGGAAGTACTGATTGTCACAGTACAGCAGTTGCTTTTAACCAGGCTGCATAATCATTTTGGGGTGGAGAGTGTCCTGGCCTCCCCCTCAGTGCTTCTGACTTAATTGGTCGAGATCTGGGGCCTGGACAATTTTTTGTAAAGCTCTCCAGGTGATTCTAATATGTAGCCAGGGCTGAGAGTCACTGCATTAGTGATTATTAGATCAGTTGTCAAAATACAGTCTGCCTAACATTGGTGGATTCTGTCAATGTCAATATCCTGGTTGTGATATGGTATTAATATTATGATTTAGTAAGAGGTTACTATTGGGGAAAATTGGGTAAAGGGTACATGAAATAGAATCTCTTTGCATTATCTCCTACAACTGCCTGTGAATCTACAATTATTTCAAAATAAAAAAGTTTAACTTAATTTTTAATAGTTTGCCAGTGAACTCCCTTAAACTCACCTGTGATTCTTAAAGACGCAGATTTCTGGGGCCTGTCTCAGATCTTGCAAATCAACATATCTGTGGGTGGACCCTGGGATCTACATTTTTAACAAGCTCTCCAGGTGATTAGACTAAAATTAAAGAAACACTGCTTTAGGTACTTACTTGTTTAGGTTTTTGGTAATACTGGATACCTAGCCAGCCCTGGGTAAGTGAGAATTAGACAAAGTGGCACTCTAAGTTCCCTGCCCCATTCAGTATTCTTCTGATATTCCTGCTTCACTTGTGTCTCACAAAAGGGGGTTTTGTATATCAAGGTGTTATGATCATGCTAATGTCAACTAATATATAAAAATAATATAATAATATATGATGAATTATTCTTTCATTTACCAGATTATTACTGAGCACCTACTATGTGCCAGATACAGTTTTAAGCATTGCATTTAAGAATGAGAGTAAGAATAACATTTGTAAGCCAATGATCTTAGGCATTGTGGCAAACTGTACATGGATTTCTTATTTAAGCCTCATAGCCACCCTGTGTTAGGTTCCTTTATTCTCCCCACTTTGCAGAAGAGAACACTGAAACATAGACTAAGTTGCTTATGTGTACATTGCTAATAAGTTATGGATCTAGAATTAGAATTCAGAATCTGAAATCAGATTTCAGAGGTTATTTCTTTGTGATAAAGATATATATAACATAAATTTACCATTTTAACTACATTTAAATGTACAGTTCAGTGACATTAAGTATATTCATATTATTGTGCAGCTAGCACCAGCATCCATCTCCAGAAAGTTTTCATCTGTACTCATTGAATAATACCAAAGGCTTTTTTTATTAGACAACATATGATGTATACAACACTCACCCCAACCTCCCAAAATCTCTAATTGTAGAACTTCAAACAAAAGGTAAAGAAAACAGTCCTTTATCTGATGTGTAGTATGCAAAAATTTTTTCCCATTAATAAACAGACCACCTACAGAATGGGAAAAAATTTTTGCATACTACACATCAGATAAAGGACTGATAACAAGAATCAATTTAGAACTCAGGAAAATCAGCAAGAAAAAATCAAGCAACCCTATCAAAAAGTGGGCAAATGACATGAATAGAAACTTCTCGAAAGAAGATATAAGAATGGCTAACAAACATATGAAAAAATGCTCAACATCCCTAATCATCAGAGAAATGCAAATCAAAACCACAATGAGATATCACTTAACTCCAATGAGAATGGCCTTTATCAAAAAAACCCAAAACAACACATGTTGGCGTGGGTGTGGAGAGACAGGAACACTAATACACTGCTGGTGGGACTGCAAACTAGTGCAACCCCTGTGGAAAGCATTATGGAGGTATCTTAAACAGATTCAAGTAGACCTGCCATTTGACCCAGCAATCCCATTACTGGGCATATACCCAAAGGAAAAAAGGTCATTCTGTAACAAAGACACATGTATCCGAATGTTTATAGCAGCACAATTCACAATAGCAAAGATGTGGAAACAACCCAAATGCCCATCAATACATGATTGGATTAGTAAGCTGTGGTATATGTATACCATGGAATATTACTCAGCTATAAGGAATAATGAAGATACGACATCTCTATGGTTCTCCTGGAGAGAGTTGGAACCCATTATATTAAGTGAAGTATCCCAAGAATGGAAAAACAAGCATCACATGTACTCACCAGAAAATTGGTTTCACTGAACATCACCTAAATACAAATCTGGGAACGACACCAATTGGATATCAGACTGAGGTGGGGGGTGGGGGAGGGGATGGGGGTATGCCTACACAATGAGTGCATTGCGCACCGTTTGGGGAATGGTAACGCTTGAAGGTGCTGACTCGGGAAGAGGGGGTGGGGAAGGGGGGGATATATACCTACATGATGGGTGCAACGCGCACTACCTGGGGAACAGACACGCCTGGAGCTCTGACTTGGGGGGAAAGGCGGTACAGGGGCAACGTATGTAACCTGCAATTCTGTATCCCCCATAACAAGATGAAATTAAAAAAAAAAAAAAACACACACACACAAAAAAAAAAAAAAAAAAAAGAAAACAGTTTGGGAGAAAAACCCCTTGCCGGCATTTCCCCAATCATACCATGTAGAGAAGATGCCCCTGCGTGTAAGGACAGCCTGGATCTGCCTGCATTTTTAATAAATCTAAAAGAAGTAATTATCAGCACTATCGTGTAGTGATCAGAAATCCAGCTGTAGAACCAGAAAGCCCAGTTTGAAAGCCAGGGCAGTTACTTGTTAGCTGAGTAACCCTGGGTAAATAATTTAATCCATTTGTGTTCCAGTTATTTCTCATTTGTGAAATAGGCATACTAATAGTGCTGAATGAAAGCCTTATTTTGAATATTAAATGATAAATGTGCGTGAAACACTTAGAACATTGCCTGGTATCTCCTCAGTCCACCCACTCATCCCACCCACTCCCAGTCAAAAGTTAGTTATTATTTTTTCCCAATTGCCTTTATTTTTGTATTTCATTTTATGTACATCATTTTCCCACATCTCTTGCACTGATTGTTGATTTTATAGTTTAGTGGGAAACAAAATATCTAACAACATGAATTTATTTTTATTATATAATAATTATTTCCAAAAAATTAGAGTAATACATCCTCATTGCATTAAGTCCGACAATTTCACTTGGAAAGTTTTTAAGGCACTGAATCCACTATTGAGAATAGAGTGGCATCCCCCTCTCTATAATATTTGAGCAGAAAGGATGTTGCTTTCATGAAGACTTGTTTCTGTTTTACTTCTGCTTGATTAGAAAATACACTGTTGATGGCAAATCCATGAGCAATCTAAATACATAATTAATCAGAGGAACAAATTGAAATTGACCAAATCGCTAAGAGCTTTGTAAAAAAGGACTTTTCAAATGGTCAAAACAATTACTTAGAATTTAAGCATGCATTTAAATGCAAGACAACATGTAGTAGAGATACAAAAGAGAAACCGGGCTCCCGTGATATTGTAAATAAATGCTAACCCTGCCCCTTCAAGCTAACTAAAGTCTCTTTCTATTGTCAGTACCTGTCTTCTAGGACAAATAGTTTGGTATATTATAAAAGGGAGAAAAACTTATCAAAAACATTTCCATGAAATGTACCTCTTTTGAAAAATTACTCCTTGAATTTTAGTCAAAGGATTCTTTAGAAGCCAAAGTGTTGAGATGATTTATCTGCACACACAAAAATATACCATTCAAGAAGCATATTTGAAGCTATGTCATTGCAAATCAAAGATGATTTTAAATATAAGCCTCAAAAGACAAAAAAAGAGAGAGAGAAAGAAATTGCTAACTAAAGTCATAGGTGATTTAAGTTTGGAAATTAGCATTCATTCTCTATTATATGTAATACAGTGGTAAATAAAACAAAGAAATAATTTTGTCTGATTTTTTGACTGTCTAGGAAAGTGAAGCGTGTATGAAATTTAGCAATTGATACAAATTTTGCTTTGATGGTAATTATGTAACAGAGTAGCAGGGGTTTCACTTCCAGATAAAGATGGACAATGAAGGTCAATTTCTGACCTGTATTTTTGAATATTCGGTGCCAGCACAGTTTAATTGGGACCAGGTAATTGCTCAAAAGGCTACACTGAACCCATTATCATCCCTCAGTGTCACTCCTGCACACCTAGTTATCCTGATGTTGTTTGTCAAAAACTGTCACAAGGAGAGCGTCTCATGGAGAAAAATAACCTATATGTCATTTCTCAGCTTCAAGACCAAACTCTAAAGTGATGAGAAAAAGATTTTTTTTTTGTGCAAAACCATCTTCTCTTTGAACTAAATAAATTGGTCCATCATGGTAATATGAGAAATTTTAATAAAATAAATTAATTAGGGGAGGTGTGTGATCTTTGTTCTTCTAGCTCTTGTTTGATGGCGTCAAATATACTTCTTCCTCTCTCTTGGCATTGAAAGATATTATGTTAGTCTTAAATATCTTTTACACAATATTATGGATTATGCAAATAAAAGATGTAAACATTGTTTTAAGAACTACAGTATTGTGAATTTTATTTTTATTGCAGAAAATGCATCATTTTTTTGATTTTCTCATTGTTGAATCAGAGAAAAGCAGAAATTTAGAAATTAATTGGTATAGTATTTATATTTTTCATGATAATAGGAAACTATGAGCTCAGGAAAAGGCCAATGTCCTCAAAATAAAAATACTCATAGTAATAGTGATTATAACAAATTTATGTTATTTATAATAATTACAACTTTAAATGCTGCTTGAATTGTCACTTACATTTTAATTGCCACCTATGACTTCTTTTATCTATTGATATGAGGACTACAAGGACAGTATTGTTGTAAGTATTAGTATAAGTAATATAAGCATTAGTATAAGATTTCTAATCTATTCACCATATGCAGTTAACCAAACAAAAATTACTTCATGGTACATTTTTATGTGTCTTAGGACACGGTATCAAAATAATTTCTGGTTTTATAAAATGAAAGGAGTGATATAGAAGCCACCTATTTAATTTCTTCAGAATAATAGTATATGATGACATAGATTATAAACTTTACACAAATGTTGCAATGAAAATGGAGGAATATTTAAAATGGTAGGTTCACTACTATGTTTAATAGCATTAATTCTCAAAGGAAATACATTAATTTCTTAATGTGTTTGTTGCGAATACACAAGAGGGGAGAAAAACATTAAATGAGCCCCTGCAATTAACATGATAAAAATCATGTAAATTATAGTTTTAAAATATAAAGGCCATTAAAGCATCCTATGAATGATGTAGGAACCAAATTAAAATTTAAACTTTACTTGTATTAAATTTTTTTTGCATGATCCTTTTCCCACTTGAAGTTTCAGGGATTTTCATTGATACTCACAAACTTTGAAGAGAAACTTGTGCCTGCATGTAATGCCCCACAGGTATAAAACACCAAGGCTTACCTTCCTCAAGTGTTGCTTGAAGTTTTATATCTGTAGAAGATAAGATGTGGGTGTAGATAGGAGAGAGAATTGGATATGCAGAGGATTGCCTCTGAATTGGGCACCCAAGTGATTTTAAGGGAGGACCTTTACTGGCTATCATCTGCCTTGTTTTTACTAGGAGACAGACTCTCCAGGTTACAAAATCTTGCAAGTTGTAAAATTTAAATGACTCTGGATGAGATGCCACCTTTCTTAACTTAATTTGAATTGTTCTCATCAAGAGTCTATCTATCAGTCAATAAGGAGAGCAAGAAGCCAGTGGGTTTATGAATCTTGCGGATGGATTAGGGCTGAAGGACATAAAAAAGGAGATTGGAAGCACCAGACACACATTTATGTTTTTTTATTCTTTGATAATTTTGCCTGAGTTAAGAAAATGCATTTTCTTTGTCCAAGTCACATAGCTTATTCCACATTTAGCTGTAGTATTGAAATAGGAAAAAATCCTGAGTCTTAGCAGGTAGGCCCCTCCTCTGAGCTGGACCTTTTGTTTAGCAATCAGAGGCCTGTCAAGATGAGGGAGTCCATTTTATGTCCTTTCTACCATGGATTTGCTCTCCCTGGCCAAGTCAGCTCATGCCTCCACAGCATGCTAGAGAATGAGATGCTAAACTAGGGCAAGAGCTGCTGCTGAAAAGCTCATGGCCGACATCAACTGGAACCTAATTAAAATGACTATTAAACTAAACCAGTCCTCCACTCACTCAAGTGACAGCAAAGTGAAAAAAAATCATCCTTTGTCTTTCCTTTGTTTCATGCAATGGTTGTGTGGTTAATTCATTATAGTCTTTGTCCTCAAGTGGAATAAAACAGGCAAGTGAAAAAGAGTTTGCTTGGTTTTAAAGTGGCTTTCCGTTTTTTAACAGGTACAAATGCAGCTCTCAATTGTTTAGTTTTAAGTTAATAGCAGTAGTTCTAAGCTTTATTTTATTTTATTTTATTATCAATGGCTTCTTAATTGTCATTCTGGTTATTTACATGTGAATGTAGAGGCTGCATTATCCCAGCTGCCAGGCCACTAGGGCATTGCCACTGGCATAATTTATAACATGACTAATTAAAATGAATTTGCTTACAATAACGTTCTGTGTGCTATTTGTGGGAGAGAAGTTATTAAAATATTCAGTACAGCAACAGTAAACTTGAATGCAAAGTAATAATAATCATACATTTTTAATTACATGTTTAATACCCATTTGGCTAATATAGAAGTATTCTGAAAATTGCTTAGGCTCAGCACAATGTTTTTGTGCTTAGTGATATCCAAAGGCTCTTTCTGAGTGGGCTTAGCCTATGTGCTGTCATTGAGATATGACTATTTAATAATAAACACACAGTGTATTCCTATGATACTTTGCACAGGAGGAGCTATGACAAATATAAGTGTATTTTTCTTATTGCAGGCATATTTGTAATCATCTATGATTTTTAAGAAGCCCCATTTGGAATCAATTAAATTTGTATTTTGTCTGTTATGCCTCAGATTTCCCTCTTTCACTTTGCACTGCCTATTGTCATTCATTCTCCTGTTAACTGGGATGTCTCTTATGAAATAAAAATTATGCAAACTTTAAAAGATTTCCATTTTTCCACCAACTTTCATTTGAAAAATTTCAAGCAAGACTAGTACAATGAACATCCATATGCCCTTCACCCAGATTCATTGATTGCTAACATTTGCTCACTTGCCCACTCTCTCTCAATCCTCTTTCTCTCCAAATATGCAAATATATAATTTTATATAATTACATAATTTTTGCTGAACCATTTGAGAGTTACTTGCAGAAGTCATGATAAATACTTCTAAATGCTTCATCATATATCTTCTGAGGACACAATATTTTCCTACATAACTACAACATAATTATCTTGTTCAGGAAATTCATGATACCATTATCTGATATACAGTCCATATCCACATTTTTCCAGCTGTCCCATTAATATCCTTTACAGTTGTTCCTCACTCCCCACCTAGCTCCAGGATTTTGTCAAGAGCCATGCAATACATTCAGATGGTATGTCCATTTGGTCTTCTTTAAGCTAAAAACAGTTTTTAGCTTTTGTTGGTGTTTATACCCTTTATGTTCTTGAAGGATTGGTCCCCATTTTAAATAGCTTCTGATGTTTGTTTACTTTTTTTTCTTTTAAGTCAGCTCTTGAAGGGGTATAAATTTATATGCAGCTAACCATGAATAAAGAATGGCCACTGTTAAGGATTGGGCATCAGCAAACTCTTGCCAAGCTCTTTGCTATTTTAGCCATAATTCCACAAGAAATCCCTTCCGCACTCATTTGGAAGGTGTTTCAATTTGTATCTGGCAAGCTGTTAGCTTATACTGTTACTGAAGATATTCTAGTATGTAGAAAAGTATGAAGTGCTATTATTATTCCAAAGGAAATTATAATCTAAATGGTAAAAGGAAATAGAAACATGGGAAAAATCAATACAATTGAATAAAGTTTAAAGATGCAGCATATGTTACAAGGAAGGTTAGCATTAATTGCTAATTAAGTGGTATAGAAAGAAGTCTATATTATCTGTAATTTATATAATTATTGATTTTTATAAGGATAATGCAATACCACTTATCTAAGGTGGATAAGAGTTAATGTTGACGCTAGTAATAATCATTTACATAAGTGTACATGTGATTTCAAGAACAATAAGCTAATGATAGCTCATAAAGATGTATATTTTTCATTGATCAAAACTGTGCCATAAACTTCTGGTGTCTGATCTTGTAAACTATTATACATTAAAGTAATTTAAGAAGAGAATTGAGGCAAATATGACTGCTTTTAAAAACATACCTTTGCGTGCTGCTTCATCTTGAATTAGATCATTTTATACATGACAAATCTCTGTGCTATGTTTATTCTGTTTAACTGTTCTAAATTAAAAACAAAAACAGCCTCCATTATATTTACCAAGCCTTCTAAGCTTTTATTTATGATTTTAAACAATTCTATTTTTCTACTTCATGACCCCAGCCAAATAGTATATAATGTTTAACTATAACTCTTCACAAAAATCATAATTATTTATTTATACTATTATGACAAGTTGTGTGACAGATCTTCTTTTAGAATTCAGTAACCTAAGATTTAGAAACTACTTTAGATTTGGTGATTCTAAGTTCATGAATCCTCTGATTAACAAGCCTTCTCAAGTGTGTTGTAAGCAGAAAAAAAATTGCTGAATATAAACTAAAACTGCTCAGAGAAGTGCTTTTTATTATGCATTTTCAAATGAAAGTGAATGCACAATGAGCCCAGTCCTCTCTATAGTGCTCAGTACACAGCTCATGGCTGTGTATTAGCCCAATGCCCTACCCTTTCTAGCTATCCAATTAATGTTGATTGACTGATAGATCATATACTTGATGTCGGTGGTCCCTGAGGTACATACACCTCTGTACAAGGCCTGCCAGGCCATTGTGCATGCCTGGTACCTTCCTGGCAATTAACAACAGAAATGGTGATTTTTCAATCAACTGTACATAGAATACAAAATGTGGTCTGTGTTTTCCTTTATCTACTTACTTTTGCTTAGTGATTTCATCTTCCCAGTGACAAATGCAAATTTCTTGTTTTGTTCCCAGACTCAAAAGAAAATGTATATTGTGTTTCATTCTCTCTCTGTTTTAAGCTTTCTTTTAAAAGAGTCTATACATTTTATTTGTGTTTTTTAACAGGCCCTGATATAAGCACTTAATATGTTTAAGACACTGCTTTTAGTGCTTTATAAATAGTTAATCTGAAGGCAATCATGAGCAATATCTCATATATATTACTTTTGTGTATGAAATTTAGTGGAGAATGTTTCCTGTCTATAGACCAGCTCACAAGCCTGCTACTGCTCAGGCTTTATCATCTTTTATGATATACGATGAGGTTCAATACGGCCTCCTTCCAATCTATCTGCTGGCACAGTGAAAAGAAACTCTGTATACCTTAGCAGTCACTCCCTATCCCCTCGTTCCCCCAGCCCCTAGAAACCACTAATCTGCTTTCTGTCTATAACTTTGTCTATTCTTTACATCTCATATAAATGGAATCATACTATATATGACCTTTTGTGTCTAGCTTCTTTCATGTCAATGTTTTCAAGATTCATCCATGTCATAGGGATTATTTTATTTCCTTTTATTACTGAATAATATTCCATTGTATTCTACATTTTATTTATCCATTCACCCATTGATAGACACTGTTTTTTTTTCCTGCTTTGGAGCTATTATGAATAATGCTGCTATGAACATTCATGTACACGTTTTTGTGTGGACATGTTTTCCATTTTCTTGCTTATATACCTACAAGTAGAACCGCTGGGTCATATTTTTGAGGGACTGCCATACTTTTTCAAAGTGGCTGCACATTTTACCTTTTCAATAAATATACTTTTATATTTCAACAGACTGATAAAATTTCAACATACAATGCATAGAAAGACATTTTCACTTCAAGTTACATCCAAAATGTTTGGCTATATTTGAAAGCAGATATTCTGTATTTAACAATAAAACATAATAGCATGCTTCTTTACATGACTGACATTATTATGCTGGATGGCAACTGTGTAATCATTGGTGAAGCATATTTCCAGGGATTCCAGAAATAAAACTGATGGAGGCATGTTGCTATTCAATCTTCCAAATCCCACTGTGAAACCAAATAGCAGATACTGAGGTTCCAACTGAAATTTGGAGCATCTCTATTTGATCTTCCTTTCTTCCATTTCCACATAAAAATAAAAGAAAAGAAACAAAATGCTTTCTTGCAACTTGTTTTTCAGTGTAAGGGGCAAATGGTATAATGTGAAAGCCAAAGTACATACTAGCTAAGAAAACCTGATATAAAACACATTTTGTCAAGTATAAACCTGTATGGTAGGTAAGATTTGTTGAAGGTTCACTATATTCTACATACAACTGTAAATTCTTTACAGGATTAATACAAGCCTATAAGATAGGTGTCATTGTTTTCCATACTGTACAGATGAGGAAATGAAGGCACACACAGGCTAAGTGTCAGAGCTAATAAGTGACAGAGCTGGAATTCAAACCTAGGCAGGCTGGTTCCGGAGTCTGTACTTTAGCTATGACTCTGCCCTGCTAAATGGCATCTGTTACAACCATTATCTTGCTAGCAACTTTAAATGCATTTATATGATAAATGGCAACTTCACACACTATAGTATTTTTATGCAGAATTTAACTAAATGTCTCTAATATCTAACTTTCTGATTCAAGTTCACAGATCTGCTATTTATATCTAAAGGACATTTTGATCCACTAACAAACTATTGATTTATATCTTAGTGTGTGGGAGAGCAGAATTCAGAAACAATTTCCACAGGATGGAATCAGGATTGAGTGCCCTCAATGGAAGTGTTAATTCAACTTCAATATCCATAGTTCAGACAAATTATTGTTTCCTGTAAATGTTCTTAAGGCTGTTACTATATGTGCCTGCCATGCCATTCCAATAAAAAAGAATGCTGGCCTTGTGGTTTCTAAGGTTTTTGCTACTATGAGTGTCACATCTGAGTTTGAAATATTTGAAGCAGGAGAGTATGTGAGTTTTCAGGGATAAAATTATGTCCAAAAAATATGTCCACCTTTGATTGACGTGGGTGAGCATGGCTGTGTATCATAGATTATAGTTTTCTGTTCACTCAGTTTCTTTCCAACAATGTCCCATATTTTTCAAGGGAAAATGTTGCCATATCACTTCAGATTTAAAAGGTTGCACTGAATGATGTTTTCTTAAATAAAAGGGAGGAAAAAGTAATTCTTTCATGTTTTGTAGATTTAAACCCTGTCATTGCCAACATATCTGCTCATGAAATCAGTCAAGGCTTTGCAGTAGATAAGGTTTTTGGTCAGGCTTCTCTGTCACTTGAATTCCCATTACTGAAAGGAAAGTGTAAGCAAAATAAAACAAGTGTCTCCTTTCTTGCCTGCTCTTCAATAGTTTGGGGTCACTGTTTGGAACTTCATAAGAAACTGTAATGGTTTGAATAAATAGACAGCTAGCCACTTTAACCTGTGCTATTTATCTATTTGCTTCTACTATCAATTCCAGCTACATCTTTAAGAGAAAAATGCAGCACAAGATTTCTGACTTAGACCATGTCAAAGTACCATTTTTTCCCATCCTTGAAAAGAAATCTCAACCCTGCCTTTCAAATTGTCAAATTAATTCATTGTCAATTTTGTTATATAATTATTACGATGAGATAGTTACAGTGGAACAGAATATTATCAGATAGTATCTGTTCATCCACAAAGAAAGCACATAATAATATTGCATATTAATGATTATATCACCATCACAAGCCATTTATGAGTTTTCCTTTGTGTGCACATCTTTAACTGTGCGTCTTTGTGTGTGTGGCAAGCTTTGTGGAGGATGCCAAAGCCCTATATGTGTCTGTCTTCTCATCTTTCTATTTGAAGTTCTAAGGGTCTCTGGTGAAAGCCAATGCCAAGAAAAATGCTTAACTTCACTACTGTGCTTTATACTAAATTCAAGCAATATCACTTTATTTACTTTATTTCAAGCTTAGATTTTAAATGAATTTTGTGCAACATAGAGGATAGAAATTAATTTTCCCTTTTCATTGGTGCAGAGGGTGGAGAGTAACTGATCAGCAGTAAAAGTAAGTCCTGATTAGTTTTTCCTCCTCTTGCTTTAGTCTTTGATAAGTAGGCACCTTCGACTTTCATTTCCAGTAGTGTTTATCATAGAGAGAATGTAGTACTCTTCTCCATTTGCTGGGGAGTCTTGTGGTTCATTATAATTATCATTCCCTCCTGAATTCATTTAAAGGTATCCTGCAATAATGGTATAATCTCAGGTAGCTTTACCCTTTGCTACTTATTTAATGTCATTTCTAGTTTAAAAAAGATTGTGTGGAAGAGAGTTGATAATAGTACAGGGGAAAACATTTTTTTTCCTGTTGAAAATGTGAGTATTTGAAATAATAGGGAGGGAAATAGAAATAAATACACAATTAACACTTAACCTACAACTTCATTGAAATTGTGAGGAAATATTCCAAGGCTGCATGAGGTAAATTAAAAGTTTCCTTCAAATATTTGTCCCTAAGTAATTCATTCTTTTTCTGAGTCAGTTGTGTACATGGATGTAGAGATGGACTAAAGATAAAGACGCTTCGACCTTGTTTTCGCTACTTTTTTTCTGTTGGTTTCCATCAGTGCCATGGGCTTTCATTATTTATTCAAGAACCGGCTGTGCTGAACTTCCATTGCTACTCTCTGTCTGCACCCACATATTTCTGTAGCTCGGAAATTTGTCTTTGAGTTCATATAGTGAGGATCTTTTATCTGTCACTGTGCGGTAGTTTTAGCATAATTGCATTTAGATTTAGAGATTAAAGCTTATAACTTAATTATGAATCTGACTACATAAGAAAGAGTTTAATTTAAATTTAATATTTTGATTCAGCACAGCTCAGCTCATGTGTTCTTGTTAAATTGTCTCTCATTGAATTCATCCTTGTCATTACCTTGGATATCAGTGCTTTTTCAGAGTTGCAGGCTATAGCAAAATAATGCAGACCTGACTTTGGTCTGAACTAATCTTCAGAAAGGGTACAGGCTAATGGTGTCATAGGCATCTCTACGGTTTGGGTTAATAAACATCTTGGTATGTGCCTCTGTGTGTGTGTATGTGCCTCTGTGTGTGTGTGTGTGTGTGTATGTGTGTCTCTGTTCATGTGCTTAAATACTCATATGTATATGAACATACCTTGTTACACTAGGGCTCAAACAAATAAAAATGATGAAAAACATATTTGCAACCTAAAATGATAAAGTAAATGAAGTTTGAGAAGGTATATTTGTGGTCTGCCAATTTTATACCCCATGCCCACATAACACTGTATATTAAATACATATATAAAAAGAACACTATTCATACAACATACACAAATATATACATGACACTTATAACACTGTAGTTATATAAGTGTTCATATATGAGAATTTACTATTTATAGGAACCTGTCAGTGGTATCTTTCTTCATCCTCCTCTTCCTTCTCTTCCTCCTCCTCTTCCTCTTCTTCCTCCTCCTCCTCCTCTTCTTCTTCCTTCTTCTTTTTCTCTCTCTGTCTCTCAAAAAACCAGTCAGGTAAATAACTCAAAACTGTTCTTTCTAGAAAAAAAATGGGCTTTATAAAGGTAATTTGATCCAAAAAAAAAAAAAGAAAGAAAGAACTGTACTTGCAAGGCTATGGGAGACTAATCTGTATATATAAAGCATTTCATTATCAATGGAAATTTTCCATTTTTCATTATGTTCACAACAACATTAGAAGTAGGAGCATATACAGTATTTCAAAGGAAAGCTGAGGAGTGTTTGTGAACTTTGTATATAATTAGACAAAAAAGTAATTAATAGAGACATGAATAACTTCCTTGCATAAAAAAATTAAAGCAACAATAACGAACACTTAACATAACTATCATGGGAAAGTATCAACTGCTTATTTCTCTCTCTTTCTAGTTGAAATCCTAATTTAAATAAAGTTTTAGTGGATATAATTCTTTGTATGTTAAAATCCTCCAATATGCAAAGAATTGTTTGTTATAAATTTTGGTGTCAGTAACTTTAAACTGGAAATGTATTCCCATCGAAATAATATAGTTCAACCTTCTCTACCAAGTACTACTGAGGTGTTTGTGTTGAGAAGACATGGACGGTGTGTTGGGATCTGTCTCTAACCTAACTTCACACACAGTAGCTTCATTTTAATGTATTTTTTAAATTGAATTTTCCATTGATATTTTCTTTCTTTTTTATTTCAGAATATTACAGGGGTAAAAATGTTTTGTTTACATGGATTGCTTTTGCACTACTTGAGTCAATGTAATAAGTGTGCCCATCACCCAAATAATGTACATTGTACCGACTAGGTATGATTTCACCCATCCCCTCCTCCCCACTCCGACCTACATGATTTCCATTGAGTTTTACTTCCATCTGTGCACATAAGTGCTGATTGGTTAGTTCCAATTTAATAGTGAGTACATGTGGTATTTGTTTTTCCATTTTTTAGACATTTCACTTAGGAAAATGGTCTCTAGTTCCACACAGATTGTTGCAAAGGGTATTAATTCATTTTTTATGGCTGAGTAGTACCATGGTATACATATACCACATTTTATTAATCCACTCATGAATTGATGGGCACTTGGGTTGATTCCACATCATTTCAATTGTGAGTTGTGCTGCAATAAACATTCTAGTTCAGGTGTCTTTTTGATAAAATGACTTTTTTTCCTTTGGGTAAATACCCAGTAGTGGAATTGCTGGATCAAATGGTAGATCTACTTTTAGTTCTTTGAGGAATCTCCATACTATTTTCCATAGAGATTGCACTAGTTTGCAGTCCCACCAACAGTGTATAAATGTTGCTTTCTCTCCACATCCATGACAGCATCTATTCTTTTAGGACTTTTTGATATTAATAAAACCCATTCTCAGTGGGGTTAGGTGATATCTCATTGTGGTTTTGGTTCGCATTTCTCTGATGATTTGTGACATTGAGCACGTTTTCATATGTTTATAGGACTAATGGCCTATAACATATTAGTCTATCTTCTTTTGAAAAGCTTCTGTTCATGTTTTTTGCCATTTTTAATGGGTAATGGGGGTTGTTTGATCTTTTTCTTGCTAATTTGCTTGAGTTCTTTGTAGATTCTGGTTATTAGCCCTTTATCAGATGTATGGCATGCAAATATTTTCTCACATTCTATAGGTTGTCTATTCACTCTATTGATTATTTCCTTGGCTGTGCAGAAGCCTTTTAATTTAATCAAGTCCCATTTATTTTTTGTTGTATTTGTTGTTTCTGTGATTGCCCTTGGGGTCTTCTTCATAAATTCTTTACCTAGGCCAATATCTAGAAGAGTCTTTCCAACATTTTCTTCTAGAATTCTTATGGTTTCATGTCTTAGATTTAAGTCTGTGATAAATCTTGAATTAATTTTGGGGAGTGGTGAGAGATATGGGTCCTATTTCCATCTTCTACATGTGGCTATCCAATTTTCTCAGCACCATTTATTGAATAGGAATTCTTTTCTCCAGTGTATATTTCTGTCTACTTTGTTGAAGATTAGATGGCAATATGTGGATGATTTTATATCTGGTTTCTCTGTTCTGTTCCATTGGTCTATGTCTCTATTTTTGTGCCAGTACCATATTGTTTTGGTTACTATAGCCTTGTAGTGTAGCTTAAAGTCTGGTAAAGCAGCAGTCCCCAACCTTTTTGGCACCAGGGACCAGTTTCATGAAAGACAGTTTTTCCACAGATAGGGGAAGGCGTGGGCAACAGAGCTCTGCAGTACCGGTCCACAGCCTGAGGATTGGTGACTGTAGTGGTAAAGTGATGCCTACAGATTTGTTCCTTTTGCCTAAGATTGCTTTGGCTATTCAGGCTCTTCTATGGTTCCAAAGAAAGTGTAGAATTATTGCTAGATCTATGAAAAATTATGTTGGTATTTTGATGGGGATTGCATTGAATGTGTAAATCACCTTGGGTAATATGAACATTTTAACAATGTTGATTCTGCTGATCCATGAGCATGATATATTTTTTCATTTGTTTACATTATCTGCAATTTCCTTCCTTAGTGATTTGTAATTCTCTTTGTAGACATCTCACTAGATTAACCAGAGGTAGAAAAGAAAGGACCCAAATCAGCTTAATCAGAAATGAAAAAAGAAATATTACAACTGATACCACAGAAATACAAAATATCATCTGTGAATACTATAAAAATCTCTTTGCAAATAAACTTGAAAATGTGGAGGAAATGGACAAATTCCTGGAAACACACAATATCCCAAAGCTCAGTCAGGAAGAAATAGAACTCCTGAACAGACCAATTATGAGCAATCAGTTTGAAGCAGCAATAAAAAATCTTCCAGCAAATAAAAGTCCCGGACGAGATGGTTTCACAGCCGAAGTATATCAGACATACAAAGAAGAATTGGTACCCATACTGCAGAAATTACTTCATAATATCGATAATTAAGGAATCCTCCCCAACTCATTCTATGAAGCTAGTATCACCTTGATACCAAAGCCAGGAAAGGACACAACAAAAATGAAAACTATAGATCAATATCCCTCATGAATATAGACACAAAAATCCTCAAGAAAATTCTAGCTCCAGCCTGAGCAAGAGTGAGACCCCATCTCTACTAAAAATAGAAAGAAATTATATGGACAACTAAAATATATATATACAAAAAATTAGCCGGGCATGGTGGCGCATGCCTGTAGTCCCAGCTACTCGGGAGGCTGAGGCAGTAGGATCGCTTAAGCCCAGGAGTTTGAGGTTGCTGTGAGCTAGACTGATGTCATGGCACTCACTCTAGCCTGGGCAACAGAGTGAGACTCTGTCTCAAAAAAAAAAAAAAAAAAAAAAAGAAAATTCTAGCAAACTGAATTCAGCAGCACACCAAAAAAATAATCCACCACGACCAAGTGGGCTTCATCCCAGGGATGCAAGAATGGTTCAACATACATAAACTCATAAATGTGACTCATCACATAAACAAAAGCAAAAAATAAAAAGATCATATGACCATCTCAATAGATTCAGAAAAAGCATTTGACAAAATTTAGCATCCTTTTATGATAAGAACTTTTAACAACACAGGACTAGATAGAATGTACCTCAAAAGTATAAAAGCCATATATTACAACCCCACAGCCAACATCATACTGAATGGGGAAAAGTTGAAAGCATTCCCACTCAGGACTGGAACAAAACAAGGGAGCCCACTGTCACCACTTCTATTCAACATAGTGCTGGAAGTCCTTGCCAGAGCAATCAGGCAAGAGAAGGAAATCAAGGATATCCAAATGGGGAAAGAGGAGGTCAAAGTATCGCTCTTTGCCAATGATATGATCTTATATCTAGAAAACCCCAAAGATTCCACCAAGAGACTCCTGGAATTGATAAATAAATTCAACAAAGTCTCAGGTTACAAAATCAGTGTACACAGACCAATAGCATTCCTATACACCAAAAACAGTCAAACTGAGAATCAAGTCAAAGACTCAGTACCTTTCACAATAGCTACAAAGCAAATTAAATACCTAGGAATATATTTAACCAAGGAGTAAAAGATCTCTACAAAGATATTTTCCTTTGAAATAAAATGTTTTCCTTATTTAAGACATCTGAAAATTAATGTTATAATTGATGTTTAAATTTCCAGCTTAAGCATATTTTTGCTTGTTGTACTAGAAATGAAGTACTGTGCCTTTGCAATGAAAATAATAGAAAATGTGCTATAAGAGTAATTGAAACCTAAAGAGAATTGCTGAGTGGGATTTTTGTTTTATGTCTTGTACATGTTGCTTAAAAAAAGCAGACCTAATTAGGAAAAGACAGGAGGCAGATGAAGACTTTGATGGGAATTGTGAACAGAGAATTAGGGCATTTTCAAAGGCTAGGAGCTTGATAGAATCATTATATCCTATTTCACTTTCCATTTCCTAGTTTTTACTTTCATTATTTCTTCACTTATTAATCATCATTGGGATTGTTTGGGAGCTTACAAGTGAGTTAAAGAGGAGAGAAAGGGAGAAGTCTCTAGTGATTAAACAAGCAAAGAAGGCAAGGAAGAAGGAGATGGGAGAATGGCATGCTTTTGTGTGCTGATGTGTCTGGGGTGGAAATAGTTACCCTATGAGAAGCAAAAGGGGAAAACAGATCATATGCCATTGCTCATCCCTTTGTGGAAGAAACTCATCAAGTATCCATTCACTTACTATTTACTGAACAGAATACATTGTTTGAGCACAGTATATTAGGTGAAGGATGTTCATTGGTGAACAAGAGCTTCCTGGAGCTTTCAGTCTACTGATATCACAAGCATAGACCAAAGAAGCACATATCATAAGCGCTAAAAAGAGGTAGAGCATAGAATGAGATCCCCTGATAAGGGAACACCTATTATAGTCTTGGTGCTGAGGGAAGACTTCTCTGAGGAAATCATGTTTGAGCTGAGACCTGAATGCTGAGTGGGAATTAACTTATGTGCTGAGGGATAAGAATAAGGTTCCTGATAGAGGGATTAGCAAGTATTAAGCTGAGGCATCTCTGTTGTATTTTACAAATATAAACTAGGACCTAATCTTTCCTTTGTCTTCCCTGACTTGTGTGATGAAACCATCCTTTCAGTTACAAAGCCAAGAACTCTGAGAGTATATTTTGACTCTACTCTCTCTGTCACCCTGCACCCACTTTAACCTCACTCTAATGACCACATCTATTTGCTCAACAATTCTTTCTCCTTCTACCTCCAAATCTCTATAAACCCCTTCTGCTACAATCCAACCCTTGACTTAATTCACGTTTCAGCCTCTTATTGCTGAACTTGTAGCTTCTCACTTCCACCAGAATTGACTTTTAGAAGTGTTTGATCATGACAGCTTTGGCACAAACCTATTCAATGACCTAGCCCTACCTACAGAATAAAATGTGCCATCTCTGTATGTTCTCCTGATGTAATCTAGACCGCTCCTCATCCCCTACCACTTCATTCTTATTCTTACCACATGCACCTGCTTGCTATTTCTTGAACCTAGAAGGCACTTAGGGACCTGGTCCTTTAATGATGTCAGCATGCCCTCCCTCCCCTAATCATGGATCACAATTCCTGTCCTCTAGCCTACTGCTTTCTCCATTGCTATACTCAATTAATCTGGCCTTCCTCCTTGTTTGTTTGTTTGTTTTTGGAGAACAGGGTCTCGCTCTGTTGCCTGGGCTAGAGTGCCATGGCATCAGCCTAGCTCACAGCAACCTCAAACTCCTGGGTTCAAGCAATCCTTCTGCCTCAGCCTCCCGGGTAGCTGGGACTACAGGCATGCGCCACCATGCCCAACTAATTTTTTCTATGTATTTTTAGTTGTCCAGCTAATTTCTTTCTATTTTTAGTAGAGATAGGGCATCTCACTCTTGCTCAGGCTGGTCTCGAACTCCTGACCTTGAGCGATCCTCCCGCCTCAGCCTCCCAGAGTGCTAGGATTACAGGCGTGAGTCACCATGCCTGCCCCCGCCTTGTTTTATCACTTTTACCTGCCTCTCCCCCTTGTCAGCATTTACCTCACTCTGCCCTATATTGTTATGTGTCATATATCATCTCTCCAACTAGATTTTAAATTCCATGAAGTCCAAGAATTTGTCTTATTTATTTTTGCATCACCTTTATGCCTTGTTTTTATAATTTGCCACAGTTGGAAACAAAAATTTATATTACAGACTGTAAGCAACTTCCTGGAACTGAGGTAAGGGTACTGGGGAAGAGAAGAAAGTTAAAGGATACTTGAAGAAACCTGAAGAAAGTAATTTAGGCTATTTTATGGTTTATAGTCTCTTCTTGATCAGCTGTGAGTACCTTCATAATATTGGTTGCTGATAATGATATGACAGACATCATCAAATAAAGAGACTCAAATTTTGTATATATAGGCCAAACATACACATTTAAAAATATATTTTTAGTGATGACATTTAAGCTCTTAGATGGCTAGATATGTGGTGGTAGAGTAAATATATTTAAATGCTTGTTTCAAAGATCTACATAAATGAAACAAGATTTACAATTTCAGAACCAATGTTATTGGATATAATTCCTTCATTCAACAAATATTGATTGATTATTCACTGGGGGTCAGGTACAGTTAAGCCTAAAACTTTCTCTCTGCTTTGGTCATGTTGGCTTTAATCCATTGCTACTTGAGTCTTATGACTCAAAAACATCTTACAAATTGGCTGAAATTGGCTGGCCTCTATTGTTGGCTCCTTCCCTAACCCTGATACTAATAACACACATGAATCTGAGGATGGAGAACTACTAGATTTTCACCCTTTACAGTCAAGTTCTTGTTTCTTCCTGAACTGGTTCCTTGTACAAATCAAAACACATGTAGGCAGAGTAACAAATGAGAACTCTTTTGAGCTTTTCAGCCAACAATAAAATATTTCTGTAAAAATGGAAGTGTAAAAGATGGCAGCCATCTGTTGTTTAAAAACAACAGAACTATATTAAAATATAATTATTGTGTAAGGTCTGTGCCTTGAAAGCAAGGGCAAAATTGTTTATATTTATCTAAATGGAGGAAACTTTTGTGTTCTTCTTTGTCTTTGTCTGTGTTAATGTGAGATTGGGTAACTATTACTAACTGAAAATAGTTAATCATATTTAATTATAGATGAGATTAGTTGAAAAAATGCTGTTTTTTATTATCCATGGACCACATGGACATGTCTAATTGAGCAACTCTGATTTTTTCTTTTTGAGTGACTTGAAATCCATTCATATTAGCTTAGCAAATTCCTAGGAAATCTGTGATAATTTAATGCTAACAGAGACTGAACTTTTTCTCCTTTATTCCTCCAAAACTTAGAAACATATAAATCAAAATAGAAATAGCAGTTAGAATAACTGTAAAAAGTTTTCTTAATGAAGTACTTTCTAATATAAGTTAGGTTTTTTGGCCAAAAAATGTTCTTCCAGATATTCAATAAAATTGATGCTATTAAATTATATTGTTAATCTTTTTGCTTTACTAGTTAAAAATGTCTTCCATGCAAATCCTCTATATTATTCCAATTCTTGGTTCATTTTCAATGTTTGTTAGAGGAATTTTATAAGTTAATCTTGTAAATGGTTTTCATTTATACCATTGTGCTTTATGAATGAAATATATAAGTGTGATATAATTATTGGAAAAGATATTAATGTCATTATTACAGCAGATATTTTACAAAAGTTAATAGGCAATGGCTTGCATATGTATTTCACTTAATCTGCATTGTAGTTTGAAAACACACAAACATGTGAATTAATTACCAACATTTTGCCAACATAAAAACCCACATTTCTATCTTCCTTTACAAAGTATGGGAGGCAAGCATTGTACTTCCAGACTAAGACTATAATCTCAAAATACCTAAAATAGAGGAATGCCATGGGAAAAAATTTACTTTTTTTTTTTAAGATGGCTATGCTTTCTGAGATCATGATTGAAAGTATAAACTGTTTCTACTAAATAAGTGGACTTATGAGAGAAACTTTCAAATTAGGAATCTCTCCCACTAGAATGTTAACTTCATGAGAGCAGATACTTGGCACAGGTGTATCCTCCAATCTACTGCAGTCCCTGGCACTATGTACTCAATGAATATTTTGTTGAATGAATGAATGAACACCCTTTCTCTTTTTCTTTCACATCATCCTGGTACTTGTCCCTCCTACAATCTTTTGCCATGCAGATTTACCATTCTATTATTTGATGCAGGAAAACTCTCCAATGGGGAGAGCTCCATGTTATTCACTTTTATAATTTTTTAGACTCTTCACTATCATACCTTTATTCCTAACACCAAAGAAGCCAAAAATTCACACACTGAGATGTGGTTCAGCCAGAAATATTTACAAATTAAAAAATGAGAATATTGAGGCAAATACATCTCTCATAATGAAATGTAGACTGTAGGATAATATTAAAAAATTCAAATTATACGGGAGGAATAATTTTTGTGACGGAATCTAGTCCTAAGCCAATGCTTCTCAGACTTTAATGTTCATATGAATCACCTGGGATCTTGTTAAAACACAAATGTGTGTTTGGTAGGCCTGGAGCAAATTCTGAGGTTCTGCATTTATAACCCTCAGGTGATGCTGATGCTACTGGTCCATGGACCACACTTTGGGTAACTAGGTATTAAGCAACTGCTTAAACTATTTGTTTGAAAACAGTCTGACTTGAAGCTATATGTGATAAGGGTGATGGGCCTTTATCAACCTGCTGGAAAAACTTAGATGCCTAAATATGTACAAATGGGATACATACTTGGAGGAAGAACTTTATAGTGGTGGACTGAAAGGCATCTGATATATAATCTGTTGTCTCAATTTACAAATGGGGCTCTGGAGCCCAAAGATATTCAATGACTTATTTAAGAACTCGCAGCTATGCTGATGCTGTACCCAATGGGGACACAGGTTTCCATATTCCAAGGCACAAGCTCTTTTAAATACATCATGCTGCCTCTTAGCTATTGAAATAATAGTAGCATTTCTTCAATAAAACATTTAGGAAGTTACCAAAGTATAAAATATACTTAATTTCACTTAATATTAAATGCTTCACTAAAGTCAGTCAAAATGAAAGGAAATAGTGCATTTGTTTCATAATGAGATGCATTTCTTGTAGGCAACATTTTTTAATCTTGTAATAATTTATCTTAGTTATCTATTGAAAATAATGCTGAAGACATTTAGAATGCCTTTTATTGTGCGAGCATTACTGAACATTAGATGATGACTGACTTCATTGAACTAGTTTGTTTAGTTTAGTCCATAAGAAAAAATTTGATTTTATGACTAAGTAAAAATTTATAAAAAGGAAGCAACAAAAATGCCAAAATCAATATTACTACTATTATTAGTTAAACTAAATTTAAAAAATTTTAAACATCTATATGGATCCCCCGCAACTCTAATGTCAAGAAGGTTTCTCATCTGCTTTATCCGATAGTCTTTCACATCTCATCAAAAACCATCTTCCTTTTTACTGTGCATGTATGTGTGTGTGTGTAAGTGAAAGTGATACAAATTCTTAAAAGTATATAAAAGAGAATGATTTTTCCCCACTATGGTGTAAAGTAAAATGAAAAGTGAAGTGATCTACTCGGCATAAATTAGACACAACATTTTATCGGCAGTTTTATCACACTTGAAACATTTCTTTGGTCTCAAGATCTAATCAGATTATGTCACCAAATCAGAGGTCACATATATCCATGGGAACTTAATGGAACCTCTTGGATTTTCGTGGGAAAAAGACAATATGTTCATGAGTAGAAGAATTCATCACCCACTCCTCTCCCCCATTCTACCCTCAGCCTTCTATTTCCCTGAGCCATATTGGTATTATGAAAGCAAGAAATGGAGGCTTCTCTCTACACAGGCTGTAAGAATGTGCTGCTATGATGTGAGAAGCATAAGGGGAAAATCAGGCAGCATAATTACTGTGCTAATTAGGCTCAGACCGTTAAAGATCGTATACCATCCATATTATTGTTGTTGTTAATATCACCTGAATATTGCCTCACAGATTACAAAATGCTTCCTCATACATTATTTTCATATCACAGATTATGAAATGCTAGCATTATAAATCACAATCATATGAAAGAGTAGTATTTTAATATTACATGAAACTTTGATTTTCAGTGATGCCACGTGTTTCCACAGTGACTATGAGTAATTAATTGCTATAAAATCACAAACAGTATTTCCTTTTGAGAGTTGATGACAGATGCTGGCATTTTAACAAAGGGTAAATTAAATAATCCACAGCATGCTGAGAGAACTGAATTGGTTACTAGGAATTTTTTAAAAAACAAAAATTCTAATGATGCTTGGTGATGTTTGGAATATTCTGGTAGCTATGCGTTTTTAAGAGGCCAAGCAGGCCTCTTTCCCTATTCTTTACCTAGCAATCACACCAATATTTTCTGACTATTAGACATTTCTGCCCCTGAGCTAATCACCCTCTTTTAGCAGTGTAAACATTCCAGCAGGCATGGAAATTATAACACATTAAGCCATTTTATCTGCAACTCTCATTTTATTGTGATTTGGTTTAATCTGTTTGCTTTGGTCCAAAGTATAAGACAAAATGAGGACACAAAGAATAGGCATCTTGTTAACAGGGAAAGAGGATGGAACTGCAGAAAAGCAGTGAGTCTCCAGGTGCTAAAAGGGAAATATCAAGTTATGTCAAGAAATTGAAGGGCAACCCCAAAGCCAGATTTGTATGGGGCCTGTCCTTCCCTTATGCCTAAATAGTAACCATAATTCCTGGTTAAATTTTATTACTACAGTTGAATAGTAGTAACTTTTTTGTGTAGAATACTGAACTTCTAAATTATTTTTGTACTCCATGTCAAATGTACTTTAAAATTAAATAGCTGTCATAATACAGTATACCAGTAAATCCCAGTTTGTCTTACAGAGTGACTCAGAACTCTTGAAAGATCACTAATTTTGAACCTTTACATCATCCTTAAAATCAATTGAAGAATGACTGCTGCTGGTGTATATGACTTGAAAATATATTTTGTTTAGAACATACAGTTTTGTGTGTGTGTGTGTGTGTGTGTGTGTGTGTGTGAATTGGCTGCCCACATTTAAAAATTTGGAGATCTCCCATAAGCATCCATTTTCCTCTTAAAAAACTGAAGATCAAGCAATATTGGACCTACATTCTGCATTATGCTGCAGCTAAGTATCACTGCCTTCTTTGGAAAGGATCTTTCCTCTCCAATATCCCAGGTCTTGACAAACTTGCTTCTTTCTTGGACACAATTGTTTTGGCACCTATTGGCATGCCATGTAGAAGAAATGGCATTCCTAAAATTTGACCAACGCACTGATTGTTTGGTTGATTAATTTTACAAAAAGCTGAATGAACTATTCCAGTTTTATTTTTGTTCTATTACATATATATGCTTATCTGGGGGGGGAAGAGAGAGAGAGAGGGAGAGAGAGAGAAGTTAGTTACAGTTTTAAATGGACCAATTTACCACTGTACAATTATAAAGGCTATATTAGAAGCAATTTTAAGAATAATTTAGATCATATTTTTCCATGTAAAGCTCTGTGTCTTGTAAGTATGATAGAAAGAAAAAGAAGAAATATACATATGTTTTGTATACCCTAATGGCCATAAATGTGTAAATATTGCATGTTTAAGTGAAGAGTCATTATTCAGGAATCTAATATGTGCCAGAAGTATACAGTCTCTCTTTTCTATTTTGTGCTAGAGATATAAATAATATATGTTCCCTAGTCCTCTATTCATTGCAGAGTCTGGTGGATAGAAATAAAAAAATTAGTCATAATTAAAATAGAAGGAGGTTAAGGCTGTAGTACAGGCAGGTACACACTATATGGAACAACTAGGCAGAAGTAATTCTGCCTCAAATAGTTTGTGAATGTCCCACAGGAGTGGCCATTGAGTTGATTTTTGGAAAAATAAGTAGGGTTTTATCTGGCAAAGGAAACAAGAAAAAGCATTCTAAGGAGAGGAAATGGCATAAGCAAAAACCTAAACATGTGAAAGTTGATTTTATACCCATAAAAATCTCTGACTGAAGCATATGGTTGGAGATGGGGGATAATAAAAGGAGATGTGGAAGATAGAATGGATGGATAGTAAGATTTTAAAGGGTTTTTACTCTTTCTGAAAGAGCTGGAGCATTTTAGTATAGACAATAGGAAGTAGTAAATGTTTTTAGGGGAGGGTATGAAGTGATGAGAAAGGCAACTCTGACTGCCAAGTGGATTCCTGATTAGCAGAGGGGACAAGTGAAGTCAAGGAGTTTGTTAGGAGGCTTTAGGGATTGGCCAGGGAGAGAGGCTGTGAGTCAGAACAGAAGCGATTGGCAATGGGAAGGAATCAGAAGATAAATAACTGAGAGATATTTCTGTTGAAGAAACTTTCCCAATTGGATGTGGGTGCTCAGAGGACAAGATGAATTGGAGGTATGCAGGTTGGGAAAGAGTGACAAAATCAAAATCATAGTGTCTAGGAAGGAAAGTATTTTCTGCAGCATAGATAACAGTCCCTGGGAAATGTATTAACTCTTTTTCATAAAATGCTATTTCCTACAAATGTTAATTAGGTATTTGAACCAAAACTTATTTGCAATTCATTATTATCATAGCTATTATTATTGTTATTATTAAAAGTAGTATTTTGAAAATGTGAGCAACCTCATGCTGTACATGCATGCTTGGAATAATGCTAAAAACCAAACCAAACAAAAAACAAGTAACAACAACAAAACCTTGATTTGATGCAAGAAACATGCACATTTATTTTAGCTTGTTTGTTGTTTGTTGTTCTAAAGAATCATGAACCATTTTTTTTTTAAGTCCAAGCTGTTGCCATCCTGGTGAACACATTAAGTACATAAAGTAACTGTGCGCAGAATACAATTGAAGTCTGCAGCTGCTCTGGAGGATAACAGCCTATTTCTTTTAAGTGCTGGCTTAGGCCCTCCCAAATTGTGTACATCACATGAGCTGTATTTAATTCAGACCACCCCAAACACGCCTTAGAAGTTAGGTTAAAATCTATGTAGCCATTTTCATGTAACATAGAAACTTAATTTTATTTACATGGATTCTATTTATTTTATATCATTGTTACTGTTTGCCTTTCTGGTTCATGAATCTAGTTTCTCTGTAATTCTACTTTTACATGAATAAGTACCCCATGTGTTTATCCTACTAGATATCCCATCACTAAAATTGAAACATACCTTGGGCTTATTCAATTCTTTGGTACCTCACTATATTTCCCATTATGTAAGTTTCTAATGCAATATATTAAGCATAGTATGATGCATTCCCAGCTTGCATTGGCTATTCATACACAGGCATTCATTTTGTATTTGAAACAAAATAGCATTTTGTTTGTTATAAACATGCTAATTCAAGTGCCTGTTTATTGTAGGATTAGCAAAAAATATGACTGTGTTTTTGAAGACTATATGTAGATAGGAAGTATCATGAATGGCTGCTCTACTTTATCACATTCAGAATTAAAATAGGATTTAAATAATTAAAAATAGAGGCCTTTTCAGTTTATGGACTTTCTTATACTAAAAAAAAATGATAGTGAGGTTTCCAGCTGAGAGGAATGGTTGTGAAAAACATTTTGTTCCAGTTAGTTAATTCTTCCCTACATGTGCTATATTCATCGTATCCATTTTAAAAGCAAATGAGCCATCTCTATCTCCTCTCACATTTGTGGCAAACTCTTGCTGTGCCAATTTCAGATTACATGCATCTTAGAGAAAATAAGATGTTCTAATCTTGATTATAATTTTAAGTTAAAAGAGTGAAATTAGTTCAATATGAGGACATTGATATGTTGCACTAGCCAGACTGTCATTGTCCCTTTTGACAAAATAGAAAAGCATATCTATGCACAAGATGGTAAATTCCTGCATTAAACTGCATAATACTACAAATGCTACTAAATTTCAACTCAATCAAGTAATCAGTTCATGGAAGCTGAAATTTGTTGATAAACATTGCTTGAGAGTTCAGCCATTTTGCAAATAATTATAGCAAGCTTTCAATGAAATTATTTTCATTACAAATGCATGCACTTCCCAAATGAGGATATAAGAATGGATAATAAACACATGAAAAGATGCTCAGCGTCATTTGTCATCAGGGAAATGTAAATTAAAGTCACAATGAGAACCTATTACACACCTGTTAGAATGACTAAAATTTAAAGGACTGATCATACTAAGTGTTGTAAGGAGATGGAGAAAGTAGAACACTTAAACATTGCTGTTGGAAATGAAAAAAATAGCATAATCACTTCAGAAAAAGTTTGATAGTTTCTTATAAAGTTAAGCATATATCTATCTGCCCATGACACACATTCTACTCCTAAGTATGTACTCAAAATAAATGCAAAGGTCTATCAACATAGAAGACTTATTCATGAATATTCATAGCAGCTTTATTTGTAATACCCTGAAACTGAAAACAAATCAAATGTCCCTCAATAGTTGAATGGATAAACACACCATGGTCCAAAATACAATGGAAAACAACTAACTTCTGAGACATACATGAACATGAATGAATCTCAAACAATTATATTGAACAAAGAACCCAGACACAAAAAAGTTCGTAGACATTAATATGGAAACTAAGTTGTGGCGATAGAAATCAGATTAGTCATTACATAGTCATGGGAGAATCTTCTCAGGTAATGGGAATATTTTATACCTTGTGTCTTATAAGAAATGTTATACATCCCAATACCTGAACATGGAGAAGTTTAATTTTGAATTGCTCTAAAATAATCTAAGCATTCAGGCTACAGAGATAACAAAAGAAAGGCACAGTATGGGAACATTGTGTAGTTAGGTCCTTTGTGAAAATGGAAGCAGGAATGAATGATGAAGCATTCATTCATTCAATCAACAACCAAATAATTATTAGAGTGTGAATGATGAGCCAGACTATTCTAGGCACTGGGTATATAGATGTAGTATCTGTCCTCATCTAAAGTACACTTAATTTAGTGGACTGAGACATAGAATAAGCAATGTCAAATAAACATGATGATCACAGATCAGTGCTATAAAGAAAATAAAAGCACGCAAACAAGAAGGATGACACAGATCCATTTTTGGAGAAACCCTGAGGAAAGGTATACCAGATAGAAAAAAGGGTGAGTGCAAAGGCCCCAGGGTAAGAAAGAGCTCAATTTGGTCAAATGCTCCCAACATAAAGCAATGATGAATGTTTTAGATGAATTTTGTCCCACTTACCCTGATTTGATCATTGTATGTTGTGTGTTGGTATCAAGATGTAACATGTAATCCATAAATATGTACAATTATTATGTATCAATAAAAAAATTAAAAATAAAATAAAATAAAACATAAAAAAGGAGGAAGTTTGTCTAAAAAGCAGGCAGGCTTGTATAATGAGTGTGGAAAGCCTGCAAAGACACCATAAGGTGCTTGTATTTTAACCAAAATGAAATGAGAAGCTATTATGGAGTTTTAAGTTAGAGAGTTGCATTGTCTATTTGTGGTTTTTTTTAAATCTCTTTTGTTTAATGCGTGGATTGAAAGAAGGGTAGAGTAAGAAGTAAGTAGCTCCTAAACACTACTGCAATGAAATGAAAGCAGGGAGACCAGTTGGGAGGTCATTGCAATAACCCAGGCAGGAAATGAGTGTAGCTTGCATTAGGGAGGTGGCAGTAGAGAATTGTAGTAGGCAAGTGGACAATTTTAAAATACATTTTCGAGGTAGATATTACAGAACTCACTAACAAATAGAATGTGGAGGAATGAGTGAAATGGAAAAAACAAGGTGATCCATGAGTCTTTGCTTGAGCATCTTGCCATTTACAGACATGGAGAGGTCTGGGTAGATAAGGCAAGGTACCAGTGTGAGAAAGTCAATGTGTATATCATCTGTAGGTTTAACAGGAAGGAGACAGCACTCCAAAATCAGGTATGATGAGGAGAGAGACTGTTTACAAAGGTATGGGAAGTGTGTGAGGAAAACAGCAAGGATAGTGCTGTACTCCTGGGTAGTAAGTATGAGGAGTCATTACTATCCCTAGGAAATAAGGGGGAAGGGAAATGAGCCCTTAGAGTGGTTATATGGAGAGGCCTTCTGACAGGAGATGAGGTCTTCAGTAGAGGAACCCAACAAACTCAAAGAAACTCCAGCTCTCCTTGTAGTTGGAGAACATTCTCATGGGCCAAACCCAGCTGGAACCTGGAGGGACTGGGTGGATGGGAGTTGGTGGGAAATGGAAGATGGATGGGCTGGGGAGTGGGAGATGGTAATCCTCCAGTACTCGGAGCAACAAGAGTGAAATCTGGAAGAGCAAAGAAAGATACCCAGCACAATGCCCATATGCTGAATTCTGTATAATTTAAGAGTGCATTAAACTTTTTCTAACTATCTAAATTGCAGCCAACAACATTTTTGTTGTCAAGAAAATTAATTTGGAAAGCTTTGCTGGTTATATATTAATCATGTTTTATTTTTGTAATATCTGTCAGAGGAATCAGGTCCCCCTTAAAAGTATCCTTTTGAGTAGTCATTACTTAGTTAAGAAGTAACTCATCAAGAAAACAGTGAAGAGGAATTATGGGATGCACAAAACCTGAAGACAACTTTAGTGTTATAGAGGATCTTGAGAGTACTAGACAGATGAAAATGAAGAATTCATTCTTTCTTTTACCATTAATACCTTGCATAGGTGTTTGACATTTGGAGCTGGGATAAGAAAATCAGGTTTTATTCCATATGTTCAAAGTCTTTTATTGTTTGTCAGTATAACTTAATCGTTTTAGTTATCACATGTAATTCTGTTTCTACATTTTGCTAGAATTATCTAACAAAGACAACATCTTTGCATTTTATAATGCAAGCTCTACAAGGATCACATAGGCTACTATAAACTCTGTTTTGAAAGTTTATTCAGAAGGCACTATTGTCAAAGCATTATTATCAATTTTGGATGATACATTCATTTAAAACATATTTAATGCTTTCCTAGTATTTGTTGTTCTGTAATATTAATATTTTGTCTGTTGCCATGCACTGATTGATTACTGACAGATAATAAAGACATTGGAAGAAAACAGGATTTAAATTCTATATGTATGTATGCATGCATGTGTATGTACAAATTATTCAGTAAAGCAATGGTATTTGAATTTATTCAGAACTAAAGAACATTCATTGATTCCAAGAAGATTTTTTTTGAGTGTTGGGTACTCTTCTCGGCACTCAGGTTGTATCAGTGAACAAAATAGACTCAGATTATTGCTATTGTGGATGTGATATTCTAGTGAGGAAACACAGACAACAAACAATAAATACATAAAAATAAATCACACAGTATGTCAGAAGGTGATACAGGCTATGGGAAAAATAGAGTATGCACAAAATAAAGCAATATTCATCACGGTCATGAAGCAACATTAACCTAACTCTAAGCTGATCTCCCTGAATTCAGAATTGAAGGGTTTGCAGTTTTTGTAGACATCAATTCTTTTTCCTCTTTTATTTTTAGTTGATATGTAATAATTGTGCATATTTATAGGATACAGAATGATATTTCAATACATATATACAATGTGTAATGATCAAATGAGGGTAATTCATCACTTGAAATATTTATCACTTATTTGAATATTCACAATCTTCTATCTTTTTGAGAATATACATTAAATTATTTTAACTATATTCACCCTACAGTGCTATAGAACACTAGAACTTACTTCTACTATCTAGCTGTAATTTTGTATCTGTTAACCAACTTTTCCCTATCCAGACATCAATTATTAAATGGTAAAGCCAAAATCTTTATCAGAAATGACTAATACATTTATGCTTGATATGTTAAAATTTTGTTAAAATTTAGGATCACTAAATAAATTTAAAGTAATAGGCCAGTCTTTCAATTAAATATGTTTATGACAAAGTAAAACAAAAAATCATTTAATTTCATTTTATAATAAACCAATTCAGGATATGTTTGTCATAGTTATTTATTGGTATATTATTTGTCTTATTTATGTAGAGCTTAAGAAATTGAATCTGGAATATAAAGTAGGTATATTTTGTTTTTAAGGAATTCTATTAAAATGAGTTTTAATCCATACTGATGTCTCTTTCTAGTCTTGAATATAAAGATAAATTGTGTCATGTATGTGTATCAGTTTTGAAGAATTTATATTCACATGAGGTTAAATCTACTTTATTTTTTTATTTAAGCATATTATGGGATTACAAATGTTTAGGTTACATATATTGCCTTTACCCTACCCGAGTCAGAGCTTCAAGCGTGTCCATCCCCCAGAATGTGCACACCGCATCCATTGGGTGTGAATATACCCATCTCCTCCTCCACCCTCCCACCTGCTCGACACCTGATGAATGTTACTACTATATGTACACGTAAGTGTTGATCAGTTAGTACCCATTTGATGGTGAGTACATGTGGTGCTTGTTTTTCCATTCTTGTAATAATACTTCACTCAGTAGAAGGGGCTCCAGCTCTATCCAGGGTAATACAAGAGGTGCTAGATCAGCATTGTTTTTTTTGTGGCTGAGTAGAACTCCATGGTATACATATGCCACATTTTATTAATCCAGTCATGGACTGATGGGCACTTTGGTTGTTTCCACATCTTTGCAATTATGAATTGTGCTGCTATGAACATTCTAGTGCAGATGTATTTTTTTTATAGAATGTCTTTTTTTTCCTTTGGGTAGATGCCCAGCAATGGGATTGCTGGATCAAATAGTAGTTATACTTGTAGCTCTTTGAAATATCTCCATATTATTTTCCACAGAGGTTGTACTAGTTTGCAGTCCCACCAGCAGTGTATGAGTGTTCCTATCTCTCCACATCCACACCAACATTTATTGTTTTGGGACTTTCTGATAAAAGCCATTCTCACTGGAGTTAAGTGATATCTCATTGTGGTTTTGATTTGCATTTCCCTGATGATTAGAGATGTTGAGTATTTTTTCATATGTTTGTTGGCCATTAGTCTATCTTCTTTTGAAAAGTTTCTGTTCATGTCCTTTGCCCACTTTTTTTTTCTTTATTTCATCTTATTGTTATGGGGGATACAGAATTGCAAGTTACATACGTTGTCCATGTACCGCCTTTCCCCCCAAGTCAGAGCTCCAGGCGTGTCTGATCCCCAGATAGTGCGCGTTGCACCCATCATGTAGGTATATATCCCTCCCTTCCCCACCCCCCCTTCCCGAGTCAGCACCTTCAAGCATTACCATTCCCCAAACGGTGCGCAATGCTCTCATTGTGTAGTTTGCCCACTTTTTAATAGGGTTGTTTGATTGTGGAACCAGAGAAGACCCCGTATAGCAAAAGCAATCTTAAACAAAAAGAACAAATTTGGCGGCATAGATTTATCAGACTTCAAACTATACTACAGGGCTATAGTAGCTAAAACAGCATAGTACTGGTACAATAACAGAGACATAGACCACTGGAACAGAACTGAGAACCCAGATATAAAACTATCCTCATATAGCCATCTAATCTTTGACAAATCAGACAAAAACATACAATGGGGAAAAGAATCCTTATTCAGTAAATGGTGCTGGGAAAATTGGATAGCCACATGTAGAAGACTGAAATGGGATCCACACCTTTCACCTCTCACAAAAATCAACTCACAGTGGATAACAGACTTAAACCTAAGCCATGAAACTATAACAATTTTAGAAGAAAATGTTGGAAAAACTCTTACAGACATTGGCCTTGACAAAGAATTTATGAAGAAGATGCCAAAGGCAATCACAACAATGAAAATAAATAAATGGGACCTGATCAAATTAAAACACTTCTGTACAGCCAAGGAAACTATCACAAGAGCAAACAGACAACCTACAGAATGGGAGAAAATATTTGCATGCTACACATCCAATAAAGGGCCAATAACTAGAATCTATTTAGAACTCAGGAAAATCAGCAAGAAAAACAATCTACTTTAAAGTTTCCTTTTTATTAAAGCTTATAGGGAATTGCTGAAGTAAAGTTTCATTGTGCTAAGTCACTAAGCAAAGTTCCCCAATATGACAACTGTTAGAAAACTGAACCAAGGGCAATTGTCCCCTTAGGCTATGGGCAAACTGCCCAGTTATGAACCCTGAACTCATTCAGACAAAAAATCCATATTATGCTAGTGTCTATTATATTTGACTCATTTTAACCAGCTTTTCTCTGTGGCTCCCACTTTTATTCCAAGGTACTCAGAAAAATAGAAAAAAAGGATAATTCTGTTTTTGGTGATCAGTAACTTTATAAAAATTAAATTTGTTGGATATTTTTTTCTGGCAATAGTTTGAGGTGAAACAACTTTTTTTCAACAAATTGAAACAACTTATTTCCTCCAGGGCAATAGAGTTTACATTTGACGTCAGATAAATGATCCTTCTAATTTGTCTGAGCTTTCAGCAAACTAGTGAAAAAAATCTCCTTCATTTATTTTCCATATTTCTTCATGAGATTTTTTTCAGAATCTCAAAGTGTTCTTGGAGATTGAGGGTTGGCTATCCAGCTCGTAATAAGAATCTAACAGAAAACGTACTATTAAACATTTGAGCTTCTCAGATCAAAGCCAATATTTAAGACCAAAATAATATTATGCATAATAAATAGGTAGATAGTTAATGACTTTGGGCAGAATGATTATATCTGTTAGCCAATGAATTAACTTCTATAAGTCTAATACTCTTGATAAATTTTCTCTGTCTGGCATTTTTCCGTCAGGTATATAACTCATGAGGCTAGAGCAGTATCAAGTTAGCTTCAACATTTTATTACTACCATATACTTGGTGCCTTTCTGTTTCTTTAAAGGAAATGAAGTTGCTTTTTCATGTTCTAGTAAATTTATGTGATTTCTTTGGAAGAGTTACCACTAGGATTCACTATGAATTACTGCAATATTCTTAGTGCTGTTTAGAAAACATTTCATCCCTTTCCCTGTTTTGTGTAGTTTTATTTCCTTTTAATGCCTTTTTAATTCCCCTTATTTAAAGCCTAAGTCTCAAATATTCATGGTTCTTATTACAAACTATAAAATATGTGCTTAATGCCATTATCCTTTCTAAAAATCATCTTGAATCATTATAGTTTAATCACATATCTTGCCTGTAACTAAATTTAAAAATCTATGTAAATTGTCAGAACTCTAGTAAAACAAAATCTTTACGTGAAAAAAATAAGAGAATCTCTTAAGTGACACATCTAAATATGCAGTTAGTAGCAAAGCCAGGAAGCAGAACTCTATAGATCACACTCGTACCTGCCTTACAAGCAGATCAAGATATCTGAATGGATTCCACCCTCTGGTGCTCCCTTCTGCTTATATTTTAGATCCTTGGTATTCTAATGTTTGGGGGATTTTTTCCTTCTTAAATACTTTTTTAGATCCAGCTAGGTGATCTCTAAACAAATCCAGGTCGGTGATTGCATACTCAGTAATTTTGTTCAGATTAACTCACTCCACTTCTCACAGACACTGGAAAGTATAAGAGAACTAATATAATTAAGTGTTCTCACCACAAAAATGATAACTATGTGTGTGAGGTGATGCATTTTTTAACTGACTACATTAACTATTCCACAATGTATATACACTTCAAAACATCATGTTGCACACAATAAATATAGAATTTTAAAAAGCCAATATGATTTCCACAAATACAATAACCTGGGACAAAACAGCAACAGACCTTGAATTCACTTTTTATATCTGTTTTTCATACCACATATATTCACAGTGTTTCATTCTACATCTACCCCCAAATTTGAATGCATGTGCATGCACAAACACACATATACATCACCTCCTTCATTGAGAAATGACAGCACCATTATCCATTCAAAGGCACTGACTCTGAAAAGAGTGAAACAAAAGGTACTTCTCTCTTATACAGCATCCAATAAGCTATTCTATTTTCTGGTTTCTTCATTATATTTCATTTTATTTATTCATATTAGGTTCAGAACTCACAAAGCTACAGCAGGTTAGGAAGGTTAGCAGGAGATATCCATTTTTTTTTCGTCTTGATCTCTTTTCAGATAACTCATTCTTGGTGATTTTCTTTTGAAATTAATTTATTCTTTCCTTTCACCCACTCTCCTGATTAATCTATTAATATACTGCCAAATGTAGGGATTCTGGCAATATAATAGCAATTAACAATTGCTGTTACACTAAACTAAAAAAAGAATATTTTGCTAATAATTTTTTATTATCAAACAGGTCATGATTATACTTAGTACATTATCACACTTAATACACTTATTACTTATATTTATTTCAATAGTCATGATCTCATAAAAGATCTGCTCATTCTGACTCTCAGGAGACAATAAATATTTAGTCAATGAATAAATAAATGCAATGTTGGAATTAAAATACACTCCCAACATTTCAACAAAATACATCTTTATAAAGCGTGGAGGGAGGAAGCATGGGTTTGGAGGCTGTGCACCAGAAAAGTTATATATTTTTCTATAGCATGAAATATTTTCCTCATTAAAATGCATATAATGTGAAGCTATTGCTCCAGGAAGACCCGCTATGCTCTGTTGAAATTGCCCTCATTGATCTATGAATTAGCTAGCAATAGAGGAGGATATGGCTGATGTTTGTGCATGTGTATTTAAATGATTGAAGAAAGGAAGTAATGGGAATTAATATTCTGCTTTTACAAGTATAAGTTTAACACAGGGACAACTTTATTTTTAGTGTAATACATCTGTACATCATGAATGATATGTTCAGGTCATCCTTTTTTGCATTCATTTTCTATTTGTATGGAATTGAAATAAACTCATTCAATTTATGAATGAAAGTCAAAACTGTACTTGAAAGTAAAGGAAAAGGGCATTATTTTTTTAAAGATTGAGTATAAATATATCATCATAACTTTAATAGTGTTCAAAAAGATAATTTAGAAACATACTTTACTTTAGTCTGTTATTTCTCCAAATAGATGCTTTAAATGTCTTAAACTTTTGCTGCAAAAACTAACTTAGGCCAATTTGGGCATTCAGGAATTGTCAGATTTTTGGAGCAAACTCTGGTAGAATTCTACAGTTAGAAACAGGTGGATGATCCATGGCAACCTTTTCTCCACAATCTTGCTACCAGGTGGTGTGCTAAAATTAAAACAAGTCTTAAATTAAATAGACCAAATTCTGTCAAATGTACCAACATTTAGTAGCAAATAGGCACAAAAACAATTATTGAATTTAGGCCTTTAAGTTCTCACTTTCAATCCATAGAAACTTCCACAATCCCCTTACAAAAGAGGTTAATTTTGAGGAAGATCAGCCAGACTTCCAGTTACATCAGGGACAGAATCTTCCATGAAATTGAATAGAGTGCAGACCAAAGGAAGTGTAGACCTAGACCTAGTTACACATATCTGAAGGTATTACACTCCTAGCTTTGGCAAGTTCTGATGCCTCATTCATGGTAAAGCTCATAAAAATCTATGTAGCCAACTGAACATTTTGAACACTACTCATTTCATCAATGAATAACTATTTCAAGCATCCCTTTTGTGAATTAATGAAACCTCTGGCATAGACTTTGATAATGATACTTGAAATTCTTATGTGGCCATTTTGAGAGTATAAATTCTGGATTAGGGGAACTTAAAATTCTAACCATCTTAGGAGTAGGAATCAAAGGTAATATACAGATATATAACTCACAGTGATGTGTTTTAAGGTGATTTACCACACCTATAGCATAATAGCTTCTTAAGTAGATTTGCACTATGATGTTCCATCTATACTACGAGATATTAATTGAAATAGGTACTATTTCATAAATATCCTGTATATGTTATCTAATATATCCATATTTGTATTTAGATCAATATTTATATCTATCGTCTATCATCTGCCTATCTCTCTCTATATATATATCATTGTAGGAGTAGGAATCACAGAAAATGAGGTCATTTGAGCCAATGGCCTTGGTTTGTATCATTTAAATGATCTTAATTTCCAACTATATAAATTCTTAGACACTCAATGCAAATTCTACAGGTGTCTGGAGTAATCTCTTCCAACTTTTAAGTCTATTGACTATGCATAACTTTCTCATATTGAAGAAAAGTCTTGGCCAGTGAGGGACACCAAGTCTGAACTCAGACTGGGTTCTTAAGCTTTGAAAGGAAAACAAGGACAAGCTAAATGTCTGCCTCTGCCCAGAGGGGAGCTCCCTGGAAGAGAGAGCTTTAAAGTTTCTCTCCCAAAGAAAAGTTTAATGACATCAAACAGGGCCCTGGAGAAAAGTTCTGGTACTTGCCTAAAAACTAGGTCTAGAAGTAGACTGATAAGTAAAGTTTCAGGGAACCTTTTCTATCCAACTGAAGAGATACTTTATGAGCCACTAATAACGGCATGCTTGCCACCTTTCAGTTTACCCTTTGTGAATGAGTCAGGTAGTTTTCTTTTAATTGGTATATTCATTTTCCCTCTGGAAAATCATCTCTACTCATATTCCTGGATCAGCTGTTTTCCTATAATCAGTTATGTATGGGAGCTTTGGAAATCAACAGAACTGTAATCCTAGCACTCTCCCGGGTAGCTCGGACTACAGGCATGCACCACCATGCCCGGCTAATTTTTTCTATATATATTTTTTTAGTTGGCCAGATAATTTCTTTCAACAGAACTTCCCATTATATCTCTTTTCCAGTAAAAGGTTCAGAATTAATCTACCTAAGATTGAGTCTCCCCGGGTGGAATCACTGAGTCTTACACTACCTACAATGCCTATGACAACTGAATTTTTATTTCTCACTCAGACTCTGATGAGCAAGACTCATGTATCCAAATGCCTACTATAAAACTCATCCTGAAAATCTGGCAGAGAACTCAACCATAACATTCAAGGAAAAAATAATGGTTTCTTGTCCAGCCTCACAAATGGCACACCCTCCATTCTTCCCATCTCAATTAATGTTTGCAACACAGCTGCTGTTATTCAAGTCAAACACCTAAGCATCATTCTCCTTTTTTCTCTGTCCCTTGCACCTGACATCCAATCTATCATCATTTTCTGTGATTTCTACCTCACCATCTCTGCTGCTATTCTTAATCTAGTCCAAGCTTCTACCAACTCTCACCTAAAATGCTGTATTTGCCATCTTTTAGGTCTCCTTTCTTGTACTCTAGCTCTGCTTCTTTGGTCAACATAGCAACTGAATGATAATGAAAATAAAATAAAAGGATCGTATCACTTCCTTATTTAAAAACCTTTTATAGCTTCTCTTTAACCATGAAATGAATCAAAATCTCTAACAATGCCCTACAAATCACCCTTCCATAATTTCTGGCCTCTAAAATCCCACCAATTTCCTGCTCTCACTGGCCACATAGTCTTTCCTCCCGTTCTAAACAGAAAGTCCACATAGCTCAGCCTCAGGACCTTTGCACTCACTGGTCCCACTGCCTGGAAATCTCTGGTCCCTAATAGTCACAGGTCTGATTCCTTTATCTCTAAGTCTCAGCTCAACTATCACATTACTATGAGATGACCCCTACCACCTTATCTTAGGTAGTTCAGCAATGCCCCCAGCCAGGAACTCTCTACATCTTTATCTGACTTCTATTTTCTAGAGCATTTTTCACTAACTGAATGTTTGTTATTTATTTAGTTGGTTGGTTCTTATCCCCCTACTTTGATTATAATGAAATTCCATAAAAACAAAGATCTTGCCTGTCTTCTGCTGTACTCTATTCTCCTTGGCACATGGCAGGATCCCAATTTGTTGAATAAAGAAATGAGGACTCCTACCTGGAAAATTTTTTCTTTCAAGAAAGAGAGGATCAAAGTAGCCTTTTCCCAATGTAGTTGAGGACCTTGGTATTATTCTGCCATGGCAAAACTCTTCTGAGAACTCCAGAAATTTGCCACCCTATTTAAATCCAACTGTGAATATATTAACTGCTCAAAGAGTCACCAAGGGGTCACTAGGATAGATCTGAGCATCTCTCATTCCCTCAGGCCCTCTCATCCTTCTGTTTGATAAATCAATGCTGGAGGAAGAGGGATAACATCACATTCAATGACAAAGATGCCCTGTGATAATTTGCATCATCTCCAAGGAGAATTGAAAGGGATTTATTCAATCTCAGAGCTCTAGGGCAGTGGTTCTCAAAGTGTGGTCCCTGGACCAGCAGCATCAGCACAACCTGGGAACTTGTTAGAGATGCATGTTCTCAGGGCCCACTCCTGACTTGCAGAATCAGAAATTTTAAATCCATTTGAAAAAAAACCTGCTAAAATATGAGAAGGAAAACAGTGCCCACTGCCCTACTTTGGGAGCAGGGTAATTTCAGGCATACCCAGGTACTTTGTAGATTTTCCTCCTGAGAAGGAGTATAACTTGGAATTCAAAAATTATTTGCTTCTCAGTTTTAAAGTAGGGGAGAAGGGAAATGACTTGGCCTAAAACACAGCATATGGTTATAAATGCTAGTGTTGTATAGCCTCATCCAAAGCATCAATTCATAGAGAAGCACATTAAAGCAGTGTAATGTTCAAAACCAAGTTCCGCAGTAAGCATCTGCTATAATAGAATGACTTATTCCAGAAGGGAAGTTTCATTTCAGGAGAGCTTATCATGATATCAAATATGTTTTGAGTTAATGAAAACGCAGGAAGCACCAAGTTAATAGGGCAATTTTAAACCATAAAACCTAATTTAACTGCACTAAGAATGACAATATAATGCTCCACACAAAAGGAAGTTTCACAACCTGATTGATCAAATGGAGAATTACTAGGATGAGGATGCTACATGGCATCTCCTTTGAAGAAGCTAAGTTGACTAGGACAGGCAGACTTCCTTAGAATATGATTATGTACTTCTTAATTAAACACAGAATGATTAAAAAGAGATTTTGCTTTACAAGGCCACAGAACAGCTTGTTTGATAAAATTGTTATAAGCCTCCAGACTCTGATTTCCACTTTGGTATTGGTTCCTTATATTTGTTTTCAGAAATATTTAAGCAGAGGTTCTTAAGGCTCTTGTTTATATATTTGTGTTTTTCAGTTGTTGTTAGCTGTAAGGTAAAGTTGAAATATCAGGAAGAAAGAAATTTATCTTCACAATAAAAATCTTTGAGTAATATTGAAACTATTCTTTCTGATATAGATAGCCCTGCATTTTAGCTGTTTAATTTCAAATTTAATTATTTAGTTGAAAAATTAAAAGTCATTACTAATAAAACAGAGCTACTTTTTTCTCTTGGTTTATGGATGTTTTATAAAATATTAAAAACAGCTGTTTCATTATAATTTTCCTGAATTGAATCACCTTAAGAGCTTTCTTGAAATCATATTTGATTAATAGTTCTTTTATAACTTCCCCTATAAAATTTACTTCTAAGTAGTATTTCCTTTACATATAAAAATTATTACTGTTGTGTCTTAAGAACTTTTCCTAGGTATCCTTAATTCATTAGAATACCCATAATATGATTAGCAAAAGCAATTAGGCCATTTACTAAACAGAGAATATTAGAAACATGCTACATGGCAAGCATTGCTTTACAAGTAGTCCAACTTTTTAATTTTGAAATTAGACTAAGAGCATAATAAATTTAGAAAATGTGGCTAGTTAAATTTAAATTTAAAATAATTACAATAAAATAATACTATAATTTTAGTTCCTTGGTCACACTAGGCATATTTCCAGTGCTCAATAGCCACATTGGCTAGTGGCTACCATATTGGACAGTGACGATACAGAACATGTCCATTATCACAGAAAGTGTTGTGGAGGTAGTGCTGTATAGGCTTGTCTGTGAGAAAATGTATTTTTAAAGAGCATTATTCTCTGGGACATTACAACATAAATTGAAAATTCTATTGAATAAGGAAATATTATGCCACACATGGAATATTTCCTTTTTTATTTCAAGGTATTATGTGGGTACAAATATTTTTGGTTACATGGACTACTTTTGTAATACTTGAGTCAGGGTTAAAAGTATGCATAATTGACCCTCTAGAATAGGAGACCTAAGTGCACAATACATGCATTTTCCTATCAGAGTTAGTTGCCTAAACACATTGTATATATTAGTTCCATAACTAGATCACACAGGTTTTGAAGGCCATATATTCTGTTCTATTCAGCATCCCCACAGCACCAAGAAAGAGTGATATACATCAAGTGGACACTCAATGAATCTTTACTAAAAGCACTGGAGCGATTTAAAGCAATAAGATGTTCCATAAATATTGATCTTCAACTTAAACAGTGGTTTGTGACTTCTAGCCCAATCTAGCACTCGACTATAGGGTCATTATGCACAATAGTAGGCCATGACCTCCCTCTGGGTGAGATGCCTTATGGTAGAATCACATGATGAAGTAAACCTTCAGCCACTCCCTGAACTAGATGCTACCTACACCAACACAGACTTCCTGTCCCCCATAATACCATCCTTATGCTTGGTCCAGGACCACCCAATCTGGACATAGATTGCCTCTCGAGGCTTCTCATGATTTAATTATCCGACTTAAATTGCCATATAACTTCCTCCAATAAAAATTACACATCTTGAATTCTATTTTTTTCTATATTATAGGAGATCGATACACACACACACACATTCACACATATACAGAAATGCTGTGATGAAATCCCTCCTGCCAAACTGGCATATAGTTTTTTTTTCAAAATATTTGCAATGCATAAATTTCATAAAGTACTCTGACCTTCAATTTAAAATTTAATTCAGTAAAGATTACATTAGTCAGAAAAAAAATGCATCTTTGAATATTAGTTTAAAACTTAAAGAAACACATGCAAACAGCTTCATTCCTAGATTCAAGCAAGGCAGATATTTCCAAATATTTCTAATCTCTTCATGGTTGTTTAACTTCAAATACTGTATCTCCTTTCCCACTAGACTGCATGTATTTAAAAGGTACAGAGATTTATTGGGAAAGAAAGCAAGATCGGAACTATTGACACAACTTTGCTTTGAAAACTTTCCCTTAATACATCTTATGTGTTTTTGAGACAGATGTTTGGAGGACATGTTTTTTAGGGCAGAACCAGCACAAGTATAAAGCTATGCCTGGACAGCTGTTAAGACTTTCTATGCCATCTGCTTACAGGAATGTACACATGACCTTAAAATAGTTGCTGCTTTTGGAGGTCATTTTACTAGGATTGAGACTACACCCCCCACAACCCATAAGACTTAAAAAGAGATTTATCTCAGAAGGGCACTGTTGTCTCCAAGCATGATCTTCATTTTTATGAGCTAAGCTTAAAGTCCCTGACATTTAGAAATGACAGTGTGTCAGTGTGAGGTTCTTTCGAATAATCCTTCTAAGTTTTATCAGCTTTGCAAAATGTTACTAAGTGCCAGTATTCAGTTTATGAAATGTTTTAACTATTGAGAATATGATGTTGGCCAGAAAGGGTAAAGTCCTTAGCTAAGATTGATCAAAGATAGTTCAGTAAGTGACTATTTTACAAGTGAGATGGCGGTGGTGTTCTTCAAAGGTTTTAGAGGGAGATAAAAACGTTCCCTACTTGTAGTTTTAAGTGATATACTCAATTTTATATCCTTTTAAAGTTTTTATGCCATAACATATTTTAAAATTTCCATTTGGAATTAAGCAAAGGAAATGTTTAGAAAATCATTCATAGTTATAAGAAATATAATTCAACTATTGAAAAAATGAATTTAATGACTTTTAATACATCTTTTTTTTTTTTTTTTTTTTTTTGAGACAGAGTCTCACTCTGTTGCCCGGACTAGAGTGAGTGCCGTGGCGTCAGTCTAGCTCACAGCAACCTCAGACTCCTGGGCTCAGGCGATCCTACTGCCTCAGCCTCCCTAGTAGCTGGGACTACAGGCATGCGCCACCATGCCCAGCTAATTTTTTTGTATATATATATTTTAGTTGTCCATATAATTTCTTTCTATTTTTAGTAGAGACGGGGTCTCACTCTTGCTCAGGCTGGTCTCGAACTCCTGACCTCGAGCGATCCACCCGCCTCGGCCTCCCAGAATGCTAGGATTACAGGCGTGAGCCACCGCGCCCAGCCTGAATACATCTTAATATTAAACTTTTATATTATCATGAATAATACTTGTGAACTTTTAAGAACAAATATCCAAAGAATGTGCATTCTCATGTGTGTATGGATGTGTATGTCTGTGTTTGATTTGGTGGGGGCTCTTGGCCAAAGGTTGGTCTTAATCATTTGAACAGCTTTCTCAATATGTGCATCATTGAAAGAAAATGGGCATGGGATTTTTAGTAGCTAGCCTCTAGAGGACTTCTCAGAGAAAAACTATGATAGTGAAACTGAGAATCTAAAGAGCAAGCTTGAAGATGTCCAAGCTTGATTTTTAGATGAGAAAAAAAAAATTTGATTTAACTTTTGAAATTATAATAATAGTAATGGCATTAAAAGGGATAAATGCTTCTCAAATTATCTGAGGTGAAAGACCAGGGTTTTTTTGGTTTGCTTTGCTTTAATTTTCAATTCCTCAGGCCTAATACTTTGGTAACATACCATAAAAATAAATAACTAGAAACAATAATTTTATAAAACAAAGCCATACAAAAAATGCAAGCCAGGCTTTTAATTTTTTTTTCATTCAATAGATATTATCAAATTGCTATGAAATTTTCCAAATGCTCACTGAATTTCTATACTTCTTTTGTTGTAAGACAACAAAAACAGTTTGTAAACTGAATCTGCTCTGTGAACTTTCTAAAAGAATTGCTATATGTCACTGTGTATTAAACTTGGGGCATAGATATATTCTCAGGGAGCTATTAGGTCTCTGGAGAGAAAGTATTGTATACAAGCAAACACACATGTATATGAATTTTCTAATTTTATTTTGATGACCAAAAAGTACAGTCATCTGCTGTAAGTGTACATGTTTGTGTTTGTGTTTACAATCAAGGTGGCAACAGGCAATATTACTTTAAATGTCAAAGTCTGATAAGTGAAGACAAGAGGAAGCTAAAGAATTTGATACTTTGAACAGTCATCTCTATTACATGGGAAAACTGGGCCTTGGTTCCATGTGTTTTAATTCCTAATTTAATATGCTTTATTATACATTTAAGATGAATGCATATGAGAAAAGAATTGATTTATGTAAGTCTTTCATTTAGAAGCACCATTTTTACTTGCATAATTACACATTTTAATGTTAAATCAGAAACCAATAGTAGAATGTTCATGAAATCTGTATTGAACTATGAGTTTGGAGAGTTGGCTTCTTTTTCTGGCTTGATCTGCTAGAGGCTCACTATTATTTAGGGCCCTGAGGGGAGGGTCAGAGAAAGCACATTGAAAGTATTCAGGATATGATCCATATTCTGAAGGTTTTTAAATTTTTATTCTGTTTATTGTGAGTGAAGAGCTATGAACATATAAAATGAGGAATAAGATCCTATGTATCAATGGGCCAACTTGTGTGTTTTGTAATTAAATATACTAGTTTAGAAAAGGGAAAGCTCAAGTTCAGCATGAACTGAATTCATCAGTAATATTCTCACCAAGTAGCTTGACCAAACTGCAGTATGAATTGTGTTTTCCTTTTTTATTAAAAAATAATTAAATACATATTATAATTGTTTGAACTATTCTTTAATGCTGAGCATCTACACATTAATCATGATGGAAAAATAAAATTAAAACTTTTGTGTGTCCTGCTAGCTTAGGAAGAATGACTATGGCAATTAATTATTCCTTTAACCATTGTGGTAAGCTGAATATTAGTTAAATAGCAAATCTTTTATTTGTAGATTTCAATTTTCAATATTCCTACTTTTCATACAATGTCATTCTCCAAATGACAAAATATTACTTAGTGAAGGATTTGGGAACAGATGAAAGTTATGTAACATTCACTGCAGTATTGCACCATGACGCATGCACTTCCATTTGTGCAATATGTCACTCACCATTCTGCTTTGACAAAGGGGACAACATTAAACATTTTATCAGATGGAGAATTCCCGGGGTCACATCGGAGCAGATCAATTGGGACTTATATAACTATTTCCAGCCTCCCATTTAAATACTTACACACAAACATGTTTGTACATACACACACACACACACACACACACACACACCAGCTTAGAAACTGTCTAGCCAAGACTGCAATGCAAGGTGTTAAAAGCAACGTTTGGGCATATGCCCCTCCTGAATAAGTCTCTTTCCATTGGAGAAATGGTCTATATTTAAATTTTGTAAATAATATCTATTAAAATTATTCTGTATTACCAGGAAAAGAAAATATTTCCTGAGGGTTCAGAGTAGCATCATATTTCTGAAAATATGTTTCCACTAAAAGAGGTGAAAAGTTTAGAGGACATCGTGATGTCCTCAAAAAGAAGCAAATTAAAAACTGTGTGTAATTAAAAACTGGGAGCCCTATGAAGCGATCTTAGAGAAGAAAGGCAGACATGCAAAAGAATTTATGAAAATGAGAAAATAATGCAAGGAAAATTCAATGCAACCAGAGATATAAAAACTGCATTTAAATGTATCATAATCTGAAATAACAAAGAAAGCTAAACAAATTGTTTAAGAATAAATGAAGAAATGCCACCAGAGTACAAAGTAAAAGAAAAATATATAAAAGAATGAGAGAGTGATGGGGGGGAGACAGAGAATAGAGATCAGCTAATACAGCTAATTCAGATGAGGAACCAGAAAATGGGAGGGGGCAATATATTTGAAATAAACAATTACAAAGATGTAATAGGGATAAAGACATACAAGTTTTTCTCTTGCACTTGCTCTTCATACCACATAGGAGCACACACACACACACACACACACACACACACCCCAAAATGGAAAATTTGAAGATGCATGTAGAAAATTTCAACCTTGACTCAGAATGATAGGTGAAGACTTCAAATGGAAATATATATGTATTCTTCAATGACAGGATAAATTAAAAACATAAGAAAGGCATAAAATTTCTCCAAGGGAATTCTAAGCAAACTCAATTCCAATCAAATCTAATTGTGATTTTCTTCTTAAACTTGACAAAATCATTATAAAGCTCATCTGAAACCTATAGCTTAAAATACTTTTAAAATTTTAAAGTAATACCGGAGGACTTGCCACTCCAGTAATAATGTAATAAATTATTATTATTATATATCATTAAAACAGTGTATTATATTCATAGTACTAACTTCAGATGAGCAGACAAGTCAAGAATTGGGGCAGATGGCCCTGAAATTGACTTTACCATATAAAAATATTAATATTTAATTTAAAAAATCATTAACCAATGGGGAAATAGTCATTTTAAAAATGTATATATAACCATTTATATATAACCAGTTAATTACATATAGAACCATTTAAATACATGTATTAAAATTATATATATGTAGTTCAATTTCAGATAATTTAGAGAGTTTATATTAATATTGAAACATAAAACACACAAGAAAGCTATTGGTTGAGAAATCTCTAGATAGAGAAGAATTTTTTAAGAATTTTTTATTGAAAAAGGAAAGGGAGGATCCTCACAGAAGAAAAAATGATTTTGACTACATTAAGAAGAAAAACATTTTTAACAACAAAAGTCAGAAGATAAAAAAGGTTAATGACTAATAGGTAAAATACCTGTGGCAGGCATGATGAAATTTAATTTCTGATATAATTCTTCCTTAAATAAATTTTTATAAAGCAGCAAAGCACATGATTGAACAATAAAAATACATAAGATGGCAAAGAAACATGTGGAAACATATTCAACATCATGAATAATTGTTAATCAAATAAATGGTAATTAAAATGAGATATAAATTTTCTCCTGATAGTTTTGTCAAAAATATAGGTAAAATATACACCTTCATATACTGCTGGTCAGCATAGACGTTTTTTACAGGAGAGTTTGATAATACCTACAGGGAATCTTAGGTCTAATAATTCATAACCTTGATCTAACAATTCCAATTCTGGAACTATAGCCTTAATAAAATAATTGGACTCTTACAACGACTTATTTAACAAGAGAATTGTCACATTGGTGATTATAGTAGAAAAAATTAGTTGTCCAAATCACAAACAATAGAATACTTATCTCTGACCGTTCAATTAACAACTGAGAAGCCTTGAAAATATGCAGAATGTTAGCTTACTTTTTTCCCAGTAAAAGAGCTAATCCTATTTTTTTAGGATTTGCATTGTTTTCTAAATAAGGTCTTACACATAATCTTAATACAGCAGATCAAAGCAACATTGCATTAGGGTAAATGTATTTAATGACACCAGTCTTTTTAAATTTGTAGAGATGCAGTAAAATCCAACATGTTATTAATTTTCATCAGTGTTCCACATGAACTTGAAAAGCTTTTGTATTCTGAAATTGTTGAGTACAAAAGATCAAGTGTGTTAATTGTGTTTCTCAAATCTTACATATTGTACTTTTTTTTTTTTTGCCCATTTTACCTATCAGTTCGTAAGAAGAGTGTTAAAAAGTTTCCAGTAAGCTGGTCAGTTTGTATATTTCTCTTCACATTCTGTCAAATTTTAATTTATATATTTCGACATTTATATTATGTTCTTAAATGGATAATTATATTGTCCCAATATATATCTTCAGTACATCTTCTGGTAAAGAGAAACTCTTACTATTACGTGGTAGTCCTCTCAATCTCTAATAATACTTACTCTTTATAGTCTATTTCATGTGTTATTAATATAGTTAGGCCAGCTTTGTTTGTATTTGCCTTGTGTAAATACTTTATATATTCTCCCATATAACTTTTAATTTAAATGTGCTTATTATAAATCCATTTAGATTAGAATTATTTTGTTCTTGTATAACAATCTTTATCTTTTAACTGGAATGTTTAGTTCATTTTTAATTGTAATGACTGGTGTTTGGAATTATGTCTATCATATTCTTTGCCTTCTATTTATCCGACTTTTTAAATGTGTCATTTTCTCTGATTCCTTGCCTTCTTTCACATTGGTTGAGTTTGGAAGTTTTATATTTGATCTCTGTTCTTTTTATGATACTGTAGAAAATTTACATAAATGCTTAACTTATGAAAAATCTACTTTTAGCTGTATCTTTACTCTCCTTCAGAACAATGTAAGAACTTAGGATATTTTATTTCTGCTGCTCTGCATTTCAGTTATTTTTTTAATTCACAAATGGTACCTTATTATTCCTTTATGCAGTCAATATTTGTGTAGAGACTCACTAGAATGTAAGCCTCGCGAGGGCAGGAAGTTTTTGTTGTGGTGGTTTTTCAATGTTATACCCTAAACACTTAAAACAGAGCCTACACACAGTCATTGCTCATAAATAACTATTAAGTAGGTTGATTAAGTATACCCAAGTAGTTAGCGATTTTTTTCTCATAATACCTTCCTACATCCCCTTGTGATCATTTCCTTTCTGCCTAAAGAGTAATTCTTAATCATTTCCTTCAGTAAGCATCTATTGGTACCAAATACTCTCTGTTGCCTGAAATGTCTGTATTTTGCTTTCATTCTTGAATGATACTTTGAAGGTGATATAGTTCTAAATATTTTTCAGCAAAGTGAAGTATTGTTCTACAGAATTTTGACTTCCGTTGCTGCCTCTAAGAACTTGGTTGTCAGTCTAATTGTTATTCTCTTGAAGGTACTGTCTTTTCTCTCTTGCTATTTTAAAAGTTGTCTCTTTGTATTTAATTTCATATGATTTCATTATATATACATAGCAGCGGATTTCCTTTATCTTTTTTGACGTGCATTAGTGTTCATGATTCTGGAAATTGGTGTCTTTCAATAATTCTAGAAAATTCTCAGCTATTGCCACTTCCAACATTATGTCAGCCCCCTTTTCTTTCTCCTCTTCTTCTAGAATTCCACTTAGAAATAAGATATATTTTATTACTCTATCCTCCATATCTGAAACCCTATTTTATCTTTTCCATCTTTTGATTCTCTCCCTCATTGTGGATAATATCTTTATATCACTAATTGTTTCTTAAGTGTTTCTAATCAGCTGTTAAAATGACCATTTATTCAAATATTCGATTATTTATATGTTTCTTTCTAAAAGTTATAGTTTTTTTTATTTTCAAGTCTGCTTAATCATTTTCCATAATCTCTTACTTCTTAGTTATGTATTCAATCCCTTATTTTACTTTTTAAAATATTTTAAATATCCTTACTTTATATTAAATTTTTAATGATTTAAATTTTCCCAAAATTTGTTAGAATCTGCTGTCTGTATTTTCTATTGGTTCTCACGTATAATGCCTACTTTCTTTCTATTCCTTCCTTGCTTTCTTTTTTCCTTCCTTCCTTCCTTCCTTCCTTTCCTTCTGTGCTGCACAGTTAGGAAATGCAGTCTAACGTATAATGACAAAAAGATGGGTCAATGATTCTCCTGGTATAAGGGGTATAGGGGTGGGTGGAACAGAGGGAAGTTAGGAAGAGGGTGAGATTACCAAGGGACACAAGAATACATTTGGAGGTATTGTATATGTTCCTTATTTTGATTGTCATGATGGTTTCACAGGTGTATACCTACATTAAAACTTACCAAATTATATACTTTATGCAGTTTATTGTATGCTAATTATAACCCAATAAACTTTTTGAAAGTTGGATGCAGACAACCAAAATCTTGATAATTGTTAGTCCTCTATATGGTGAATTCAATTATAATTTTAGTTTCATTTTATCACCTTTCTACATGTTGAAAAAAACATAACTTTGACACAGAAATTTCACTTTTCAGAATCTATTCTAAGCAAGTCATTAGATGAATAAAAAGATCATGTACAAACATAAATTACAATGTTGCTGATAAGAAAAGTTTATAAGTAACTTGAATGCTGCACCAGATTTAGGTAGGTAGATTGTAAAATATATATAATGGAATATGAAATAGAATCATCTGGGAAGGACTTTATGATTTAAAGTTTAGTCAACAAAATAGCACAAAACCTTTAATTATTTACACTATGATAATAATTTCATAAAGATTCAAAGAGAATGAAAGAAGATAAACCAATAGAGTAATGACTGCTACTTTGGGAAAGTGAAATTATAGATCATTTTTATTTTCTTTTTTATGCATTTCTTCATATTCCAAATTCTCTACCATGAATATGTATCACGTTTCTCATCAATTTTTTTAAAAAATGGCTAAAAAGAACTCTTCCAAATAATTTTCTTTTTATCTTTCAACGAAATGGCTTTTAAAAGATTCCTCTCATAGAGGATTTCAAGCACGTCAAGAAAATTGTTCAGAACTGCTGAGAGTCTTATGGTGAATGTGACAAGGTTATAGTCCAACTTTTGACACGTTCATCATTAACATTTTGCTGGTCCCTAGCCTGTCTGAATGGATGGAGATGAATTCATTAGAGATGAGTAAATAAAAAAGTGATTTTCTCTCTAAATTAATATAATGACACACTTTTATGATAAATTTTCTAAATCATTTCAGGTTATACCTTCCTCTCTGTGAGTTCAATTATCTTTGTCATAAAAAGCTTTTTTCCATAGACAACCTTTACCCATTTTTCATAGCCTAATTTAACTATAAAGCTATTAACATCCCATTTTAAGCTGATGATAAATAGTCTTTTAACCGATTTGAAATTTTTGAAATTAGGTGGTATAATATTCATAAATATAACGTGACCAATTGTGGGAAGAAAAAAAAAACCCAAAACATAAACATGGCTTTAACCTTGAAACTTGACAGGTGTTTGAATAAGAAAGAGATGAGCCATTTCATGTATTTAATTTCCTCCAGACTCCCAACTCTCTGTGTGTCACTGTTTTGATTAGTCCTTCTTAACACTTATCTTCTACTAAATGTGTTAAAAACATATGTTCACTATTGTGTCTCAATAATAATTTACTCAAGAGTTGCATAACCTGAGAAAGTTTCAATAATAAAGAAATTCACATTAGCATTTCCTGGTTATTTATACATATACATATTTCACACCTTTCTCTTTTTAGGTAATCAAAATAGTATGAAAACTTAGACTGAGGCTTAGAACAACACTATCTTTTACTCTTTCTAGAAAAGGTCCCTAAAATTAATCACAAGTGGGCATTATTATATCTTATATTTTAAATAAATATTTTCCAATACCTTTCTATTTTACCATGCCATCTACTAATCAAATGCCAAGATCCTGACAAAATACAATAAACGATTTGTAAAATAAGAGAATCTAAAAAAAATCGGTTTGCTTGGGGCTTTATTTATGCCATTATTTTCTAGCATTTTGCTAACACATTTGTGTTTGAATCATCAATGATGCATTCTCTTACACTGACCATTTTTTTAAAAATCGTGTTTAATGTGTCTCATTTTTCTTTTTTCCCCCATGATATTTGCTTCTACTTCATGATTTCTGTTGTATCTAACACAGAGCAGGTGTCTTAGGAAACAATCCAATATAATTTTGTAAAAGAAGTTCTGCAATAGCCTGTATGTTAGTATCATTTATCTCTCTGTCTTGTTACCAAGATAATGTGGGGATTTTCTTTTTAGCTGTTATTCTCACTCTCTCTCTCTCTCCCTCCCTCCGTCCCTCCCTCTCTCCTTTAGCTCTATGTCTGAATATTCAATCGTAGTAAAACAGGCGAAATTTTACTTTGAGGAAATTAAAACCCCAATCAGACATTTAATTCCCTACATGCCACCTCAAGTCTAGTTTGGGAACTGTGGGAGCATAATAATACATTGTCTATTTCATCCTGTTTGCTTTTGCACAATAGCTTTTGACTTGCATGTAGCTTGCTTCTATTTGCTGCACAATTAGCCTAACATCCAGTTGAATTTCAAGAGTCCCTTTGACTGCTTTGGTGGTACATTTTGACAGCCTGTTGGCCTTGTAGATTCTAATGCATTTCACAATACTTATCTCTCAGTTGTCCCAGTATAATTTTGCTGGTGAATTTCCACTTTTTACCAATTTTCTAGAAATGTTTCCCAATTGATCTGCATTGCACCTGTAGCTTATTTCCCTGCATTGGCAAAATTCTGAGCTGGAAGTAGTCTGGAATAGAATGCTATTTCTTAGCACATTCTTGGTAGTAAAGTTGGCTTTAAATGTACTAATGCATATAGTACATTTACGCAATGATGTCTCTCTGGGAAACCCCCTTTAACTTGAGTTACAAGCAGCAAAGATAACAGCCAAGTTCTTAAAATGTTTTGGGACAAAGATCTTACACAATTCATAAAAATTAAGAGCTTTTGGATGCAAGTTACAGAAACCCAGACTCTAGCTGATTAATATAAGAAGGAATGAATGGTTTCACTTGACTGGAAGTTCAAAAATGGAGTGGGTTTCAAGGAATGCTGATTTAGCAATATCATCAAGAGTCCAGATGTTTTCTATTCCTCTGCTCTCTAAGTATGGCATCATTCTATATATAGTAGCAAGATGGATGCAGCAGTCCCAAGCATCATATCTATTAATATATACAGAGGGTAAAGAGAACCCGTTTTCCTATGGATATTTTATAAGAGCAAGGAAATGTTCCCTTAGTTCCCAGAAGACTTTTTATTACACTTTAGGTCAAAATGGGGTCACATGCCTAGGATCAGTCATAGGCAAGATTACTCTTAAAATAATCAGGCCCTCCCTAAAACTGGGGTGAGTTTGGTTTCTCCTGGGACATATGGATACCCAAACTTGGGAGAATATCTGATAAAAGTTGGGATTGTAATAGCACAAAGAAGTGGAAAAATGAATTCTAACTAGGCAACAATGTCTACTATCTGGTTTATCATAGTAACTGGACTCTGAAGAAAATGCAGGGAGAAATGAGAGCCTCTGTGGCCAACTGGCTGTGACCAGCATGTGTTTCTAAAGCATTTGTGAAGGACAAAAGAAGGACATGAGAATGCCCATATTTTGGCCTGAGGCTAAAATAATTAATAAAAGTCCTTAGTAATAAGATACTATAGTTTGGTTCACTCAACACCCTTTCCACCCCTCTTCTGTTCTAGAGACATTAGAAAATAAAGTCCTTGATTCCACAGCCTCTCTTACAGCTTGGCTTGGTCATGAGCAGAGTTCTGGCCAATGAGATTTAGGAAGAATTTATCAGGCTTTTTTTCCTGAATAAATGTTAAATGTGAGTCTGGAGGTACAATGACTTTCTCAATGTAAGGAAGATAAAAATCACCTGTTAGGAATGACGTAGCAGGAAGTAGGCTGGGTTCTCAGTGGCATCGTTGAGCTGCCATTGATTCCTGGACTATACACCCCCAAAGCTCTTGTCATTTGAGAAAAATAAGCCACAGTAGTAGCTGAAGGCAATGCTAATGAATATAGAGTGCCCAAATTAGTTATATAAATTTGCTCATATTTTATCCCACTTGACTTAGCCTTTTTAATGTTTTCCAAAAGCCAAATTAGAGAAACTCCTCAAATAGTATATATCAGTCAAGTTTTAGATCCCATGTCAGTCTTCTTAAAGCATTGAACGCAACTTAACTGAACAAAGGACAGTGTATTATATCTTATCATGTAAACTGACTCCTAAATTGGTCTGAAAATATTAACATGCATGAATGAAGTGGTATTACAGCAATGAAATGAAAATTTATATTAATTATACATAAATAATGAGTTTGATGTGCACCGTCTGGGGGATGGGCACGCTTGAAGCTCTGACTCGGTGGGGGGGGGGGTGTAGGCAAGGGAAACATACGTAACCTAAACATTTGTATCCCCATAATATGCTGAAATAAAAGAATTATACTTTGTTTAGCAACAAGATAATATTTGAATTACTAACAGTCAAATAGAGAGCAGAGAGTCCTTTCCTTTTTTATTTGATGAACAAAACACACAGATTGCTCTAAAGATAGAACTTTTGACTACATGCAACCAGATGACAAAAGATGTTAGCTAGAGGGAAATTTGTTCTCTGCCAATAAATAAAAAGTAACTTAAAAATACACCATTATGGGAAAAAACTATTTTTAGTTTAGAATTATAAACTCCTCAAATGCTTTAATACCACAGCTTCATTCCATTTGTCTCTCAACTATTCCTGCTGGGGCTTCTGCAGTAGTTTATTGACATGTATAAGGGTTTCCATTACCTTTGAAAAACAAAACCAGCAATCATTTTTTGAAAGACATTCACATTGTCAGTATGTAATTATAGCTAATATTAAGCATTCATTATGTTACTGTGTGCAATGCACACACAAGCAAGCTGCCTACTCATTGGGACAAACATTTCTAAAATGACAAAAAAAGCTATTAAAATTAAGACTTAAACTTTCCCAGTACAAATGTGGCCTTAATTAAAGTTGTGATAAAGATGCCCCTGTGAGATAGTTTACCAAAATATTTATGTTAAAGATAAGGCTCTGCCACATTTAAAAGCTGGTTTCCGACAAAATACCTCATAATTATCTAGTTGCCTAGATAAAACAGGAATACAAGGACTGATCTAGACATGTATGAAAGGTCTTTCATATGTGCACACTCATACAGTTAAAAGGATTAATCTAAACTGCTACGTGGTATAAAGACAGTTTAATCTCCTAAGTAGTGCCAACCATTAACATTGTAGTATATATCTCATGAGAAAAAGATGAAATGTTTAGGATTCAATAATATACAGAGTTGTGACTCACAGATGTATGTAAATCAAAGAAAGTGACTCTGGAATTTTTCATATTATTATTTTTACCAGTGTAATTCTTTCTTTAAGCGTGGGTGTGGAGAGACAGGAACACTCATACACTGCTGGTGGGACTGCAAACTAGTGCAACCCCTGTGGAAAGCATTATGGAGGTATCTTAAACAGATTCAAGTAGACCTGCCATTTGACCCAGCAATCCCATTACTGGGCATATACCCAAAGGAAAAAAGGTCATTCTGTAACAAAGACACATGTACCCGAATGTTTATAGCAGCACAATTCACAATAGCAAAGATGTGGAAACAACCCAAATGCCCATCAATACATGATTGGATTAGTAAGCTGTGGTATATGTATACCATGGAATATTACTCAGCTATAAGGAATAATGAAGATACGACATCTCTATGGTTCTCCTGGAGAGAGTTGGAGCCCATTATATTAAGTGAAGTATCCCAAGAATGGAAAAACAAGCATCACATGTACTCACCAGAAAATTGGTTTCCCTGAACATCACCTAAATACACATCTGGGAACGACACCAATTGGATATCAGACTGAGGTGGGGGGTGGAGGAGGGGATGGGGGTATGCCTACACAATGAGTGCATTGCGCACCGTTTGGGGAATGGTAATGCTTGAAGGTGCTGACTCGGGAAGGGGGGGTGGGGAAGGGAGGGATATATACCTACATGATGGGTGCAATGCGCACTGTCTGGGGAACAGACACGCCTGGAGCTCTGACTTGGGGGGAAAGGCGGTACATGGGCAACGTATGTAACTTGCAATTCTGTATCCCCCATAACAATAAGATGATATAAAATAATAAAAAAAAAAGAAAAACCAGAGCCTAGAAGGCAGTCCAGTGTAGAACACGGATAAAAACAGAGCTGTTGGTTGAAGCAGAGCTGGCATATTCAGCCACGAGGTACCTTTCAGAAATGTTAGAATCCTTCATAGAGTCCCAAAGAGACTTGAGACCCTAGTGTTTTCTCCTATATCCTAATAATTACACCTATTTTAGCTTCCCTGTGGGGACAATTTAAGTAGCCAAGAATTGTGAAAAGGAAAATAGGAAGGGTCCTAAGCGCCAAACTATGTATCATACTGGCCTTCCAATTGTCACAAGACATCTGATTACTTGTATAAAAGGGATGTTTTAGGAGTCTTTGTTATTCCCTAATTGGAAATTCTGACTCACACTTGACTGCATTGACAGCTGTGTAAAGTTAACACTGCTATCAGATTACTACATACTAGGGAATGTTTTTTTCTTCATTTATGCTTTATTTCCCATCTGGGCTTCCTTTTTCTCTTCTATCATATATCACTGGGGATTCTCCTAATTAGTGTGTGTGTGTTTGTGTGTGTGTGTGTGTGTGTGTGTGTGTTTCCTGAACTGAAGTTTAATACCCTGCAGGTAGTCTTGTGCCAATTCTGAGAAGTCCATAGAATCTATGTTAATGTTGCTCTAAAATGTTGATGGTGAAGCCTATAAAAGCAGACTGGACTTTAGAAATGAAATGGTTGTGCTATTTTGTCCTATTGAGCTAAGTTCCTTTATGTAGAGAAACCAGCATCCATGGCAAATATAAGAAATTACACAGAAGTGACACAACCACAGATGCTATTTTGCTAGACCAACTACAAACTATCTGAAACCTGTTCCTTGTATTTCAAGCCATCTTTCTAGAGTGTCCTTTTATGCCTTTATGTAACCTTTCAGATTGTACACGTACCTTCATTTATCCAGGTTACCACTTAGGTTTCTCTAGGATACACTAAGCTTTCTGAACCAACAGGATACACTTAGACTCTGATGTATTATGGTGTATTGGGTCAGGAAATAGGTGACAAACTCAACAGGGCCAAAGGGAGGGAGAACATAGTGAAGCTGTAGGAGGGGTCTACCCAAATTGAGCTGTGGCTTTTTGTAAAGGGACACAGCCAGCCAGAGGGTGTTCATCTGGGAGCTGGGATAATAAATATCTTGACTCCATTTCTATCCCATTCTTCTGCTAGTGTCTCTCATTGGCCACACCCAAAATAAAGCCAAAGTAGTCTCCTGGGGAATGGGAGAGGGTAAAAAAGAGTTGGAAAATGGAGGAGTAAACAGGAAAACATCTATTACTCTTGGTTTAAGGGCTTTCTTATCTAAACCTTTTTATCTGGAAATGCCTAATATCAACAACAAAAGCTACTGTTTATCTAAAATTTACTGTATTCCAGACAGACTCTGTACTAAGCACTCTATAGGCATTATTTTCATTTAAATCTTCTGACAGCTTTATAATCTAAGTACTATTAATCTCCCATTTTACCAATGAGCAGAGTGAGCATTTGAGAGTTTGAATAATTTTACAAATAAATATTAGACCAAAACCTTGGGCCCGGTGTGACTCTAAAACTCAAGCTTTTAACCACTTTTTATGTAGTCTTCCACTAATACTCCAGTGGCATTCTTAGCCAACGCGTTCAGTTTTCTCTGCTGAAAGTTTAGAGTTCTTTGTCTGCTTTGGATGATCTGTCCCTTTAAAATTTAAGGTTGAAGCTGTAGAGCTCAATATTGTCACTTAATTGTGACAACATGGATGAAAAGAGTGCAAAACTCTTGTTTGTCTTTAGTAGAGATCATAGGACATATTGAAGTTTTGGGAGAGGGCTCAGAAAGTTCAGTAATACCTGCAGATCTAAGCATTTAGCAGTTATAATGATGAATGAGTGACCTTCCAGAAGTTGAAAAGAATCCTAATTCTTATTCATGCAGGCAAATAATAATGTTACTAACCTGGTATTGCCCCATTAGTAACTGATCATTTCTCTCTGACTTGGGTACCATAGAGAATAGATTGTGAAGTGACATCCTTATGTAGAACATTGGTTTATTTTTCCCAGGTCACTTACAAGAAACCATTCATTCATGAAAAATTTCTGTCATGACATGACCCATTTTATTAGTCTGGCATTTAGGAGTCCAGATTCAGGGTCTTTCTATTCAAATGGCTGGCACTCGATCTAGTTAAAAAATTAATTTAACTTTTTAATGTGTGAAACTATTTTCTGCAACCGCAATGATTTTCTATCCAAAAAGGGAAAGTTTTTTTTTTTTTTTTTTTTTTTTTTTTTTTTTTTTTTTTGTTGAGACAGAGTCTCACTTTGTTGCCCAGGCTAGAGTGAGTGCCGTGGCGTCAGCTTAGCTCACAGCAACCTCAGACTCCTTGGCTTAAGCGATCCTACTGCCTCAGCCTCCCGAGTAGCTGGGACTACAGGCATGCGCGCCACTATGCCCGGCTAATTTTTTCTATATAGATTTTTAATTGTCCATATAATGTTTTTCTATTTTTAGTAGAGACGGGGTCTCGCTCAGGCTGGTCTCGAACTCCTGACCTTGAGCAATCCACCCGCCTCGGCCTCCCAGAGTGCTAGGATTACAGGCGTGAGCCACCGCGCCCGGCCCAAAAAGGGAAAGTTTTGATATCTAAAGGCACTAATTTTTCCATATCAGAAGAGACATCATCCTAAACTTAAGCATTTTATTCTTAGTACTCTGGCTTTCTATTGAATTTTATTGAAAGATAGCATGGCTCTGGACAAAACTTCATTTTCTGATGAAAGGAAGTTGACAAATCTGAATTATTTTGTATGCTTATTGAATATGCCACCCAGTCTCCCAGCAATGTGTAAATGCAGCATATAAGTATCAGAGTGAAGCTAAGTTATCTCAGTAACCCTCTAACTCCTAGCTCACAACCATTCATATGGGAGACAGAAAATACAGTCAAGGATTTTAATTTTCCTAATTATTCTTATATTTAGCATAATTTAGAATAACAATCTGGATCTTAATTTAGTGTTCTTGTTTTCAATCAGCTTGTTTGAAAACATGTAAACAAAGCCTATATTGTCAAGAAAATATATTCAATTATTACTGCCTCTAAAGAAATCTAGTTTAAAACATGTGTGGTAAACATTTGCAGAAAATAAATGCATTTAGTAACTATGTGAACATTGTAATATTAAAGAACTAATAGAATTGACAATAGAGGTTTACCAGGTGTGAATCATAGAAGCACATGATATTATTAGTATTAAAACAATATATATCTGCAATTTATATAAAATAGGCATTAAACATTTTCAAACTTTTTTATTTGTATTTAAATATATACTAAAATTATGTAATGATATATTTAAAATAATATATTAAAATATAACATTTAAACATATTATGTTAAAAATATAATATTTAACCACAACGTCTACAAGATGCCCTACTAGAGTCTGATCAGTTGTAGCATCATCCCACCTTGAGAGCTGCTAAGTTTTACTCTGTCAATCCTGAGATGTTTTATAGCAAAGTAAATGATCTAATTTATAATATGTGCTTAGATATTTCCAAAAAAAATCATTTGCAAAGCTAGTATCTTTTATGAGTTTAATTATACTTGGGTTCCAATCTAATTTGAAATCATGTCTACAAAGGCTGGCATTTAGTCAGCTAAACATTTGAATGCTTCTTTGTTCCTAAGGAGGAAAGCACAGGACTAATTTCTCTAACAAGTAATTGCAGGTGCAGGTTATGTTTGCAATCTTGAAAAAGGAAGTGTCTCAGTGAAGGGTAAATTAAACGAGAGGGTTAAATGCATGACATAGAAAGGATATTTGAATCACCTGTGCTTTTCCATCCTGTTTTAAAATCCATCTTTCCTATGAGGTGGGGCCAAATTACCAGCTGTTTTCCTCTTAATAGAAGGAAGTTGGGGGCTGGAGAAAGAAAAAAGATAGAAAGAAATTAGCTAAACACAATCACCAGTACATATTAAGTCTTTTTAAAGCTAGCAGGGAGCCAGTGAAGATCCACACAATAAAGGGACAAATAAAACACATGTAGGGACAAAATAATGGAGTGCTTTCTCATCAACTAAAGACAATCAGATTCCATCTTTAGGTTTTTCTTTGCTCAGTTCACTTTCAAATGGACTCGCTCTACTAAAATTTCATTTGTTGTTTTTGTGCTGTTTTTGTTGTCAGAAAATATTTTCAAGTTATACAATCTAATAAAGTATCTCTCAGGAGTATCAACATTAGTGATCTGGGTACCTTAAGGCCCTCTTCCTTCCATTGTGGACACCATGGCCACTTTTGTCTTTCTTCAGTTTGCTAGCCTATTGCTGTCCATCAGGAATACCTTGTGGGCAGGAATGGTATTTGGCCTATTCAAGATTTCATTAGCTTTAATATCAATCTTTATGAGACTTCCTACTCCAAACTGGAAGCTTCTAATCCCTTTTGTCTCTCCTCACTTGGCAGCCAGTCCGTCTCTTTTATGTCTTTAGTTTCCTTTCTCCGAATTTCTTCAAATTCCATTATGCTTTCCTGGATATACCTCCACCAAAACCACCTCTAAAAAGCCAAATTTTTATTGGCTGCAGTAGTTCAGCAGCTGATATATCGGTAAAGTAAACATAACAACAAGAGTTTCTATGTATAGAGCAGGGATCAGTATGTTTTTCCTTTAAAGGACCAGATGGTAAATATTTTAGGCTTTATGGGCCATATGGTCTCGATCACAACTATTCTGTGCTGCCATGCTTGTGCACAAGTAGCCATAGACAATACTTAAACAAATAGGTATGGCTTATTCCAATAAAACTTTATTTATAGACCCTAAAATAATTTCATATAATTTTAACATGTCACAAAATATTATTCCTTTCTGGATTTTAAAAATAATTTTAAAATGTAAAAACAATTCTTGGCTCACAGGCTGTACAAAAACAAAACAGGCTGGATTTGGACTGCTGGACATAGTTTGCCCACCCTGGCTGAGAGTTGTTCAGTTTTCAAAGGTTCTGTACCTATAGTCTCATTTGATTTGCCCTATAGTCCTATAAATGAGGAAGTTGAGACTGGGAAAGTGTGCAAGTCCTGCCCAAATAAAGAGAACTAATAACCTAGTTCTGGAAACTACATTGTCACACATTAAATCCTGTGTTCCTACCTCTATAGCACACTTTACACTAGTGCTACATCTATTACTGACTTAGTTCAAACCTCCAAACCAATCAAACTCCATTGAGGCAGCCACTTTTTTAAAAGCCATCCTTTGGCAGAAAATTTATCTAAAACAGCAGGTCTCAAGAATGTAACAGAATCACCTGGAGGGCTGCCTCTGCTGGACATACCCCCAGAGTTTCTGATTCAGTTGGTTTAGGGTGGGCTCCAAAATTTGCATTTCTTTTTTTAAAAAAATTGTATATACCATATAATTTACCATTTAAAGTGTTCAAATGTTTTAGTATATTTGCAGAATTCTATAGCTATCACCATCACTATCTAATTCCAGAACATTTTATCACCCCTAAAAGAAGCCCTGTACCTATTAGCAGTCACTTCCAATTTTCCCCTTTCCCCCAGCCCCTGGCAATCACTAATTGACTTTTTGTGTTTATGGATTTGACACTTCTGGACATTTCATGTAAACAGAATCATAAAATATGTGGCTTTTCTGTGTCTGGCTTCTTTCACTTAATATAAGGGTTTCTAGGGTCATTCATATTGTAGTATGTATCAGTACTTCATTCCTTTTTATGGCTGAATAATGTTCCATTGTATGGATATACCATATTTTGCTTATTCATCAATTGATGGACATTTGGATTGTTTCCATTTTTTGGCTATTATGAATAATTCCTCCATAAACATTCCAGTACAAGTTTTAGTATGGACATATGTTTCCAGTTCTTTTGGTTATATATGTAGGAGTGGAATTGCTGAGTCATATGGCAGCTCTATGTTTAACTTTTTGAAGAGCTGCCAAACTATTTTCCAAAAGCAGCTGCACTATTTTACATTCCCATAAGCAGTATATGAGTTCCAATTTTTCCACATTCTCATCAACACTTGTTATAGTCTGTCTTTTTGACTATTGTCATCTTAGTGGGTATGGAATAGTAACTCATTGTGGTTTTGATTTGCATTTCCTTAATGACTAGTGATGTTGAACATATTTTCATATGCTTGTTGAGAATTTGCATTTGTAACAAGCTCCCAGGAGATGCTGATGCTGCCTGTCCATGGACCATACTTTGAGAACCACTGATCTAAAAATTATCACTTATTATGAGTAAATATAGTGTGCTGTACATAATTATTTTTTTCTTTATAATCATAGTCATTATTGAGTCATACTTTGCATGTTGAGTATGAAGGAAGAATTTATTCCACAGAATTTTATTGAGAACATGAAAAATGCCAGGCACAATTACAGACATCAAAAAATAAATTTTTTAACAACAGAGACAAAGTAGAGTTTACATTCAGTGGGTGAAGGTGGACAACAGATGATAAATAAGCACCTAACATATCAGGTGGTGATACATGCTATGAACAAAAATGAGAGAGGATGTGGGGCTAGAAAAGGGATAGTGAGGAAAGGTAAGGTGACCAAAGAAGGCCTCTCTGATGAGATGATGTTTGATCAGAGCTTTAGATGCAATGAGAGAGCGGGACATGCAGATTCAATGTACCCTGAGGTAAAAGCACAGTCTCTGGAGCCAAGTCAAGCTCAATACTTAGCCCTGGATCTTTTCTAGTTCTTTGACCTGGAATAAATTACTTAACTACTCTGTGCCTCAGATTCCCAGTCTATAAAATGTAGATAATATCTCCACCATAGGATTATTATGAAAATTAAATTAGATAGTATATGTAAAGCATTTAGAGAAATTAATGGCACATAGTGTTAGATAAGAGGCGGATATATATGAGGCTAACGAAGCTAAAACTTCAGTTCCTTCACTTATATAGGCCTATTCTGTGGCCCTCTATTGAATATTGTATGCAAAGTGTCATAATCTTTTTTAAAAAGAGATCCCCCAAATTTTATAAGCTGTAGGCCCTACATAACCTGGACTTGCCTCTGATCTTAGCTACTATTTATTAATCTCTGGGATGAATGATTCCAGACAAAGGGAACAGGAAGTGCAAAGGCCCAGAGGGTGGGAGAACATCAAGGAGGACTTTGTGACTGGAGGAGAGTCAGTGAGGGACAAAGAGAGAGGATGGATTGAGGTCAGAGGGGATGGCATGGTGGAAACAGGGAGATCACAGGCATGGAACAGGCCTTGGAAAAGTACTTTGTTATTGTGGGTTAGATGGGGAAACACTGGAAGATTTTGAAAAGAGGAGAGAAATGTACTGGTTTACATTTTAATAGGATCATTCTGGCTGACCTTTAAAGAAGAGATGGTTGAGGAAGGAAAGTTAGAAGCTGGAAAACCCATGGGGAGGCAATAATCTACAGAGGAGATAATGGTGCCCAGTACTAAGATAGAACTGGTAAAATATTGATAGTTTCTGAATATATTTTGATGATGAAAAAAACAGGACTTGCTGATGAATTATATGTGGGATTGAGAGAGGTGTTAAAGATGATTGGAAGATTTACTGCCTGAGTAACTGACAAATAAGGTTTGGGGTTGAATATGCATGTGGAGTGAAAATTAAGGATTTGGTCCGGGACATGTTAGTTTTGAGATACCTACTTGATATGTAAGATTCTGGTTTATTTTCAGGGTGTATAGCCCTGATGGACATTTTTCAGAATCTTCACAACTAGATTACTTTACAGTCATATGCCTATTATGAAATTCTATGCAAAATATACCACGTGGATTCTTTAGAGCTATAACACAGATGACTTTTATGGAAAATTAATTTTTGAAATAGGATGGATATAGCTTTATCCTAATAAAGGCTTTATTGTATTTATCATTATCCCTTGGCTTTATGGAAGCACCCAAAACATTCTCTATTTGCCACCTCACACAGCACTCCAAGTCCACCATCTTGTGAGCTTCAACCCATTCTATTTCACTTGAATTTAGTTATTCTACCCAGCACAGGTTTTTATGGTTTACCATGAAGATGAGACCATTAAGGATGCTGAGGGTTTATTATATCTGAAATAACTAAGTTTACTGCTATTTAAGAAAATATTTTTAAAAGATGTCATCACTGATCTAAGATGCAAGAGTTAGCTATTCTCTATTCAGAGAAATATCCATCGAGTCTCTTCTTTTCTTTTTTCTGTAATTAAAAAATGAAAACTTGTAAAAGACAAAAAGAATGATTTAAGGAACATGGCTATATTTTCTCATTTTTCCTGGCTTGTATCAGTTTGTTGTCTGTGTAGAAAAAGCAAACTGTTTTTCTTCTGCTCTCGCACCACATCAACATAGAAGACTTCTGTAACCAAATGTGTGGGGATTTCTCCCCATCAACAAGCAAGCAGTCACTTCTCTAGCACACACCACCTGGTATCAATTGGATCTTCTGATCCAATTCGATTCTGATGCTATCTCCACGTAGATAGCATCAAATCCCACAGGTTGAAGGCTTAGTCTCATAAGACTGCCCCCACGTCAGATACGAGTTCTTTTTTTTATTATTTCATCTCATTATGGGGGTACAAAAGTTCAGGTTATATATATTGCCCATGCCCCCCATCTCCCCGAGTCTGAGCTTCAAGTGTGTCCATTCCCTAGACAGCGCACATCACACTCATCATGTAGGTATGCACCCATCCCCTCCCCCAGCCCCATTCCCCCCAGTCAGAACTTCAAGCGTGTCCATTCCCCAGGCAGTGCGCATCGCACTCATCAAGTAGGTATACACCCATCCCTTTCCCCCAGCCCCCACCTCTGTCCGATACCCAATTGGTGTTATTCCCAAATGTGCATCCAGGGAAACCAGTTTGCTGGTGAGTACATGTGGTGCTTATTTTTCCATTCTTGGGATACTTCACTTAATAGAATGGGTTCCAATTCTCTCCAGGAGAACCAAAGAGATGCCATATCGCCATTATTTCTGATAGCTGAGTAATATTCCATGGTATACATATACCACATTTTGCTAAAAAGTCCCAAAACAATACATGTTGGCGTGGATGCAGAGAGACAGGAACACTCATACACTGCTGGTGGGACTGTAAACTAGTGCAACCCCTGTGGAAAGCAATGTGGAGATACCTTAAACAGATTCAAGTAGACCTACCATTCGATCCAGCAATCCCATTATTGGGCATCTACCCAGAAGAACAAAAATCATTCTATAAAAAAGACACCTGCACCAGAATGTTTATAGCAGCACAATTCACAATTGCAAAGATGTGGAAACAACCCAAATGCCCATCAATTCATGAATGGATTAGCAGATACGAGTTTTAAGTCTGGGGCTCTGGAACGTCTGATCGACAGCCTTCAAGTTGAGATTCCCATGACCCCCTGTTTCTGCTTGGTTAATTTGCTAGAGCAGCTCACAAAACTCAGGGAAAGACTTGTGTTTATTGGTTTATTATAAAGGATATTTTAAAGCATAGAAATAAACAGCTAGATGAAGAGATACATAGGGCAAGACCTCAAAGGGTCCCAAGCACAGGAGCTTTGGTTCCCATGGAGTTGGGGTGTGCCATCCTGCCAGCATGTGGATGAGTTCTTCTCTACCTTCCTGCAGGCCTGTACAAGTTCAGCTTCCAGGAGCTCTTTGTGCCCAGTCCTCTTTGGCCTTTTATGGAGACTGCATTGAATAGGCATGACTGAAGCATGTACAACCATGTATAAATATGACTGGACAAAAGGGGTATGATCTGATATTAATAGAATTAGTGGAGAAGCTCATCAAGGCTTGTCTCTTGATTCTTCTTGGCCTCTGTGCAGCATTCCTTCTTCCAGGGTAGGGGACAGGTCCCCTTCTGAAATGATGGTCTTATGACCTACGATCAGACAAAATTGGTCAGAGAATTTCTTCTTGGTCAGCTTCAAGACAAAAACATGGGGTAAGATTCTCCTTTCTCAAGGAGAAAAAGAATCAAGTGAAAGGAGGGCAGGAGAAGGTTAAGAGAAAGAGGTTCTGTTTTCTGAGTCCTGCTTCTGAGGCCTAAAGCACCCCAACATTATAACCAAAGACTGTCTTTTACCTTCATTGCTTTGAAGCATTTCCGAAGCTGCTTTAGGAATCAAGCACAAAAGGCCAGAAGCTTTAACAAAAGATATGCTTATTGTTTTAGTCACTTAGGAAGTAACAAGAGCTTTGGGAGTTATGAGCCAGGAATCATGGATGAAAATAAATATATATACACACACACACACACACACACACATATATATATATATCATATCACACTCTCCATGGCACTATTATGAGTCTGTACCTTTTATGTTACATGATATGGAAGGTTTCAATTTAAACTCTCTTATCTAACTAGGTAACACTAGCCATATTATTAAAAATATATTATTCTCTTAGATTCTTAGGCCCTGGGACCATGTTTACTCATCTTAGAAAACCATTGCCTACCCTGTGCTTGACCACAGTAGATGCTAAAGATGTTACATTAATAAAATTTATAATAATATGTACAAGGATGAGGTCTTTAGGGTATTTTGTTTTTGTTTAGAAGATACCTAATACCCCTAAGGCACTGACTATTCATAACAGCTTAAGACTGGATAGCGTGGTAAAAGCATGTGACTTCAAGTTCCAATACACCAAATTTTGGCTTTATTAATTTGGCAAGTCACTAATTATCTGAGCATTATTTATAGAATGGAATTAGTAGTATTTTTCCTATTTTACAGTGTTGTAGTCAGAATTGGATAAAACAATATATGGAAAACATGATCTAGAAAGTACCCCAAAATCCCCAAAATTGTATGTTGATCTACTAAATCTAGAAGAATTTCTATAGATACTATCTATGTTTTAATCAGAGAATAATGCACTTTGCTATAATTTCCAAACATTTTTCATAGAGTCGGTAAAATGGACTTTTAGAAACTCTATTTCCCTCAATATAAATTACAGTGGGTTGGTCATTTAACTTCAACTCCCATTGCAATGTTAGTTTCTTTCCAGGCTAAATTAGCATTCTTTTACAATTCACATGTAGAAAACAATCTAATACAGAAAGGCTTACTGCAAAAGTCCTCTGACATTTGATTTTGAATTTGACATTTCAATTATTCTGAATTTAAGATTTGTTAAATCAGTGAATAAATTTTGGGGAGCTATACATTTGCATATCATTCATAACCTCTTTCACATTAGTCAGAATTAGAAAAAGAAATAATCATCTTCCCTGCCTTAAGCTAAACTAGAATAGTTGGCACATTTAAACAACAAACGATGAAAATAAATGACACCGATAAAAGTTTCACTGAGTCATCATGAATCCCATCATAGCTCTATCAGGTGATCATATGTAAATTTTCATGTAACTTAACACTCTATCCTAATTGTGCTAATATGTTTCCTTATTTTCCATCATTTAGCAAGTATGGACTCATCATTTACCAACTCTCAGACTCTGAGGAGATAACTCAATGGGACTGAACCAACCAGTGCAGCTTTCCAAGGGCTAAAGTTGGGAGCACATTTTGCCCATGTCTCTAGTTTTATGGAGACAGACAGACATACAAAATTGTGTTTAAGAGTTTCAGACCTCAAGGCCAGAAAAGTTGGCTTTATCCAAATGAGTTCTGAAAACAAGGAGATACGTTTTGGAAGTGGACCTGAGAACCAGGGGAAAATGGAGTAAAGAACTGTGGTTCTAGATTAGAACTCAAGAAGAAAATTAGACAATATATCTGTACACCAGGGACCCTGTTTGTCTTGTTCACTGCTGTATTCTCTGTGCATAGTGTTTGGAACATAAATATTTGTTAGCTAGCAAAATGCTGTTGATCAATTTTGTTCATTACATGCTCCTGCTAAGTTATAATGTGAGCAAACCAGACCCAATGAAAGGACTCATAAGAGAAAGAACAAAGTGCTGGTAACCAATAAAGGGAAATAAGGTGTGGTTCTTGCCCTTCAACACTAGGTAATTAAGTGTCCCCCCTTCCCACACCACCCATGGAACTCAGCTTAAAAGAAGTACTACTCACACTGTCTGGGAGAGAAGGATGTCAAAGGATAATTAGAAACTGACCAGCAGATGAAACAGGAATGGAATCCCAGACAGAAGCAAAATGATTGCAAAGTCATTGAGCTGCACAAAAGGCTGGCTTGTTTGGAAAATGTCTTATACTTTGATATGAGTATGATGAGAAATGACACTGGGGAAATAGACATGGATCAGAGCATGAGAGTCTTCAATGTTCTACTAAGGAATTTGGATAAGACTAATTTGGTTAAGACTAAGCACCAAATAGTTAATTCTAGCATGTTGACATAAAAATATGGCCTAAATATTTTAATCTTGTTATAGGAAAATTTAGCTTGTTAGTAAAAGTATAATACTGACCAAAAAGAACATACTTAAGTCATGAAAGTGGAGAGCTTTTAGTCTAAGGAGGAGAAAAATTTATGTTGTCAAAAGCAGTGATAAAACAGGAACCTTTCTCCTTCCTTCCCTATTTTATTTATTAATACTTAAAATATCTTTTATATCAGACTTTAGGAACAATAGGTCCTAATATGAGTCCCTCTAATTTTATTATATAAGATTATTAATAACTTCTTATGTATTTCTAGTTATAGCTAATATACAAAGATAATTAAATTTATGGAAATTAATAGTTTTAGATATTGTTCATACAATTTTTCATAATGTTGTCAACCTGTAGAGCCTCTGATGACATTCTTTTTCAGGAACCAACATCACAACTAAGATTGTATGTGACCTTACAGTAGCAGAAAGAGCTGGTCACGAGACAAAAAGAAATGCTATTCTACTTCTATTAGATTCTTTCCAAGAACTGAGAAATACTTCGGATTCTAGGTACATTTGGTGCAAATTATTTAATTAACATGTGCAATTGAGAAGATTAGTATTATAGAGAATGAAATTAAAGGCATGCTCTATCTGTCTTAGAACCGCACATATTATCTCTCCATTCGAAAATAGCTAACAACCTTATATAAAGAAAAAAATCCCCACATAATGATTCCTTTCCTAATCATCACCTCCAAACCATCAAATATATACTGTTTTCAGTTTGAAGAAAGAAAGGATAACTACCAACAAAATTTGGCTGTGTGAGTAGGGAATTAGAGGCAGAAAGGGCAAGAGACGGAAAGGGAAACCTTTATGAACTTCTCTGACTTCCTATGCCAAAGGAAATTGAACACTTCTTGCAAGAAACAAAATGTGACTTGTTAGGCAGCATATGATCATATCAAAGGAATAGCAAATATCACTCACCACTGGCTAGTAAAATGTGCTCAAGTGGGTTGGACTCACTTCTCAGTGCCAACATGCTTTTATTCCTCCTTATTTCTTCAATAAATGCTGTCTCTTGTTTTGGCATGCAAACAGGCATGTACATGCACACACATGTTATATAGAGAGTTTCCTCCCATATCTATTCATTGGTTAAAGTCATTCCTCTCTCCCCCTGTAATGAATATCTGTTGGCTTTGATGTTCACTGTTGGAGATAAAGAAATTTCACAAATGTTTGTTACATGTTGCTCAAACCTGTGACTTTGAACAAGATGTTACTCATTAATAAATGGTGGGGGAGAATCTCAAAGATTAATAAATGTCATGGTTGTTGATGGACTAGAATATAAGAAGACAAATACCTACAAGTGCCCCGCCCTCTAGTTTAAAGTACAAGTATAGAGAAAATAATGTATATTTAAGGTATTTGGTCTTTCAAAATTTTTCAGATATAAAATAAGCATTATAATCATGTTGATTTAAAAATTTAAACCCCACAAATATTTTAGAAATGCCTCATATGATAAGATACAAATGCAATATTCAGATTATATATACACACATATGCACACATGCACACACATATATATAATAGGTAGGTATAGATAGAGGATAGATTAGATAGATGATAGATAGATATTCTTCTCTCTTTCTTACTGCACTAAAGAGTCAGGAAAAGAAAACTAAATTTTAGTGGCTGTCATATTTTAATCATATTTAGTGTGTGTATTTTTTTTTAAATTGGGGTTCTGGATATTTTGACTGTCACTTATGTTCTCAACCATAGACTTCAAAATTATCTAAGTTGCCTTGCTGTTTCACACCTTCTTACATGAATCTCATATAAAGCACCTTTCCAGGATGTCCCCCATCACTTTCAGGAGACTTATAAACAGCCCATGCTATTTTGAACATATTTAAAACTTAGAAACTTATTTATATGGGTCTAAAAATCTACCTCTACAGCACCTGAGTGTATTCCACTTGGGGCTCACTTCATAAACTGTATATATTCTGAAATTACAAATCATGAAGTCTCTGGCATGCTTTATATTTCAAATCCAGCTCCTGAGAAAATTCTGAATAATAGTGACTGACTGGAGTGTTAGGAACAATTCCAAGGTGTTTTAAATCTCATCAGGAAAAGGAGTAGTGATCCATTAGTAATGCCTGCCCTGGGCAAGGTGGAGCACTGGCCAAGTTTGGATTTAGTCTATTCCTTCTTCCCCATGAAACTCCCTCAGACATGTGAAAATAGCAGCCATGTTCCTTTTAAGGAATATCTTCTACCCAAATCTAAAATCTTCCAACTGTCTTACAACACATGGAATGACATTCAGTGTGCTGTAGCTTGTTCTGGGAATATCCTTGTAGTCACCACCTCAACCATAAAGCATAGAACTGTGTTTGCAGAAATTCCACAGAAAAACCTTTCTTTCAGGGTCACAAGTGAAGCTTGAATACTTCTTTAAAGTTCCTCTAAGTTGATATCTGTATGCAATTAAGTGTGCTGAAAGCAAAACATCATCTTGTCATTTGACTACTAAGATAACTTGCCATAAACATCAAAATATTGCTTAAAATGCATTATTATTTCTTATGCTGCTTTTAAAGGGCATTGCTAATCAACTCCATGCTCTGATTCTACCCTGAAGGTTTCATATCCTTATTTGTCTCTATGGACATAGCTAAGGATATGCTGATGACTCCAGTAGTGAGTGCAACAGCACAGTTGACACAAAAAAATGCTTACAGTTGTTAAATGGAAATCCAGTTATTGAAATATCACAGCACAATCCCCAACCCTACCCCCACCCAAGACACTGAAAAAAACATGATTTTTTTTTTTTGTATTTTGGGAGATGTTCTTTTGAGAGCTAATGGGACAAAGTAGAATATGCTATTACTTTTAGTTCTACTAGAGAACAAATTCCATGTGCCCTCATATTGTGATTGGCTTCCACAATAGCTCTGCATCAACCAACAGAACATTAAATAATATATTTTGAATTATAAATGTATCAATATAAAATTATTTCAATTTTGAATATCATCCATTCATGCTACACAACTGGTTAACCATGCTGACATCATTATGGACAATGCTACTCATACTTCATTTTTGAAGTTCTGGTATATTTGGGATTCTATATTTCCATTTATATATTGAGTTATCTTGTGTCAACAATGTATATAAAGCAGTTCACATTTCCTATTATGACAGCTGCATACAGTCCATGTCTCAGAGCTGTATATCAAAGTGGCAAACATAATAACACAATACAGATCTGTTTTGACACTAATATGGATTTCATGCTTGTTTCACATCCCCTTGACCAAATATTCAAAAACATTGTAGTACCCATTAAATGATGGTCCAGAAGCAAAATCCAGACGTTGTGTCTATTATTTTGAGCACAAATTATCAGATCCAAGAATGCACAATGATTTTCTATAGTTTGCATTTTATTTTGTATCCTGTGTGTTTAGTGTTAAAATACTTCATTCCTCAAATTCAAAATATGACTGAAGGTGAAACAAAAGCCTTCTTTAGAGGGTTTTCTTACTTTTCTTGTAAATTGACATATAAAATTATATATGTTTATCATGTACAATATGATGTTTTGAAGTACAAGGTGTCCCCAAAGTTGCCATACATGGGGAAAATGGGGAATTGTAGCTAAATATACCTTTATTTAAAAAATATTCATTAAAAAATTTTACAAAATATTTCCTTTGTATGGAGACTTTTGAGACACCCATATATATTAGATACATAGATTTAGATAGATAGATATCGTGGAATGGTTAAATGTAGCTCATTAACAAATGCATTGTCACTTAGTAATCATTTTTATGGTGAGAACTTCCACTATCTTTGCATTTTTCAAGAATACAATATATTTTCATTAACTATAATCACAATGCGCCACAAAAGATCTCTTGAAATTATTCTTCCTATCTAACTATAGACATATAACCTTTGACCAACATATCCTGATCCCCACCTTCCCCCAACCACCCCCGCCTCTGGTAACCTCAGTTTTACTCTACTTCCATGAGATCAACTTTTTTAGATTCCACATGAGAGAGATCACGCAGTATGTGTCTTTCTGTGCCTGGCTTATTTCACTTAACATAATGACCTCTGCCTTCATCCATTTAGTCTCAAACAACAGGATTTCCTTATTTTCTGGCTGAATAGTACCTCATTATGTACCTACACCACATTTTCTTTATCAATTCATCCATTCATTTAGTTTGATTCTAGACATTTAGTTTGATTCTATATCTTGGCAATTGTGAATACTGCTGTAATAAATATGGGAGTGCAGATATCACTTTGACATACTGATTTCATTTCCTTTGGATGTAAACCCAGTAGTGGGATTGCTGGGCCATACAGTAGTTTTATTTTTAATATTTTGAGGAATCTTAAATATTCATAATGCTGTACTCATTTAAATTCCCACCAACAGTGTATAAAGACTTCCTTTTCTCTACATCCTCACCAATTGTTTTCTTTTCTTATTGATAATGGCCATTATAACAGGAATGAGATGATATAACATTGTGGTTTTGATTTGTATTTCCCTGATAATTAATTATGCTGAACATTTTTCATATACTTGTTGACCATTTTTATGTCTTCTTTTGAAAAATGTCTATTCAGGTCTTTTGTACATTTTTTAATTGGGTTATTTGTTTTCTTGCTATTGAATACTTTGAGTTCCTTATATATTTTGGATATAAACCCCCTTATATGTATAGTTTGCAAATATTTTTCCCATTCTGTAGGTTGTCTCTTCATTCTGTTTGTTTCCTTTGCTGTGCAGAAGCTTTTAGTTTGATATGATCTCACTTGTGTATTTTTGCTTTTTTGCCTGTGCTTTTGAGGCCATATCCAAAAAAATTATTGCCCAGACCAATGTCCTAGAGCTTTTCCCCTCTATTTTCTTCTAGTAGTTTCATGGTTTTGGGTCTTAAATTTAAGTCTTTAATTCATTTTTGTTAATTTTTATATATGGTGAGAGATAAGGGTCTAATTTCATTCTCTATGTGTGGATATCCAGTTTTCCTAACATGATTTATTGAAGAGACTGTCCTTTCCCTATTGCATGTTCATTCTTGGCAACTTTGTTGAAAATCAATTGGCTGTAAATGCATGGATTTGTTTCTGGGCCCTCTCTATTCTATTTCATTGGTCTGTGTGTCTGCTTTCATGCTGGTACTGTGCTGTTTGGTTACTATAGCTTTGTAGTATAGTCGTGCACTGTATAACAATGTTTCAGTCAATGACAGACTGCATGTAGGACAGTGACCACATAAGATTATAATGGATCTAAAAAAATTCCTATCATGTAGTGATGTTATAGCCATCATAATCTCATAACACAATACATTGTTCATGTGTTTGTGGTGATGCTGGTGTAAACAAACCTGCACTGCCAGTCATTTAAAAAGTAAAGAAAATAAAAATATTTCAAAGTAAAAAAAAAGCTTATAGAATAAGGATATATCCCTGGTGTCCATGGGGATAGAAAAAAGAAAGAAAATATTTTTATACTGCTGTAAAATCTATGTTTTAAGCTAAGTGTTATTATAAAAGAATGAAAAAGTTAAAAAAATAAAGTTTATGAAGTAAAAAATGTTACAGTAAGCTAAGATTACTTTATTATTGAAGAAAGAAAAATATTTTTATAAATTTAGTGTAGCCTGAGTGTACAGTGTTTTTAAGGTGTACAGTCGCGTAGTAATGTCCTAGGCCTTCACATTCATGCACCACTCATTCACTGACTCACCCAGAGCAACTTCCAGTTCTGCAAGTTCCATTCATAGCTAGTACCCTACACAGGTGTACCATTTTGTATCTTTTGTGCTATATTTTTACTGTACTTTTTATGGTTAGATATACAAATATTTACCATTGAGTTACAATTGTCTACAGTATTCAGTAAAGTAACATGCTGTACAGGTTTGTAGGCTAGGAGCAACAGGCTACACCATATAGCCTAGGTGTATAGTAGGCTATACCATCTAGATTTTTGTAAATATGCTCTAGGATGTTTGCATGATGACAAAATCCCCTAATAATGCATTTTTCAGAACATAGCAATCCTTAAGCAACACCTGACTGTATATTTTGAAGTCAAGTAGTGTGGTGCCTACAGTTTTTTCTTTTTGGTTAAGGTAGATTTGGCTATTCACAGTCTTTTGTGGTTCCATATGAATTTTAGGATTGCTTTTTCTATTTCTGTGAAGAATGTCACTAGTATTTTGATAAAGTTTGCAGTGAATCTGTAGATTACTTTGGGTAGAATGGACATTTTGGCAATATTTATTCTTCCTGTTAATGAAAATGGATTATCTTTTCATTTATTTATGTCTTCTTCAATTTCTTTCATCAAGTGTTTTATAGTTTTCAGTGTAGAGATCTTTCACTTCCTTGGATAATTTATTGCTAAATATTTTATGTTTTTTGTAGCTATTGTAAATGCAAAGATTTTTTAATTTCTTTTTCAGTTAGACTGCTATTAATATATGGACACAATACTGATTTTTGTATGTTGATTTTGTATGTTGCAACTTTATTTAATTTGTTTATTAGATCTAACAGGTTTTTGGTGGATTATTTTGGGATTTCTATATATAAGATAATGTCTCTGCAGACGGGGGCAATTTAACTTCTTTCTTTCCAATTTGGATGCCTAATTGCTCTGGCTAGGATTTCTAGTACTATGTTGAATAGAAGTGGAAAAGTGGGCATCCTTATTTCAAGTCTTAGAAGAAAAGCTTTAAATTTTTCCTCATTCACTAAGATGTTAGCTGTGGGTTTGTTATATATGGCTTTTATTGCATTGAGTTACATTTTTTCTATACCTAAATTGTTGAGAATTTTTATCATGAAGAGGTGTTGAATTTTGTCAAATGCTTTTTCCGCATCTATTAAAATGATCATAAGTTTTTTGTCTTTCATTCTGTTAATGGCTAGTGTAGTATATCACATTTATTTATTTGGGTATGTTGAAACATCCTTAAATCCCTTGTATGAATTCCAAGTTGATCGTGGTGTATAATCTTTTGAATGTGCTGTTGAATTTGGTTTGCAAGTATTTTGTTGAGGATTTTTGCATCTGTGTTCATCAGGGATATTGGCCTGTAGTTTTCTTTTTTTGTTTTGTATTTTTCTGGGTTTTGGTATCAGGATAATGCTAGCCTAATAGAATAAGTTTAGACGTACTCTCTCCTCTTCAATTTTTGGAATAGTTTAAGAAAAATTGATATTAATTCTTTTTTAAATACTTAGTAGAATTCAGCAGTGACTCCATCAGGTCCTGGGATTTTTTTGGTGGGCGACTTTAGTAGTGATTCAATTTCCTTACTCATTATTATTCTGTTTAAAAATTTTCTATTTCTTAAACTGTGGTATATGTATACCATGGAATATTACTCAGCTATAAGAAATAACAGAGATACAACATCTCTATGGTTCTCCTGGAGAGAGTTGGAACCCATTCTATTAAGTGAAGCATCCCAAGAATGGAAAAACAAGCATCACATGTACTCACCAGAAAATTGGTTTCCCTGATCATCACCTAAATTCACATCTGGGAACCATACCAATCGGATATCAGACTGAGGTAGGGGGTGGGGGAGGGGATGGGTGTATGCCTACATGATGAGTGCATTGCGCACCCTTTGGGGAATGGTCACGCTTGAAGGTGCTGACTCGGGCAGGGGGCGGTGCCAGGAGGGGATGGGTATATACCTACATGAAGAGTGCAATGCACACTGTCTGGGGAACGGACACGCCTAGAGCTTTGACTTGGGGGGACAGGCGGTACATGGGCAAGGTATGTAACCTGAAATTCTGTATCCCCCATAATAAGATGAAATTAAAAAAAAATTTCTGTTTCTTTATAATTAAATTTTGGTAGGTTGTATATATCCAGGAATTAATCCAGTTTTTATGATATATACAATTTGGTGGTATATAATTGTTCATAATGGTCTTATAAACCTTTGTATATCTGTGGTATCAATTGTAATGTTTCCTTTTTCATTAGTGATTTTATTTAGTTAAACCTTCTCCTTTTGTCTCAGTCTAGCTAAAGATTTGTCAATTTTTTGTCTTTTTGGAAAACCGAGTCTTCAATTTGTTGATCTTTTGTATTCTTTCCTAGTCACTATTTCATTTATTTCTGCTCTGATCTTTATTAATCACTTCCCTCTACTAATTTTTGGTTGAGTTCACACTTTTTTTCTAGTTCCTTGAGGAGCTATGTTAGGTTATTTATTAGAAATCTTTCTTCTTTTTGGTGTGTTTATTGTTATAAACTTTTCTCTTAGAACCACTTTTCCTATATTTTGTAGGTTTTAAATTATGAATTATTTTATTTTATAATGATAACATAATTTTATAAATTATTTTGAATTATGAATTTTGAATTATTTTATGTTGTGTTTCCATTTTCATCTGTCTCAAGATATTTTTTAAATTTCCCTTTTAATGTCTTAATTGATCCATTGGTTACTCAGGAGTATGTTGTTTAATTTCCATGTATTTGTAAAGATTCCAAAGCTCTTCCTGTTATTGATTTCTAGTTTTATACCATTGTGGTCATAAAAGATACTTAATTCTCTTACTTTTAAATCCAAAATAACATAATTTTGTCAGCACCTTGATACATATTTTTCAGCTATGTGCCAGGCACCTATTTCTGCATTATTGTAAGAATTAGGTTATGTTTTATAATGACCCTATTAGATAGATTATATTTTTACTCCATGTTATAGGTGAGAAAAACTGAGGCTCAGGGATTAAGTGATGTGGCTAAGATCCAAGGTTAGTAATAGTAAGGTCAGAATTTGAACCCAAGAAGTCAGGTTCCAGAGCCCATAGTTATCAACATACATAACAATTATAATGAAGGTGAAGGGTTGAGTAAAGTACTCAAGTTGGTTGAGCCCCTGCTATGTATCAGGAATTATGACAGACAATTAACATTGACAATCTTACTTATTAATAATTTTTACAACAGCTGTGCTTGTTAGGAACCAACATTATTCCATTTTGTAATTATAAATGTTAATCAAATAAGTAATAAAATTAGAAAAATAAGAACTTGTTACATATCTGGTAAGGGAGGAAAGCTGAATGTGTCTCCCATTTGCCTGCATCTGAATAAGACTAGATGTTCTTTCTGCTTTCATATCATCTCTATTCTAAAACAAAACCTAACCTTAATAAAGTTGTTGACTAAATTGTCTTTCCAATTTTCTCACTTCCATGATCTTTCTTAAAAGTACAAGAAACTGAAGAACTTTGAGTGAAACAGATCATGCCACCATGTTTATAACATCTTCAAGCCACATTAAAATCATTGTAGAGTCATCTTGTGTTAATTTTTTCTTAGAAATTGAGTGGCATTGTTAGCACTTTGAAAGACAGCAAATATAGCTGCATATTATATCATAAGAATAGACAATTATAAAAAGAGTCTAAGATGAAGTACCTTTACACGAGCTGTAATTGCAGCTGGTAATTAAACTGAAGTGTTTCATTTTCTCAGTCAGCTCATCAGTGACACCAGAAAATAAACAATTTGAAAGTGAAATCCTTAGGGGCAAACAATAGTAATTAATTGCATTTTCCAAGGGAAAAAGTATTCCTAGAGCCTGTTTATGGTGACCTCTTGAGTAACATACATAGAGATTTACACTGTGAGCAGGAAGGCATGTGGGGTTCAGAACCAGACTTGATTTAACTTGAATATTCATGAAGACTCCAGTATGATTTATACTTCCATCTCCATTGTCAAGTTTATTGTCTCCTAGGTTAAAAATGAAAGCAGATTTATATTCTGAATAATTCACATCACACAATGAGATGATCAGCATGGAAAGACTTTACCATGGCAGAAACATGTAAAGTGAGGCTGCTATTAATGCCTTCCAACTTGGAATCTCCTCAAGTATCAAGAGCATATTTTTAGAAATACTTAGGAGCTGAAATGAAAATATTTATATACATATATAAATAAATGTGGGTCCACATTTCATAAGCCTATTGGATTCAAATCATAACATTCAGGCAGTCTGCTTTGCCATTGTTCATTTGCATGGAGGAGAGCTTTTTTTGGGATTTGTATACATCATTTTAGCTATTCTGATCACATGGAACAAACTGCTATGATTTAAACTCTGATTTATGCTGCTTGCTCTGAGACCTGGCCTGAAGTGGACTTTATTCTGTATCATTTCACTTAATTTAATCAAGAGCTCTAGTACTGGTTTTTCTTCTCTTCCATCTTTTTATGATATAAACCTGGCCCTTGGATGACAGGCATGGGTACAGAGCCCCACTGCTTACTAATACTTTGTATTTGTTAGCTTTTACCATGTAACAAAGAACCCTAAAACTTGGTTTAAAACAGTAAGAATGTATTTAACTCATGATTGTCCAGGAAGGCAATTCTGGCTGGACTCAGCTAGGTAGTTCTTCTGGTCTAGGCCAGGCTCACCTGGTCTCAGCTGAGGCTCACTTATGCATCTGCAAGTAACTTCCAGGTTGGGTGGGCAGTCTGGTCGGTGGAGGCTTCAGCTGGAATAGGTTGCTACTGCTCCATGTGGTCTTCCATTTTCCAGCAGGCCAGCCCAAGATCTTCCAAATGAGAGTGCAGTAATGATCTCCAGATCAGTAAAAGAGGGTGAATCCAAATATGCAAGCACTTTTCAAGTCTCTGCTATTGTTCCGTTGGCCAAATAAGCAATCCCAGAGACAGAGTAAAGGGTACTCAAAGTACTAACAAAAAATGAGGACAATGAAAGACATGAAAAGATTGGGGGCCATTACTACAATAATTGACCACATACACATATAAGAAACTACGTACTAGTTTCTTAATCTCTCAATCCCAGTTTCAGCGTCATCACACAGGGTTGTTGTAGGGATTAAAATTAACTAATATATGTAAATCAATGGGCAAATTGTCTGGCACATGAGGGGCATTTAATAAATACTGGCCCTTTTTTTCTTTTAGACATTTATGCACACCCATTTATTGGTTATATAAAGTAGGTATTTTAATATGAGAGTAACTTGTAACAAACATGTCATCACACAGACCTCCAGAATTATTGAGTTATCTGACTGATAAGTCTAGTGTTTCCCTCTTCCTTAACAATTTCATGTTAATATGATGAAGCTATGCATTAACTTAGGGGATAAAATTCTGCAAAGAAGTACATTCCGAAAATTGTATATTATGCATGTATGTTTGCATAATATATTTCCATAAAAATTAACCTTTACTGAACCATTTATTTAACTCTTATTTTATTTCCTTACAATCTACCAATCAGAGGCAAATCTGTGCTAATAGAGCCCATACATTACATTGAAGGGTCACAGGCTAGAAGAGGTCATGATAGTTTAGTTTCCAAAGTATTGATCAGGGCCATTGAACACGCCGAGGCATTTTAAAGTCAGCTTGACATTATAATCAAATAATCAAAAGAGCCCTTAAATTGAATTCTACTTTGTCCTGATTGTCTTTAAAAGCTGGCTCTGATATTAATGCACGGGTGTTCACATCTTTAATTTGGATCAGGGCCACTGACACAATAGAGTGGATGAGCTTCCGTAATTTTCAACTGCATACATGCTTTATCCCATTGATCTGTGGATAATAAATCATTCTATTGGCTCCTCTAGAGCATTCAAGTATAGTCTGCCTGATTCAAAGCTGGTCAGTAAATGTAATGTTAAAGTACCTTGACATTAAGATAATATAAATGAATATTCATTTAAAAAATCCCAGGAGATCCCTGTCCTTGTCATATTTACTGTGTGAAATACACAATTTCTGTCACCAAAATATACTTCTCATACATCTACTATTTTATAGGTCATTAAAATAGTGCAGAGCATAGGAGGATTATTATAATATGCAAAAAGATATTATATGTATCTCCAGGGTTTTTTATGACTGACAGAACCTCTCTGATCTTTGCTGACTTTTTAGCCAAAAAGAAAGAAAACATCTGGTTAGCATAGGCTGAGACAAAGAACTATAATTATACTTGACAGTCCTTTGATATTTGGCCATTTTGGGGGGCAGGAAAGGAAAAGAATTTGAAGACTTCATTGGGATCATATGTTAATAGGGGGCAAGGTAAAAAAATGCCTTTAAATTAATATTGATTGTATCAAAATATTCTGTTTTCTATCATTACAATGAATAACTCAATAACCAATGAATTCCTAATAGAAACATTAACAAGGTAATTACTGTTTTGTGAACATTTAAGAAGCAGAATTTTAAAACAAAGGTATCCATGAATTTGCTGAAATCATATCTTAAAATACTGTATGAATACCACAAGTTTTCTGAGGGGTGTCCTATCCTGATTTTATTTTTGATAACTCCAGCAACTGTCCCTATAGAAAAAGTCTTTCTCCAAATATGCAGTGATTAAAACAATTCAATTTAAGGGAAAGTGTGGGACAATGATGCTTTACAAAATGTGTACATCTAATCATAGAAGCCAAAGCATATAGGAAAATACAATGTTATACAAAATATTTATTTGCTAATTACAAATCATGCCAAAAATCATTCTGGGAGTAAAATTCAAAATTTAAATCTACTTTTGTGGTCAGGATATGATCTTTATTTATTACATTGTCATGTTTTGCTTTATAATCTAAAGTCTGTTTATGTGCTAAATAATTTGCTTAAGTAAAAAGATTATCTTTAGTTATTAAAAAAAGTTAAGCATGTAAGGATGTCAAAATTCATGCTTTTGGTTGTATTTGGATAGACTGCATTCAATTCTCTTTTTACAGGTTATACTCCTGATGACAGTTAAACTGAACTATTTATTGAGCAATGATTTCATTTATAATCACTGTGCTAGAATGTAGTGATGCAAAGATTAATAAAAAATAATTCCTGTCCTCAGAGGAGATGGACATACACACAGCAATCGTGTTATAGTATTTAAGAACTATAAAAGTGGTATGAATTGGGTTACTTGGAACAACTGAATGAGTGGTTCTTCTGGCATGGGAGGAATAGAAGAGGCTTCACATAGGTGACATTGCAACTTAGAATGCAGAAAGATGTATCAGGGGTTCCCAAGGTCACCCACAGATTCAATAATTCACTAAGAAGACTAACTGGATTCAGCATATAGTTGTGCTTATAATTTATTACAGAAAAAAGACAGTAAACAAAATCAGCAAAGGGAAAGGGTATATGAAGTGAATACCAGAGGAAACTGGGCACAAGCTTCTAAGACTCCTCCCCCAGAGGAGTCACACAGGAGACAATTCTTTCAGTAAGGAGTTGTGACAACAGGTGAAATGTTATCTGTTAAGGAAATACATTAGAGACTCAGTGCCCACAAAATTTACTGGGGCCTGGTCATGTAAACACTCTCTGCCTAGCACATATCAAAATTGTAGACTCCCAAAAGGAAATCAGGTGTTCAGCATAAACCATACTGTTTGCATAAACAATTTAGGCATAATAAGCCCAATCTTATCAGGAAATGCTGGGAACTCTCTTGAAATCTAAGTTTCCAGATGCCAGCTGAGTGCTAAACTTGCAGTCAGGCCTTTCTAAGGATAGCAGTCTCAGGCCTGCTAGGCCAACTCTTTTCTGCACAGGTGAATAGGATCTGTCCAGATAGAGTCAATGGAGAAATTAATTCAGGCTGGGGAAACATCAAGAAAGGACTCAAAGGTATGAAAAATGGTTCAGAACATTTCGTTCAGTGAGATGTTTAAGCCCAAATGTTACTGGGACTATTTGGAAAGTCAAATCCACACTCCTGAGGCCTGAAAATGATTCCAGGGTCCCTGAACAGGAATCATCTTGTAAAGAGGATTAAAACAGTGATTGCATAATTCAAAATATTTTTGCCTTTATTATCACTTCATTCATGTAAAGCTATGTTTTTAGTTTGAAATAGTGGGATATTTGTCTTGGTTCAGTGTTTTATTTTCACAGTGTGCACTGTTTCTGACCATAACACCTTTGAAGTTGTATAGTTCAAAGTTCTCTGTTACAGTGCAGTGGAGACTTTAATGTTGTCCTGGGGGAGAGTATGTACTTTCAGAGATGACATTTCGGAACATAGTACATACATAAAAGTGATCAACACAAAACGTCACTTTTGTCGCTAGTACTTACTACATTAACTATAAACCGTAGGATTGTGCTCTTTTTTCCCCAGCCAAATTAAGACATGCTTCAGTGTCTATCAGATCCTATACTTGTACAACCCAAAGCATAATTATCCCTGTATTTCACTAGGAGAAAAATGAAAACTGTTAAGCCTATAAATATTTCACTACAGATTGCTATGTATTAGTTGCTCACTGTTGAATTCAGCTTCTATGAAATGCTGATAATTCTCTACTTGAGGACAACCTCTATTTCAATAAATATTATGGCTTGTAATGATTTATGAGTTCCACGCATTCACTGACAGGGAAGATGGAATACGTTAGCCTTATTAATGCAATTGGTACAATGTATGCAAAAGAAGTAGGCCCTTATTTTAGAGATTTCGCTGGTGAGGTACACTATCACTATAATATTCATGGGCCTTAGTGGTGGAAAATAAATGTCTTATAAAATATTGTACAAATGATATCTCTGCATTGGTTTACAAATATATTGGAAAATATATACATTTTGCTTATCTTCCAATTTGTTAATTACTCGTAGGACATTATGAGTGAGTTTTAAAACCAAAAAGTCAGTATTAAGACAGGATTCTTATCTGTTTTTGATTATCTACTTTATTGAAGATAAATTAGGACTGAAAAAAATGGTAAGCCCTATATTGGTTTCCTATTGCTGCTATAACAAATTACCATAAACTTAGTAGCTTAAAACAACACACATTTATTATCTTAGTTGTGGAGGTCAAAAGCCTCCAAAGTGGGCTTTACTGGGCTAAAATCAAGGTATAGGCGGGGCAGTGATCCTTTTTAAAGGCTCTAGAAGATAATCCATTTCCGTGCCTTTTCCAGCTTCTAGAGGCTGCCTGTATTCCTTGGCACGTGACCATTTCTTCCATCTTCAAAGCCAGCAGCAAAGCACCTTCAAATCTCTCTCATTCTCTCTCTCTAACTGCTGCTTCCATTATCACATCTCCTTCTCTGACTCTGACTTTGTGCCTGCCTCCAACTTATAAGGATCCTGGTAATTACCCTGGGCCCACCCAGATAATCTAGGATTACCTCTCCATCTCAAGATGCTTAATCACATCTGCAAAGTCTTTTCTTGCCATGTAACGTGGAATAGTCACAGGTTTCAGAGATTAGAATATGAACATCTTTGGGGGGGGACATTATTACGCCTACTACAGCTCTAATAACTTTGTTTTGTGTGATCATAAATACTGCAAGTTATTCGATACCAATCAATGGTATTCAACTAGATTTTGGCCATGTACATCTATTCATCCATTCAGTAAGTATTTATTGAGAACCTAATATGTCAGGTAATGTTCTAGATGCTGAGGAACAGCGATTAACAGCACAGACAAATTCTTTGCTTTCATGGAGCTTAGATTCTAGAAGGAGAGACATATAAATTAATATTGTAAATGTTCTGAATGTTTGGGGCTATGAAGGAAAATAATGCAGGATTAGATATCAGAGTGTGCTAGTATATGTACTATATGAGGTGCTATGTTATCACTGAGTGTGGTCAGTGGGTCAGTGATGACCTTTCTGAAGAAGCAATATAGTAGGTTTATTGGTGGCCTTGAAAAGATACATCCAAGTCTTAGCCCCTGGTACATGTGAATGTGATCTTATGTGGAAGTGCAATCGAGCCTCTATATCCACAGGTTCTGCATCCATGTATTCAACCAACTGTGGATCAAAGATATTTGAGAAAAAAATAATAAACAATTAAAATTACACAAACAAAAACAATATAATATAACAACTATTTATATAACATTTACATTGTATTAGGTATTGTAAGTAATCTAGAGATGATTTAAGTATATGAGAGGACATGCATAGGATATGTGCAAATATTGCACCATTTTATATAAGGGACTTCAGCATCCTTGGATTTTGGTATCCACCGGGGTCCTGCAACCAATCTCCCTCAGATACAAGGGATGACTTTATTGTAGGATCTTTGCAGATATAATTATGTTAAGGAGATTGAGAGAGATCATCCTGGATTTAAGGTGAGCTCTAAATCCAATTATTAGTGCCCTTATAAGAGACAGAACAGGAAAAGCCCCAGAAAGACACATAAAGGAAGGCCATGTAACACATCTATTAATACATGGCAAAAAACGCCAAGGATTGTGGGCAACCATCACAAGCTAGGAGAAAGGCATGGAACGGATACTTCCTCTGAGCCTCTAGAAGGAACTAATCCTACAGATACCTTGATTTCAGAATTCTGGCCTCCAGACCTGTGGGAGAATACATTTGTGTTGTTTTAAGCCACCCAGTATATGGTAATATGTTGCAACAGCCCTAGGATACTAATACAGGCAGTGTTTGAGCAAATACTTGTTTGAAATGAGAAAACAAGCCATGAAGATACTCCTCAAAGGAAAAGAAGTATAGCCAGAGGTCACAGTAAGTGGGAGACTCTTTGTGGTATCCAAATAACAATAAGGGGGGACGGTATGACTGGAACCCAGAAAGCAAGGGGTGAGACTGTTTGAAGATGATTTCAGAGCTATAGTACAGAGCAGATGTGGCAGGAAGGGTCTTGTGAGCCATGGCAATGATTTTGGATTTTATTCTCTATATAAGCTAGTAGAATGTGATTTATTAAAATGTAGAGTTCTATATTAAATATTTTATCTTTATTCTTGTGCATGAAAGTTTTTAACTGCCAGAAGAAAGTAACCATGACACAACTGAATATTATCACAAAACATGAAGGTTGCATTCTGGTGAGCTCCAGTGTATTCCCAGTAACTTTACAACATTTTTAAATAATGTTGGCCTTGACCTGACTAACAAGATGTAGTCGTTCCTCCACTCCCACCACACAACTGCTTATTTCCTTTTGTGTCTACAAATATAAACCCATTGTGTTAGGCTTCTTGTGCAACTATGTCCCATATGTTAGTACTATCGTTGATACACTGATACTCCCACAACATAACTCTGCCCATCAGTGAGAATTGAGGCCAGAGATGGAAGAATGAGAATCTTACACAAAATATAAAAGCCTTACTTGCTCACCAAAGGTGTTAACCAGTAGTAAAATGAATGGATTTATGTTCACTTCCCCTGCTGGTCCCTACTACCTCTAACTCTAGAAAGCCATATAGTTTTATCAAAAGGGGGTAGAAGAAATAGACTCAAAACTAGTGAATGGCTTATTAAAACTTGTAATATGTGTGCCAATAGTTGCTAGAACTGTGTTAGAAATAGAATTGTAATGGGGTAGAATGTTATATTTCTAATCTGATATCTCCATTTTGAGAAATAAAGGTCAAGTCTTAGGAAATGAAAGGCTAAATTTTAAAGGTTTTGAAAGTATGTAATTGATAGGATTATCTCCAGGATATCAGTAATGCACAGATACATAATCAATGTGAGTTTCTTAGGAGATACTTTATTTCTTTTAACATTAGTACCTCTCCCTAGTATGTAAAACATAAATATTTCACATTGCATACCCATCAAAGTAAAACTTACCATAGTCTGTATATGTGTGTGTGTGCTTTGTATGCATTTATACACAGTGAATCTTACCTTATGTCCCTATGGACAAGAAAAAGAACAAAAGATGCATATAGTATTTCATCTCTGCTCATTTTCCCATGCTCCTTCATTTTGTTTTTCATCTCACATGCAAATTAAAATGTTCTAAATGACAAAAGAAAATTTCAGTTGTGGGAAATTAAGCATAAAATGTGAACTGAATCTTGATTTTAGAATCTTAGTGGTTACTTAAAATACAACATTTCGCACCCCTTTCAAGGGAGCACCTGCTAAATTCATTTGATTTCAATGTAGAAATCTCTGTAATTTGAGTAGATAAGGGTAATCTAGAAATAAGAACATGAGCAGAGAAATGGTCAAAGTTTCTTGGAGTCAACAAGTTTGAAATATGCTTACAGAAAACACTGCTTTAATAAGGGTTATTTTAATTCAGAAGGAATCTATCCATGGCCCACGAAATTATCATCAGAGAAGTGGTTGCCACAGAGTGGTGCAGTGACCAGGCTTGGCATCAGAAGGCCTGAATTCTACTTCTGACTTCATTATTAATAAGATGACTGACCTCATGCCAGTCACATCACTCTAATTCAGGTTTTTAAAATATTTAAACTGAGCTGTGTGAAAATTTAAAAAACAAAACACAAGTCAGCCGGCGCGGTGGCTCACGCCTGTAATCCTAGCACTCTGGGAGGCTGAGGCGTGTGGATCGCTCAAGGTCAGGAGTTCGAGACCAGCCTGAGCAAGAGCGAGACCCCCGTCTCTACTAAAAATAGAAAGAAATTATATGGACAACTAAAATATATATAGAAAAAATTAGCCGGGCATGGTGGTACATGCCTGGAGTCCCAGCTACCCGGGAGGCTGAGGCAATAGGATCGCTTGAGCCCAGGCGTTTGAGGTTGCTGTGAGCTAGGCTGATGCCACGGCACTCACTCTAGCCCGGGCAACAAAGCAAGACTCTGTCTCAAAAAAAAAAAAAAAAAAAAAAAACACACAAGTCATATTTTAGGCTGCATAAAATGTGGAAAATCTTTTATTTTTAAATATCAGCAATGTTATCACTAAGATATATCAGGATATCTACAAGGGGACAAGGGATTTAGGTGCAGTATATCTCTATAGATGGCATATAGAGACTACATATACCACTTATGCTTCTTATTTTGAATGTGAAAGGATTAGCCTTAGCTCTAAATTCCATCACTGATGAAAATTAAATGTCCTCAAGGAAAATACAAATCGGTCTTTCCAATTATACTTTTATATTTCAGTCTGCTTTATCTTTGATTTGATATAGTTACGATTTTTATCCTATGTACAGAAACACAAAAACATAAGATCTAAAGATGTTTCTTGATTACTTTCCCATGCTTTTTCATTTTGTTTTGGTTTAATATACAAACAAAAATGTTTTAGAAAAAATATTTCCAAATTTGTATATTCTGAAATTTTATTCTGCACATATGACCCATTCTCCTCATTCTTTTTAAATACTACATATTTTATTAAAGTAATTTTATATAATGAAAAGAAAAGCAAGAAGTGCTGTTGATCAGTAGACACAGTTCTCCAATAGAAGCATTCAACTCTTTATGGATGATCAAAGGTATATTTCATTGAAAAATGTGAAACTTAAAAAGGCACGAATTTTCAGATGGTGGCAGACTCTCCTGGGAAAATGTACACATACAGGGTAGATTTGTAGGAGAATGAACACCTATTATCACATTCATAAATAAAAACTGTTGACTCAACCTAGAAACTTATAAGATCTGTGTAGAATAATTTTCCTCCCCTTTGGTTTATCTCCAGTTTGTTTTCTGTCATAAATATTCATTGAAACTAATATATGCTACTGATTCCTTCCTAATCTTCTGAGGCTAAAGCTAAATTTACTATGTTCTTAGTGGAAAAAGAAAATCAAAAGTCACCACATATGTGAATTCAAGCTTTCTCTTTTTTCCTTTTCCAAAATAGAGCAAAAATTTATTTTATATTTCATTCCAAAAAGAATAGCCCTTTTGAGACATGTGCAGACCTGTTTATCTCATAGGGATTTCAAATAGTAATTCATAAGATGCAGGTGATAAGGACTTTATATAAATATAAAGCTAAAACAACTAAGTAGTTACATTTTTTGTTTGTATTTAATATTATTTTGGTTTTGATGCTTTAGCCATATTTTTTCGAAGGGAAACCATAAAGTTTGATGGAATTTTGATGGAATGCAGACTGAACCACTATCAAGAGAGCTGTGTTCTGGTCTAGACTCCACCACTGACTTATTGTGTATCTCTAGGTTTCATGTTTTTAAAATAAAAACAGCAAAGCTTGCTCTAATCAACCTCACAGGGATAACATCAAGAAAAAATAAAGTAAGCTACTGGAAAAGCTTTTATTTTTAAGAAGAAATGTAATTTGCTGGGTTTTTTTTTTTTTTGCTAAATTATGAAATTCGCCCTTAGGTTTTGACATTTTAAACTTAAAATGTAAATGAATATTGCTAGTCTGCCTTGAGGCCTGTCTCTGATACTGGAAACCTGAAGGATAGTCCCAGTTTAACTGTATATTCTTCTAAGATGTATTACAAGGCAGGGACTCTTTTAGGTGCTGAAATACCTGGTGACCAAGACAAACCAGTTCTCCTGCAATTTTTTATTAATATTTTATGAAGTAGACAGACACTATACAATCAAATAAACAGATATTTTCTCAGGTGTAGATAAGTACTATAGAGAAAAGTAAAGCCAGCTAATTGAATAGAAAGTGTTGGGAGAGGGGAACACTTTCATCCAGAGTGGTAAGAGAAGACCTGTCTGAGATGATGACGTATTAGCTGAGATCTGAATGTTGAGAATAACTGAGCAAGAGGGAACAAAAGGGCATAAGGCTCCTGAAGCCTAAAGGAGCTTGGCAAGATGGAGGAACTGGAGGCTTACTGGGCTGGACAGAAGTGAAGAGGGAAAAGAGCACTGATCAGGTTGAAGAAGCTGCCAGGGACTGGATGAGATAAGGCCATGCAAACTGTGACAAGGAGTTTGTATTTTTATTCTCAGTGCAAAGGAAGTCATTGGGGAAAAATGCACATTGTTAAAACAAATATCCTCAATATGACAGAATTGGGGTGGGGAGTATCTCTTCAGAATATTATCCAGAAAACTTGGCCCCAAATCCTTTACAGATTTCTCTTCCTCTCCTCAGTTTCCTATTCTTGGGTGGCTAAAATCCTAATCTTTCTGGCTTTCTCTCAACAAGAGTGAAGCTTCTACACTTCCTTTCTTTTTTTTTTTTAATGAAATAATACTTGTAGTAACATTTGTTGGGCACAAACCCCCATCATGTACATATACAGGTACTTTAATTATTTTTTTTCATCTTATTATGGGGGATACATTCAGTGGCCCTGCCCTCAGCCCCCCTTCCTGAGTACAGTCCCTTGGGAATATACTTTTTCTTCTCTACCCCTCTTCTTCCAGTAGGGGTCACCAGACTCTTGAAAAAAGAAAATTCTGGTGAGTAAAATTCTTCCTTTTGGCCCACTGTCTCTCTACTTAAATGTTTGCAGTCATCTGTCAATGGGGCAACAGTATTTATTTGTACATCTAGTAGCACTTCCTATTCATGGCCTTATGGCTTCCTCCTTTAGATTTCTCTCAAGGACCTCTAGAGATGCATCCAGGTCAGGCATAGCCATGTGTTTCAAAATTTGGTCCATCAGTTGTAGGATCCAGGACAAAAGGAACTGTCTGTGCCAAATCTTCTAATTAGGGCTTAATAAGCAACCCCCAAGGCCTTTCCAAGGAGTAAGAAGATGTGATTACTGGGTGAAAGGCATTGTGGTACAAGGGCTGCCACAAGCCAGGTGCTACAGACCATCCTCTCCCCAGCTGGAGTCTATAAGGCCTGAGGAGGGTGGCAAATGTGGAAGGCAAGGCAAGAGTACAGTTGCCTTCCAGAGGAAGTTCACTGTATCACTACTCCTGGGGGCAGTGCTGGTTGGGGTTCTCTGGCTTCAAGCAGCTGAGGCCCAGATGCATCCCTGCAGGGTTTACAGTCTGCTCTTCAGCCTCTTCCTCTTTTTCAGTCTGGAGCAGCTTCACAGAAGCTGAGAGTGCAGCCCATGTTTTTCTGTTAAATGAAGTCTAAAATTGTTCAATAATATTTGGCTATCAGTTGCTCCCCTAGCAACTTAATCTGGAACTTCTAGTCTTCCAAACTCAGTGTTATGTGCCATCCTGGATAGACCTTCCTGAGAGTTCTTCCTCCTCCTTAAATGTGGATCAGGAAATTTCTCCATCTTTTCTCTGAGGTGAGGTTAGGAACTTGACATCTGAATCCCAAAATCTTTCTACTTTGACATTTTCTGCTCTAAGTGAGTAAGAAAGTGTGCCACAAAGACTGCAGTTTTATTAGTTTCTTGTGGGGAAAGTGGGAAAATTGCCTAAACAAAAATCCTGAAGACTCTCCTTTCACATAGGTAGTCTCGGTACTTCTAACTTTAAAATCATCTTGACCCATATTTTTGCATCTCTTTGGTTGTACTTTCAAAATCTCCAGGGCTTCTGTTTGATTTAATATCATGCCCCTTCATATCTTAAATCCATGGGCTAAGTTCAGCCATGATGAAAATACACAATTAGTTCAGCTTTTTATCCAAGTTATGACTGAGTACCTTTGGTGCACAGTCTTGAAAATGTAGCCCCAAATATCACCTGATTATATAGTACTGCCCCTAAAAGGCTATTAATGCACCCATAAAAGCAAGAAGTAATAACTCCCTTTCCACAAGGCCAATGAAATAATGTAGATTCCTAGAAAAGATTCTACAGAGGATTTTAACTGGTTAATCATAATGAAATTATTTTTTAATAATCCTTTCTTAGACATGTGTTGGTTTCTCAGAATTTTCCTGTTCAAGGCAGTCACCAAAAGTTCATGCCTTTTCTCTCATCCATACCTCTTTTAGTTCACTGTCTTGATCTCTGTGCGGTGATACTCATTCATGCCTTGCTCTGTACATGGGTCACCCCCTGACATGCATAGACCCATGGGAGCCATTGGTCCTTTTCTGTTCTAATTGCTTTTCCTGTGGACTCTATCTCCTTTTCCCTTCGCCACCATTACTTCCATAATTCTGGTAAAGAAAAAGAAAAGTAAAAATAAAAACAATAAGCTATTCCTTGTTGTGGCTTATTGATAGCAAAAGACTCAGTTTAACAAATTTGTATAGACTGCCTACTGAATATTATGGGCTGCAATAATTGGAATAACAAATTATTCTTAAAACACAGTTATGCTCTCAAAATATTTTAGCATGAGCTGTCTGCTTTGATTCAAAGTTACACAGAGGCTTCTCTTGGAAGTTTTCCTACAGGCCCAGGGGCCACTCCTCAGATTTACATCAATGAAAACATAAATGAATCTGCTCACTTAGGGGTGACCAAGCTGTGGAGAAGTGATGAATGCTAAGCCAACTTGCCAGAAACTGATTTATAAACTAGAATGCTGATTCATTAAATGAAATGGGAGATGGATCTGGTAAGATAACCAGCATCAATCATTTGAACAGGCTACTTCCTCTTAATGAATAAGTCCATTGAAGAGACTAAATTACAGATCAGAAGGATTCTTGGTACAGGGAATTAGGAAGAAGAGAAAGAAATGTTAAGGGGCATTCCCTTTAACTCAGGTTATTCAGACAATTTGTTCCTCCCTATTCTGGAGTTCCTGCAATCTAAGAGTCTGGCAGCTGACAGGGGATTGATGTCACCCTCAGGCAGTTCTTGCCTTTCAGCTGTCTTTTATCTCTTCTCCATTCAGACCACCAACCTTAACTTTGGGAGGGACAACAAAGCTCCAACATTGTTACAAAGATTTAGGTCAGAGTTTATTTTGCATTCATGACATTTAGTTTCCTGTGCCTTTAGGAGATAAACTTAAGAATCTGATAAGGAGATTTGAGGAGTACATTAAACTCATCAGTCATCCTTTATAGAAACCATTTTTATAAGTGAGTTTTTTCAACAGATGAATAACCATGTCTGTTTCAGCTTGATGCCTATTAGCTTTAATTTTCAAGAGGTGATGGTTTTCCTCATTCAATTTAGTAACTACTTACTGAGTTCCTCAAGAGCAAGAAAACTCTCCATAGGAGACAGAAATGAGCAAGGCAGTCCTCAATAGCAGCTTACAGTCAGATTTGAACAACAACAAGTGGAAACAATTATGATAAAGAATTAGGAAATCATATAAAAGAGTCTGTTCCAGAAAATGGGACAATCACACCGCCGAGTAAAACATGGGGTTTTACCAAAAGAGATGGGAAAGAAGCTGCTCTGTGTAGTTGAAGAGATCTTGGTGAGCCACCGTCTGTAGGGAGAAAAGCCCCAAACACATTCAGAGACAGAAAAATAATGGGATGGGCCCTATTTGAAGACTGTAAGGATTACATATAAAAGACCTGATCTGCCAATTCTATTATGGATTTTAAAAATCTAAACAAAACAAAACACAAAAGCCCTATCTCTAACTGGAGCCACAGCTGATCAAGTTATCTGTTGTGTTTTCCTTTACTTTTCTGAGTAACACTTGGATTTGAAAAGCCATGACAAGCTGAGAAGCTGGTGGGTCGGGTACGTGCAGGGTGCAGGGTAGGCCTCGAACGGATAGTTCCGCTGCTCTCGCTCTTCCAGGAGCTCCTGCGGGGAGCTAAGCGGCTTCCCCACGAGCTTCCTGTCCTCGCCCTGTCCCTCCGGAGTGTCGCTCTGCCTGCCCGGGCCCGAGTTTCTGGTTTCAGGGAAGATGACAGAGGAACTGGATCTCATGGGACAGGACTCTGATGGGGGTAGTGAGGAGGTGGTCCTAACTCCTGCAGAGCTCATTGAAAGGTTGGAGCAGGCCTGGATGAATGAAAAGTTTGCCCCGGAGCTGGGGGAGAGCAAGTCTAAGATTGTAGAATGCGTCATAAAACAGCTAGAGCATATGGCAGAAAATCTTGGGAGAGTTAAAAAGGAGGATCTGAAGGTCAGCATCCATCTGATGGAGATGGAGAGGATCCGCTATGTCCTCAGCAGCTACTTGCGGTGTAGACTCACGAAGATAGAGAAGTTTTTCCCTCATATCCTTGAGAAGGAGAAAACACGCCCTGAGGGGGAGCCTGCCAGGCTCTCTCCAGAAGAGTTTGACTTCGCCAAACAGTACATGGCTAACACGGAGACCTACCTTAAAAATGTTGCCTTAAAGCATATGCCCCCTAACTTACAGAAGGTGGACCTCCTGAGGTCAGTTCCCAAACCAGATCTGGATTCATATGTGTTTCTGAGAGTCAGAGAACGACAAGAAAACATACCGGTAGAACCAGAAACAGATGAGCAGAGGGACTATGTAATTGACCTGGAGGAGGGCTCACAGCACTTGATCCGATACAAAAACATTGCACCTCTGGTTGCTTCTGGAGCCGTACAGCTAATTTAAAACTAGACAAGAATGAAGACACGGAAGCTTAGGGAAAATATTGGAAACCCCTCGAATCATTTTGTGCCTGAGGACAATAAGGAAGTAGTTCTGACATCACACTTTTCTTGGCAGTGCTGTGGATTTACTCGGGCATTGACAAGGAGCTCAAGGCAGGGGCCTCCTTCCTGCTGCGGTGGCCGGCGTCAGCAGGTGGGGCCGTTGCACCGTCTGTCGCGCACCCTACGCAAGTACATGGAGACTCGCACTCTGTGCACCTTTTCCCTCCATGGTACTTTCCGAACTAAGGAAAGTAAAGCAAAGGTAGTTCATAAAAGGCCTCACTGCCTATGATCAGGGTACTGTATTTAGCCCTAACCTGGTAATAGTAGGAGAGTTCAGTTAACCTTTCTGATAGGAAGATTGTAAATAGATTAAAGAAAACATCTGTGGCCTTCGTCTGTAATACATCATTAGATTGTGTGAACTAACCTTTGGGATCCTCTAATATGGGACTTAAAACCAATTTCTGTCATGCTTAACCGAAAATCACAACTAAACCGATAAACCATTATTAAATTGGAAAAAAAAAAAAAAAGAAAAGAAAGGAAAGCCATGACAATTAAAAGATAATGGCAGGAGGATTGCTTGAGCCCAGGAGTTTGAGGTTGCTGTGAGCTACTCTGACGCCACGGCACTCTAGCCCGGGCGACAGAGCGAGACTCTGTCTCAAAATAAATAAATAAATAAGTAATTATTAAGGCAACAAGCATAACATTTAATGGTTAAATCTATTAGAATCAACTTGATTATAAAGGATTTTTCCCATAGAAACCAGTCATCAATTGCTGGTTTGTATGTAACCATTTGATCCTGATGGTGTTAAAGGAAACATGCAAAATTAATATAAATTCCTTGATTTACGAACTTTTGGCAATCCACTTAAGCTCTGGGATGCCTGATATATGTCATTTTCTATTATATGACTTCACTCAGAGGTGCTATCTTTTGTGATACTGTAATTAGTGAAAAACCAATAGTCAATAAGAAGATAGTTTGAACTAAATGACAAGATTGTTTTGATTCATTATTTTTAACTAATTAAAAGTGACTAACATATTTTCTTTTCATCTGTGACATAAACAATGGAAAGGAATATAATTATATCTAGTTTCTTTCCCCAAGTCCCTTTCTCAACCTCCTTCCAAATTTTTGAGGTATAAAAGATGACTTTCTGACTTAACACAAATTGTCCCTGAAACATTTCTATAGTTAGTGACAGCTGTCTTCCACTTACTTCCAGGAGAAAGACTTTATTCACACACTGTTCAGGCTCTTTTACTGGCTTGAGCAGCTTACAAAAGGAAGAAGAATGTAACATTATCAAAGACTTTTTGTGGCTTTCACTTTATGCTATCTTCCAATAATACATACTGGTACCTAAGCACTGAGGGGCATGGAAAAGGAGTGACCAGACCTGGGTGAATTTTACCTGTGTAGACAAGGGCTTTCTAAGACAAAGTAGGAAAGATGTTGGTGAGATAATAACCACTTCAGTAATAGATAAGCCATATGAGATTTTGGTGGGGGGTTGTTTGTGTTTTGAGATGGGGTCTGGCTACTTTGTCCAGGTTAGTCTTGAACTTCTGGGCTCAAATAATCCTCCTGCCTCAGCCTCCCAAGTAGCTAGGACTACAGTTGCACACCACCACACCTGGCTTGAGATTTTGCTTTTATTTTAATTCATCCTTGTTTCAGCTAAACATACAGAAATATCAGAAGAATACTATTCCACCTGGTCGTTAGAATTGTCAAGCCACCCAAGGTCAGGGTTATGGGTTGGTCTGGCTCTGAAATCTGATGGCCACATTTGAATCCCAACTTCCCCTTTTTCCTAAATATGACTTTGGGCAAATGACTTAATTTTCTACCTTTAGATTAATTTTCTCTCTTATCCAATGGAAATAATAATACTTTTATAGTTGTATAGTAATGATTAAATTATATGGTGTAGATAAGACAACAGCACAATGCCTGGCATAGAGTAATCAAGCAATAAGTGGCAACTATCACTAAAAATGGGAGGTATTGTTTTTCTACAGCACTTAATTTTTCCTGTGTACATGTTTGTATGCCTCTTTATATTCTTTCTGTCTTCATAAACTATAGGACACACATAACTATTACTGAAACACAATTTAAACACACCCATCACCATGCCCAGTGAAGAAATAGAAAGAGTGGAATTTCAGGGACTTGTATCCAAACCATTGAATCATGAGATTTTTATCGGTACAGAGATTTCTATCTATTACCCCAAATGGCAAACTTCTCTCAGTAACAAGGGTGTCATTTTGTGTCAGTGTAGGAGATTCATTACCCATTAATCTCTTAAAGAAACAAATGGCAGGCATCTACTGAAATTCATCTGTGAAAGCAGGTTTGTGCATGTGTGTACACACAAGTAACAAACACATGTATACTCATGCACACATTCATGCACAAAGAATGGGAGAGGGATTTATTGACTAATTCATATATCCTTAAATTTATGACCTTTTTACTCAGATCACAATCACCATGTGGGAACTTGAGAATTATTTTGGTGGTTATGTAGGGTATATATAATTGGCTCAAGACTCTAGATAAAGATTCTAGGGCTAAAAGTCCACCTACTAACATTCTGGTTTGAATCAGTTATTTATCCCAGTATATTAGAGGGAAGGTGGAGTCTTAAGGTATAAGGTTTTAAGAATTCCTTTTTCCACAAGGGAAACTACTGCTAGAGTTGCATTGGTGGCAAAATAGTTTGGGAACAGAGCTCTTAAAGCAATAATATCTCTTAGTCCAAATTTTTGGTGTTTTCCACAAGTTTGAATACCCAAATGTTAAGATGCTGAATTATTTCTATAATCACCATATTATTCACCTGTGCTTCCTTGTGAATTTGTTGGGGAAGATTAAAGCAAGTAGTACAGCATCTGCCCTATGTAATTGTTCAGAAAGTGGTAGCTATTATTTAACTCTCTGGCACAGTACCTGGGTCTCTCAGTTGTCCAAATCAGTGTTATTTTCTTACTACCACTACCTTCCAAGAGACAGTTTTCAATCTTTTCTGGGTCACAAACCCCTTGGGAATTTTGATGAAAGCTATGTATCCTCAGTTTAAAAAAAGTGCACATTCCTGACTGCACATAACACTCACAATTTCCATACCTATTTTAGGAGGAGGTTCACCTTTTCCATGAATTGAGGGTCTCGGTACACTAGCTTAAGAGCTCTGGGACTAGTTCAGAAACTGCTCTTTCATTTTTTAAGCAATATATTCCAAGTGATATAGATTTGATTTTAGAACATACTGGTGAACAAACTCTAAGATACTCCCTTCAATCCTTTCTCTTGGGTCTTGATGTAGAGCCCAGAATCCCTAATGCTTTGGTAACTCTTCAGACATACAAGGAGTACTTAAGTTCATCAGCACCTTCTGAGAGCTGGGACAAGATGCAATTCAGGATTCAAAATTATTCAGAAAGTAGTAAGATAACATGGTATATATGTACACATCATGTACATACCATCCAAGAGAGTTGGGGGGCAGCACCCTGTAATCAAACAGATTAATATTTCTTCAGCAAAATTTATGAATATTCACACTAAGTATAGTAGGGACTATAGATAGCCTCACAGCAGTTTCAAGGAAAGTTTTGTCACCAAATGAATAACATTACCAAAGAAAACAACTTTCAGTTTTCAGAGCTTTTAGGAATTCAGGATGCAAATAAGGAATTGTGGATCTGTAGCTGAATTCAGGTATCCACGGAATTAGTATAAAACTGACATCTCTCTCTATTTTTCCACTACACCAAAAGGGTTATAAATTGTATGCTAGAAACAGCCCCAGATATCCTGTAGTTTACCAAGATGGATAATTTGTAAATTACATAAACACAAACTAAGCACACATAAATTCACATATATGCATATGTATATATTACATTATATTGATTATTCCATACAATTCTTCTTTTAGCAGCATTTAGCAATGCATCCAGGTAGCTCTACTTGAAATAATATAATATAATGTGCTTACCTAGCCCAATGTGAATACATAAATCATTGAAAAAGAAGGCTTCAAAATCACAGCTGAAAATTAGAAACCTGTCTCTGCAATGACATATTTTTATGCAAATAGAAAATGAATTGAGTACTGTACTTGAATCTGGAGCCCCTCTCAGCTTCACTTGAAATAATTTTGCCTGAAAATTGCATAACATGAATTCACTGATAAGAAAAGCAGTGAGTCTTAATAAAATGAGTATGTCTAAATTTAAACTACCACTCACATTTCGAATGGCACAAGAAAAAAACTTCCTCAAAGGTATAAAACCTACTGAAAACACGAAAGGAAATGTCAAATAATAATAAAACAAAGTAAACTACAATCCTATGTCTATATCCATATTGATATCTATCTTGCAATCATATTGTATTCAAGCCACTGCTAAAGTGTTATCAATTTAAAGATGCTAAAGACTGTTCCTCCATTTCAAGTAAAATCTAACTTTTAGATATGAAGAATGACACATTCTTATGCCTCTTTTATCTCCCCGTCTATCAAGAATGGATTGTAGGCCGGGTACAGTGGCTCACACCTGTAATCCTAGCACTCTGGGAGGCCGAGGTGGGAGGATCGTATGAGCTCAGGAGTTCGAAACCAGCCTGAGCAAGACCGAGACCCCGTCTCTACTAAAAAATAAAAAGAAATTAGCTGGACAACTAAAAATATATAGAAAAAATTAGCCAGGCATGGTGGTGCATGCCTGTAGTCCCAGCTACTTGGGAGGCTGAGGCAGAAGGATTGCTTGAGCCCAGGAGTTTGAGGTTGCTGTGAGCTAGGCTGATGCAACAGCACTCTAGCCAGGGTGACAGAGCGGGACTCTGCCTCAAAAAAAAAAAAAAGAAAGAAAAAGGTCGGGCGCGGTGGCTCACGCCTGTAATCCTAGCACTCTGGGAGGCCGAGGTGGGCGGATCGTTTGAGCTCAGGAGTTCGATTCCAGCCTGAGCAAGAGCGAGACCCCACCTCTACTAAAAATAGAAAGAAATTATATGGACAGCTAAAAATATATATATAAAAAAAAAAAATTAGCCGGGCATGGTGGTGCATGCCTGTAGTCCCAGCTACTCGGGAGGCTGAGGCAGGAGGATCGCTTGAGCCCAGGAGTTTGAGGTTGCTGTGAGCTAGGCTGACGCCACGGCACTCACTCTAGCCTGGGCAACAGAGTGAGACACTGTCTCAAAAAAAAAAAAAAGAATGGATTTTACCCCTTGTAGAAGTGGCTAAACTTTACCTTTATCCTTTTAGGGTCTTCAGCTGTGCCTGAAAATTAAATTGATATAAGACAGACTGACAGGAGAAAAGCATACAAATTTAACATAAGTTTTATGTGACGCAGGAACCCTCATAAGAAAATAAAGACCCAAAGAAGTGGTAAAATCTAAATGCTTTTACACTAAGTTGAACAAAGAGATGCAATTATGGAAAAGTAAAACATACGAGGAGGCTAAAGGAAGATAAAGAGTTATTTCAACAAGGTCTGTTAGTACAGAATTTTCTAGGCCTCAACTTCCCATCTCTGGTGATGAGAATGTTTCTTTTCTCTTGGTATAGGGAAGACATCTTTCACGTGAGAGTTTTGTCTCCTGCTTTCAGGAAGAAAAGGAAAGGTCAGAATGCTCTTCTTGCACTTGGCTGTTTTCCAAGTTCCTTTAGCTCAGTATAATCCTGATGCCAAAGCGCCATATTTTGAGGTGGCAAATTCTGACACCCTTCAACCTAGTGGTGTTCCAAATTTGGCCTTGTGCTTTCAAGGAATCTAAGAGAAGTACCAGCAATACCCTTCTATGAAAATTTACAATCTGATTGGAAAAGATGACACTAGGGTAATATGGATCAAAATGGCACAAAATGTGTCATAAAGTGTTTTTCACATGATAAAAACTCATGTTGCTTATGATTGTGAATGATTATAGAACATTCACTTTCACAGCTAATACCTCTGAACCTTTATTTTGCAATTTAGTCTCTCTTCAGATCCTATGACCACATATGCCCTGGGGAGTAAAAAAGATACTTAGACTTATTACATTAAAATACATGAAATTGCCACTCTGTAGACCTTAAATGGCCCAGTGCTGTCAATTTTATGTGGTTCACTATAGCATAAGACTTGGTTTAGTATCTATTGCCTGAGATCAGTTATTCTTTTATTCATCTAACCTCGATCTTGGACTTTTTGTTCTAGAGCAACAGTCATCCATGAGTTAGTCTCTAAAATCTATGTGCCTTCAGAGCTTCCCAATGCTGTTTACCCTGGAGCTTGGACATTGCCTGAGCATCTGGCTAATGCAATATCAGCTTACTTTTCCCTCCACACTTGCACAAGCCAGTGCTTTTTAAAATTTTGTTCTCTGGACTCTTTGTTTGTCTTATTTTGGTCCCAGCCCTGCATGACATCACACTTGAATATCAATCCAGAGCTAACTTGAATTCAATCATCCAAATTCAACTGAAATGTTCTCACTCCTAAGTGGATATTTTTCACCCTAATTATATTACCTCCTCTTCTGCATTTGACACTATGAGTCACTGTATCCTTCCCAAAACTCTTTTCTCTTTTAGTGATCATGAAGCAGCTGCCTTGATTCTCTATACACCTGTACTTCTCTAATCTAACAATTGCCACTCACCTTTTGAATCTACCCAAGGCTTTGTCCCCTGTCTTCTCATTTTAAATTTTCTCTGGACAATCTCATTCTGGGATGGCTTTGACTGCCAACTATGTGCTGGTAACTTTCTGCACCCCACCTCTAGCCCAGACTTCTACTCTTGACTGCCAGCTTGACCTGGAGGTGCCATAAAGGTCACAGACTCAACTATTCCTCCTCCTCTAGTTTTTTCTTTTTCGGTTGGTAACACCATCCAGTCACCTAAATTATAACTTTGCAATTGATCTCTGATCCCTTCCTCTCTCTTGCCTGTCCTTCACTATTCTGCTGCCAAGTCTTTTTTTTTCTTTTATTCCCTAAAGACTTCTTCAGACTGTTTCTTCCTCCCCATCTTTTCTGCACTTGCAATAGAGATCAACGAAAGCTTACCCAAAGTTCTCCTCCAATAAGATCTCTGAATGTGATTTTTCCCATTTACCTGAGACCAGCATGAGAACCATCTAGAAACTGATGCTATGAGAGCAAGAATTATTTTCATACACCTCTGTATATAAATTATTTCCATGTAAGAAAAGAATTCCTATATTGCTTTATTTATGAAACATGTTAAAATTGAGATAAAATACTTGTGCTCTGAGTCAATTTATGAACAGTATTTCTAAAAGAGCTATAGATATGCCATATACAGTGAGTCCAATTGTCATTGGTTTTTAACACAAGACATTATTAATAAAATTCTGATGCTGGAATCAAATAAATGCTTATATAGAAAAGGTCCTCAAAAGACATTAAAGTACCACTTAATATCTTCCAAAATTTATATTTAAAAATAAAATACATTGATGCACTTTTAATTGCTTTGGGAGTTGAATAGAAGACCTTTCCTATAAATGAGCATAAATGAGAGTATCCATATATGAGTAGTGAGAACCGGGAAAAAAAATGGTACAAAATAGGGAATCCTGATATTGATGCTATTTTATGAACCAGATTTCTAACAAAGAGAATTGAAAAAACTTGGTTTGAATGTTTGAAATGTGGAATTATTACAATACAATGAGAACTGTTTATCAGTTATGACTGTGACTATCTCACAAAAGCTAGTAAGCATGTCATTCTATGTCAGGTCACCCTCACCTTAAGTATTTTCACACCTACTAAGAAGAGTGATGTGAAAAATAACACAAAGAACAACGCATTGTTCTTATTCCAAACTACCTTTATAAGTTAGTAGTGTAAATAAAGCATATAAATAACTATAACACTCTAGCAGCATATGATGTGGGTTGTACAAACTGGTCACAAGGAGTTAGTTAAGTGGCATGACTGGCCCCAAATCACTCAGTCTCACTTTAGCATCTCTTTCTTTTATTTGTCTTTGGAGAACTCTGTTGAAAACCCTTTCTAAATTCTTGCCCACAAAATACTAGAGAAAGAGGAAGAGGATAAAGAAAGGGAAGAGGAGAAAGTAATGAACTGTGGTTAAAGATTAAAGCTTTTTCAAAAAAGTACTTTATCACAAGTTTCTAAGGACCACCGGGGTTAATGTGGACCCAGTGCTGCACTTTTTAGGCAATAATGGATGGAAATGACCTTTGGAAAGTACTCTTTTTTTCTTAAAAGTAGAAAAATATGATTCCTCTGAGTAAACAACGTTATGCTCAAATATACAGGGGTTGAGGAGAAAACAAGGACAAGAAATGCTGTAGAATGAAGACTTTGTTGCCTTTTTCTCTTCGTCATTTTAGGAAGAGGCTCTCAATATTTGAATCATTCATGGGAGCTTGTAAAAATCCCTATTCTTAAGCTCCACCCCAGAGAAATTAAATCCAAATCTCCAGAGATAGAACACAGGCATGAGTATTTGAATACACTCCCCAGGCGATCTTAATATGCAGCTACAGTTGAGAACCACTGCCACAACAGATCTAAAAGAGACAAGCCATGGAGGATTTTAACAAAGAATTCGAGAGGAGGAAGATACATCACCTTCAGCTAGTGTCACCTTACTTAGCCGATCTTGGTAAGATTGGTAGGAATATAGCATCCAAAATAAGCAAAATGGGCCTCGTTTCTTTACCAGTAAAATCGAGAGCATTGGATTTGATGGTTTAAAAAATTACCATTTACTATAGCATTTTAAACTGATTAAAGCTGAAGGAATTTAGGGAAGAGGAAAAAAAGTTTCCCTAGCTATTAAGTAAATCCCTGATGTGATATTTCTTCTTTTAGTCTGAATCTAAAATGTTTACTCTTGGTCCACTAATAAACATACACTCACTGAAACACACATTAAATAATCTAAGCATTTGAGAAGATGGTAATATGGAAAGTCAGGTGTGATGTGATATGTGAGTAGATAATTTAAAAAACTCGTATCTCTTGATATCAGTAAATATATTTCCCTCTTGTAAAATTCATGTACTATTTACTGCATACATGGTACTTTTGTGTGTATAAAGGCACCTTTTGTATTCTCATCCTGAAAATCTGCAAGTTCCTTGCTGTATGAAAAGGAAAGCTACAGTTGGTTATAAAAATGTGATAGATGATTTAGGTATCTGTATTCAGCTGTAAGCAATAAATGCTGAGCTAGGCAGAAAGTACTATAGGCAAAAACGCAAGTGATTTACTAGCTATCCAAAGCACATGAGATTTGTAATGCATGAGACCCTCAGGCCCATCACTTCTCTTCAGTAATGGGAAACAATATTTTGGTGAAAAATGACACATTTAATTTCAACTTTGGCAGCCTAATTTTCGTTTTATTATTTTTTTTTGTAAAGCGTCTTTGCATCTTATTGGAAGTATTAATACAAATGGTTTCTTAAGAAGGAACAACAGAGCATGTTAGGGACAATATCCATTGGTAGACATTTATTATTGGCTGCATGTTTGTGCATGGTTGGTAGGATCAAAATGAGAAACCTGGAGTGTTGTGACACACCCATTGTGTTCTGATGGACTCTCCTGAGAATTGATTCTAGTAGTTTAGTGCTCTTTAAGGCAGATATGTAGCCAGGTGATTGCCATGGTTAGATATGGATACTGAAAACAGTTTTGGCATCCTAAATAAATAAATAAGAAAGAAATCCCAGAGAAAAAATAGTAAGAAACATAATGTTACCCACTGAACTGAGGATAAAAAATGTAGTCACAAAGGACCATGAATTCAAATCCCAACTCTGTTAATGATACATAATGTGAATGCCACAGACTTTATGTATCTCATTGTATCATCCTATGAAATACTGACTTATTTTGCAGTTGCAACGTGAGAGATAAATAAAACTTCCAAGGCACATTGAAAATAGATTCTGCATTTCAGAATAAATGTTAGGCAATAATAATGATGATGGAATAGCTGACACAATGCGAATTTTAAATAGAGCAGAGTAACTTTCTAATTACAAGCTACATTTTATTCTTTGTAAGTGTAATTAGAAAGCAACCATGTTGCTTTAATTAGAAAGTTAATTAGATTGTGACCTCTTTTCCTGTCTTATTGTCTTGGACTGCAGGCCAGGAGTAAATTACAAATCCCATGGCCTACATGTCTATAGCCCCCCAAAACCAGACTGTTTAAACATAAATAGGATTATAAGCAATGATATTAGAACTTACAAGTCAGATAGGGACTTCATAGGCTATGGACTGGTTCTCCCATTAGAGAAAAGTTTATGTGGATAAATGAAGAGATACTTTTCCAGATCAAGCCTATAGAGTAAAGTCTCTAAATTGTGTTCTTCAGGATGCTGGTTCCTTTGTCCAGTGGCTCTCATACTTTAGTATGTATGCATGAAAATTATCTGAAGGACTTGTGAAAACAGAGATTTCTGGCTTTCACACAGACACCTTCTAACTAAGTGAATTTGGGACTAGAGAATTTACATTTCTAACAAATTTCCAGGTGATGCTGATGATGCTGGTTGAGAGACCACACTTTGAAAACTACTGCCTTAGAATATTAATAGTGTTAGGCTAAAGTATTGTTTTGTGATCAAATAAATTTGGAACTTTTAAGGTTGAACAAAGTTAAGCAAGTTTCTTTATTATGTGGTATCTCAGAGCCTTTGAATGTTATTAATAATATACTTTGGAAATCTCCAAGAGAAAGGATAAACTATGCATTGCTCCTCAAATGTATTTGAGCTTCCCACTTGTTAGAATGTCTATGATTTACTTTGAAATACTTCAACATTGACAATGTGACAAACTATATGCATTACTTAGTTTAGACTGTAGAGGGCGTGAGTTGCCCTTACTAATAATAATTTCCGAAGGTGGCCCCTATAAGCTCTTAGGCTCTCTATCTCAGAGCTACACCAGAGGTTTTGCTATTTCACATAGTGTTTTTAGAATGGTTTGTTGTTTAGCATTAACAGCAGAATGTTAGAAATGAGTTTCCATTGGTGTTTTAGTGGCTTTCCCATGTGTGTACTGTCTAATGTATTACAGATATTCCCCACTCTTGTATGAACAGGGCATACAAATCTAGTAAGGCTTCTCTCTTTAGTGAGAAATGGTGCTGTAACTCTGATTCCTACTTGAGGGAAGTTGTTCCTGCTAGCCTAATTAACTGAATTCTTTCTCTAATATTATCATATTTGCCCCAGATGAAATTTTCATGCAAAATTATATTGGGCCACATTAAAGAAATTTGTGACTTCATAGAGTTGACTGCCTGTTTTGTGCTTGCTTATTAATAAATGTCTAAAGAAACGTTTGCTCTATGATTTATTCACATAACAATCTAGAAGCAAACCTCTTGGAGATGCTAACCCTCTGCCACCTCTAACCAGTGGCAATTATGGATACCCATGGAAAAGAGCATAATAGTTGTGCAAGATGAGATTGCCTTTCCTCAGATTACAACACTGTCTCTGCTTCCTACTCCAATTCTTATATGAATCTTTGTGAAGCATTTCATGCAACCAATGCTCTTCAAAAACTCTTAAGAAAATGCTATTTGATTATTTTTAACTTCTTAGAATAAAGAAGGCCTATGTCACAGGAAACCCAACAGCATTAGTAAACTGGTCTGTAGAATCTCTACTGTGCTCTATGTGAAAATTCCATGAAGAACAAAATAGAAATACAAGAATCACGTAAAAGCAAACAAGGAGAGCAGAGGCAATGATTTCGTGTTTACATTTTTGGTAGCAGTTTCCTAGAGAAGTAATAACTTGAGAGAAATAGTCAATTTGCCTTACTTAGTGGTATAAATTTTATCTTGTCAAGGAAAATAAGTGCTCTAGAACAAGCAAAAATGCTTTACCTAAAAAGTTGTGCACATGAATGATACTGACAAAAATCAAAGGGATCCTTTTGGTCTGTTCTCATTTTGCTTAATTAAAAGCAAGATGCTCCTAAGTACATAATATCAATATTGAGTCAAATTAAGAACTCTTATCCCCAGTATACTGTTGCTTACAAAATAAATGCTCAATAGATGCCTCTATTTGTACTGGCATCATTGCTGTTCATGCATTGTTGTAGTTTCAATTTCAACTTATTATATGGGCTCAGAATATATTGAAAGAACACATATTTTAATGGCACAATGGCCCTGATCTACAGGAATTCTATTTTAAGCCAAAATTAATGGAGAGCACTCTGCTTTGGAGTTGGATTTGGGTTCAATTGTTGTCTATATCATTTACCAGTTTAGTGGGGCAAGGCTACCCTGGAACATTTGCCAATTTGTTGGAGTTTCAGTTTGATTCCCCCAAAATGTGACTAATAAAATTGTACCTCAAATATGATTCATTCATTCATTCATTCAGCAAATGTTTAATGAATGTCTACATGTGACAGGTGCTGCTCTAGGACTGGAAACCAGCAGTAAATAAACATATTAGGGGCTCTCATGTAGCTCACATCTAGTTGCAGAAGACAGGAAAGACCACCAAAAAATATGTAGCAGAATTTCTTGTGGTGATGAGCACCATGATGAAAAGTAAATCAGGATAAGGGAGCAAGAGAGAATTACGATGATGCTATTTCATTAGGAATCCGGCACAACCGTTTTTGCTAAACATACATTTGGGAAAACTTTTAGTGAAGCCTTCTGTGTCACAGGGTAAAATGAGGTAGAGCCATATGTAAAAGTGTATTGTAAAATATTTGACATGAAGTAGATATGCAGCAAAAAATATCTATTATGATTACCATTGCGAAAATTATCACTAATGTTGATGTATTTTCATAAGCACCTAGCTCACATGCATATTTGGTAGACAAACCTGAGGATGAATCCCTAAATAATAGAAGGTCCTCACACATGAACTACTTAAGGAGGGGACCGGACTTCTTGACATCACCACAACAGAAGTCTGAGCTCTCACCACTGCTTTAGTGAGATCATTATTATGATCATTGCAGTAGTTTGTGCCCGGAGGATTATTGATAGAGAAAATGTATGTGATAATAGTTATTAATATAATGTCAGCCACCACCATCAATTACTGATTACTCCTTATGCATCATGAAATGTGCCACGTGCTTTGTATTCTTTCTTGCTTTTAATTCTCTCAACAAATCCTATAAGGTAGATTTTGTTAAGATGTTGTAAAGTAACCTGTTCAGGATCACCCAGATACTTAGTATCAGACTGGGATTGAAGCCTGGAGCAGAGTGAAAACAATGCCCATGCCCTTATTCAACACATGCATAATGAAAAATATATTGTCAAAAAATTACAGCACTCTTTAACTTGTATATATTTCAGTTAACATTATGGAATAAGTAACTAAACTTTTTCTCTTGACTTTGGAACCCAGACTTCTGTGTGTTCTTTACTTTTGAATGAAAGATATGTTTTGAATATTGAATGGTCTGAAAATGTCCCCAAAAATTCATATATTGAAACTTAATCCCTAAGAGATGATTAAGTCATGAGAATGGAATCCTCATGAATGGGATTATTGACCTTATAAAAGAGATTGAAGGAACTGTCCTAGGCTCTTTATGCCCTTTCACCATGTAAGGATACAGTGTTCAGGACTCCATCTTGGAAGCAGAGACTCTTGCCAGACCCTGAACCTACTGTTGCCTCATTCTTGGACTTCCTAGCCTCCAGAACTGTGAGAAATACATTTCTGTTATTTATAATTACCCAGTCTCAGATACTCTGTTATGGCAGAACAAATAGACTAAGACAAATGCCAAATAACCAACATACATGTTAACTTTTGAAGAACACATTTGCGTACCCAGAATTTCCTGCAGGTAGTAATTCCTGGGATTCTAAGCACCGAGGGGGTAAAAAATTTACTTCGACTATTTAAAATCGTGCAATCTCCCCTCAATTCCATATTTACCCCTCATCTGTCTGTAGTATTGTAGGTAATGATCAAACTCCCAAATAGAATCATTCATACAATTCTACATAATCAATAAGGCCAATTCAAAACGTGCAGATTTTATAAATTAGGTGTTGTTTGAGAAACCCAATGCCAAAGACAGCCTCTTTGATTTTTGAACTTCATTTAGTGGAGTGACCTCTGGTGGCACAAATAATATGAATTGCTTTTGAATTATCACTCAGGGTAGCCTGTGGCTGGCCATGAATAGACAGATAATTAAGTAGCAAATTTATAACAAAGTAAATCCTTCTGTGACCTACTGTTTTTCTTTTTCAGTGAAGTTCCTCAAAGCATAATCCTATCACTTTTGGTTTGAATGAGCTAGTCATTGTCTCCTAAACTGAACTATAACGTCACATGGAAGTTTAATTTTCACTTTATTTAATTTGATCTTGAGTAAGCTGGATCATAGAAAGGAAATATAATCTCTGATTCTAAACTTTAAGCATCTTTTGTATACTGCATCCAGTTATGATTCCCAAGATACCTTGTGAAATTAAAAAAAAAAATGCTACTTCTAATTTTATTCCCAGATATTTTGGCATCTCTTTCTTCTTATTGGTGCCTCTTACACTTTGGTGCACCCAGTGGACATCTCCATGGATGGGGGAGAGACTTACGATAATAAATCCCAACCATCATTCTCTCTGGCTGGGGCCCCCTGCTCTAATGCTTAACACAATGCCTGGCACAGAGTTGACACTCATTTGATGTTAGTTCTTTGAACCACTAACTCAGTGACTTAATGATTATATCAACCAGCTAACAAACAGACAACAGAAAGTGGACCTTCTACTTTATTTCCTTTATTTGGTGTTCAATCTGTGGCCAGAGAAGCAATTAGAAAATATAATGCATATAGATACAGTAGCAAATGCTTAATGATTTACATTTCCTAGGAACATGTTTATATCTTACTTTGACTTTCTGTAAACATCAAACCAAAGGAATGCTTAACTGGAAATTTTAGGTTCTCACTGGCCAAACTCATGAAGTAGATAGTATGGAGTGATAGATGGGGTTCCTTGAGTACTGTAGAGGGGGCAAGCAAAAGAGTTGAAGCATCACAAATAGGGCCACAGTACATTACTGTTGCTTCTTTGGATTGATTGTGGAAATGTGAGAGAAAACTCTTGTAGGATTGAAAGACAGTGGTGACATATATAAGGAGTGACTGACAAGATGACAGTCACTCAGGGAAGCTGCCTCAGAAGGCAGCCAGTCAGGATCAATTCAGAAAAATTACTAGTGGAAGCTATCAGGCATATTGAATGGGCATGGCTTGGTGGTAGATTGGATAATGAGAACAAAAGCTATAGCAGTATAAAACATCATTCAGAGTTGAGGGATCTGGCTATTGCCAAAGACAGAGAGATGAATAAATAAGAGAGAAGGTATGAAAAGAAAGAAAATAAGAAGAATTTTTAAATTATTATTTTTAGTTTCTGCATTAGTTCTTCTGCTTTGGAATCTCCCAGCTCTCCACCGATGGGGACAGAGATGGCCTCACCTAGAGGATCCTGATTGAGACTGAGGGTACTTAGGCTACTATGGCCCTTCCAATTCAGTGGAAGGCTTAATATTAGTTGTGCATCATGGAATCCAGATGCTGACCTGACAAATCTACTTTCTCTCCTGAAGCCTCTTAAATCACAGCTCCAATAGGCTCTGTATGTTGCACTTCAGAGGAAACCTCTTCCACTTCCTTTCCAGTTATACTGGCTTGAATTATTCATAGCTTCCTGCAGCCGGAGCCCCTCCTTCTCCTTGTGTTCTGATGGCAGTGCTACCTTATGGACTGCCCTCCTAATTACAACCTTCTGCTTACCTAGCTCCCCAAAATTTATGGCATGGATTTTCAAGTATTCTTTCATTCATCTGGTCAGAACCCACTACTTCACTTTGGATTCTAACCATTGCTCATTGCCAATGCCTCATATCTTAGACTCAAGACAGTTAGATTGTTCTGTGTAATTTTAAAGTTAGTAAGATATACACATCTGTTTATATTCTATAAGCAAGAAGAAAATGAAATGAAAAAGTGAGTACAATTATAATGTTAGAAATATGGACTGGAGACTTTCTACCTGCAGATGGTATTAGATTCCTAGTGCTGCTGTAACAAATGACCACAAGCTTAGTGGTCTGAAACAACATAAATTACTCATCTTACAGTTCAGTAGTGTAGAAGCCTGACATTGGTCTCACTGAGATATAATCAAGGTATTGGCAGGGCTGAATTCCTTTCCAGAAGCTCTAGGGGAGAATTCATTTCCTTGCCTTTTCTGGCTTTTAAAGTCTGCCCACATTCCTTGGCTTGTGTCCCCCTCTTTCCATTCTCAAAGCTAGGATGTCTCATCTCTCTGACCCTTATTCCATCCTGGTATCTCTCTGTGACCACAGCAGGACAGATTCCCTGCTTTAAAGGACTGATGTTATTAGATTGGGCCCAACAGAATAATCTTCTATCTCAAAGTCCATAACCTTAAGCACATAACCAAAATCCTTTGTCCCATGGAAGGTAACGTTTACAGGTTCTGGGGTCAGATGTAGACATCGTTGGGGGGCTATTATTCTGCCTTCCACAATGATATTTTCTAAACCAGTGATAAAAAATGAGGGTCTCATATCCAGTAACAACAGGAGACATTTTGGTACACAGCACAGCCACTCAATTGACAAGAAAGTCCTCTGAAGTAGTATAGACCATGGTGTTCTCTCTATCTTTAATTATACAGAAATACAGATTTTATCTGTGTAGTGGCAACGGTGTCTTGCCCCAAAGTCACAATGTCTCCCATACCTTGCCAGATAATGCCACACATCCCAGTTCAGCCTATCTAGCCATTAGAAAGAAAACTTTTTTATTTAATTAGAGCAAAGAGATTTCTATCATTTTCTTTTTTTTTTTTTTTTTTTTTTTTTTTTTTTTTGAGACAGAGTCTCACTCTGTTGCCCAGGCTAGAGTGAGTGCCGTGGCGTCAGCCTAGCTCACAGCAACCTCAAACTCCTGAGCTCAAGCGATCCTCCTGTCTCAGCCTCCCGAGTAGCTGGGACTACAGGCATGCGCCACCATGCCCGGCTAATTTTTTCTATATATATTTTTAGCTGTCCATATAATTTCTTTCTATTTTTAGTAGAGGTGGGGTCTCGCTCTTGCTCAGGCTGGTCTCGAACTCCTGAGCTCAAACGATCCGCCCACCTCGGCCTCCCAGAGTGCTAGGATTACAGGCATGAGCCACCGCGCCCGGCCTCTATCATTTTCTATTGTTCCTTTCACAGGCATATGGTTTTGTGATAATTTGAAATCTAGACCTTTTTCTAAATTATTAAATTTGACATTGTTTTCTCCTTGCAAATTTCTTCCTATTTGGGAAACAATCAGCTAGAAGAAGAATACATACCATGCACCAAATCTTCTACCAGTTGGGTCTATCAGAGAATGAGTATTGGTGGTGGATTACAGCCCCTTATCATATTAACAGTTATCCACTTGACCTGATTTTACATGACATCAATCCAGCGTATCCTAAACTTCATCAGAGCAGAACACTACTCAGGAGAAATGTCATGTCAGGTAGCTTTTCAGCACTAAGCCTATAAATATCCTGCCTTATATAATAAGGAAGTTTGCAACAAGTGCTGGGTTATCTGTTGTCAGCAAGCACCTAGGATGTCTTACCTATAAATTATTTTTCATTATATCTTTTCCTGAACAATTGTCAGATTCAGCTAACAATGTCTCTTTTTTGCCTCAATGAGCTGCTTTCTCAGGATTGACTCCCATGTGCCCATACAGAGCACAGCACAGAATTATTCTGGACTTTCAAATTAGGTCAGAGGAGATTCAGGGCCTTCATTATAAAATGCTCATCTCTGTTGGATGTTACTATCAAAATACAAATTCTAGTTCTACCCCATATTGGCTAACATAACACAATTTTTAGTTTAAAATAAAAGATGGGAGAAGTAATGGAAGAGTAATAATATGGAACATGATCATTATCTGTCCTTGTTTCTGCTTTCTTTTTTTTTTTTTCTCAGTAATTAAGACCGATAACAAAGCTCTTTGGTCACAACCCACATAAGCACAAGTGGTTCTCTTTGTTGATGTGATGTCGCTGGAGGGGATGTGGGCAGTGATAGGCTGTGGGATTTTGAAGGCAAGTGAGTTCAACCATATGAATAAACCTTAGCAGTTCTCCCATTCCATGTCATTGACTGACATAACCCACTAAAAAATACCCTTTTGATAGGCTACTTCTTTTCTATACAGCATATAAAAAAAGCCTGTAGCATGTAAATATTAGGTGATTCTACTTCAGCATCTGTAGTTACCAGTGGCAGTGTGATTACTGCCTTTTCATTGGTGTGGTTCAACTTGGTCCTCAGATGGCATGGCCAAAAATATATCATTGGTGGGTTCCAATGGTGCTATGGTCTCAGTTTGTGTCCCCACAGAATTCATATGTTAAAACCTAATCCCCAATGCATTAGTGTTAAGAGGTGGGGCCTTTAAAGGTGATTAGGTCATGAGGACGGAGCCCTCATCGATGGGAACACTGCCTGTATAAAAGAGGTCTGAAGAAGTTTGTTTGCCCCTCCTGCCATGTGAGGACACAGCACAAGGTTCAATCTGTGAAGCAGAAAATAAACCCTCACCAGACACTGAATCTGCTGGCATCTTGATCTTCAGCTTTCCAACCTCTAGAACTGTGAGATATAAATGTTTGTTGTTTATAAGCCACCCAGTTTATGGTATTTTTGTTATAACAGCCCAAATGTACTAAGACAAATGGTGATGTTTCTGGAGTCTGTGTTGTTTTCCTGTAAATTAGCGTTAATCAGTATAGCAATGCCAGCAATAGATCCTCTCCCTGCTGCTTTTATGATAGAGGTCTCTTTTTCACAAATCAGTATGGATGTATAATAGACAGTAGAGGTAAACATTGAGAGGGTACCTATTAATGCCTGTCCAGTTTGCCCTTTATGTTAAGGTAGTCTTCTGTATACTATGACCCAACCATCTCATAAAAGCAAGGCACAAATTCCATCCCCAAAAAGCTATTGCTCTGAACCACTATTTTCCTCTTCCCACTAATTTGCTTGCAATTGAATGTATTTTCTACCATCTCCCATGTCTCAGTTTCCCAGCACTCATATTCCCTTTTGGATTTCTTCATTTTGGTGGATCTTTGGAATTCCCCCTCAGGTGTTAAAACCTTAGTTATTTCTTAGTGTTCTACTGCCCAGGTGACTAGTCCCCATGCTAAACCCCAACCCTGTCGAATTCCATTCCCACACAGGCCATCTATAGACCCTTATTCCCCTTGCCATTTTCAACAGGGTAATGGTGTGTTTTATAAATGTTTGGGTGTTTTATGGAAAAAAATATGCTCTAAAATGGCTTAAAGCTATTCAAAATAAGAAAATTAAAACTACGATGAGGGAAGGCTGGGAGAGTGAGGGATAAAAATCTACCTACTGGGTACAATGTACATGATTATGGTGATGGGTTCACTAAAAGCCCTGACTTCAGTATTATATAAATCATCTATGTAACAAAAAATATGTGTACTCCATACATCTACAGAATAAATATATAGTCTAAATATATAGTCATCTTCCTTACTGGGGACTTAATGGAGTAATCTAAGATATTGCCCTCCCCACTCTCTTCTCTTTAGCTACCCAGTGTGATAATGTGGACTTTCAATTTTCCTCCACAAGTTCATGCTTTATTAATTCCGTTATCAAGACCACATTGAATTATATTACCATCCCTGGGATTCTTGAAGTCAGATCTTTGGGAAATCATAGTGTCAACTGAAATTATAAAATGGAAACATTTATATAAGAGGAATGATCCCTTGCCAAGCATTTACTGATTCAGATAAAAAAAAAACAATGCTCACAGATTTCAATTCTAGCTTTTACTAAATAGTAGAGTTCATGGCTTTATTCACAGGAGGTAAATGATACACTTGGACAAAACCATTTTACAAAGACTCTTCCTGCAGCATGAACAGTGAAATAGATCTTGGGAGTATCATCTGGACACAAATTTCCACATGCAAAAAAAACCCCTCATTTTAGCATATATCTTTGACTTATGGTGGTCAATTTTAAATATAACTGGCTGTTTTTATAAAATACTTTCTTTAAGTTTTTCTTTTTCTTAAAGAGAATACATTTTTAAAGGTTTTGTCTATTTTTTAAAATCACTGCAATGGCTACAACTGTTGCCATCCACCCCCCCCCACACACACACACCCTGAAATACCCTCATACATGCTCATACACACACAGTTTTCAAATTCCCAATTCTTCAAAAATCTCTCTTTGGTCATACTCTTGTTTGCATGGTGTGAATGCCTTGAACACTACTGTATCTTGATGATGTGTGTCAGTTCTTTTCTAACTATCTTTTATTGGCACCTCAAAGTGATTTCTGGAAGCCCATCTCATAGAATCATTATTCCATATTAGCAAAATATTTTTTAAAAACTGGTGGTTTCAAAAACATGAGCAAATTGCCTTGTAAAAGTATATGTTGAAGGGAGCTGTACAGATTTTTAGACACCACAACTTCCCACCGTACATGGACATGGTTGAATATGGTAAATACAGCCATATTTATCCATGCTATCCAGTGTTAGACAATCATTAATATCAATTGATCGGAGGACCTCCTGCATCCCTTAGGATGCTTGTTACCAAAGTATATTCCCAAGCCTGCTGTAGAGTCTCTGAGGGTGGAACCAGAGAAGGGAATTTGCTCTGGTGATTTTCCTGCACACTAACGTTGGAGAACCATTGTCCCTTGGAGTCATTAGAAATTCAGCTAGAATCAGCCTAGAATTCTACAAAGGTAATCACTACATGCCTTCTAAAAAAACCCTGTATTTCCATCTCTGAACCAGAATCTGTAAATTGCAGTTGTTTAATTCCCCCTAAATTTCTTATCCCTGGAAAAGGGCAGGAAGAGATAGTGGGAAAAACATTGAAACAAACGTGTGATGACCAAAGAGTATGAATATGAGTATGATCTGACACTTTTAAAATCTCAAGAAGCAGGGGAACAATAGAGAAAGCAGGTACTGACTAACCCCAGTTTAGACCTCGTTCTACCCTCTCTGGCTGTGAGACTGTGTGACTGGGTCAGGTTATATGATATATTATCATTCACATTTTATCGTGAAGATTAAATGACTGATGTAATATTTCCACCAAAATTGTAGGTAAGTAGTAGGCCCCTACATATTAGTTACCTTTCTTGTTTTAAAAGAGAAACTTTTAAACTTGGAGGGAGATCTGTTGAGAGTCTGAAGTGTTATTAGGCCATGTCTCTAGGTCATGTAGAGATACAGTCTATTTGCCAAAACGTGTAGTCTTCTGTATAGTTCAGAAAAGGAACACCAATATGCTTTATCAAACAGCAGCAATAGTCTAGTATTTGCTGACCTCAGGGTGGGGCTTCTTTTAAAGGTTCCCAAGTATCCATCCACAGAAATGAAAGCTGCCATCTAAGGAGTAAGCTGTATGGAGAAGAATCTCTGAGGAAGAGAAATAAGTTTGTAGTCTATTGTAGTCCTTACTTTTGCTTTCAGAAAAAAAGAAAATAGTAGGAGAGAGAAGAGGGAACAGCCCTTGAAAATGGCAGTAAAAGAGAGCAAATAGGATAAAAGAGACTAATAAAATAAATAGAGCACAGAAGCTAAGTTGTCTGATCTGACAGCTCATGAGAAATGGTTCTTATATTTTGACTCCTGCTTCCTAAATCAGAATCTGCTACTAAATAACAAACTATAGTAATGATCCCTGAAAATATAGTCTTACTACTAATAAATAGATCAGCCCAAATATCTATTAATGCCCTCCTATGAACAGTGCAGTGTAGTAGGCAGAGTGATTCAATAATAAACAAGGCCCCATCTCTGCCTTCTAGTGTTTTACAGCATAGCAGGAAGTTTTGACAAATTTGGCACAGGAAATGAATAGTTAATCAGAAAAAAAAAATTAAGCTTCTATCAATGTACTTAAGCTGTGAGGAAAAAGCCCCATACCTCTTGTTAAAATAAATGGGGTTTAATTGCTCAAAGAGATCCCAGTCCACAGATTATCACAGTAAATAATTGCACACCCATCTCTTTTGCAAAGTGCAAAGCAACCTGCTCTGTGTGCCTCAGATGCCTTTCCAAATCACCACAGAGGGAGACTTTTAATGATTTCAACAACCAGGGCACCAGCTTTGTTCTCAAACAGTGCTGGAAGGTTTCTAACACCTGGGCTATCCATAGTGCTATACTTTTTTGGCTTTGCATGGGCAGGGGTTTTGTTTTGTTTGTTGGTTGGTATTGTCATATCCCAGAAATAAAATAGTCTTACAAATCAGTGCCACCAGTACAACTATGCATATATTCTCCTCTTCAAATCTCCATGGGCTTGATTGGAATTCTATAGTGGTTGGAGGTGTTGCCTGCATCTGCCTTTCATTCTTAATTTGGGCAAAATGAGTGGATATTGACTCTTATACCTGTTTTTTTTAGATTGGGTATTTCAAATGAGCCCTGGCTGTACAACTAACAGTATGGAAATTTTTGATGAGAAGCATCACTGAGAGATCACTGATTTGCCATCTTTCCTAGGGATAAAAAAAATACAAATACAAAATAAAAATAACACAGCAGTGAATCTCTTTAATCACTACATTTTCAAAAACATTTTCTGAAAAGAGTAATTAACAAATTATTATGTTAACCCAGAAAAAGGACATAATCACTATATAATCACTAAGAAGATATTAGATACAGATAAATAAATAGGTGTTTGCATGTTAGCACCCACATATTCTTAATTCAGGAATCTGATTCATTAACCCATAAAATGAGTAAAATGTAAGCTAATTGGTGAGTTCTTGCAGTGATAAATGTTTACTGTAAATGCATTAGATTTTCAAAATGAGTTAAACAGAAGTCAGAACTGTTTTAATAATGCGTGGAAACATTTCTAGGCTTTAGAATTTAGATTTAAGGCTTAGACCAAAACCATCATGGAACAAACACAGGGTCTGGTGCTATATTAGAATGTCAGCTCCATGAGGACAGGCGTTTTTGTCTATTTTCGATCACCAATTTATCCACAGTGCCTAAAACAGTGTCTGGCACATTGTAGGCTATTAAAAAATATTCACAAAATAAACAAATGAATAATCCATTTCAATTTATCTGCCAGACTTACAATCATTGGTCCAGTTGGGTAATAGGCATGGATGGACATCTTTCTTGGAAGTAATATAACCACAAGAAGATATGGTACTGAATGCTAGCCCATGGAAGGCGTGGGTTAAGGGTTCTTATGGATGCCCTGTCTCATAATCAGCACTGCACAACCCAAAGCTTAAATTAACTGGAAAATTAAGACAACCATCTCTCTCTGTCATTTCTCTAGCACCTTCCACACTCTGTTGCCTTCCAGACATGACTCAGGAAACTCTCCTTTCCATTTTTGCTGCCCTTTGCTTTCTCTATTGGGAACTATTTACCCTTCAATTCTCCCCCGTGATGTTAATATGCATTGAAGAATACTATGTTTGTTTTCTTGTAACCTCATTTTTGTGTTTGGTGCAAAACAGAATTTGAGGCATTGACATTAACAAAAACGGAGTCAATTGCCTGAATTTACTCACTCTTTTCCAGTCTATTTAGCTTTTTAGAGTCATAGTGAAGACTTAGGAGATTTCAAATGTGGCCATGAGGAAAACACTGAAATAACCATCTGTGGTTTTGTGTTATCTATAACCATGATGCTTTATATTAGCTAAATGATAAAGGAAAATATTTTTCTCTTCTTCTCTCTGAATAAAAGGCAACTGCGTTGTTTTTCTGTCAGTTTCTGTAATTTTACTTCTAAGAAATGGCATTGAGATGTATCAATTACGTAAGAGGGTTTTTGCTTATCCTTTTGGTATCAATATTTGATCAGTGTTTGATTTAATGATTAAAATATTACATTATATCTCTTGTACAGTTAAATATACACTTACCATATTACCTAGCAATCCTACTCCTGAGTGAAATTTTATGTTGACACAAAAACATGTACATGAATGTTTATAGCAACACTATTCATAATTGCCAAAGCACTCAAACCAGCCTAAATAGCCTTCACTGGGTGAATGGATAAATGAACTGTGGTACAGCCATATGATGGAATACTACACAGCAGTAAAAAAAAAAAAATACCCAGACTATCATACACACAACAATATGGGTAAATCTCAAAGACATTATGCTGAGTGAAATAATCCATTCTCAAAAGGTTACACACCATATCATTCCATTTATATGACATTTTGAAAAAGACAAAACTATAGTAATAGAGAACAGAGCAGCAGTTGCCTGGTATTAGGAGTAGAGAGAGCATGACATTTCAAAGGAATAATAGGAATAATATTTGAGGGTGACATAACTGTTCTGTAACCTGATTGTGGTGGTGGTTACCTGTATGTATATGTACAGATGTACATATACATATATATGTGTGTGTTTGAATATATATAGAACTGTACACCAAAAGAAAAATGTCAATTTCACTGTTTGAACATTTAAAAATTTAAAAAAATAAAAAATATCATGTTGTTCTTTATAAATCTATAAGCATAGAGAAATGCCTAGAAGGGTGTTCACCAAAATGTTATCATCTGTGTGGGGGGACTTCAGAAAAAGAATCTATTTCTTTTGTTATTTGATAAAGAAGGTATTTCCCTTTTTAAAATGTTGTGAAGTTTATTTTTGTTTAGAATTGGTGAAGGTGCTGTTTCAAAAGACTCATTTTCTTGTAGCTTTTGGTTAATACAAATATCCAAATCATTAATGGTTATTCTTATACAGTATTTTTCTGGCAGCATTAACACTATTTGTATATAGTGAGTGTTATATTACTTCTGCCAAGCTTGGAAACCGAGATGACAAGTTCCATAAGTGTTAAAAATATATAAAATTAATAGTTTCGTGCCTAAGAACCTCTCTTTGCACATGAGATTAATACACCATTCTCATTTTTTTTTTGTAGTATAATTTGCCTCTTCAGAAAGCTCACTTTGTTCCATTCAATTGCAAAGCTGGGATGGTTGATATGCCTGTGATAAATTTAGAAAATTAAGCTATTACTGCAATGAAGTTTTCAAAACTCCATCCACTCACAAGTATTTTAACCTTAATTTTCATTATGGAGAAGATGGAAAGACAGATGCTATAAATATTTCTCTTCCTTTACTGAATTTATCCTCTTATGCCTTAAAAATGAGAGCATGATATATCACATATGCATACATATGTGAACATGTAAGAGAACGAGAAAAGGGAATGTACTCTACATTTTAATTTTAGAATATGGCTACCTTTTCTTATGTTAGAATTACAGCAAAAGAGTTATATAGCCTATGTAACTAATGCTTACCTTTTATCCCAAACTAGGTTTCTTTTTTGTTTCTGTTGTTTTTTTCACTGAGAAATCTTTCAAATGACCATGAAATGTGCAAGTCAAAGTAAGAACAATAAAATGAAGTATTCAAGTGTTTACTGAGAGGTGAATCAATTGTTATGTTCATTTTACAACATGCAAGTATTTCGTGTTTCCATTGTTTGTCAAAAATTTAGCTTTAGCTGGAATAAAAAAATTCCTTCCTTGGTAAAATCAGTTGACTTAGCAGTTTTATGCAAGAATTGAAGTTTTCAACTAACATTTTTTTCTGTCAAGTTTTCCTTTTCATGGGAAAATCTGCGGCTGATTCTTTTTTCTTTAAACATCATCGAAAAGAATAATAAAAGAGTACCAAATGTCTTTTTTGTTGAAATGGCTTTTAAAGAGACACCACAATAAGCCTTTGTTTTTTGTTTGGAAGTTACCTTTATTTTTTTAAAAAAAGCTAGTTTACACTGGAATCTACTATTAAAATTGTGTGACTCATGTTTCACTATGAATAATGATCACAAACAGGGTCATTGTGTATGGCAGAGCTGTGAGACATGCTTATCAACAAACATTCAAATGTAGATATTTGTGTGAATTCCAGTTTAATTTCCCCTACTCTCATTGCAAAAGATCACCTTCCTTCAAAATATTCCCTTGAAATCTCCCTGTGGTCCCCCTCACATCTGAGCTCCCTTTTTTTCTCACAAATGGTGATAGTCTCCAAAGTCAGTGGCCTGTGAACCTAGAGTGTTTCTTGAGGCACTTCCAAAATTCAATTCCAGTTGTTGAATATTCATGACAGCCCACAGTCTAAGGCAAAACAAAAGTGAGGGTTAATTGATGATAAACTTGGCCAAGACCACCAAGAGAAGCTGTCAGGGGGCAGACAATTAAGTTGATCAAATTCTACAAAGAGGAAGATGTGTGGAGCCAGAGGGAGGTCACCTTGTTTTGGAATCATAAGCTAAGGGCTAAGAAAAGAAAATTCTGGAATTCTACTCTGAGGACACATGATGGCTTTTAGAAGAAAATAAGAACACTGATTTTACTGTAATATGACTTTTGGCAGGTGTTTTTGCCTTTTGCTAAAATTCTTGCCATTCTCACACCTTCTTGACCCTCTTCTAGTCTCATTCTCACCTTCAGAAATCTCTGGTCCATATTATTAGAAACTTAATAATATTTATTAGTCAGAATTTAATATTTGAATAATTTATTCTTTTTATATGTAAAGCAGTGATTAAGTAGGAAGAGGTCTTGGTTCAAATATTTACTCTGCCTCCAAATATTTAGTGACTCAGGTAATCGGAACCTCAGGATCTCAGCTCTGAAATGTTCACAAACTACACTGTGAGAGATAACTGATTCCATAGATGGAAACGTTTGCACAAATTATATCTGGTCTGCTAATACATCAATCAAATATTAATGTGTGTGTGTGTGTGTAGTAGAAATGATGGTAGACTATCCCATTCATATAGCATCAATGACAGATAGACTTAATTTTTTTTCTCTAAGCAGTTAAAGATTCTTACCAAGAAACTGTTTGCCTATATTCATCACATTTCTTTGAAGCTGTTGCTAAATATATCCAGGGTCATCCTATTTTTCTGAACAAAAGGTTTCTCTACACCATGATATTCGCATTACTTCTACTAATATGGTGACCTCCAGATATTATCGAGAGGCATTGTATATGGTAGTTAAGGATATAAACTTGGGAATTAATCCTGGATTCAAATTTTGGGTTGGCTACTTTCCAGTTTGTAATATTGGACAAATTATTTAATTCCTCTAAGCTTCAATTTCTCATTTTTCATAAACTGAAATAATACTAGTATTCATATCAAGGGTTGTAAAGAGAATAATTTACATCAAGGGTCAACAAACATTTTCTATAACAGCCCAGACAGCTTTATAAAACATATCACATAGAGTCTTTCACAACTACTCAACTCTGCCTTTAGAGCGTAAAAGCAGACCTAGACTATATGTAAACAAGTGGGTGTGACTGTGTTCCAATAAAACTTCATTTACAAAAACATGCAGCAAGCCTGATTTAGCTAACTAACCCTAGTTTTCTAACCTGTGATCTATATTAATGTTTACCATAGTTCTAAACATTAATTTTAATTAATGTAAATTAAATGTTATTAATTCTGTGACATAAATTTAAACTTATTCAAGAATACATTATAATCATATGGGCTATATTACTTCAAAAACTAAAATCACTAGATCCTAAAGGAAACTACCATAGTTTGAAGATTTCTGTTTCCAAGAAATTCTGCAGTAGAATCTGGTGATCTGATGAGAGGGAAATAATAATCAGTAAACAGTTTGCAGTACTTTCTAATCAACTAAATAGATGGGTGAAGCTAGAAAAATGAAACGAAAGTCAGTTAAATGAGATTTTCAGTAAAGTAGGACCACATATTTATTCATTCTTCAAGTAGTTGTCCTTTGACTATCATTTTCTTCCTAAATTTGCTAAACATATGCACCTAGTAGAATCCTAATGTGCTGAACTTATAACACTATATTCCTGTTCCTTGTCTTCCTAATATAATGAAGCTGATTATATTCCATGTTTTATAATGTTCATCCTATTAGGATTGGGAAATTCATTGGCTACCAAGCACCGCCTTATGTTCATACTCTTATCATTAGCACCACTCTAGCTATGGAGCTGTCAGCATTTTCATCCTAAATGCTGCTTTCAGGGGTTTGCAATTCAGTCATAAAAATTAGCTGCAGGCAGAAACTTGACATATAAAGTCCAGACCCAAGAGAAAAATTTTATTACATTTTTTGCAGGGAAAGAGAAGTACATTTGGCCATCATAAAAAGCATAAAAATCATTGTAGTGAGCTTGTTCTGGATCCTTTTTTGTTCTGGCATAATTTAAGATTGCATTCATACTCTGCCTCCTCTATTTTCCATGTACCCATGGAGGAATCCTATGGACTTCCAGTGTTTGACGACTTTACAAGGTCCCTTAAGGCTACTGTTCTATTTAAGATTGGATGGAAGCAGCTTTTTGAGTCTCTATTTGTCAATAGGAAAAGGACATTTCAGCCTTTTACTATAGCCTTCTATGAATTCAAAACTGGAATAATTTTTCTGCCATAATGTAGCAACACAGGGTATGACCTGCATCAGGCTTCATGTTTTATGATTGAGCTTTAAGAGCTGGCTTGTGTGTGCCAAGACTTTTCTTTGATGTGAGGTTGAATTAGGAAGCTTCATTAACATTTTCTAATTAAATACTGCATTGTGAACTCAACCACATTGTACTCTGCAACTTTGATGAGATTGCTCTCTCTTTATTTAAATAAACAAGATGGCTTACAGGGTTGAGAGCTTGGGCGATAACCATCTCTTCCCTTTCTCCATTGTCACCCCTGTTTTACAGAAACATTTTTAGCCATTCATCTAACTGAAGCAATTTGGTAGAAACACATTTCTCAAAAATGCTCAAGGATATTAAAAATGATACCTGATCTCATTTGATACCTAATTCAAGTTTATTCTGTTCATGAGAGCAAAGCCTATTTTTATTCCCTTCCAGCCTACTTTCTAAATGAAATATATGATGTATAACATGCATCATGTAATGAATAATATATAATATGTGATTTCTGGTGTCCACCATGTTGTTGAATTTAATAGCTAATGTGAGGCCGGGTGCGGTGGCTCATGCCTGTAATCCTAGCACTCTGGGAGGCTGAGAAGGGAGGATCGCTTGAGCTCAGGAGCTCGAGACCAGCCTGAACAAGAGCGAGACCCCATCTCTACTAAAAATAAAAAAAAAATAGCCAGACATGGTGGTGTGTGCTTGTAGTCCCAGCTACTTGGGAGGCTGAGGCAAGAGTATCGCTTGAGCCCAGGAGTTTTGAGATTGCAGTGAGCTATGATGATGCCACTGCACTCTAGCCCTGGCAACAGAGTGAGGCCCTGTCTTTAAAAAAAAAATGGCTAATGTGACATCCTCTTCTTACTTGCCCTGAGAGCTGCACTGGACACAGTGCACAGTCTAGCTACACTGGACATAGCTCCTCCATGATACTCTTCCACATAGCTTCCAGTACACCACACTCTCCTAGTTTCTCTCCCACCTCTCTGGTCACTTCCTCTCCCTCTCCATTTGTTGTGTAGTCCTCTTCCCCCTGATCTCCTAATACTGCAATGCCCCAGGGCTTAGTCTTTTGTCTTCTCTACTCTCTACTCTCATTCCATTGATGATCTCATCTCATATATATGCCAGTGACTCCTAAATGTGTATAGTCTGCCCTGACATTTCTCTAGTCTCTCAGATCTGTCTATTCATTCCCCACTGGAATACACACTCCAAATTCCACATGTTCAAAACTGAGCTCCTGATCCTTCCGTGCAGACATGTACCACCCACAGATCCTCTACCTCAGGGACAGTAACTCCATCTCTCAGGTGCTCAGGCCAAAAACTTAGGAATCATCTTTGAATTTTTTCCCCTCACTCTTCATATCCAACCTGTCTGGAAATTTTGATGGCTGTAACTTGAAATTTATCCAGCAGCTGACTACTTCTCACTTCCTCAACTCTTATCGCCCTGGTATGGGGCACTTCTCATATAATTTGTCTGCTCAAAAGCTCCCTATTTTACATCGTAAGCAACAGTCCCTACAGTGACCTACAACATCCAACACAGGTGAACCTTCCATCCCCTGTCTGACCACATCTCTCCTCCTGTCTAACTTTCACATGCCACAATAATCTCACTGATCTTCTTGCTGTTCCTCTAACATTTTAGGTATTCTCCCTGCTTAGGACTTTGTACTCATTGCCCCTCTGCCTGCAATGCTCCTGCATAACATATCCTGGCTAACTCCCTTACCTCCTTCAAGTCTTTTCTCAGATGTCACCATTTCAATGAGTCCTATCTTGACTTCCTATTTAAAATTGCAAACACATTCCACTGCCAGCATTCGTGAGTCCTATCTTTTTTTTCCTTTTCCCATATATTTGATCACCTTTGAACATACTATATAATTTTTCTCCATTCCTTATCATTTGTCTGCTACACTAGGATGCAATTCCCATGAGGGCTGAAAGCTTTGCTTTGTTCTTGTACACATCCCAAGTACTGAGAGTAGTGCCTGGCACACAGAAGTAACTCAATGAATATCTGAACTATTAAAAGCATATAGAATCATTGAAAAAAATCTAAAATATAACTATCAAAATTCAAGCAGTCACAATGTTGAATGATTCATTAAAGATTTTTGATTTATGGGAGATGATTTTTTACAAGCAATATTTAAGTTATTCTTATTAACATTTTAAAAGATTGATTTTACATGATAAAAGATGAATGGTGGTATTATATGTTAGACAACTCTTAAAGAAATAATAGTTACATTGATTGCCACAGAGTTCTAAATAAAATTTGCACATGGAAAATTAAGCATGTAAACCATCTGCATCGTCATGATTTAAATAACAAAATATCCAAAAGAGGGAAGCTCAGTCATAGATTTAACTCAGTGGTTCACAACTAAAGTCATTTGGTACATTGGCAGCAAAACCAAGAATTTTAGAAGATTTTTCTCCCAAATTTTGGGTATTGTTATTTTGCCCTAAAGAACCATAATTTATTTAGCTATGCATGCTTGCTAGAAGTAAGTAATAAGCAATCATTTATTGCTTTTAATCTCTTTATAGAACCTCCTGCTCTGTGGGGATATTTTGCCCCATGTTCTTCTATTTCCACTCCAGAGGTTTTGATCATATGAAATTCCTCTTAATGAAGATGATTAGAGGGTAAAAACTAGTATTAACTTGAGGAGGAAGTAGAAGTTTCCCTTAGGCATTAAATTCTAACCAAGTTAGGAAAAGCTATTATTGATACTTATTCAGAATTTCATATTAGATCATTGAAAATCTTTAAGAATAATGACCAAGGAGTTGCTGCTAATAACTTAATGACAATGCAAGACATTGAGTGTTTTAAAGAGTTAAAATAGATCTAGATGTCAACTCCTGACTCAGAAAACTATAATAATTTTTCCACAATCACCATTCACATAATACAACTTAGATAGAAATAAAAGCAAGAGTTAAATGCAATATGGAGCAGACCTAATAGGACCTAGAAATCAGAGTTTAATTTGAAAATTATAGTTCCTAAAGTAATTGTGCTACAGAAGCCTATCATGAAAAATATAAACCATGGAATAAAATTTGTATGAAGTTCTTACTGAAACCATTTTTATTTCCTTGTTTTGATGATTTACACTGCTAATTTCACATCTTTAGTTGAGCCCTAAGCAAAATTATGAAAATATGTTTCTCATTAGAGTACTTGGACTCCCCTTTATATAGCTGACTCCAACCAATGAATAGGAATTTCCATTCCGTAATGAATATTGCTAATATCCCATAATCTATATTTTACTTATATATAAAAATACTTCACCATAAATAAAGAAGGTATTATTAATTTTTCAGCTCTTAAGAAAATAGCCTAATTAAGTCTCTCAACTCCGACTTGTAAAAACAGAAAAATGATTAGAGTAAAATCACCACAGGTCATCTCCTCAAATTGTAAGAACAGGAAAATTGGAAATTTTTAGCAAAATTTATTTTTAACATCATTCAACTGTTGTGCATAAAACATTTAATGTTAAGAAGCAATTTGTAGTTTGACCTATTTGCATAATAATTTATGGCATTTAAGACATTATAGCTATGTTTCTTCAACTTTCCATATCAGCATACTAACAGTGGAACCAATTTGGTCTCTTTATGATTATTTCAACATTAAAGCTATTTTTAAAATAATCTACCATTGGAGGCTTATTGTTGCATAGGTTAATGAATGAGATCTAGTTGTGTCGAATCTCTCCCTTTTAAAAAATTGGCTGACACTCATCTCAGGACTTCTCTGATGAGGTATCACCATATTGTTATTTAAGAGACTTACTTATCTAACTATGAGGATACAAATAGCAACAGTTTGTTTTTGTTTTTGTTCTTTTTTATTGTTTTGAGCTGTGTCAGAATTATTTCTAAGCACAGTCATCCAAAATGATGGCAAAAAGCGGAAAGAAGCAATTTTTTTAGGCCATTATTACTTTAATAAGTTCACCCTCTCTTGAAAGGTCAAGTCACCTGTGTCTAGTGATGGATGGAAAGGGTCTCTGACCCACTGGTTTATCTTTCTTATTGTCTCAGGGAAGAAGAAAAGGGCTTTATCATAAAGGAAAAAAATGACTGATGGAGTTCTATATTTATAACTAATAATACAATTTTGAACTTATTAATCAACTAAGAATCTCAAACAACTCATAATCCCCATGAACTTTTTACCCAACACTCAATCTTCATTTTCACTATAGTGATCCTGTCATGAGTAATGAAAATATTCATAGCTTTTTCTTACACTTGTCAGTAAGAGGGCTCAATTTTGGATGAGAATTTCAACCACTGTTGTTTATAAAATTTGATTTTTACCACTGTATTGTGCTCCTTAAAAAAATTAAAAGGTGAATCCTTTGAGATGAGATAGCCTTTGTGACTAATGCTGCAGCTAGAAATTTGGCGTGAAAAGTAGTATTAATGAAGGCTACCATATTTCAGTTCTGCCTTTCATGATATGACCCTTTCAGTGTACATACCCATCTGCTTACATTTCCAGTCAATTTAATGCTCACTACAAACTGTATAACTTGTTGAAAAATTCCTCACTAACTATTTTCCATTAAACAACTTTTCATAGGTCTTCACAGGGATCATCATTTTAAATATTGAGAATCTAGGACTAATGAAACTACCAAATCATCTGTGCTTTAATAAAACCATAAGACAAATAATAGAGGTAACCTGAGTGTAGTAACTGGTTGTTCTACAATGTTTCTGAGCACTTGAAAAGATATCCCTTGTTAGTGTCAGTAAATAAGTTTACATATATTTTTTTCAGCTTGGCTATTCCTTTTTGGCTCAAAACAGATTCTACCATCTCTACAATCCAAGTTTTCAAATTTTCTTTTATCAGCAATTAACCTTCCAAAATTATACTTTCAAGTTCAGCTTGTTTGCTTTTTTTACTAGCTGAAAGTGCTTTAATTTTAAAAGAAAAAATTATCATAATTTGTTTTCTAAATGTGTCTGATTGATCTTAAAATGCCTTGCAAAAATGATAGTTTCATGGAGTATGGGTTCATGTTCTTTTATGTGCCAGACACTAAAATGTAGGCTCATTAGTATCACCAAATTGAAACTCATATGTGAAATAAGAAACTAAATGTAGCTTATAAAGTTTAGATTCACTGCAGTTTACTACTAATTAGAATAGTTTTAGTATTAAGTTTAGTGTCTGCCACAATCTTTCATCATTTCCGATTTTTCTTTCTCGTTTATCTTGTGTATTTTCACCAGTATGAAATCTACACTTCAAGCTTCCTATTTTTATTCATGGCCCATTTCAAAGTGTGATATATTAATTATACTTTGCTGTAAATATATCTATTCAAAGAAGTTTAGTGCTGCCCTTTTTGTAATAATTACAAAAAGAAAAATATCTAAGAATTTGAATTAGTTAAATAAACTATAATCCAGATATTACAATACTCTGTAGCTATTGGAATGACAAAATAGAGCTTCTTGTATTGATATCATCTTACTTGTGCTGTTTAAAGGATACATGAGTATGTGTGCATATACATACGTGTGTGTATATTGCACATGTGAACATTTCTATATACATATACAGGAGGTGCATGTACATAGCCATACGTTTGTATTAAATATATTATTGTACATACATATTGTGTGCATATATATTGTATTAGCCAAGAAACATACAGAAGAAAGTGTTTCCATGGTTACCTCTGGAGAGTGAAATCAAAGCAGGGAATGTGGGTAGGTGCTCTTTACACTTCATCTTATACCCTTTTTAACTGTTTGAATTTTTTTTTACTATGACCATCTGATTTGGTATGTCATTTATTATACATACACAACATACATACATATCTATTATATACATATATATATATATCATATCTACTACATGATGTGTGTATGTATGTATATACCATACAGTACCTATCTTCAAAGTTTTTTATGACTAAAGAATAAGAATGTTAAAGATGAAGGAAAACTTCAAGTCCCAAATAACATTGTTTATAGTGTTTAAATTCTGCTTTTTATTTCTATTCTCCCAATGTCTGTTCCCTTTATCATTTACATTCATTCCCACTATATCAATTACTCAAGGGCATGGCTTGGGACCAGCTTTGCTTACACTACCTCAGAGTTAAGTGCAGCAGCTTCTCTAATCGCAGCTGGGAATACTTATAACTGGGATAGGGGACATAGCTTTAAATCAGTCAGCGTCCATGGAAACTAAATACCAGAAATTAGAAGTGGTTGCAAAACTGTAGTCCTAGCCCACTTCCTCTCCTTTCTAATTACTCACTGTTTCTAAATCACACGCAGCCAGGCTGCAGTGACAGAGGTATGGAAAATGAAGAACTTATTGAATAAAGCAATGCTTACTCTGGAAGGACTAACCAAAAACCTGATTGTAACTAAAATGAGGTAAGAGTTCCTACTATTTCCATCAAATTCATTCTGCCCAAGGATAAAGATGATGATTTGATCCTAATTACGCTAACAGTATTTCAATAGCCTCCACAGAAAATGCCAGCTTTCCAAAATGCAGATCACTAAATTATACCATACCACTTAGCAACTCCTACCCACTGAGAATTCAAGGCTTAGCCCAACTTTGTTTTAGCCATCTATGGATTCCAATATGTTCTACCCAACCCTTAGCATCTAGGACACAACCTCAAGGCATCTGGTGCTTCAGTTCCTTTGATCCACTCCAGATAGTTCATGTTCCAGCCGGGGTCAGGCACTGCACTCACTCTGATGGCACCCCCCCCCAAACCCAGCTTCTGGTATCTTCAATTTGTTTCTTTCTGTCTCAGCAGATAAAATCCATAGGTTCCCAAAGCTGGTGTACATCTGAGTCATCAGGAAAGCTTGTTAAATAACTAGATCCTTGGTTTCTGGGCTATACTGTTAAACAATCAGGTTTGAAATCCTTTCTCCCAGTTCACTGCTTCTGAGAGTCTTGCATGCTGGAGCACCACAAGTGCTGCCTCACCTCTGACCTCCTCTTGACAAAGGAGTCCTTGCCTTCTAAGACAAACTACCTTCAATTTCTTTAACTCTCAGTTTCCTTTCTATGAACTATTCAAATCTAATCATTAAGAACAGTGTTAGAATAACAGGCAGACCTTTCTTTTAGGTCAGATTTCTCTGTTCCTTTGTTCCCAAAAGAAGGCCTGTGCTTTCAGCCTCTTCCTTAATTCAAGATGAGTGTTCTTCTCTTCCAAATGGCCATCAGAAGGGACTAATGGTGATCACTGTTAATCTCCACTGAGAGGCTTCTTAGTCCAAAGTGGGAGACATGGCTTTTGGGCCCAGAATCCTCACAGGCTCTGAGGCTCAGGATTGTATGAACCTCCTCTAATAGATCTCATTTAGAAGGATGTGTTGGTGATGACATTGATGGACATGTTTATATTCATGTAGGTTTTAGCAAGGGGGCTGATGCCCACTAAGAACTACCTAAAAGACTATTATACACACTCATAGGAAAGAATAAGTAGCCCAAATTAAAATAAAAACCCTTGCTTTAAAAGACTTGAATCTGAAATTGATCTTGCAGAAAAAGAGTAGAATGATGGTTATCAGAGGATGGGAAGGGTAGTGGGGAGCGGGGATAAAGTGAGGATGGTTAATGGGTACAAAAATATAGTTAGACATTATAGACAGAATGAATAATATTTGATAGCACAACAAAGTGACTATAATCAAAGAGTTATGGTATATTTTAAAATAACTAAAAGAATAGAATTGGAATTGTTCCTAAGATAAAGAAATTATAAATGCTTGAGGTGATGGATACCCCAATTATCCTGATATGATTAATTCACATTGTGTGCTTGTATCAAAATCGGATATGTATCCTATACATATCTACAACTATTATGTACCCATAATAATTAAAAATTAAAAAAGATTTGAGTTTAATGGTTTGATTTATGGTTTGAGTTGCAACACCTATGAAAATAGATCATCCTTAGTAATCTAAGAGTTATGATTTTTTAAAAAAAGTATAAAGGACATAAGTACAATACTAATGTAATTCATCTTAAAAGACTTTAACCTGTAGTCAAGGAAGATTTGGGAAATTCTTCATTAATTATGCATAACTATTAATACCATCTCAAAGAATTTGCTAGACATAGAAAGCCTTTGTTAAATAACTTTATACATACTCCATCCTCTTAGAGATTTAAAGCCCAATGTTGGGAGATAGTCCATCAGGCACAATTATGAATTTTTATACTGATCTAGGCATAGTTGCTTATGGGTTTCAAAAGTTATTATATGTTTCTGAAAGTTAAATATAATACTGTGGCCTTGATTACATATAAAATTTTCTTTTCCCACTCAAATGAGGCTTAAGGTAATTTGCTAGATTTGCTTTCAACTGTACCTGCCTTAGAAACTCTCATTCAAATGTATAGTTACTTTTTCAATGTAGAAAAGAAGACGTTACTATAAGCATTTCCTAAAGACAGTATTTCATAGTTCTCTGGCATTGAAGGTTTTTGTTTGTTTGTTTATTTGTTACCTTGTTTGTTTATTTGTGTGTGAGTGAGCATAAAGTGAACCCTTACAGGACAAGGAAAACTATCTGGTGTTTCCTTACAGATTTAATCTATGAAAATTTTTACACTATCACTAATGATGCCCCAGGAGTACTTGAAGCTAAAATAAGAGGGTGTACAATTCATAAATTTTTATTTAGATGCACCCATTATTTGCAAATAACTTGACAATGTAGTATAGAGGCAAAAAAGATAAAATAGAAGCATAATGAATTTGAATAAATGGATAAAATTTAAAAGGTACCTGGAGAATATATCAAGGGTTTGGCCACTTCGGAAGATAATGGGGAAAATTATGGAAATACTCAAGAGAGGCTTTCTGGATGGGCTGAGTCAAGTCTAAATTCTAAAAGGCTGTCCTGCTACGTGGGTAAGATGGCAACTTGAAGTGAATATTGGAAATGGGGAAAGACTTGAGTATAGGGAATGGCAAGATAGGGTGTGTCTCAAGAAGAAATTCACCAGAGCAGAGCAAAGCAGTGAAGAGCCTTCACTTCAATGGACAGCATTTACTCTTTCACCCTTAGAACAGGTTAACCTTGAGTTCAGCAGTGCTTCTGGTGACTAACAGAGAATGACGAATGAGGGGAAACAGGGCACAATCTGTTAAGTCAAGAAGCCTGGAAACATTGGGTATGTGGAAATATAACATGATAATGTTAACAGTAATTAATAGTAGTTAACAGAAGACTAGTTCTGTTTTATTAAGAGATATTTTTCAGCTTGGCACCTAGTAGGTACTGTATTAGTCAGGGCTGTGTACTTTGACTCACGTGTCATTTTTAGTGATACTCACACATATCATTTACTAAGCTGTTACTCTGCTAATTTATAATGTGCTAAGTGCTTTACATACTTTGCTCATACATTTAATTCTTATAACAAACCTAGAAGTTATATATTTTTACACCCAGTTTTGCAAATGAGACAATTAAAATATCAGAGTGGTTAAGTGACATAACTTGCTTAAGATCAAGGAGATAATAAAAGATAGAATTCTATTTGGACATAAATTTAGCTAATTCAGGGGCCTGGATTCCAACCACTACATTTGTGTTTTAGTATAGCGATTGCAAGTTGGAGACTAGAGCACCAGAATAAGCCTGGGGACCTGCTTTATTCAGACTACATAGTTTATTTTCAGAAAATCCGAATGTGAATCTTTATGGAGGGGACTGTTAACTGGAGTTATCATGCATCATTGTCTTAAACCATCTTGACATTTAAGATTTCAGTCTCTTATTTAAGGATACAGGTTGAATAATATATCCCCTACATTATCTAAAAGTGTGTGTGAGTTTGTGTGTGTGTGTATATATATATGTATATATATATATATATATGAAATAAATTAGAACAACACTTATTGAAACAAAGATTTATTGTTTATGCTGAGAAATACAAACAGGAACCATTTGCGGGGAAATATAATATTCTTAAAGTAAACCTGGAACACTGGTTTTGCAATAATGAGGTGACAAGTTTCCAAAAATTCTTTCTTTCTCTGCTGATTTCAGATCTTATTTTCCATAAATAGAGACAGCCAGAGGGACTCCCTTCTGTAATCCTCATCCATATATCCCTACTAACCAATTAATTGCTTATTAATGCATCAACCTAGGTGTTAATTTTATTGACAGACAGACATATTTAAGAAAGAGATTGCAGGAAGCCACTTTAGGCCTGTCCCCAGGAAAACGTGGTCTCAGCTGCGGGAAGCCTCCAGCAAGCCTAGACCCCTCCTCCTGATCCCAGGTGAGGCCCAGCGCCTCACCCTCACCGGGTCTTTGTGTAGGGCGCCAGCGGCCATTGTGTCCTGGGGGGAATGGAGGACCCAGCAATACCACCCCCCCACCACGTCCAAGGCCTTTGGGGAATTCAAAGAAAACTAGTAGCGTTTCCGGGGGCTCTCCCGCCTTCAGCCTCCCAGAAAGGCCCGTGGGTGGTCTTTCCAAAGTCAGATCGCAGATCCGGGGCAGTTTTCCCCTCCTTGCGAGCCCCATTGAAAAGTCCCTTCAGGGGTTTGGAAGCCACACCCTGGGTGGTACTTAAACAGGGAAAAAAAAAAAACTGAAGTAAACCTGTACTAGCCACCTGCGGGAGAGTTCTGGTTCCCAGTAGGAGGCGGAGGAGAGCCTAGGGGCGTGCAAGAGTGAGGGGGCTGGGCTTCCGGGTGGAAGGAGGCCTCATATGCAGGAGGCCCCGGCTGCAGGGCACAGCTGCCTTGGATCCCGGCGGTGGAGGAGGAAGCTAGCGAGGGGCCTGGTTCCTGAGCTTCTCAATTCCTGTGTCGCCTTCTGAGCTCCCAGCCTTGCCGGGTCGCAAGATCCCTACCACTGGAGTTGCTTTATTTGCCAGCCGCCGCGAGGCCGGTTGAGTTACTGGCATCCCGTCCGCCACCTCCTCTCCCGACCTCTGCTACAAAAGATCTTCCGGGGGTGCACCTGCCTGCTGTCGCCTGAGACGGATTTGAATAATCTTGTCTTGGCTTTGGATCTCAGAAGAAGATCACCAAGCAGAGACCAGACTCAGTGAGTAAGCAGGCATTTTGGACAATTGACTGGTTGAGCCCATCCCTGTTAGAAAAATGTCTCAGAGCAGCTGGGAGCTGGTGGTTGACTTTCTCTCCTACAAGCTTTCCCAGAAAGGATACAGCTGGAATCAGTTTGGCGATGTGGAGGAGAACAAGACTGCGGCCCCAGAAGGGATTAGGTCGGAGATGGCGACCCCCAGGGCCATTAATGACAACCCATCCCGGCACGTGGCGGACAGCCCTGCAGTGAATGCAGCCATTGGTCGCAGCAGCAGTTTGGATGCCCTCCGGGAGGAGATCCCCATAGCAGCAGTGAAGCAAACACTGAAGGAGGCGGGCGATGAGTTTGAACGGTGGTACCGGCGGGCATTCGGTGACCTGATGTCCGAGCTCCACGTCACCCCAGAGACAGCATTTCCGATCTTCGAACAGGTAGTGGAAGAACTCTTCTCGGATGACATAAACTGGGGTCGCATTGTGGCCCTTTTCTCCTTTGGCGGGGCCCTGTGCGTGGAAAGCAAAGACAAGGAAATGCAACTATTGACTAGTGAGATCGCAATTTGGATGGTCGCTTACCTGAATGACAACATCGAGCCATGGATCCAGGAGAACGGCGGCTGGGACGCTTTCGTGAAAATCTACGGGAAGAATGCAGCAGTCAAGAGATGGAGAGGCCAGGAAGGCTTCAACCGCTGGTTCCTGATGGGTATGATGACTGTGACTGGTGTGGTTCTGCTGGGCTTGTTCTTCAGCAGGAAATGACCAGACACTGACCATCCACTCACCCTCCCATCCCTTGCCCTTCCCCACCACATCACTCCGTCCAGCCACATTGCCACCAGGAGAACTGCTACATGTAGCCCATGCTCGCCTGCCCGTCCATCACTAGCTTGGGCCTACACCTGGTCCCCTTCAACTAGTTTTCTAGAATTTACCACGCTTCTGTGAGAGCCACCTTCCCCCTTGAAATCCGCAAAGTCCCCAAAATCTGCCCCATGGAGCCTGGCAGATGTGGGAGGGCTTGTGGCTGGGGGCAGGATGGCCTTGCCTTATTGGTGGAACCCTTACCCCTTAGCCTCCCAGACGTGCTTTTCTGCCTGGGAGCTGGAAAGTTTTAGGACCCTCTTCCTGAGAAAGAGAGACTAGCTTGCCTTTGTTTCAATGTTCGTGGCCTCAGAATTGATGATTCCCCACCCCTACCCCTGACCTAGGCTCCTTTTCCTTCCATCCCCATCCCCAAGAGACACTTAGGGAACATTTGTGACTAATTAGGGATTCAGGCTGCTTGGAATAAAGAAGCAAGGACCAGGACTCCCCTCCCCACCTCTGATCTGGCCAAAGTCCTTACTCTCAGTCTGAATGTCCTCCAGAGGCCTCTGGCTAGAGGCCAGCCCCACCCCTTGCCAAAGCTAGGGTGGTCCTTGCATTTTCACACCAACATAGCTCCTTCCTTTCCCCTGGTTCCCGTGCCCAAGACAGATGGTGCCCCAGAGTTGTTTATGGCCTCAGCTGCCTCACTTTCCTGCAAGATCGGCTGGTGTGTGGCATCTTTGCCTTGGCCTGTTGCCCATGGAGTCCAGGGGTTCTGGGGCCTCAGCCCAGAGGTGAAGAGGAGCTATAGATAGGGACAGCTGTGGGAGCCCTCAGGTCTTGGGGCAAGAAGGGCAGAAAGAAAAGCCTGGTTCACAGGGTGGGGGTGGGGTAGGGTGGAGGGTCCAGTCCTGCCTGGCCAGGCAGATTTGTACCCCACCCCCATCTAGCCTACAGCCAGGTACCAAGGACGGAATGGCCTGGCCAGGAGCCCTTCAGGCCTCTCTCTGTCCTCTGCTCCACCCTTGGCCTGTCTCATCCCTGGGAGTCTGGGCCCAGCCCCAGTCACCCTGGGCTGTCTGCTGTACATATTTGAGACTAGTTTTTCTTACTTGTGAAGATGATATACTATTTTTGTTAAATGTGTGAGGAGCTTCTGGTATGCTGTGTTGCATGCATGTGGAGAGCTGGTGCCAGAGCCTGATGCTCCCTCCCCTGCTCCGGTCGGGGGAAACTTGCTCTGGTAGGGGGTGGAAACCAGCCAGAGATGCTGGCTCCTGAGGGGCACGTGTCCCTCCACCACCCCCGACTTGTTCCAGCTCTTTGAAATAGTCTGGGTGAAGGTGAAAGTGCAGTTCAGTAATAAACTGTTGACTCAGGGAATAAAAAAAAAAAAAAAAAAAAAAGATTGCAAATATTTTGGAATGTGGGGAAAACCATAATCACAGTGAAATCAATGTGAAATTTCTTGTCTCAAATTTGTATTTCTGGCTACTGTGATAATTTTTTGTTCATCTTCTATTGTAATTATTTTTACTGTTATTTCATGTTATTCTCCATTATGGAATTGCATTTTGGTTTGCACTGAATAGTTAATGTAATACCTCATAATAAGTACATTTTGAGAGAACGATGCGTTTTTGAAAAAAGTTATGTTTGTATTTCTCAATCACTGGTGAACCAGTTAGTGTTCAACGAATGTTGGTGAAATTATTTCATTTTCCTAAAAACCTATAATAAAACCATTGGAGAAAGAATATCTGAAAATTCAGATGAGTTGAGCAATGATTTTAATACAGAAGAGGAAGTTTTTATATTTTTAGCACATAGAAACAATTTTAAAAAGTATTTATTAAATTCCATCAAAATATTATGATAAAACCTCACACATATCTTAAATAGTTTATTTCATTTAAACCCTTTACTACTTTATTTTCACTAGATAAATCATCGATGTTTTAGTTATTTTTTTTTTTTCAAAAGTCCCAGTAGGACAATCATGTTTGTTTTGACAAACAACCCTAGGATTTTATTTCTATTAACTCAAATAGATGAAAACAGATACATGAAAGCAGCATGAATTCCTCAACACCTTCTTGTGAGATTACACCTCATTTAAAAGAGTAATTAGTATTTTCTACTATTGTATTTAAACCAGATCACAGATCCTTAACCCGGGATTCATGAGTCTAGGAATGAATTTCAAATGGCCTTAAAATTACACACACACAAAATGTTTTCAGGGGATCGGTGGGGGTGGGGCGGGATCTCTATTGTTCATCAGTTCTTGAGAGTATTTGCAACCAAAAAGTTTTAAGGGCTGACTTGGAGGAAGGCAATTAGGGGTTACTGGGAGGATGAGTCTGGTTCACTGGAATGTCCCTTTCACATAATTTGAATAAGAACTATTGCATATGAATTGGTTTGCTATTATTCACTCTCATAATTTAATAGTGGAAAAATGTGTTTTCTAAGTGTGTGTTTATTCATTCACTTCCCAATAAGCACTATTGAGTGCTTACTCAATACTGGGTATTGTTCACCAAGATAGTAAATCAAAAGGATGAGCAATTTGGGGAGAAAGATGAATAATCAAATTGCTGACACATTGAGTGTGAGATGCTTGTGGAATATGCAAGTGGAGACGTTCATATAGGAGAGAGACCCAGGCCAAAGACTTAAATCTGGAGGTCAGTAAAATATGTGTGGTAAAGTCATTAAACTTATTGGTATATATGAGCCCATCATTGCATGCATAATGTTAGAAGAGGGTTAAAGAGAGAAACAACCAACGTTTCCTAGGTGCATGGAGGAATTACCTTCCAAAGAAACAGAGAAGTAGTTGCAAGAAAGCCAGCAAAAAAAGTCCCAAATGAGGGAGGAAATAAAGACATAATCACCTGAACCGAGAATCAATTTCAGTAGAATGCTATCAGTGGAAGTCAGATTGCAGTGAGTAGGTAAGAAATGAGCCTTCAGTGTGCTACATGTTTAGAGATGAAGTGGAAAAGGAGCTTGCTATTTAGCACCTGATATGATATTTAATAAATGTCAAGTTAATGGCTTTGAGAAATAATAAAATCATTGTCCTCCAAATCCCAGAAGACAATCCATTGAGAGAATATCCAGGGAAGAGTAATAACTTGGGCATATTATGTATGTAATTAAGGGTTCAATCAGAAAAGTAGAGCAGTAGGGTATTGTATATATATCCTACTGCCTGTGTGTATACACATGCATATATATAGAAAGATAATACACACAAACATATATATATACACACATAAATACAGGGAATTGGTTTATACAATTATGGGAGCTGGATAAGCAGTCTCCACAAGGTTGTCTCTGCATGTAGTGCTGAAGCCTGAAGTTCACAGGCAGGCAGGCAGGTGTGAAGATCATAAGTAGGCTTGAATTCCACTAGATTAGACTGAAACCTGTGTTGTTTCTTGTTGCCTCTGACCTCGGCAATAAGAATGAGCATACATACCTTTAGTCTAGGAATCAGAAACACTGAAGATCCAGGGGCAAAGACAGCAGTTGCAGGTCAAACTGCTGCTTCCTGTCAACAAGTCAGCATATAAGCAACAATGTGTGTGCACACGCATGCTACAGAATGGCCATTGTCTTCCTAACATCCTCCAACTAGTGTAAAAGAATTTCTCTTGTAGCGTACCCTACCTGGACACATATAAGAAAATAGAATTCTGGGAGATGTAGTTCAGCCTCGCCAAGTTGGCACATTACAAAGCCATCACAACGTGTACTGTCAGAGATACCAAGCCTGGGTGGCTACTAGAGTAAGGGGTCTGGGTAATCCTTGTGCTTCATGAAGGTACTGTCACTGGGAGGATAAATGAAGGAAATAATGTAGAAATCTGAGGGTTGGACCATAAAGATCAGCTTATTTATCCTCTCAGTTGTTCTCAGGGCATTGCTCACATGTATATATACAAATTAGATAAACAAGGGGATTAGGAAATAATTAATTGACTCAATTTACCTCTCTATTACTTCTTACCCCAAACATCCCTTCTAATAATGAAAGAAAATGTTCAATTTCTGCTATTTTTTTCAGGCAGTATTTTTCTTAGATGAATGGTCTTGATTATTACAGTGAGAATAAAAGGATTTCTGACAAATCTCTGAGAACAGTTGAGCCAACAGAAGTGACTGTGCTGGCTTAAACAAAGGAGAGGGCCCAAATGCTATTTACACCTTTTCTTTGGCTCTCCTAAAAGATCAAGTGTTGCTACAAGGTGTAGCCTTATTTATTGTTATGCAAAAATGTAAATGAAAGGGGTTTGTTTATACTCTACCAAATTTCCATTTTTGGAGTAAGACACCAGTGGAAAGAGGGGAGCTAGTCTGAAAACAAACCCCAATTCAATAAAGCTCATTTAAAATTTTAATTTGTGTTGGGGAAACCCACAGCCCTTAACTGTGGATGGGAAAGATGTTTCTCCTACTACTTATATTCTGTTAATGCTGCTCTCTCAAAGAGTATCATTCTTCTATAATCTATACAACTGTACTTTTCTAAGCATGTTTAAAGTCACAGAACTGATCTTGACTGAGGGAGAGGTGTTTCTCCAAGAGCTTTCCTATGACTATAGATTGTTGGAGAAAAGAGTTAGTGGAGGAAGATGGTGCATGTTACCTTGAAGTATTATAGAATATGTGGTGACATTTTAAAACTACATGTTTATGTTTTCCTAAATTATAAAAGCAATATTTTATATTGTACAAATTTTGAGAAATAAAGACACATAACAAACAATGAAGAGGTAACTGAGATATGTCAAAAAGTACTTTAAAGCTTCATCCATGGAATCTTAAGAGCCTCTCTCCTACTTCAAATGAGAAAGTCAAGAAGCATATCTTTTGACTAAACAATGGTAGAAAAAATACTAATTAAGTAATGTTTCAGCATTGCAATTTTGAAATGATTTGATGTTCTGCTCACGAGAAACTAGTTATATTTACTAACTTTATTTAGTCTTAATTTTTGCTGTAACTATAGCATGCCCATGGCAAATTTAAATTATCAGATTGATCAGACTATTCAGATCAATGAGTATTTTCATTAACCCAGATGGTGTTTCATTCAGAATGCACATCCCATCAGCAACACTTGCCATTAACCTTTCAACATGGGGTATTCAGACAGCTAGCATCAAGGAGTTAATGTTATGAAGCATCATCTAGCTATGAACAAATGGCTTTATTCCTTCTTTTATCTTGGGCAGTGTGAAAGTTTCCAGGGTTTCCTTGAAAAGATTTAGAAGTAATTGCTACGTTTTACTTGTGCAGATTAGATATACCAAAGGGCATTCCCCATGAGGGTCAAGTGTTGGGGAAAAGGCAAGCTTATTAATATAACTACAGATAGAATGCTAATAATGTGAGTGATTCCATAAATATGTTGGGGAAAGAATTCATCTTTATGCATGTAGTGCATAAAGTGGTCATTTTCCTAAAGACAAGAAGACTCAGTTATTTTAATTTACTTCCACAACTTCCCACTTAGTTGCTGATATTAAAATATAAATAGAAAATCACAGATTACTGAATAATAGTGACGGGCACAAAAATAGACCTCAGAAAATCATATGTTAATACTTTCTTTAGTTAAGAAAGCAGTAAAAATATTCTCAAGTGATAACCTATATTACAGTCCCAGATGCTCCTTTATAATCTTTTTTATTGAAGACATTGTGAGGGTTATAAACCTTCTAGATTGGTGCCTTATAATCCTTGCATAAGGCAGTTGTGATTAAAAACCAAGTGAAAAACTTACGAATAGCTCACAAAAGAATAACCAGTCTGTCTTAGTATTTTGTGTCTGTGTGTGTTTTAATGAGATACTGCTTTAGTGTACATGCCAGGAGTAAAGCTAACGCCATGAGAGAGGATAAAGTCATAGAAAGTGAGATTGGGAACCCGAAAAGGAAGAAAAGAATTTTGAGGATTGTTAGAGCTTCTCAAGAAATTGCTCATTTAGAGACAATAAAAATACTTTTAAGTATGGAAAAAATAAGTCTACTGAACCTCAAGTTCTATGATCAGGATCAGAAAATTCAGAATAGCAAGGTTAGTTTCAAGTGGTTTTAAAGATATCAGTATTAGAATGGACTGAGAAAGGAGATACATGTTGCAAAGAGAAATAATGAGTCTTTCTCAAGAATGAAAATAACTGAAAGAAATAGCTCTGGCTATAGACTAGAAATGAAAATAACAGTGAACTTTTTTAAGTACTGAAAATATCTATGAATGTTACTAACTTCTGAAACTCTTCCTGATTAACTCAGCACAGAAAATTCCCTCCCATTTTGAAATTCAATTGCTCAAACTGCTTCCATAGCAGTTCAGACTGCTAACATGTCTCCTATCAAATGTGGACAAAAAACCAAGCTTCATGATATATTTTAGGCTCAGAACCCATCAGAAGCATTTTACTGAGCCACTGTAGAGAGGAGACAAGCACAGCAAACCACTGTCTGAAACACCAGCAGTTACACTGAATACTTTTAATATAATGGTGACAAACTAAAGTCCTTCTAGGCAGAGAGGAGAAAACACAAAACGGTGAGTTCACTGCATGTTCATCTATGTTTTAAATGTTAATAATAAACATGTCTGAGTTATCATTATGTCCTGCATTAGCCATGTTTTATAAGCTTATAAAGCTTCCTAAAGAGTATTTCATTAACCTTGAAAGCCAATAAACCTAATGATTATGATTTATATATTTAAAAACATGAGAAAAACAAACTGTACACATCTGAGTTATCTCTTAAGACCTTGAGTGTTAAGAAACTTGAGAGAGGGTGCCTCATTAAAATGCACAGAGTATAGCAAAATCCAATTTGAATTAGATCTTTAATTTTAGCCCATCCTGTCCATGTAAAAAACAATAAAACAAAACACTTTTTTTTTGAGACAGAGTCTCACTCTTGCCTGGGCTAAGATAGTCCCAGACTGGTCAGGTGATTTCTGTTCCCTTAAGCCATACAGGGACCCATGTTCCTTATATCTTTTTGCTCCACCATTTTGTCTTCATATATGGTAGAAGCCAGTTCACTGACACATCTGCTTTCCAGTCTACAGGAAAGAGAAACATAAAGTCCAGTCCCAGGTATGAGGCTTTGTCATAAAGGAAATATCCAGGAAATTGCACACATCACTTCTTCGTACATCTCATTGGTCTGATCAATTACGTGGTCACATCCAGCTGTAAGAGAAGCTAAGAAATAAAGTCTGTAACTGGGTAGCCATGTGTTCAACTAAAACTCTAGGGGCTATATTACCAAAATGAAGAAGGGACTAATAGACACTGGGAGGCATTTTTGTGGACTCCGCCTCAATAGGTTATTAGCCAAGGTTTGGAGATGACATATTAAGCTCAAAAAAGACAAAGGACAGGGTCTGTTCAAGAGCATCACAACCTATATGTAACAGTGGTCCCTTACATTGAATAAGCTGATGGGGGCATTTCAATACCCTTCATTACCACCCTTTCTTTCTTTCCTACTTCCTCCTCCTTTTCATATTCTTATTCGTCCCTCTTTGTTTTTTCTTTCTTGTTTCAACCGCTTATGATACTGAAGTCTGAAGAATTTACTGATTGCTGAGCAAAGATAAATACCTTCTCTATGCATTTTTCAATATACTTGGAGGCTGAAAATGTAATAATTTGCTTTAAAAATGTGAGACTCTGGAAGGATGAGAATGCACCATAAGAGTTAAAGGAATCAAGGAAGGATTTGGTACAGTGACTATGCAATTAAAAGAGCAAAAATAAAGGAGATGTCTTCTCAAGATGCAATCACAAAAATTTGAGGATGGCAAGGCCTCTGCAATAAAAGCCTAAAAATGTCTGCATTACAAAAAAATGTCCACTTTGTGAATGACTTGAAACAATCTTAGAAATGAGTAAAATTATAAGCAGCTCTGATGTCTTTGTCAAAGAGAAAATCACAAGGCACTTCTTCCATCCACTCTTCAACTCAAGGGCAAAAATGACCCTACTTCCTGTGCTTCATTATCATCAAGAGTTTCTAAGTAACCCTTTTGAGCAAATCTGCCTCCTGGCAGTTACCAATTTCCACTGTGCAATCATCATTTTCCCACATCTGTTATGTAATACCTATCTTCTCAACATCACAACTTCACAACAGGGAGGGTGAGTGGATGGTCAGTGTCTGGTCATTTCCTACTGAAGAACAAGCCCAGCAGAACATCACAACATCACAACTTCCCAGGAATGAGGTCATCAGGTGGCATTGGGTGTTAGTTAACAAAAGTTTGATGTGTCCCCCTCTTCAGGCTGGTGTACACTGATTGTTCCAGATTCCACGAACTTTTGTTTCATGCAGATAGAGAGCAGTCATCAAGAGCTAAAATTTGAGTCCCTTACAAGAATCTTTGAAGCATTCACACATAATGTGGTAATAATATCCCCATTTTCATGCCCTTTTCCTTCAAGTGCATGAGACTTCCTTTCCATTCTGGAGGAGTGCTGCCAATGCCTCTCTTCATTTCATTAATGGGGAAATGTCCCTGACAACTTATTCAAAGTTCAATGTGCAGCCTCCTGGTCCCTGAAAGGCATAACTTGGCCTAGCTTGATGCATATACTACAAGTCATCACTTTACAGAAGTTTGTCCTGTAATAATAATAATTGCAAACAATTAGTGAGCAGTCACTCACCATGGGTACTATGAATGTACATTAACTCAATTAACTCCAAGTTATTTGTGGTTACTGAAATCATCTTACTATCTATTGATCAGCCAAATGAGTTGTTTTGTTATTAAAAGTGACAGAGATATGTACTAAGGCAGAATAAACTCCATTTTCATAAAGAAATCCAACATTGCAGCTGAATTATAGTTAGCAAATGTAAAAGTACATACCTTGCTTTTGTCTTGTGATTTTATTCCCTTGGAATTTGAGCAGATATTGTTATATATTGCAGCAATAACATCCTCAACTATGAGCCTAATATAACCTATCCCTTCCACTACCTTGCTTTCTTTTAGAGATCTTATATAAATCTCAGATTTCAAGAGACTATCTGTGGTTTGATACTGGCAACTATTACCTGCCATGGGTCCTAATACTTATTTGGATAAAATGTCTTGAGGAAATTTCGAGGGAATTTTCTTTATGTCTGTGTGTGTGTGTGTGTGTGTGTGTGTGTGTCTGTCTGTCTGTCTGTCTGTCTGAGAGAGGAAAGAGAGAAAGAGAGAGACAGAGAGAGATTTTTCTGGGTTTCTTCTCCTGAAAGAGGATCCATTCAGTGTAACTAATGACAAAAGATAAATATGTTTTGTAAACCACTTTGCTTTGTCTAAAATGGGAAGTCTTTGGCAAAACATTTATCTTTACCATGACCGTAGAGTAATTTTAATATACATGATTAATGATGCAAATGAAATTAAAATCCCCCTACTATTCAACGTCTTATTTAAGAACAAAATGCTCACTATTTCCTAATTGCAATGAGTAAGATCTCTGGCTGCTGATGCTTTTTAATTAGGGGAAAACTTTCCTTTTAATTAAAAAAAGGAGCTTTTTATTTTTCAATAAGTTAGAGAGTGTCCTCTAGTGGAGGGAGACTCTGATCTCAGCATTTTAGAAATGGCTAAATGATACTAAATTAAAAGAAGTTTGCACTAAACAACAAATATCAGCACTTGGCCAATTAGAATCCACTGGTTGAAGGAAAAATGTATTATTTTTCCTCTAAGACCCCCCTCACATTGTGGCCTAGTTGAAAGCCTACAGTGTGACAAGCTTTGTTCTTTAGATAGCAAATGATTTTTTATGATCAATTTTAGAGTGCTTCCTTCTGAACCTGGTAAGATTGAGCTGACGGTGCACCTTTCTGCCAAAAAAGGTGGCAGAAGCATTTAGTGCAATTTACTGTAGCTTTTACACATATCAGCTTGAGGCACCAAGAATACCATTAACTTCAGTACTCCAGCCCTGGCTGACTGATATATTTGATCTGTGCAGATCCCTAGGCCATGGCTTAAATCTGTCTGTTATTATTTGAAGGAAAACAAAGAAACAAAATTGAGAGGAAAATTAATGTCTCTCTCTCTCTCTTCTCTGTAACTTTTGGAATTCTAATGTTAATTTCCTATATTTCTGGTTAAGTTCAGTAAACAGTATTAGCGCTATCACTTGTGTATCAGAGATGAGAAGTAGAGGAGTTTTTTCAATATCTAAATGGAAGAGGCTGAGGAAGAGCTGTGGTGCTCAGCTGTCTGAATCACAGGCTAGGATAGCCTTATCAGAAATTGCATGTTACAGCAATTTAGAGACCCAAAGAAAAGATGGATAGTTGTTCTTGATAACAAGTTAAATAGCTTGGAAGTAACCAGAATAAAGATAAGATTTTACTGCTGACTTTTATATTTGAAAGAAGAAAGAGGAATAAGGAGAGTATTCATAAAATCCTTCAGTAATACAACAAATGTCAGAATCATATTATGTGTGTATTAGCACTGCTTATTTTAATCACAATAAGCAATGAGGAAAGCATCATACTCCTTTTAACAAACAATTTTTGGAAACATGTACAGGCATGACTTTCACATAGATAGAAGAATGAACACATGTTAAAGAAATTTTACTCATATGATATGAAGGAACTAAGCAGATGTTATGACTGGTTCAAAGGAAAAGTCAAAACAACAGATTTATATGGAGTATAGAAATTGAATGTTCTGACTCGGGGGGTGGGGGGGGAATGGGGGTGGGGGAGGGGATGGGGGTATGACTACATGATGAGTGCCATGCGCACTGTCTGGGGAATGGACACGCTTGAAGTTCTGCCTGGGGGGGGATGGGCGGGACATGGGCAGTGTATGTGGCCTGAACTTTTGTACCCCCCATGATGATAAGCTGAAATAAAAAAAATTAAAAGGTATATAATTTGGTTTACAAATCAAATCGATCTTTCCCATGTTTGTAGAACTTGCTATTTTGTCACCAAATGTTGCTACAACTGGAAAGGTAAGTCTTTACTGGTTTAACCAGGTGCAATACATCTAACATGAAATAAATGTAAAGTAAATGTATGCAAATGTGATAATATTGGGAATTTATGGCAAAAAAATGGAGTGGGTGCCAGGAGATCCTAAAATATATACTTTTTTGCTCTAGAAAAAAAAAAAAAGAAAAAGAAATGTTGAGATGAATTGTAAATGGAGAAAACAAAATTTTCCCTAGGTTGGAGGGGGGATAGGAGAGATGAGTCAATTAAATCATTATCAGACAAGAGAGAATTTACACACTTATCACTGTCCTACACTTTAGAGTCAAAAATAGCTCAAAGCCAGTAAAAGAGCAAGAATCCAATAACGCAGAAAGGTGTGCCATAGACCATTGAAGTAGTTTTCCACTGAAACACAATTTTTATTCCTGCATTTTTTTTTGCAAAGAAAATATGTCTTTGTAGCTTGGATTGGGTCATTAGTAACCCAGTTGTACATCCTACTTCTTATCTACACCAGCTACCTCTCTACCTGCCGCTGTCATTACTGAGAACGCTCTTTCTCTTTCCTCTTTCCAGCCTCCCCAGTCCTTGCTTCCTGCTTATAGGCCTCACCCTAATGTTTTTCAGTTTTGTTGCTTTTCTGAGCCCCAGTTCCACTTTAAACAAATTCCAAGGTAAAAACAAATTGTTCCCCTAACCACTTCCATGAAAATCACCTGAGGGTGCTTGTTAAAAATTCAAATCCCTGGAATACTCCAGACTTGCCAAATCAAAATCTGATGGGAAGTGGAGGTGAGTTTTTTGACAAGTTTGGAACTCGCTGGCTTAAGTAAGATAAGAAAATGTTACATCTGGAGCTACATCTGAGGTACATGACATTGTAGAATATATGAGAGTATACAATAAAAACAGGTATGAAAGTTAATGGAAATTTGCAGGAAACAAAGTTAATGGTAGCATTAGTGATTACAATAATAATAACCTTCCCTAGAGTTTCATTAAAATCTGGCTATCATTATTTTCATGTTGAATATCTGGAATATCAATCTATTAATGCCCATTCTAGACACTATGTTAAGTGTTTTTTTCTATTGTTTTTCCTTTTTAATTGAAAACATACCCAGACACATATTAGATAACAACTATAATCAGGAAAAATCCACAATCATTCTGTTTTCATTTTCTTTGTATTGTTTTCCATTCTACTGAAATACCATTACCAAAAACTCAGCACTCTCCCGAAGGCCACATCAGAAGAATGAGGACAAGTGGTTAGAGAAGGAAAGAGAAGTTTAATAATTTGCTGGCAAATGAGAAGGTTGGCAGACTCCCCTCTTAAGTACTAACTCCTGCCTCTGAGCAGGAATACAGAGCTTTTAAAGGAGAGGTTTTCAGTTTCATGCTATTGCTGTTCATCTATAGTTTATGGTTGTAATTCATCCCATCTTTGACTAAAACAATCTCGTGACCTCCACCCAGACAATTCCCTTGAGCCACCTCCTATAGTGCAAAGAACAAAGGACACTCTCCTGCCCCTCCCAACCACTGTCCTGAGGCAGGGATGCAGATTTTAATTCCGAGAAGGAGTGGGGGAGGTTTTAGAGAGACAAAAAACATTTTTACCTGAAAACCTCCCTTTTTCACGCCATTCCCCCTGTTACAGTATTATCAATTATATATTCAAATCTTTCCATCTTGAAAGTTCTTGTTATTTCTAGACTCCAATTCTAAGAAATTATTTTTCCTCCACAGATTTATAAAATATGTATCTTCTCCCAAATATTTGTTTTATAATAATTTTAACTCTAATAAACCCCACATTTATTTTGTTATATGAAACTAATTTTTGTTTCCAGATCATAATTCAATTCTGATAACGCATTGCCTGGAGTTAAATCTGGTCCCATTTCTAAGCACTACAACTGATTTCAAAGAGCTATATCCTGCCTGCAGGACAAACATGATGCTGTTTTTATCATTGTTTTATAAACACATTCTTCTCTTTATTTGAACCAACAACATACTGTCTAGTCCTATCATCATTATAGTTCTTTAGGGTAGTTGTTGACAATATCCATCTCCTTAAATTTCTAAATAAATATAGAATTGTTGAGTTCTACATCTTATTGGACTTTTGTTAACAATAACACTACATCTAAAATATAACTTGAAAATGGACTTGTTTGTTTATATCTTGGTAAATTGTGTAGATTGTGTAAATAGGATGCCTATTTTCTAATTAGTAACTGTGGAAATCATGTATGATATTGATTTTTAGGTATCATAGACCATAACTAACTACAGGGTTTTCTTCTTGAGGCTGGTGAAACCATGATGAAAATTGGTGTCTCTTAGAGAATAAAATTAAAGAAAAAATGACTTTAAATCACATTAACTATAGTTAGAATAAAAGTACATTAAATTGCTACAAATTATATAGTTTAATTTAAAAAAAAAACTCCAATTTGCTAGACTTACAAACTTACCCCATTAAAGAAACTTTTTTCTTCTCAATTGTCTTTGTCAAGTATTTATTATTGCAGGGTCACAGTTGCTGAGGTAGATCCTCCTACAATTTCATATTAGGCACATAGTGTGTCACTTTAAAATTTCATAAGCAAGCTTTTAATAATTTTAGAATTTATGCCCTTTAGAACAACATTCTATCTTGGTTTTGTTTAGCATATTCTGGCTCTTTTGAATTTCCTAGGGGTATGTGTTCTGTACCTGAAGTTCTATCCAAATATATTGAAAGAGTAGAGAGCCCCTTCTTTAAGCATTACCACATAGACTCCACTTGTCCTACAGGATGGTTAGTCTTATTTTTGACATGAATATTTCTTGAAAAGGCAGCCAATCTTTTAGAAGAGGTTCTATTTCAGTTGAGACTTAATTGATGAGGAGTGTACTAGGTGGAAATGAGAATCTAAAGCAAAGAATATAGTGATAAGCATGAGAATATTAAATGAATCATGAATGGGCAACTCCTGAAATTCAAATGCTAAAAGCCTGTTCTATAATTGGCATATCCTACATCCTCAGCCCAAGGTACATAGTTGCACCATTTGTATTTTCCTAGTTATTGTCATTATTCATTCTCCCATCCAAGTACTAACCAGGCCCAACCCTGCTTAGCTTCATGAGATCAAATGAGATCGGGTGCGTTCAGGGTGGTATGGCCATAGGCTCATTATTTCTTCTTATTTGCCCTTATTGGGTAAACGTGCATCCCCTCTCCCTAAACCCCACCCTGCCCCATGAATTTCTATCAACTCCTGATTCTTATTTGGGGGGAAAGGATGCAAGTCCTTCATTCCTGCTTTCAAACATAAGGTAATACACGCTTGGTCTCCAGTGTGACCACTCTCTGACACACGTGTGATTAATCACCATTTTCCAGATGAAAACTATTGGTGGACCAGTTTTTCTTGACAACACTTAGGCGTTTGGGTAGAGTCCCAGGTGTAAGCTTGATTTCACCTGGCTTGTTTTCAGGATTGACTCCACTGGGCTCCTATTATCTTGCCTGCTAGCAGAGCTATGCATAAGAAAGGGAGTAGTGCCTTTTGCTCAGCCACACAAATTGGCACAATTAAGAGAAACCACTGAAAAATCTCTTCACAGAACAAAACACTGCTCATATTGACTTTCTGTCCTGCCTATATTGGGAAGCAGCAGGCAGCTCCCCAATCTCTCTCTACCTCTCTCTCTCTGTGTGTGAGACACACATGCAGTGATACATATAAATTATAAAAGTAAAAAATATATATATTTTCTTAACAGGCTTCCTATTTAATCTCTGCTTTAAGAGGGTCCCTATGACCACATTGATAAAAAAGCATAATGATCTGTAGTCATCGCTACCACCTATTCTGTAACCCTTTAAGAAATTAAGTGGAAATAATCCAGTCTTTGCAGTAACTATTGCTCATGTGATCCCAGAGTTTTGTAACATTCTCTATCCTGCTTGATTCTGTCTGATCCAATCCCAGGTTAGAAAATGCAGTAAGAGTAATTTTTTCGGAAGGAAGATGTGATTATATCAGTCTCCTATTTGAAACCTTTCCCCAGCTTCCCATTGCCTTTAAATAAAAGTCTCAAATCTTCTACATGGCCTGCATAGAAGAATAGGATTCCTACTGCTCTGGCCTCATCAGGACTCTATTCTCCCCCTAATCTTCCCTTTACCTCCCTCTGCCCCATGTATACTTTAGCTTTAGACACTCCAATGTTATTTATTTTCCCTAAAGTTCTCTGGTTTTCTCTCACTCATGCTGTTTCCTCTCTGCCTGGAGTGCTTTTCTATTCTTCCCTCCACCCTCTTCTATTCCTTCCATGAATTCCACTCTCTGACCCACAGCAAGCCCAACCTAATTCTGGATAGACTTCCCCTAAGTGCTCCCATAGCACCACAGGATACACTCAGTTCTGGATATCGAGTCAAGGTGGGTTGTAAGAGACCAGGAGAGCCAAGATGACTGAGAAAGCAAATCACTTCTTCCAGGGGTGCAGGAGCCATTTCCTAGATGTGGCAGCACAAGGCCTGTAAGTGAGATAAATGAACAATTAAGGAAACCAGGTCAGTTGGTCTGGGAAAGAAGAAGGGTGCTGTGAGAGACTAATTCAGGTCCCAAACGAGAGTTTCACTGGCCTCTCTGCTAAGGAATGTCAGACTGATTTGCTAATGGTGTGATCATTATTAAGTCCTCATATTTAGTAAAATTGTAATGGAAAATTAGGCAATCCCTGAGATTTCCACTTATGAGTTCTAAGCATTAAGTCCCACCTAAAAACTAAAACTTGGTCTCTTAAAAGACAGATTATATAGATTATTGATACATACATTTTTAAATTCTGTAATATATCTTGATTCTGTTAGCATGTATGTAAATCATCATACTATGTAGTATTTTGAGACTTACTCTTAAATTCATGATTACCTTGGCACTTGGGACTATAACAAGTAGTCCAGTTGCATAAAATCTAGTGTTCTTACAACAATGTAAACACAAAGAATATTTGATTTAAAATTGTTTTGTAATGTTAGTTGACACTTTTCATAGAAATCTGCAGTTGATCTGGGAAAGAAGGGTGATAGGAGAGAGTAATTTAGGTCCCAATGAGGATTTCATTGGCCTCCCTGCTAAAAGAATGACAGGCTGAGTTGCTAATGGTGTGATCATTATTTGTAAGTCCTCATATTTAGTAAAATCATAATGGAAAATTAGGCAATTCCTGTACATTAAAATTGACATTCATTTATCTATTTTGTGATGTAAGTATTCTCTAAAGAAGAGAAGAATTCCATATTAAAATATTTAGAGGCCGGGCGCGGTGGCTCACGCCTGTAATCCTAGCACTCTGGGAGGCTGAGGCGGGTGGATTGCTCAAGGTCAGGAGTTCGAGACCAGCCTGAGCGAGACCCCGTCTCTACTAAAAATAGAAAGACATTATATGGACAACTAAAAATCTATATAGAAAAAATTAGCCGGGCATAGTGGCGCATGCCTGTAGTCCCAGCTACTCGGGAGGCTGAGGCAGTAGGATCGCTTAAGCCGAGGAGTCTGAGGTTGCTGTGAGCTAAGCTGACGCCACGGCACTCACTCTAGCCTGGGCAACAAAGTGAGACTCTGTCTCAACAAAAAAATAAAAAATAAAAAATAAAAAAATAAAAAAAAAAAATAAAATAAAATATTTAGAAAACATTTATATACAAAAACTAATAATAAATGAACCTCCTTGGAGCCTCCTTTGCCTCTTAAAAGCTTGTAGACATTTTCTGGACTTGCCTTATATGATCACTGATGATAACTGTTACATATAGAATCAAAGTCTATGAGAAATCTCTTAGAGAACATGGAGACCTGAGCAAAGGTAAAATAAATGCAGAAGGATATATCATGCCATCTTAGAAATATTAGAAGAGTAAGACTTTTTAAATGAATTATTCTTAGACAATGGACATAATTAAGGGAATAAGATTAATTTTATCCAATAAAAACTTTCTTGTGGAACATATAGAATTGAGTTTATAGATACCCATGTCTGGGCTTAGAAAGAATGCATCTAAGTGCATTCTGATTTTCTCTGTGTTTATATTGTGGAATCACTCATAAGCACAATTTTGGGAGACATTTACTGTTAACTCATAGCTTAGCTCTGAGGCTTTCAGTCCTTGGAAACCTTCTTCCTTGTGCCTTAAAGTCATACGGTTGTCAGGACCCTCTAGTAATATTTTCAAGACTTTATGGCCTCAGCTAATTTTTGAGAAAGTTTATTTACTTCAGATGCCAGCAAAGGTGTTGCTAGGCCTAGTTTTCAGCCCTCAAGTGGTTCCCATCCCTGAGAATTCCCTTCCCCCAATCCAAGCTGGAGGAGGCCTTTACAGGATCCCATCTCACCCCCCCCAATTTCTGGCTCTACTTGGAGGTAGCAAGATCTTTCATATATACTGGAATATTTCAGTTCTCTAATGCTTGCTGAGGCTTTGGTAAACCAGGTGTATGTAAAATGGCATAAACAGTCCTGAAATAAACCTTACCTTCTGCAGACATTAAATTCAATTCCACCTTTTAGTGAGGGACTTCAGCTTACCTTATTAAGTAATTGACCAATCTGTATTCACCATTCTAGAATGTTCTCCCTTAAGTAACATATTGAAAGAATCTAATCTCCATAGTAGGAGCATTGATTTTACCTGTAATGAAAACCCCAAATATTTATCATAAATTTTTCATTTATTTTTAATGTGCTTTTCTACTTGAGTATGTGTTAGTTTCTTTAATTAAAATATTATTCCTTATGAAGTGAAAATATTTTAACAACATTTTCTTGGGATTTAGGACTTATAGTTCCTTTTTTCTCCAGCCAAAGCTTTTGCTCCCTTTCTATTTTTCAATTTTAAGACTGAGAAACACCTTCTTCCTGCCCTGTAAAACCTTATAATTATCAACATTGTCCACCCTCTGATATCATGCTTTGAGAAGGGCACATTACCTCCGTGGTGTCCTTCCCAATCATCCATAACCTCAATCTAATCATGAGAAAACATCAGGTAAACCAAATTGGAAGAACACTCCATAAAATAACTGACCAGTCCACTTCAAAATTTTATAAGTAACTCTCATTCCATTAAACAAGCCATGCTGTCAAAAATCACACATTCTATAAATTTGACAAAGACTGAAAATACCTGAAAAATTATTCTTTTAGAAACATGTTTCATTAAATCAGCAAAGTGATCAAAATGTTACCTGCCAGTAACATTTTGCCTAAAATAAGTGTGTACAAACAGTTTTATAACACATTGCCATCACTTCTCTCTACAGGCGACTCAGCTAATCTAACCTGCAGAGCTTTCTTTGGATACAGTGGAGATGTCAGCCCTTTAATTTACTGGATGAAAGGAGAGAAGTTTATTGAAGATCTTGATGAAAATCGAGTTTGGGAAAGTGACATTAGGTAAAATATTTTTTTGCTTTTAATTTATGTAGTCAAAATTAATGTTTGCTCTGTTAGCAAGTAGAAAGTGAGCTAAAATAAAAGGGTTTATTTTGGTTTACCATAATCAAAATAAAAATACTACACTATTTAATAGCAAAGAAGCAAAACATTGTTAAGAGACAATGAAATTGCAAAACATGAATGCCATTTGCAAAGAATTTAATAGAAATCAAAAGGAGTGTTTTATTAAGGAATATACTGAGTGTGAGACCGAAATACCAGAAAATACAGAAAACATGTTAATGAACCTTTTGTTTGTAAGAGTTTTTTTTAAAGTGTTGACAGAAAGCGTAAACAAAGTATGAGGACTCAACCAAACAACAACCTCTGTCATTTCCTGTTTTTACGTATTTGAGCCACCAATTAGAATATAAAGCACTGATGAGAATGACAAAGGATATACAAAATGTTTTAATCACCTTTCTTAGTCTGACTTTAAGGTCTAAATATTTATTGAATGGGAATGACACCAAGAAAATAACCATTTAAAAATACTATCTATTTTGAAGGCATAATTTTTAAGCCTATTTTTAAAATGTATTTATTTATTTATTCATTTACTTTTGAGTATCAAGGTATTCAATGCTGACTAAAATTACGCTTGGGTATAGATACTTACTTTTAATCACAATATAAATAAGCACCTTAGTTAATAATATTAACTAAGTTATAACCAAATCAAAATGATGATCATTTCTAGACATCCTCCCATCCAAAGGTTTCATCTTCTGAGTATATACGAGCATTTTAATCATGATTGCCCTATGTAAATGTCAAAGCTTTTAAAAATTTATCAAAAGTTTAAGAGAAAATTTTTCAATAGAAAATAAAAACATATAAAACTGTTACATAAAGTTATTTCTCTTGGGATCTTCTTTCTGGCAACAAATACACAAGAATATTGCACTCTACAGTGCCCCAATTGGATTCTGGAAGGCCTAACTGGGCAATTCTCCAATATGTATTAATACTAAAATGGTCCTCTGCCATTTTTATATTTAAAACTTCACTCTTATCTTTTACCCATATTCCTTGAAATGCTAAAATTAAATAAAGACCTCCTAATTTTTACCCCCTCTGGTTTAGTGTGTGCTCAGGGAAGGTTCTAGAAAGGTATTTTTCTTTAATTCTGCATTAGGAAATGTTGCATGGAGATGAGTTACCATACAGGTGGGAGGGTGGAAGCATAAAGATTGAGGGCGGGGGGGAAAGGGAGCCCTAGTTTGGAGAAGTTTTCCATTTGCTCTAAGAAATTGGTAAATTTTTTGACAGTGAGGTTAGTGGATGTTTAGCATTAATTATAAATGGCATACTTAAACACTTTACAAGAACATTTAGTCTACAGTTGTACAATTCCATATTTCTTTAAAAATAAGCACTTTGTATCATTAACAAAAGTCAGGCTAGAGATTTCAACTGAAATGTCAAAATAGCTCAGAAATTTTCTTTTCTTTCTTTTTTTAAAAAAATTAACTTGATATGTAATTAGGCCTCCAGCCTAAGGCATTAGAATTTCTTATCTCACCTTTAAATGATATTTCTTCTTAAAGGGAAAGGATTTGTAAACTTATTCTTCAAGGTCTCCCTCACCTCTGTATTATGACAATGTGATTGTCCTGCTAAGAGAGATAATTAACTGCAACTTCATTAGCATCCACAAAGACAAGCTTCCTCATTAGAAGTGAAGAAGAAAAGGACATGATATAATTTAATTAACAAAGCAGCAATCCATAGCCAAATTTGAAGCACAGATTCTGTAGGTATAATATTTTCACATCAGATTCAGATTCATCTACATTTCTTTCTTTTCCATGTATGTGTATGTTTGTGTGTGTGCATGTGTGTATGTGTGTGTGTGTGTGTGTGTGTTTTGTTTTCTTGCTTTATATTTTAGAATTCTTAAGGAGCATCTTGGGGAACAGGAAGTTTCCATCTCATTAATTGTGGACTCTGTGGAAGAAGGTGACTTGGGAAATTACTCCTGTTATGTTGAAAATGGAAATGGACGTAGACATGCCAGCGTTCTCCTTCATAAACGGGGTGAGTGTAACCTTCTAAGCTTGAGTGGTCAACTGAACGTACAATGGGAGGGAAATCATTGGGAACCAAGAAACAAATTAAATTTTGGTTTTTTACACAAAGTTATCCTAAATAAAATAATCACATTAGCATTAGTGCCATCAAGGCAGACAGCGCAGTGGATGGGTGACTAGCTCAGGCTCTAGAGTCAAATTTGGATTCCTTGCTGTGCTTTATTACCAACTGTAAAGGCTTAGACAAAGCATTTAACTTCCTTAAGCTTCATTTTCTTGATATATAGAATGGGGAAAATAATAGTATCAACTCTTCAGCGTGCTATAATGATAAAAGAAGATAATAAATGGGAAGGGCTTGACATAGAGCCTAGACACAGAAAATATTTAGTTAAATGCTATCTATTATTATTAGAGATAGGTCTTAGGTTCTTTAACATAATCTAAGTGGTTTTAAGTCAAAGATTGTGTTCCTTATAGGAAGGCTGGTCCTTTAGTGAAAGAACTATGTCTGATGAATTCCTTATCACAGTACTTCTTAACATTTTTTTTTCTGACTTGGATAAATTTTACATGCATAATATCCTCCCATGATTAATAATAATTCATTATAAGAAAGATAGGTTGTGGTTGAGTACAGTGTCTGCTGCAGTAACTCTGACTCCACAGCAGCCCCATCACCTTATGCATGGGGCTAAAATATAGGTAAATGTATATTGAATGATTTGAAATAAGATAGCCTTGTAAAATGGGAGCCTTGCCTTTTAGATAGCAAAATTTTTCCTATCTAAAATTTTTCCTATCTAATTTTTCCTATCTAATTTCCTATATAATTTTTCCTATCAAAATTTTTCCAAAAACTTTCTAGTCTTTGGAACAAGTACACTTGATGTTCCCTTACTCAGCACATTTACAACAATTTTAATTTCAAAGCACATGTTTAATCCTAGACTCTTTGAGGTTTGAAAAGAAAGGGAACATTGAAGACTGCTCCTCTTACTTGATTGAGCAATAGATTCCCTTTGAATAATGTTACTGAAAGCTATTAAGACAGACACCACTGTTGTCAAGGTGACTATAATATTAAAATAGTCTACTTTTTTGGGATGTGAGTCAAGGAGAAAGGTAAGCAGCAGCTAGAAATATAATTGTTTCTTTCTATAGTTTAATTTATAGTCAATCAATGAAGGGATCTGAGCAGAATTATCATGCATATACAAGGACAGAAATAGCTTCTCAGGGTTAGAAACAACATAAATGTTTTGTAATTGAACTACTTATACTTCAGTAATATTAATATCTTCCCAAGTGGCCTATCAGCCTATATTAGATCACAATCCCTCTTACAGAAGCAAAAATCTGTTAGAAAGCATCCCTATTTCACTGTCTGTCTATCCATTGGCCCTAGTTCTACACTTTTAATTATTCTTCCCCAAGACAGCCCTTCTTCAAATGTTTGATGATAGTCACCATGACCCTGCTGTACCTTTACTTTGCCAGACTCAACCTCTTTAGCTCCCTTTATTCATTCTTCATTTGTAAGAATGAAATCCTTTCACCATTTTGGTCACTCTCTTGAATATGGTCTAATTAAAGAGTTTGAATTATTGCTCAAGAATGGAGGTACAAGAGAGAAGCCATAGGGCACATTTAAAAATCTGTTGGATTGAACAACATATATTTCTCTTTGGGGCAAGGTAGGGTGACAGTTTAGCAATCATAAGGAGAGAGGAAGGAAAATGAATTGTATTTAAGGATAAAGCTATTAAATCTCTGTTTTTGCAGAGAGGAACACAGCCAGGAAGGGTCAAACACACCCCAGGCTATTTTTAGCATGTGTAGCTTAAGGTTAAGTTGCCCAAAGCTACAAAAGCTTCCAGTTCTAGAAAAGTAAATGATTGAGGAATGAAGGGCATTATTTGAAAAAGCTTTTCCAGTAATATCTGATTCCCTAAACATGAAAAAGAAAATTGTGGCCAATGTTAGAGTGCTCTTCAATACTTAAGTCTATCACAGTGTTTTTCAAATATCTATTTATGTCAATAGCATTTTATTCTTAGAAAATAAAAGCATTAAGAAGCCAAAAAGAGTCCTTCTAGGTCATATACTCCAGAAGTCCCTCTTAAAGTGAATGTGTGCCTTCCTTTTAAGGGAGCTGCAACAAGTGAGTCATCAATTCACAAAGACATCAATGAATACACTCTCCTGCTCTTGAGGGGCTCTTAATTGTGTGGATTGATCTATTCCCCCCATATCTTGGGGATAAAGAAAGGACTTTGGTCAACATAAGACATAATCGCAACTTCACCAGCCCTTCAAGGTTCAGAAGAGCAGGACACAGCATATGTGAGCCAATAGGTTTGGATCTTTGATCGTAAGGTCCCTGAAAAAGTCAAATTTCTGTCATGCTAGCAATTATATAATTTTCAGATGAGTTGCTATATTACTCAGAAGACTAAGACTCAGATAAGGAATTGGAAGCTGTCACTGTTAATGATATTTTTCTGCCATTGACTCATAAATTCCTTAACTTATAGGCCTTCAAAGTCTCCCTTTTTCAAATCTCCCTAGAGAGACATATTAAAACATTTGTTGAATACAGATCTTGTACACCACAAACTATCATTTCTTCTGACAGGCAAACTTTCCAGGACATACCTTTGCCAAAGTTATCTAAGCGTTTTTTCCTCCACTGTTACTGCTTGTTCAGTATTGTTGACATAATAAAATGATTTCAGAGCCCTCCAATGGGTGGCATGGATTCTTTGAAACATCATTCTCATATATCAAATGAGTCTCCCTTAATGCCAAGGGGATAGTATAATAAATAATTCAGCTGTGTTTGAGCTAGGCTACATTCTGGATCTGCCTTTTATCTTTATAAAAGAATCACAATTGTGTGAAATCCTGTTGAAAATCTATAAAGAAATTTGACCATAGAAAAATCTTGCTTGAGAACATACAAAGTTATCAATTCCTGCAGCCAGAGAAGGAATTTGGATAGTTAGAATCTTGTCAGACATACAATATAGATATATTTCGCTTACTATACAGAACATTAGACTATGCAATGAAAGGGAGATGAAGAATGAAGGGACAAAACCCCTGAGCCATACTGGTCTATGACTGCCCTGCTCCTTACCCCTTACTCTCACCAGCAGCTTCTTTTTAGTCCTCTTCGCCAGTCCCTGGCCTGGCATGCTTGAGAGTTAGATCCTGGCTTCAAAAAGAAACAAAGTAAAGGGGTGACAATCTAGTTACTGGGTTATTTCTTGTTTTGCTATTATTTCTCATACTTAATTGAATTCCGTGTCTGAGTCTCTCAATCTTTTACCCAGATGCATTTGCTTGGGTTTCTAATTACTACTGCCTGCCTCAACAAGTATTAGACACTGACCTTCTGTTTTCCTCCCAAACTCTGACCTTTCCTATTCTTTCCACTTTCTATTAATACATTTTCCATTTCTCTGACACACACAGTACTTCAGATGGATACCCACAAGCATTGTGCTCTGGCCTCAGACTTAGCTACTCTTGTACTCATCAGGCAGACCTAAATTCCTTCTTCACTCTCTGTGTCTTCTGTCCATCCTCTCACTCGCAATGGCTGAGTGTGGACATGTTTACTATCTGAAGCATAGCACTTTAATGGCTAAGGGCATAGACTTAGGAATAAGGCCGACTGTGTTCAAGACTCAACTCTGTTCTTGCTAACTGTGCTATCTTGGGCAAATTCCTTACTGTAAGCCTCAAATTTCTCTTCTGTAAAATGGGAATAATATAGTAAGACCTATCACATAGAGCAGCTGTGAGGATTAAATGAACTCATGTCTGTCAATACTTATCACAGTGTCTGACACATACTTGGCACCTAATAAATGTTAACAAGATATTACAATATTTCTCTGCTCCAACTATGTGTTATTCTGGGTAATGAAGGATATAGCAATTGCATGTTCCATTAAAAATTCCCTAAATTTCTAATTTATCTTTCCTTAAAATGGTCAGCTTTATTTCCTGCAATTTTGTCCATTGATTCTGAATTTGACCTAGATTTACTGTCCTTTGAATGTACTGTCCTAAAGAAGCACTTTATTTATTCATGCATTTAATGATGATTAAGAACCTACTATGTGCCTGGCATTGTGCTAGCCACTCATAAAATTAAATGAACAGGAAATAAGGAACAATATAATTTGGAATGCTATGATCTACTTTTTAAATTACACTGGTATTAAATATTCTTCATGTAGAATTGTGCTTCCTAGTGAATGTTTGACTTTGCAACTGTCACATTAAGGATGTTCATTAGCAATTCTGCTCTGAGGTTATGTTTACTTATATTGATTACACAAATATGGCAATTCATCACAAAATACTTTGGGAACTGGCAAAGTATCTATCTGAGAGACTTAGCACTAGTTAATAATGATAAGCATCTAGGTTTTCTCTGTTCTGCCTAAAACCCATTTTACTTCCCGTGTGCACTCTTTCTCTCCCTCCAAAGAATGTAATCGATAGGAATTAGACTTGCTCAATAAACTCCCTAGTCCTCAAAATATCTTTAGTAATGTAATTAAGTGCACATCATTTAGGGTGCATTGTTTTAAAGCCAGATGAATTTAGACCCAGTGGACTCCTTAACCCTTATTGTAATGAATCATCTTTGTAATATGTGCCCCTATTCTTGTTGGTATTTTCCCAGTGCATTTATTTACTGAGAGATACAGTAAGATCATGGAACTGTGTAAACCTCTCTTGGAACTGACCATTTGACATCTTTGACCATTGATTTCAGAATATGTAACAGCCAAACCTGACTTAGATATTAAAAGTTCCTACTTCTCTATAAGGCAGCATCTCCCTAGAAAGACAATGACTAAAGGCTGAGTTGGTCTCCATGAAAAAATCACTTTTACTGAGTCTTAGCTTATGCAATACCAAAATATTAAGGAACTTTAGTTATGTTGCTGCAGCATCTCCAAATCAAAGCCATCAGGCTTAACAATTTCTCTCCTTTGATAAGATTTAACATCTTGCAGTCAAAATTTTTTTTTCTGCTCTGTAACATTTTTCTTGCTTCTCTCCTCTTCGTTTATGTAAGACATCTAAATTTCTGACCCCAATGTTGTATTTTTTCTTGGTAACAAATGACAAAGCAAATAACCAAACCAAATATACTTGGAGGCTATTATGAATGCCAGTAGCATAAATTATCCAATATTAATGATTTTGTGCCTTTGATGTTCTTGATATGAACATTCCAAAAAGGCTACTGATTGCCAGCAAAGTTACAGACATGAAAATTAACCCTTTGAGTTGGCTATTTCCTTAGACATACAATATATGATTTAAATGAGATTAACCCCAAGTTACTTTTGTTTCAACAGTGGAATATCTTTTCAAATACCTGTTGATTCCAGTTTTTGCTGATCAGTTATAGTAAGGAGATATGTCACATATCATTGGCCTTTTGGTGACTCGGTTTTCTTTACGGTGAACAAGTATATCCAGTAGCATCTTTATTAGGAAAGAAAAGGACTGCTGTTTGCTGATAAGTAGCTTATTTCTCAATTAATAAATAACAATAGGATTATCCTGGACAAAACCAATGTCACATGCCAATAATGATAAATTCTTCAGTTTTTATCATTCCTGTTTATCACTCATGTGGTCCAAAGCTCATAAGTATTTAATTATACATGGTCATCATGACTGGAAGTCCTTTATTTGCTTTATTGAGTCCTACTCTTGTTTCACTAAATGTTAAATTCTTGATAAAGTTCTGTAACTTATACTTCTCTGTATATGCTTCAATGTACCAAACCCAATTAGTAAATGTGATGAATGGGTTGACTAAATGTATTTCCAGTACTCTAAACTTTGTCTACAGCAGGGTTTCTCAATCTTGCCATTATTGACATTTTGGGCTGGATAATTCTTTGTTGTGGTGGGGGGCTGTCCTGTGCATTATAGATTGTTTAGCAGCCTCCCTGGCCTCTACCCACTAGATGCTATCACCACCTTCCCCAATTATGACAACCAGAAATGTCCTCAGCTATTGCCAAATGTCCCGGGGGGTGGGTAAAATTGCACCCAGGTGAGAACCACTGCTCTAGAGTATGGCTGTCAGAAAGTCTATCCCTTCCTGGAAATGGTTTCAACACCTAAGCTCCTCTAAGTAGGGAAATTCAAAATTGAAGGACAGGTATTTTCTTCTTGAAAACCTTCCAAGATTATACCAAATGTGACTGGAAGGCCAACAGAGGGGTGTTTCGTAAACCATAGGAATTGACAAAATTTAGGTTCCTTGTGTTTCCACTCTTAGAGAGTCAACTAGAAGCTCCTAGACCAGTGCTTCACAAACTGTACAGCACACATAAATCACCTAGAGAGTTTGTTAAAAAGCAATTTGGATTCATTAGTCTGAGGTGGGACTCAAGATTTGAATTTCAATGAAATTCCTTACTGATGCTGCTGCTAGTGGTCTGTGAACCACAACTGGCATACCAAGGCCCTTGCCTAGACAATAGATCCTTCTAATAAACTTGTTAGCATCTAACAGGTAAATAGCAACTAGCTTTCTTGAGCTCACTGTTTCCATGAGAAAGGAATGGAAGCTGAGTATAGCCAGTCAGTGGGACTATTTCCAACTAATTGCCTCATTCTTTTTACATGGTCAGCACCTCTGAACCTATTTGAACATTGGTTCATTGCCCTCAGTCTACTCTTAATGAGGTTACTTTTCTCATGTATTCAATGAAATTGTGCTATATAGAATACTTCTGCTGCTCAGAGAGATGTCTGAGAGGGCACTCTCTTCTAGTATTAAAATAATTAACCCATAAATGCAGGGGACCCTCATTGTTGGACTCATTTCCTACCTAACCCATTTTTAAAAAGGAAATACTTTTAGGAATGTCTCAACAACATATATATGGATATATACATATATTTCAGCCTATGCAAATAGGTCGTATATAGTGTTCAGCCTATGCAAATAACAGTTACAAAGGAGGAAGGAGATATATGGTGAAAAGTAAATACTGCTAATTTCCTGTTTTGAATACTTGTTATATTCAGCTAAATCTCAATTATGTGTAGTAATAAAGGATGGACATAGTATGGGAATGGAACTGCCATATATTATTGGTTAACAATATGGCTACAAAACAGACCAAAAAAAAAAAAAAAAAGAAGAAGAAGAAGAAGAAGAAGAAGAAGAAGAAGAAGAAGAAGAAGAAGAAGAAGAAGAAGAAGAAGAAAAACCACAATAATGCAAACTGGATAAAAAACATTCCTATGTGTTCAAAAGTTTAACTCATTTTTAACAAGCATCAGTCTAGCCTCTAAGAGAGGCTATAAAATGCAACTAAACCTAAAGTGAAGTCAGAAAGAATCCATTGGAACTCAGATCTTTGTATCAGAAAATGACAAACAAATAGTTTCGAAAAAAAATTTAGTTTAATACATTTGCAGAAATCCCATGGATATTATCTAGCACATACAGCAATATTCCATGTGTATAAGAGATCACAAACAAGATAGCATATTCATGGCCACTAAATATTCACTCTTCCTTCTCAAAACCACCTTCATATTCTCATTATTTCTAGGTCAAAACAGCCTGTTGATGTGTTTCATATCACACTTGAAATCTCACTTCACTGCAGGCTGCTTACAGGAGATAATTCATATAATGCTGCTGTATGAAAAAGCAACAAATCATTCTCATTCAACAAATATGTATTGAGTGTCAGCTATGGGCAAAGCACTGGGTTAGGTGACCTTAGTAGTTGACCACTGCTACCAGAGGAATGTCTATCACTCTCCTGGAGCATTAAAGCAACATCACTGGGGAGAGGGAGATGGCTGTGCATTTTTTATGTCTATGAATTCCTGCATTTGGTGGGGAAATGGCACAACTGGGTCATAAAATGCAAGGTACAACTTTTCATAAGTAGTTCCTGTATGTCGAACTTTGACAACCAGGTCAGTAAAGTAAGAAATTAGACATGACACATAAAAAATGCTAACTACTCTCTCAGGTCATATAGTAGGAAAATGTTGATTTTCAATAGATTACCATGGTAACTAGTATTAGATTTTAGTGTTGAGAATTACATTTGCCATCTGTAGGAAATATGTTAGCTATTTGTCTCTACTTTTAGGGCACATATTCTATTTTTAGCATGTTTTCTATGAAGAATAATATATCTGGAGGTTGATTTCTCCAAATTGAAAGTAGACATTTAAATACTATTAAAATAGACTTTATTTTTAATTCAAAAAGAAAATCCAGTAGTATATTTAGGAAAGCACATAAAGGTCATTTTTAAAACCACCCCAAAATTATTTCCATTACTTGAAGTTTGATATGAATGAGAATTGACTAGAAAAAAAGAGAAATTATGAACTGTGATGAAAAAACGAAAAGTGACTTGAGAATGTTTCATTTTTGACTCTTCAGGTGTGTGTGACCTAGAGCAAGTATCTTTGTGCTGTTGTTCTTCAGTTTTATTTGTAAACTAATTGTGCCTAAGACCCAGTGTGAGAATCTTGAAAGAATATATTAGACACTGGGAGACTAATAATATATATTAGGCCATTTGTCAGATTTTACAGATTCTCAGAGTTTTGAGTCATTGTGCCTCATTTTGCCAATCTTGAAAGTGAAATGCAGTGGTTGCTCTTCCTATGGATTTTCTTATGGTTTAAATATTTGAAAGTTGACTTGGATCTTTAGATGGCAAGTTGCTATAACTACAAAATAGAAACCACAAGTCCTTATGATATGCACCTACAGCTATTTGAAAGTACTGACTTGTAATGGTTTCCAAATTCATGCAAACTAAAATGAAAGAGTCCATTATCAAAACCTGAAAGAATGAAACATAAATTCCCAGACTTAAATCAGTTTGGAATTATCATTCTAGTACAGTATTTAGTGTAAAATAAGTATGACTTGAAAATTCATTTATAGTATCCCTCAGTTTCAAGGTAACGACTCACAATTGCTTTGGTGCATTTCTGATTCTCCCCAAATGAACAAATATGTCTATAGTATTTAAATGTCTTAGTGTTGAAAGTAGCTTAAAGGAATACATTAAGGATATCACAATAAAATTCTATTTGGTTGTCTTCTTAAGTAGACCGCTGTCAGTGGCAACTTAGTAGTCAGATAAAAATTGGTAATATTAAAATATATTTTCAATGGTTGACTATTCACATACCAGTTTAGTTCCTTCATCTGTAAAATGATACAGTTAGTTTAAATGAGATTTGAAATATATACTTCCTCTAACATTGGATTATGTTTTAACCTACATTTTGTGTGACTATTTATAAACCGTTGCCAAAAATAATTATTATTTTTGTAGAAAAAAATCTCCATAGTGGTATGAAAAAATTTCTATTAAACTTGCCTTGCTGAACCAAGCATCTTTAAATGATGGCTGCATAAATAGTTAGTCAAATAAATAATTAATTAGGCTAAAGTGGTTACTCAAAGGAATTTTAGCAGAACACAGTTTGCAAACCACCTGGACAACCATTCCAAACTGTCCAAACTAAAAGGCAAACTATAAGCCATTTTGTTGTATTAGTATTTAAAGCTGTAGATTACTTGCCTATGTTAAGGTTACATGGAAACATAATACAGTAGAAAGCTATGCATAAAAAATACACTGAAGTATTAAGAGTGATCATCTCAGGGTGTTATGATTCCATGTGACCTTTAATTTCTTCTCATCATTCTTATACATTTTTCAAATTCTTTACAATAAGCTTGTTTTATAGAGTCATACAAAAGATGAGAAAAAATAAATCTATTTTGGTATAGCTACTGAATGTTCTAAAAATGCTTACAGGAAAACTACCATTGCTCTCTTTGTTATAAAATCAAGTTGTTTACACATTTTTAAGGTATATAGAAATCTAGTTGCTTGAATATATACTCTATTCCCACTATGTCTGTCAGTATTAGAAAACATCACATTTTACAGGACACCTTTACGTCTACATTATTTTCTCAAACCACTGCTAATTTTCACGTACTGAAAATCTATACACAGAGTGAGATGATAGGATAATGCCCTATTCTTTGTGAAGCAGGGCTGTGTTATTGCCATTTTGGTAAAAGAGAATTCATTCTTGAGGACAAGCCCTTCATGTATTCCAGCTACAGAGGCCACTAAACTATATGAGCCACTGACTTTGTTCTTAACTTTGTCATGGTTTAAGGAGCCATTTATTGCTCCCTGAGGTGGAATAAAGTAATAGTAAGTTCTGCTATTGGTAGTTCCCAAAACATGCCCATTTCTTTATAGGTTGTTAATGGGAGAAAAAAAAGTTTTTAAAAAAGTTTAATAGTCTTGAAAGTATCTCTTAACAAAATGAGAAAGCAAGGCACATTTATCACAAATTTCCCAGCGTGTTTACATATTCAGAAAAAAAAGAGTGTTCAAAAACATACAAGACAGGGAAGAAATAGATTTTTCTGTTACTCCCATTGAGGGAGATGAACCAGCATATGGTTTGATTGTTGTTTTAGTTTTAATAATCTCAAACTCCAGAATCAACAAGATTCTGAGTGAAACTTGTCTCACGAGAGAAACTATTACCAATAGATTTTGGCGAACATGTTTTATTCTAATACTTTCAATAACGAACAGATTTTGCTGAACACAATTTATTCTAATGCTTTTAATAATTAGAAAATATGTTATACTCCTAAAGGAATAAAATTAAAATAATAACATAAAATTCTGAAATTTATCAATACATCTCATTTTGTATCATGCAATAAAACCATTTCTATATGTGTAAAATATTTCATAAATCTATTTCCATCAACTAAATATACTACAAATCATTATGATAGTTTTTAAAAGAGCTCAATATTTCTGTAGAAAACATAGCTCCTTTTATTGGTTATCTAAGCAGTCCAGATGTTCTGGGTGTTTTGGCCAACCCAAAGCATTCCCAATGGAAGACCAAATTGTTTTAACTGACAATATATCCTCTGGTGGAGGATTGCTTTCAGGATAAACACTGCATCCCTTAACAAAAAAGGAGTAAAGTGGCAATGCCACCTTCACTCTGACAATTTTCTCTCAAGAGATGTTTTGTAACAATCCATCTGTGCCTGTCTATTTGTATGACATGTTAAGAAGGAAATTCCTAATAGAGGGAAAGCAATACTTCTAAGGTATTTTCTTTTAGGCATCGGTGAAGTGTGACACCTTGTTATACAATAGCCCTGTCTTCTAAGCTGGTCACCTAAGGCCCTTTTTTTTTTCTTTATTATAGCAGCGTATTCCTTCTTTGTCTGGTTTTTCCCCATCATAGTTAATCTTATGAGATCTAAGATGAAGGAGGCCCCATCTGAATACTTTGTACCTGTGTGTGTGTGTGCAAATACATAACCGTCTATGTACATCTCACATTACAGTCTTTAGATAGAGATATTTCAAACACTGCTTTTATAATCTAAAGGGGAAAGGTTTTCTGCAATAAAACTCTGTCTGTGTTAGTAACTCCACATTGTACATTTTGAAAATATATGCCAATTTTCCCCAAAAGAGAATCTCCTATTATTCTGGCCTAATTTGGGGAAACCTGACTTAATGGGTGCCATGAATCCTCAAACAAACATTTATTGAGAGGGTACATGCTATTTGCTTTGAAAAGAATAAAAAAGATAAACAACGTATGCTAACTTGAATTTGCCTGTCTTCACCCATCACACCATACATTCACTTTCCCTGTACTCCAGACCAAAGTACTTGCTAAAAGCTTTTGCAGGCACTCCTGCCCTGTGCCACCCAGTGCCTGAACCCTATCCCTAAAATCCCCCAACAGGAAAACACAGACACACAGATACACACACACACAAGCACCTCAAGTGAATTGCTCACCTGGTTCATGATTATGATACTTATACCATTTCTTACACTTATACACAAGAAGTTTAGCACAATGACATTTAAGTGCTCAATAAACATTAGCTTTTATTACTTTGTTCTTAAATATCTGCTCTACATGCTTGACTCTATAACTAGCCATGAGCTCCTTTAAGGCATTAAGCATATTTAATTCATCACTGTATCACTAGAATTCAAAAGCACCACACCTGGTATGTAGAAGGCACTTATTAAACAAAGAGAAAATGAATGAATTAGTGAGTGAGAGAAAAGAAAAGGTTGATTAGCAGTATCAAAGATGTGAAGCAGTACATGATTGATTTCCAAATCCCAATTGAATACAAACTTTCTTAGTTCTGTAAGACTGTGTTGTCATTGGATTTATGAATGAAAGACCATTTTTTAATCTATACTATGAAGTTGGCCATTTTTCTATACTAAAGTTTTATTATCAGCTTAATGGACTTCATATTAATACTGTAATTAAACCTCATCAGTTGCTTGAACTTTATGATACATTGACTACAAAAATGACTCACAGAGATATTCTTGGAATTTTAGAGTAGAAACTCATAAAAATCTTAATTTTTATTCAAAAATTGGGTTTGTTATTAATCATGTAGTCATTTATTTGACAAATTTGATTGAGTACCTACAATGTGTCAGATAGTTTAGCAAGGTACTAGGGATAATTAGTGAAAGGTATAGACAAAATAGACAAAGAAAAAACAACAGAAAAACAATAGCAAAAAACTTGTCCTGATAGGATTTAGACTTCAGCAGAAGACAGATAATAAACAATAATATACTTTTTGATAAGCAAGTTAAGCATTGTTATATAGTGATAAATACCACAGAAGAAAATAAAGAGAACTAGGTGCAAAGTGCAGCCACTCATACCACTTGCAATGAATGGTTAGTGGATTGAATTAAGAAGGTGCTATATGAGCTAATATTTGAAGAAACAGAGAGAGGCATGCAGAAATCTGGGGGAGGAGCTTTCCAAGTCAGAAGGAGTAGCCAGCACAAAGGTCCTAGGATAAAGCAATTGTTTATAATGTAAAACTGTAAACAAAACTAACTCTGATATAGTAAGTGACAAAAAAATACGTACAGGAAATACATGTTCTGAGGAGGGCAAATCACTTGTAGTTGGAAAAGCTTCATTGAAAGTGCAGGTCTCCCTTGCAGGATTTGGAGGGTTTTGATAAATGGAAAGGAGAGGTTCCGAGTCCGTACAGAATTGGGAAAACACATATCAAATTCAGTTTACATTGGAGGGATGATTATGGCTGGAAGTTAGTTAGCTGCTTCAATTAAAGGACTGAAAGAACTTAAATGCTACCATAAGGGGTTCCTACTTACTTCCATGGGCAATGTAAATCACCTAACAGATCTTGAAGAATATTCCAAGGTAAGACATGTTTGGGAAGATTGAACTGAAGGCTTTGTACAGATTAGATTAGAATAGCTATAAATAATACTATTTTAATCCAAAGACAATCAACCCCAAATACACTCTCATTACAATAGCAGTTGCAGGCCGGGCGCCGTGGCTCAAGCCTGTAATCCTAGCACTCTGGGAGGCCGAGGCGGGTGGACCACTCGAGGTCAGGAGTTCGAGACCAGCCTGAGCAAGAGTGAGACCCCCGTCTCTACTAAAAATAGAAAGAAATTATCTGGCCAACCAAAAATATATATAGAAAAAATTAGCTGGGCATGGTGGCACATGCCTGTAGTCCCAGCTACTCAGGAGGCTGAGGCAGAAGGATTGCTTGAGCCCAGGAGTTTGAGGTTGCTGTGAGCTAGGCTGACGCCACGGCACTCACTCTAGCCTGGGCAACAGAGCGAGACTCTGTCTCAAAAAAAAAAAAAAAATAGCAGTTGCAATAAAGTAATCTTACCATTGGACCGTCTTTTTTTAAACTTTTTATTTTGAAATAAAAACTGCATGCAGTACAGAAAAATTATAAGAATAGTACAATAAATTTCTATATATCTTCTCCACCTACATTCAATGTTACCAATTAGTAACATTTGCCACATGTACCTTATTTCTCTTCCTATAGATAAGTAGATACAAAGAGCTACACTATGTATATAAACACATAGCACATATTATTTATGAACCAGATGACAGCAAATTGTAGACATTGACTAAATTCTTCAGTGTCAATCTCCTAAAAACAAGGATACTTTTTTACATAAGTAGAGAGCATTTATCTAATTCAGAATAATTGAAAAAGATAAAATACCATTGTCTATTACATAGTTTATATTCAAATTTCAAAACTTATCCTAATAGATACTCTTGATACGGTATTTCCCATCCAGGATTATATATTGCATTTAGTTGTCAATTCTCTTTAGTCTCTTTAATCTCAGATGGTTCCCCAGCTTTTCTTTGTCTTTCATAACATTGACATTTTTGAGGAGTAGAAGGTAGATAGTTTTATTTTTTATCGTTGTCCCTCAGCTTGGATTGGCCTGACATTTTCCTGTTTTTTGGAAGTTTATGTGTTTCTGGCTAGAATACTATGTAAATGATATATATTGTACCTTGTTAGTACGGTACACTAGAGGGTACATGATGTCAATTTGTCCCATTGCTGGTGATGTTAACTTTGATCACTTGCTTAACATAGTGTCCATTTTCTCCTTAGTCATTAATAAATAATCAGTGAAGAGGCACTTTGAGACAGTGTGAATATCCTCCCTCACCAATCTTTCACCCAATAATTTTTCCATCTGTTGATAATTTTTGTCTGAATCAATTGTTATTATGATGATTGGAAAATGGTGATTTCTAACTATCATTCCTTTTATATTTACCAGTTGGCATTCTGCTCTTAGGGAGAGCTTTTCCCTTTTATTTGTTTGTTTATAATTAAGATGAATGCATGGATGCATGCTTTATTCAATTACTGTCATTGTTCATTTAACTCATCTTTTAAAACATACCACTTATGAATGAATATTCCTTACTTCATAGAAAAAAACAAAACAAAACAGCTTAACACCTTTTTTACCTGGTTAGGAAGAGGAAAGCATATTCTAAGGGTAGGCTCTAACAAACTGTGGAGAATGATGCATTTTTTCCTCTGGTCTTTCATTTTATTTTTCATTTTTAATGGTTCATTAACATATAACAAGTTCCAAGGGCTTGTGGAACCTTATTCTAACCAGGCCCTAATGATGGGCCCTAGCCAAAGACCATATTTGCATTCTTGATTGGCAGTAAGTACAAGTTAATTTGATGCTTTGGCTGAAAACTTCTTTCCAAATGGCAAAATATACTACTTTGAAGGTAATCCTTTGCCCAAATGTTTGGTCACACAGATCAAGCTGTTCTATTCAGAGGCCATTTTTATTTTTATTATAATTTTGGAGGGTATGCCCTGCTTTTCCAAAAAGGACTTTTGCAAGATCAAAACTGCTATCTATACATACTAGTTTATACCTTCCCAAAACATTTTCTTGCCTTATGTGAATAGCAATTTGGTTTCTTAATGTGTTACCAAAAAAAAAAAATTATAACTGCTTCTAAATTGCGCTGATGTATTGTAGAATTGAGTTGAATATCTTTGTAGGCTGAGCATAATTATCCTCCTGCCAGGAACAAATAAGTTATACTGCTCCAGAGAAATAAATATGCATATGAATTTATGTGGCTGGATAAATCCTTATAAACTTTAGCTCTTTATAACACAATGAGAGAAGAAGAAATGTACTTGGTGAGGCTAATGAATAAACTGGGATCATTATAGTGTCTATCATGCATTTCCCCCACAAACTTGCATTTTACTGCATATAAATCAGAGCAGAACATTTCAAAGGACTTTAGATAGTGAATGAACCAATATTAGGATGAACTATATAAGAATAAACCACCTAAAATCTTCAGTTACACTTTAGACAAGATTTTACATGTACACGCACACACACACACACACTCCTAGAGATCAAATAAAGATACAAAATGTAAACTCCAAATGCAGAGTTCAAAAATACATATGAGTATTTAAATTGTGAAAATCTTTACCTCTTCAAAAATTTCTGGCAGAAAAAGTTTGCTAACAATACCACCAGGTACAGGCCAAGAAAATATAGGATCCCATACTACACTAGGTAATTGCAGCAAGATTAGTGTGAACCAAATGCATTTATTATATGCAGTGTAATCCAATATACTAAGAGATGGCATGCACTTTATTTTAATTAGCTATTTCTTTTAAGGGGTTGCTTGCTCCAACTGTCTAGATAAGAAAAAATTGTAGTCATTGCTCAAAATGCTTGTAGCAAATCTAGTTTTAAATTGAAACAATTTATTCCAAAAGCAGTCTACTACTGCAGCAATAATCAATGTGTTTTCCCGTAGCCCATACTAGAGCTTTCCAAGGACTATTGTTAATTGCCTGTAACTAAATGACTGCTGGTGCCCTTAAATGCAACTCTTTGGCACTTGTTCATTTGTTGTGTTTAACCAAATGTCAGTTTTCCTTAGGTTTTGCCTAGTAGTTTTGCTTTACAATTTTCAATATTCAGTCTTAGTCCCTTAAAGAGGGCAGAGTCTATCATTTTAACAAAATAACACAAAGGCTAAACAGATTTTAAAAGGTCTGCATTTTCTCGTTCCATCCTCAGATGTTGAATTATGCTGAAATGGAATTTTTTTTTTTTTAAATGCTGCCACTCCAGGCAACTTGAACTAGAGCTGAAAAGCAGATCCCATTTCAAAGGGAAAATGACATTTGCCGGGGCAACACCATTCACATTGTAATGTAAAAATAAAATACAGCACAGTGGGCCCAAATAATTTCTTTTAACTGTGACAGAATTTAACCCCTAGTAATTTTGTCCTAACCCAATGGATAAGCAATAATAGGTAGTGCTCATATTAATGAACATGTCCGGCTTGGAGCAAAAGAATGTGGAGGCTAAATCTAATGCGCCATTTTCTTTGAGAGAGTTTATACATGCTAGATAAACCAATTTGACTGACTGAAATCAAATGGAACCAATTTTAACCTGCACACGTTTATAATATATAGACATGTATATTATACTCTTGCATAAAAATAGTGTAGTAACTGTGGATTGGGCACTGGCGTGTGAACTGTGGGAAAAAAACATTGCATTCCTGACCTCGTAAGGACATTATTAGAGTGCCATGCTTCTGCATGTAATACTACAGAAGTATCTGGGGGGAAATCTGAGATGCTCTCAGGATCTCAGGGTAAATTAGCTCCTTGTAAGTGCTGTTTCTTTGGACCAGATTTTGGTGTTTCTATTATTAGTAAATGACTATCTATGGCTCAGAAGAATTATTCTTGCTTATTGCTCATTCTCTAGGCATATATAACTTTTCATATGTCTGTACCTTAAAGGAGTTATTCTAGTGACACAAGACTGTTTCTGTAATTGCTAAGTTACCCTGCTCTCATTTTCTTATTACATTTCAGACAGTACTATTGATTGGCTAAGTAAATAGAGTGTTTTTTGAATGGCTCATGACATCGAGCAATGGGAGTAACTCACATTTGGGCAATTCTCTAAAAATAATAAGGACTTACTTCATGCAGTTTTTTTTCTCTAATTTATACATATTCACTTTCTAAAATTAAAATAATGTTTATAGAGACCAGTATTATAAATACCATCTGGAGAAAATGAGAGTTCTGTTTATTGGATTGATAGGATTATGTTTCAGGTATATTTTTTGATTACTTCCAAAGCTATTTGACTAGAAATGGGCACTTGAGGCATGCTACATGCCTAGGCCCAGTGCTGCACCTCCAGATGCAAAGGATGTGCTTGGTGGCACCACAGAAGAATCATTTCCTGTCTGAGCAGTTGTCTACAGCAGAAAAGTTATCCTGACTCCCAGCTTTCTTTAGAGCTTCTCCCCATGTGGGCCTTGGATTAGAATTTATAATGGCTTTTTTTAAAAAATCAAAATTTTGAAGAATTGAAGTATGATTAAAATAAGATAAAATGAATAAATCTTAAGTGTTCAGCTCAATGAGTTTTAACAAATGCATACACTTTTATATCCACACTTAAACCAAGATACAGAATATTTCGTTTACAAAGTTCCCTCTTGCCCCTTTCCAATAAATTTGCTCTTCCCCCATATCCAAAGCATTGATTTTGTGATTTATGTCACTGTGGATTATTATGATTCATTCTTGTACTTAAATTTGAATAAAATCATACAGTAGGTATTATTTTGTATCTGGCTTCCTTCATTTAGCATAATTTGTGAGATTCATGAATGTTGTGTGTATCAGTAGTTTATTCTTTTTATTGCTAAGTATATTCTATTGTATGGATATACAATAGTCTTTTCATCGTCTCCAGTTAATGGACATTTAGATTGTTTTCAGTTGTAAATACTATGAATAAGACCACTCTGAACATTCTCATACAAGTCTTCTTGCAGATACTTGCTTATATTTCTCTTGGGTAAATAACTAGGAGGAGAATTGCTATTTATGGGGTAGATTTATACTTAACCTTATTAGAAACTACTCCAGATTTTCCAGTGTAGTGGTACCATTGTGTACTCTCACTAGCAATGTTTGGGAGTAGAAGTTAAGTGTTCTTGATTTTTTTCCATTTCTTGTGCAAGAAATTTTAAAGGGGCAAATTCCAAATGTTTAATATACTAAATTAGAAAACAGAATGAACCTAAAAGAAGCCATAATGCAAATTCTTAACATCTGCCATTATATCCAGCATATTTGAAATCACATTTTTTTCTGGTATATAAATCACCCCGTAAACATAAGTTAGAGTTTTACACAGGCTTCTGTGCATGGTGGAGTTTAACTCATATCCTGAGAGAACAAGACCCGGTGCCACCCCTGATATTATCCACTCAACTTATCCCTTCTGTTCACATAATAGGGGGAAAACGTTATGTGGAAGATCATTTTATATTTCATTCCTGGTACTTTTATAGTACTATCTTGTATGGTTCCTCACAGGGTTCAGCAGATAAAACTGCTGGAGGTATTTTTCAGTATGTCACACTTTATGTTAATTTACTTAGACTCTAAAAGATTTAATATCTCACTTTATTTTTCCCTTTTTAAACATAAAGTTCAACAACTTTTAATAACTACTGTTAATAAGATTTTCTTCTATTTCCCATTTAATTTTAATAAGTACAGAAAAATACAATTGTTTAAATAGTACTTATATGTGTTTTAATTAAACTGTTGAATTAGAAATGAAGGACTACATAATGAGAAATACAGCTGAGGTTTTTTTCCTGTAATTATTACAGGAAAAATGACATCACATGCAAACACACATATACACACACACACACACACACACACACAAAATGTTCTTGTGAGAAAATTATGGCCATGCTTCCCAGATTATTTATCACTGAAACTATACTGCTCCCATCATGATTTTGCGCCATTTGTGAGAACTCTAGAGTGATCTTATAACCTGCAAGTACTTGTTACTGCAAAACCATGGGTTATTTTAAAGTTCTCAGTCTAAGCTTACATTGACTGTACTATGAAATTACATAATCTGTTGGTGGATTCTAAATTATGGAATCAATAGCACCATTATTTTATAGCTTTAATTACTGCAATAATTATATTTAGTGGTAATTAAAGAAACTAGTAATTTTCAAGGTAGTTGTCAATGGCAAAGAACAGTGGATATCCATCAGTAACAACATTTGGACTATGATGATCAAGGACAACACTTAGTTAAAGTGAATTTCAAAATCTTTGCACGGTGGCTTACTATTAAATACCAGTATCCTTGTTTTTATTACAATGCCCATAGCTCTAAAGAAAAAAAAAAGAAGTAAATAATTTATCCCCAAATTTGCCTGATAATTTTTGATGTAATATAGACATTCAGTAGGAAAAGGAGCATTTGTATACAGTGAATATCAAGAAAATTCCTCTTTTGGATAGAACATAGTAACACGCCTAGGAAAAAGAGAAGGAAAGAAAAAGGGAAAAAAATAGTGTAATGTTAAAAAAAAAACACTACCACCATATTCTATTGGGACATCTGCTATAGAGGCCTACTTCTTAAGTCCAAGTAAGCATTCAGCTTACAAGATTATGGTAGACTACTTTGGCACCACTCTATTTGGAAAGATATGGTATAGGAGACATTGCTTCTGGCAGGAGTCAGCAAACTGCATTCATTAGGCCTCCTCAAACTCTATGCAACAGTCCAGGATGCCCTCCTGGAACCTTGCTGTTTGACCCTCACCTCCTTTTGACCCCTAACCTCCAGAGGATAGCACAGGTGAGAAGGATCAAGATTCACATTGGGTGAGGGCAAAAGCCATCCTGGCTTAAAAGCTTCATATCCACAGGAACCAATATTTCTTTTATCAACCCCATATACATAGCTTGCAGGGTCTTCATAAGGGATTTGTTTATATATGAGAGTTACTGCACTCAGACTAACGCAATATTATAGTTTCCAGTCAGGTATGTATAATTCTTTAAGTCCAAATACAATCTACCAGAGAAGTTTCATTTTTACCATAAGCAATGTTGCTTAGCAACATAGTTACCATATACCACCTTATCTGGTTACCAATGAAACAGAGCTAGAAAGTTATCAAAAGGTCAAATTCTCATGCAAAAAGGGAAGGGGTTGTGTTAACCCGTTACCCACATGTGATCTTATCCAGAAAAATGTGAAATTAAGTTGAATTTATGATTTTGGGTGTAAATATTATGTAATCCCCTGTTGCAATTTCTTTATTTCTAGAGCTAATGTACACAGTGGAACTTGCTGGAGGGCTTGGTGCTATCCTCTTGCTGCTTGTTTGTTTGGTGACCATCTACAAGTGTTACAAGATAGAAATCATGCTCTTCTACAGGAATCATTTTGGAGCTGAAGAGCTGGATGGAGGTAAGATGGGTTATTTCTTTTATTGTTCTTTCTGAATATTCTTATTTGTTTTCTGCCTTTGTTTTATTAAAGGGAAAGAAAAGTTACCTGCATAATCACCGGCAGCAGCTCTTATAATATTTCAATATTCAATTTATAAATTCATCTTTTGTACAGAAATGTATGTATCATGCTTTGGAGCCAATACTGTAGGTATTTTCCTCTGAAAATTTAAAGTAACACCTACCCTTTTTAGAATTGTATTCCAAAAGCACTTACAAATTACAAACACTGATTGCAATGTTATCACAGTGTTCATTTTCTCTCACCTTGTAATCAGAACTGAAAGGCCAGCTTTATTTTTCTATAGGTAAGGAGTGTCTCTTTTAATTGTGTTCCCTAGCCCAGTAGTTTGAAGTGAATCTCAATTTGTTCCTGTTTAGACTGATCAGTTATAATAAACTGTACTGAGTATTTTAGAATTCATCCAGCAGTCTTTTCAATCTTATTTATTTAGCTATATTTGGATAGCCTAATTTTTATTCCAAGTGTGGACCAACAGACAGGAAAGTGCACAAGCACATTGTTTTTCTAATAATGCATCTAATACTTTTACTCAAATTGGACAAGTAAATTTTTTGTGGAAATTATGCTTATTATTTGCTTCTGCTCAGCCATGACTATGTATACAATCTAAGAGGAATTGGAGGTCCTTAAAATTGAGTTCCCTAAGCCACCCATTAAAGGACTTAAGTTGTTTTTTTTTTTCCTTTTTGATCATTCGAAAAAGCATAAGATAAACTTGCAATATAGGAAGCATATACAAACTGATAATGAATAGTACAGATGATAAAGGTTTCTTGGTCATATTTATAAACTTTTTTCTCACTGACTGTCAGTTTTGCACCAAATGGTACAAAGGAACATGAAGCAATTGCCCATGTTGCCACGTTTCCAGGTCCACTGGAATAAATCCACAGGCAGAACTGTAGGTTGTCAGACTTGTGAAGAGAAGCATTTATTCAGCATGCCCGATGCTCCTCTCCATTTACCCTTCTCTCCTCCCCATTAGCGTGAAGTCTGAGCTGCAGCAAAACTGTTTTTTTCTATTTTTTAGCTTTTAAGTGTTGATTTGCCTATTCTTTGTTTCTAACTTTCTTGCCTATTGATACAAATTATTATTTTTCTTTGCTACTGCTTTAAAGAAATACGCGAAAATTGTAATTGTCGGATCTATTGTTGGATGAATATTAAGCAAGTAAAGTGCTAGGCTTGCTTAAAGTCATTCTTGCTAAGCATCACAAAAATCTTGAGGTCAATATTAAAATCTCCATTTTACTGATAAGGTAGCTGAGGCTCCCAGAGTTTAAATAATTTACTCATGAAGATAACACAAGTATTGCTGTAAGTGGCAAAGATGGGATTTGAAAATAAGTCTACTTCAAAAGACTTTATTTTATTGGACACTGAGTCTCTATTATTTTTTATCTTTTAAAAATTTAGTATATTCAATGTAATCTAAAGTTCTGCTGCTGTTTGCACAATTAGCACAGTAGATGATATTGGAAAAGGCATATTACCTTAAACAAGTCTCACTTAATCTATTAACCCTGTTTTGAATATGTTTATTTTGTGTTCTGAATATGAATGATTTTACCCAAACCGCTAATTCCCAGAGCAGTTTTTAATCTGCCATTTTCTGAATGTAGAAAATGGTGGAATAGGCCTGGTGAGGTGGCTCACGCCTGTAATCCTAGCACTCTGGGAGGCTGAGGCGGGAGGATCGCTCGAGGTCAGGAGTTTGAGACCAGCCTGAGCAAGAGTGAGACCCCCTCTCTACTAAAAATAGAAAGAAATTATGTGGACAGCTAAAAATATATATAGAAAAAAATTAGCCGGGCATGGTGGCACATGCCTGTAGTCCCAGCTACTCGGGAGGCTGAGTCAGGAGGATCACTTGAGCCCAGGAGTTTGAGGTTGCTGTGAGCTAGGCTGATGCCATGGCACTCTAGCCTGGGCAACAGAGTGAGACTCTTTCTCAAAAAAAAAGAAAGAAAGAAAGAAAGAAAATGGTGGAATATAATGAAAAAAGTATGAATCATATGCAGTTTAACTTTCATTGACTTGAAGTTTCTTTGGGGGAGTCCTGCTAATTGTAAACACTTTAGCAAGTTACTTGAGTAACTTTACAGGATTGCACTGCTGTTCTGAAGCTGCGGGGTCCTTAATTTTTTTTAAAAAAATGTTTTAAGTAAGAAAATAAAGCAAACAAACACTAACAAATAGTATTCTAACAGATGAGAAGGTTCTCTCAGAAAGCTAATTTAGTTAATAAACGCTTTAGGAATTGTTAGAACTCTGTCTCTAGGGCCACCTTGAACACAATCGGGGGTCTAACTATTAGGGCTTTCCTAAAGATGCCATCGTGAATGCATTAGACCCCAAAAAAATGAAGATAACGAAATTAATTATCATCTAGGTAATATTAATGTACAAGTTATTCCCCTAAAAAGGGAAATAAAAGCAAAACCAAGGCTGTGATTGTTCAAATGATTTTATGGGAAGGAATTCTTAACGGAAGTGTTATCACATGTGCAGCCTCCCTATAGTAAAGCAGATCTGTTCCTGCTGGAATGGTGGTCAGGGGCCTGCCCTTAACTCATGTTTCCTGCTGCATCTCTCCTGATCCATGAACTCTCAGAAACACTGTCAGAACCTTACACTGTCAGAACCTTACTACAGTAATAATAATGTAGCAAGTTGAAATCTCGTATCTTAACAAAAGTTAGATGTGCATAAATGCAACTGTCTTTAATTCTCTAATGCTCTAAAACCATTCGTCTTGGCTCTCAAGTTCCCATTTCCACTCATGGCAAAAAACTCATAATCTTGTCACTCCAAGATACCACAGGCACTTCTGATTTGGAATTCAGCTTCTTATAGGTTAACATTCGATTGAAAATTGGGGTATTCCATTTCTTTTCCTCCCTTTTCCCCCAAGAAACCTGTTTCTAGGGAACTCACATATGGCTTTCTGGTAAAGGAGAAATGCACCTGGTACATATGCCATCTCTTCCTCACTTGAGATACTACCACCTCATCTTTGGACATACTGAGCTCTACTTACTAAAGGCCAAGATCCTTGTCATGGCCTCTAGTCACAAGCTTCAAACAGTTGTCCAGAATTTTCTCCTTTGGGAATTTCATACGTTCTTACCTGTCTTTATGACACCATAAACTCTGCTACACTCATACCCACCTCCCCATTTAAAAAAAAGTATCATCTCCTTAACCCATTGCCTCTTTAACATGCAGGTCCCATGTTCGGTGCAGAATTTTTCTATAAAGCTTATAGTTTCCCAAGATCTTCCCTGGGAAAAAGGACACAAGTATTTGTTGTTCTTAGATTCTGCCTCAAACTATAGGAACTTCTCTTATCTCTTTCCCCTCCTTGGGGCCCTGAGGGTCCCTTCTCAGAAACCCAGGCAGCCTCTAAACCTTAATCACATCCCCTTAGATCCTTCTACACATGCTCTTATGGTCAAATAATTATATACTCTTCCAGTGGTGGAAAACTTCTCTGACATCATCAAATCCCCATGCTTTCTAGTTCTCCCACAAGTCTTTTCTTCTTTCAAAGAAGAGAAGGCTGTTAAGAGAAAGTCCAGGCCTTTCTGATTCTTGTCTTGGCTTTAAAAAAATGTACTTTAGAAATCAAAGCTGAGCAATGCCTTCTTAATTCTTGGCCATTATATTTACCCCCCTTAAAACGGGAATTCATAAAATAATCTTAGAAGTAAGGAAAGGTAAAGAGTGTGAAGAGGAACAGGGGAAGAAAGTTTAGCTAATATTTTGAAGTAATATCCTACTATGACAATATGATAAACAGATTCATTGACCTTTTATTGAATAGTTTTTGAATAGTTATAGAATAACAAGTGTTGTGTTGACTACTTTATTAATAATAAGCGAATCATATAACTAGAAAGACAGAATTTGAACCCAGGTCTAAATGACTCTAAATCCCAAGAATTGCAGCCATTGTATCAGACTGGGAGATGATGAATCTGCCATCAGGACACATTCAGCCAGTTCCTTTTAAGTCATTACAATAGACATTACCTGACTATATCAGTTCTATGTCATAAGGATTCTTATATAAAAGAGTTCTGATATTTTCCCAAGATAGAGCATGTTGATACTTTGCTTTCTTAGTTTGTTCACATCACTCCTTGTCCCTTTCTACATAACCTTACATTTTATTTTTTCCTCTGGATTCAGGCCTTAGTAGTTTTCTTCTGGTGCCACAACACCCAACTTCTTGTATTGCATTCATTATTCTATCTTTAATTGTATTTATGAACAAATAACTCTTTAAATGTCCTGCTCCCAGTTCTCATGTTTTAGTATCATTTTTTTTTCTAGTAGCCTATTGGTTATTTCCACCAAAATAGGTCTCAAACACCCGCCCCCCGCCCCCATACTCATTCTTTGTCATCCTCCATTTTATCCCTTATATCTTCCTCTACCTCATTGGCTGTACTTTCTCCTTACTTGCCATTTCCCATTAGTCATTAAAGTCAGTCAATAACATCTCTTGAAAATCGACTTTTTCTTTACCCTTAATTGCAACTGCCTTGTCCAAGCCTCCTAAACCACCTTCTTGCTTTTATTCTCTACCCCTCTCTTTTATCCTTCACATTCTAACAGAATTGTCTTTCTAAGTACAAAATTTACTGTGATTCTTTTTTTAAAAAAAAAAATGCCTCCCAGAGCAAGTCTAGGCTTCTTAACTCAGAAAGCAATTGCTATCAAAGGGTGGCCCAACTTACTTTTGCAGCATTGCCATTCCCGTGGGATCTGAACATGTAGAGTTCCAGTTAGAACGAGATGCTGGTCTTTGCACAAACTCAGTTGTTAAGAACTGACTTAAGACAATGTAATCATGCATAATTCTCTGTTTCTTTTGGGCAAATGAGTAAATGAGGTAACCATAATGGTTAAAGGTAAAAGGTTAGCTACTCCCCAACCACCTTGATTCCACAATAAAATGAAAGAAAGTTTGGACAAATTCTGCCACACAGATATTTATTAACAAATAGGCACAGAACCCATCCTATAAACTTGAAGAAGTTCCAGCTCTGGGGTGTGTGTGTGTGCACGTGTGTGCATGTGTGTGTGTGTATGTGTGTGAATGTATGTTTATGTGCTCTCAGAAAACTTGCAAGAAATTTTCCCCTGAGGCAAATGTGACAATATTCCAGTGGTAGGATTAGGCTAACCATCTCATGACATCCAAGAACCTTCTTCATCAGGACACAGGATCATTTTGGAATTAAGCCTAGAAGAGTTTCCCCAGGAGGGCAGGCCTCTTGTCCTGCTAGATTCTTGTAAGGGAAGGGATATGTTTCTAAATTATGTTAGGTAAACCATATGTCTTGAATAGCACTGATTTTACCATGAAGAGACCATTTCCAAGATCCATTATACTTATTAAAAATCTACTAATTTTAGCAATGAAACCTGATTTCTAATATCCAATGTGCTAATTAATGAAGCATCTACTTTTGATCAGAGATAAAGATAGTTTAAATGTTTATAGTGGCTGCCTCTGGAGTATTGCCTTATTTTAATTAAATACTAGCTGGCCATCCTGACAAGGGCAGCCTACTGTCTCTAGAGTGTAACTTACACTAACACAGTACCGCACTGTCTGTGCTGGAATAATTAAGAAGAAAATACAGACATCATAACAGCATCAGACTTCTTTGCTCCTCCATGCCTCTGCCTGACGTGTCCCTTCAAATTTTGTCTAAAAGCTTGTAACCCTGATTTATGTTTGTTTTTCTCAGGGTAAACAGTATTTTTTGTTGTTATTTTTGGCTTTTTTTTTCCTTCTCTGGCTGTGAAGTATGTGGGGCATGCTTACTCATAATGACAGCAGGACAAGTTTATAAAAACACTATAGTCACTAATATGATTCCTATTTTAAAGATGAAGAAAGAGATCTCCTAGTCTTATGTTGGGAGTTATTATAGGCATTGGACAAAATGAGTTAGAGCAATCTTTTATAATCTCTACCCAACCCTCAGAAAATGTGAACATCTGCTCCATTTCAGGCATATGAAACAAATTTGTATCTATGAAATCTTAGGCCACAGCATTTATTTTTCTTTCTCTTTCAATTAGAAGGTCACTCACTATTCATAGATTCAAGAATGTTTGTCCTCATGTCCATCAGTGAAACAGAGTACCTCTGTAATCATTTAGAAACCTTATAGTTTTTGTTTATTTGTTTGTTTTGGGGGGGTGGTGATAAGATAATTTGCATACACAGAAACAAGAGAATGAGAATGAGTTTTTGAATCCCAGAAGGAGAGATGTAGAGTTGTTTTTGGTATACAACTTGCCCACAATCATAAACTGTGAAATGGTAGGAACCAAGCCTCCTTATCCCAAAACCTGTGCTCCCTTTACTACTCTGCTACCTCTTACCCTCTTAAGACTTCTGAATGTATGTTGTCTGTTGCCCTCTTAAGAATACAAGGGAAGGAAATCAGTATCTATTGAATGACTCCTTTGGGCCAGGCATTTTGCTATATGGCGGGGGCTCATTTAATCCCAGAAATCTTTAGGAAGGTGCTGTTTTGTACATCAGGAAATATAGTCTCAAATGAGTTATAAAAAAATTATGGCAGTCAAGATTTGAGTTCAGCTGCTGGATTTTTTATCACTATTTTACATCATAAATATTTTAATTAGTTTCACATTTAAGTGTTTAAGAACTTATGGATTCAAATAGTCCAGGAAATTACCAAATGTCAAAATATGTAAACTAGAACAATATTGTAAAAATTTCAAAGTGTACAACTCAAGCAATTTTGCGAATACAATTGTCAGAGGTTGCCATGGCAGAATTGAAATAAAAGTGAAATTTATTAAAACAATAATATTCAATAAGCACAAAATCAAAATATCAAGATTATATATATATATCTAATACTTGTTCATGCAAAGACATATGATCTATCTCTGCAGAGTTTTTTGTTTGAAAAATTATATCTTGGAAATGTGAGAAAGCAGATGATGGCAAATCTGAGACATGAGAAAGAAATGTGGCTTACTTTTTGAACACTCTTATTTATTCAAATTATATCAATGATAATTTTTAATTTTCACAGTTTTCTGTGGTAATATGCCCCACCTAAACATACAAAAATCACCTTTTAAGATGAAAAAAAAGATATGTAATACACAGTTCATCTCTGAGCCCTCCACCAATCTCATTTTGGGAACCCATTTGCTGAGTGATGGCCTCTGTCACTAGTCGATTTCACTTATGTGACTTATAAATATTTGAGAACAAACAAACCAAAAAAAAAAAAATGAAAGAAATGGCCAGCTGCCAATAGCAGCTGACAACTATTCAATAGGTGTTTAAAGGTTAAAAACTCCCAAAAACCCAGATGCCAATCTCAAACCATTTCTATTGTCAGTAAATCTCTTTCCTAGTTGAGATGCAGTATAGCCACCACCTTCATCTTGAAAAGGGAGTCTTCTAAAAAATCCATGGATTTCTTGGCTTCTCAGTTTTCTTAAAGAGCAGTGAGGCCATTATCCTTTCATATGTTAAAGAGAACTGATGAGGAAAACCCCCATCTATTACTTAGCAGAACAATGCATTTGTTTATCACCTTTTCAAACTCTTTCTTCATTCCTGAATATGGTTTCCTTCCCTCGTCAATATTTCTTAATAATATTTGAAATTCATGTTTTTAGTTCTTAAATCTACAGGTCCAAACTTTCTTTTTTTCCCTCAAAAATATTTTTATAAAACATCAAAGCCAGCAGTTAATTCAGTCAATGTAAGGAGAAAAATCTGCTGAACCTGTTGTTGACTTCAAGTACCCAAACAACTAGTTGATTTGTTTAGATTTTGGGTTTTTTAATTTTATTTTTTGGTGGCACATCTCAGCCAGCATCTCTTGAAAGTCATAAAAGGAGTCACTTAATGACTATATTTGAGATTATGAAGAATTATTACAAAGAGTGTGTGCACCAGCTGTTTTCCATCTCTGAGTGAACAGAATTACAGTTGATAGCTTAAATTACAGAAAGCAAAATTTAAAGAATAAAGCTCAGAATAAGAAATAGACTCTTGTACCACCCTATGACTACTTTTAAGCTGTTTATAAACTGAAGTTGAATTTAAATGATCATAGCCCCGTTCTTTTAAAATATTAGTTAAGGTTTTTGGTTATAAAAATGTCAACTTTTTCAAAGTTTCACCAGTCACATGAAGCTCAATACACATTAAGATTTGTCAATATATGCTATTGGCGATATCAAAAACAATTTAAGAGATACTATACAAGATGCATATTCAGTTGCTAATTGGGAAAAGGGAAGAGACTTTAGAATACATATGATTTTGAATCAGAAAACATTGCTGAATTTAGTATGGCATCTGGCACTGTGTTTGCAGTCCAACAACTTTCAAATCAGAGGTTTGCTTCCGGTGGTAAATAAATGCCTAACCCATTACTGCATTGATGTAGACTCTGGGGAAAGAGAGAAAGTAGATATCAATCAAGTGTCCTATTGATTTGAAGATGGTGCTGCAGATGTTTGCAAGAGGCTTTCTATTAGGATAATCTGCTTGTGAACAACTCCTTTTTAACTGGGAGATATTAGCTTAAATGTTATAAATTCATCCACATGACACAAAGAGAGAGAAACTGAATGAGGCCATAGCATCAATTCCTAAAGTTCATTTAATGTTAATATGGTTACTTCATATATTACTCTAGGCAAGAATCTATCCCCTTTTTGATAAAAACGTGAGTTTTCAGATATTTTATTTGGACTATATACCCTCTAATACCCTCTAAGTATCAGGACCATTTATCATGGACCTGGGGTTGGGGGGAGGGGAGCAAAGTTCAGTCTTTACAGTGCTCTAGTCAATTACCTGGCAGCTGTCTGCAGTTGCTTGATGTTGCTGAAACCTCTGCATGCCTATACCCTGTTCTTGGATAATATCTCTTAAATTGTTTTTGATAACTCTAATAGCATATATTGGCAAATCTTTAATGTGTGGTCACTGGACCAGCAGCAACATCTCCTCGGAGCTTGCTATAAATGCAAGTTCTCCCCAAATTCTAGATCTACTGAATGAGAAACTCTGGAGGTGGGGCTCAGCAATCTGTACTTTAACAAGCCCTCCAAATGGTTGTCACTTATGCTCAAGTCTGAAAACCACTTTCCTAGAGGCATTTACACAGACTTTAAGGTCTTCCCTTAAATCATAATGAGAAACTACAGTTCAAGACTATTCCAAAGGAGCCTTGCTAAACTCTGACCCCACAGCTCCTGGTAATTCCTTGTGGAATCTAAGTAGCATGGTGTCTGCATCTACAAAGCCATCACTCCTGAGAAATGATCTGGGTCTTAAGAAAATTCCCAGAACTAACTATAGGATGTGAGTCATGTGATGCCAAAATGAAAGGCTATTCATTCATTTAATCAACAAATGTTTGAACATCTTCTAAGCCCTAGTCATGTATCTGAGGCAAGAATCTTGTAGTCTAAAAGAGAAGTCAAGGTATGAGCACAATAATATAATACATGGGGAAAAAAGATCACTACCAACTCAGGCAAATCAGGCTTAACTTCAAGGAAAACAAACTAAAGATATAGCTGCTGGTTATTTCAATAATGAGAAGCCATAGACATTTTTTGAGCCACCAGAAAGTGTGATCTGTGGTAAGGTTTGGAAAGGTAAATTTGGTGACTATTCCCAAGAAAGAGAAGAAAATGGAAAGGGAAGATCAGGTAAAATATAATTATAATAGGTGAGAAATAAGTAGGACTTGAACTAGCCTGGAAATAGAATCCAATAGATTTGTACCAATGAAACACTATGAGATTATTTGTAAAGAAAAGTTATAAGTGAAACATGCATCTGAAGTTTAGGCACTAAAGAAGTGAGATGGTTATGTTATTAAAATTGAAATAAAAGATGAAGAACAGAGCTTGGGATGGGAAGCTTCTTATGCTATGAGCATGTTAAGTGTGAGGTGCATGCTGAACACCCAAATTAATGGGTCCTGATTACAGGTAGGAGTGGGGGACTATTCATATAGTTCAGGAGAAAGAGAACAGGATCAGACATCTAAATTAAGGAGGAATCTACACTGAAGTGATTGTTGATATTAGGGGAGGAAAGGAAATTTTTAAGGGAAAGCAGGCTGAAAGAAAAATTAAGTGGGCCACAGAAAACATGTTGCAGAATGACAGTGTTTGTGAGTTGGAAGTGAGGTGTCCATGGAAGAGGTAGGGTAACCAGAATCAGACAATGTCATATAAGCAAAGGTGATATCCATCTGGAATTTACCAGTATGGGTGGGCCAGTTGTTTACATCTCTTCTAATTACTGATTGCTCTGTTCTTATTGGTGTACATGTTCATCTGGTTTTAAAATATTTCTAAGTCTAGAAAAGACAAGGGACAATGCATGAGGATCTAGTTACCACACAACTCAAATGTAGGGGAGCTTCAACACTTTATAGTACTTTGAGGCAAACTGGAAGAGAACCAATTCCCAGAAAGAAAATAGTATATGCACAAAATAATACTGTAATCACAGTCTGGCTTAAGGAATCCTCCCTTTGGCCTGTGACTCCTATTATACTCTTAGTAACATATTTATGCCCTAGAAATCGAATATTGACATGTCTGCATCTCCTACTAGACTGGAACCTGCTGACTAATATTGTAAAGAAAGTTTAGTATCTCATAGAGATACATGTGAATAGCTAATGGATGAGTATTTTAATTAAATATTAACTGATATTATATACAAGCTTTATTATGTGCCATTTGCTATGATTTCTTACTCAACTAAAGTGTTTACATAAACAAATGGTACCATTATAGGCTGTCTGTTGGCCTATGGGCATAGCCTTGCTATAACTAATATAATTATTATTTTTGGAGAAAATTGGATTTTGTTTAAAATATGTACAACTATATCCTAGTTGAGGAATAAAGTACCAAAATATGATGCATTTAGGATGATTAATACTTTCTAAAACTTTTTTTCCCTAAAAGCTGCTTTTTTAAAAAAAATTTCCACACCTAAAAGTTTTTTTTCCCAAAGATCCTATAGTGGAGTTATTAGTTTCTTATATACCTGTGTTAACATTAGGTGTAATAAACAATTTTCCCTCAGTTTTCCCTGAAAAGTTATAATCATAAAATAACTTCTAGATGGCTCAAAATCATCAGACTACTAGAATTAACATACATATATAAATCTCAGCAGCTTTGGTGTCCCTGAAGTCAAAAGGAGTGTCCTAAAGCCACACAAAGCAATAGTCAAGAATGTCCCTCTTTGATGTTTTGTAGCTCAAAAGATTTTAAATTCTATGCCTAATGCAGAATTGATTTTATTCTAAACTTTATGAGAGTTTCAATTCAATTTGATCTAATAATCAAGTAATACACTGACACTCATCAGGGAAGCACAATAGAAAGGTAAGGATATTGATATTGGTAGACTCAGCATATTGACAGTATTTAGAATTAGAGTGAACTATGACTCTTGATATCTTATTCTAAAAAGGAAATTAACAAAAGAGAGACTATCCAGAGAATAAATGATTTCTTATTCTTAGAAACAACAAATGATAAATTCCAGATGCTATGTTAAAAAATTAAGATAAAGAGAACACATGATAGTAGTCCTCAAACATTTGAAGTGTTCTCATGTCAAAAGGGGGAAGAATAAGGAGAGAGATTAGACTTTAGTACTAAGTTTCTTTTATTTATATTGTACTTCTTGATCCTTATGGACAAACTCAGGCCCAAATCCAAGAACTGGGTCTCAGTAAAAAATTTATCATCCCATGCTTGGTTTTATTTTCTCCTTAACAGAACATCAGTGCAACACACATAATCTAAAAATCATTCTTCCACAGTTAAGCTAGATGTGGTTTTCTTTCTTTTTCTCAACAGGGTAAAATGGCCAATGACAGGAATAGCTAAATGTAAGATTCAGAGTAAGAGCAAACTACTCTCCAAATATGTGGCTTTTATTAGCAGTCAAGATTCTCTACGATCTGTGCATCAAAAATAGTGAAAGTCAGCATTTTATTATTTTTTTAATTGATTTTTTTCTTAATATTTTCACAACAACAATGCCTAAACCAAAATATGACCCTTTATACCTCCAAACTAGTTCCAGAATATTTGGCATTATTGAACTCTTAATGAAAATTAATGCAGGCTTCTCTTTTTTGTCTCCCAGAAATTAAGCATTTGCAGATGTTTATGAAAAAACGTGAATGTTTTCATGCTCTATTTTTTTCTTTGTAATGAAGTCAACTTTACTTTGTTATTTTTTGACAGACAATAAAGATTATGATGCATACTTATCATACACCAAAGTGGATCCTGACCAGTGGAATCAGGAGACTGGGGAAGAAGAACGTTTTGCCCTTGAAATCCTACCTGATATGCTTGAAAAGCATTATGGATATAAGTTGTTTATACCAGATAGAGATTTAATCCCAACTGGAAGTAAGTTAATGTTTTCATTTGAGAATATGCATATTTGTATGAGTGTCTGTGTAGTCATGACTTTTTACACAGAATTTTAATTTTGGGTTTTTTACTTCAAAAATTATATCTGTTAGTTTCCCAAGAAAGAAATGTTTTTGTGTGTTCATATGAAATTTAATTTTTGATAGCTCAGAGAAAATACTTCCTTCCATTGTTCTATAAAGCATCTCATTTTATGAGCCTTGACATTGAAAAAAACCCAATGAGAGATTTGTATCTGGGAAAACTATTTCCCACATTAAGAGAAGCAAGGCCCAAACTCTATTCAAAGTGATCTTTGGCTACTTTCGTCTTCTCAAGGTGTTGCCCACCAATCAACACTTTTCTGGTTTTTTTTTCCCCCGCCCTCTTGGGAAAAACCGGGAAGAGAAGGCCAACAATTCTCATTGATTGTATGAAAGAGAATCTCCCAGGGCTTTCTGGACCAAATAGTCCATTGAGAGATTTGTATCTGGGAAAACTATTTCCCACATTAGGAGAAGCAAGGCCCAAACTCTATTCAAAGTGATCTTTGGCTACTTTCGTCTTCTCAAGGTGTTGCCCACCAATCAACACTTTTCTGGTTTTTTTTTCCCCCCGCCCTCTTGGGAAACACCGGGAAGAGAAGGCCAACAATTCTCATTGATTGTATGAAAGAGAATCTCCCAGGGCTTTCTGGACCAAATAGTCCATTGAGAGATTTGTATCTGGGAAAACTATTTCCCACATTAGGAGAAGCAAGGCCCAAACTCTATTCAAAGTGATCATTGGCTACTTTCATCTTCTCAAGGTGTTACCCACCAATCAACAGTTCTCTGTTTTGTTTTGTTTTGTTTTTCCCCCCGCCCTCCTGGGAAAAACCAGGAAGAGAAGGCCAACAATTCTCATTGATTGTATGAAAGAGAATCTCCCAGGGCTTTCTGGACCAAATAGTCCATTCATTCATTCTGATGCATTCTTTTCTCTTTTGTAGCATACATTGAAGATGTGGCAAGATGTGTAGATCAAAGCAAGCGGCTGATTATTGTCATGACCCCAAATTACGTAGTTAGAAGGGGCTGGAGCATCTTTGAGCTGGAGACCAGACTTCGAAACATGCTTGTGACCGGAGAAATTAAAGTGATACTAATCGAATGCAGTGAACTACGAGGAATTATGAACTACCAGGAGGTAGAGGCCCTCAAGCATACCATCAAGCTCCTGACGGTTATTAAATGGCATGGACCAAAATGCAACAAGTTGAACTCTAAGTTCTGGAAACGTTTACAGTATGAGATGCCTTTTAAGAGGATAGAACCCATTACACACGAGCAGGCTTTAGATGTCAGTGAGCAGGGGCCTTTTGGGGAGCTGCAGACTGTCTCGGCCATTTCCATGGCCGCGGCCACCTCCACAGCTCTAGCCACTGCCCATCCAGATCTCCGTTCTACCTTTCACAACACGTACCACTCACAAATGCGTCAGAAACACTACTACCGAAGCTATGAGTATGACGTGCCTCCTACCGGCACCCTGCCTCTTACCTCCATAGGAAATCAGCATACCTACTGTAACATCCCCATGACACTCATCAACGGGCAGCGGCCACAGACAAAATCGAGCAGGGAGCAGAATCCAGACGAGGCCCACACAAACAGTGCCATCCTGCCGCTGTTGCCGAGGGAGACCAGTATATCCAGTGTAATTTGGTGACAGAAAACCAAGGGACATCCCGTCCCTGGGAGCTTGAGTGGAATCTGCAGTCCAGTGCCTGGAACTAAATCCTCGACTGCTGCTGTTAAAAAACATGCATTACAATCTCTAGAACACGAGGAAAAACAGGGTCTTGTACATATGTTTTTTGGAATTTCTTTGTAGCATCAGTGTCTTCCTGTTTTACCATGTCTCTTACCATTACATTTTTGACTTTGTTTTATATGTCATTGGAATTTGTAAATTTACATTTTTTTTAAAGAAGAGACTGATGTGTAGATAGAAAACCCTTTTTTGCTTCATTAGTTTAGTTTTAGAATGGGTTTTTATTTCCTTTTTTTTTTAAAAGTTTATTTTGCTTTTAACATTTCCTTGGGGTGCTTGGACAAATCTATCCGATGGGACAAGGAGCACCAGATCCTCTCTCGGGTTCTGCCTAGGATCAACTGGCCACGTCGGCCTTCAGAGAGCAGTGCAATGAAGGCCAGCATTGCTATTCCGGGAAGAACAAAAACATGAGAACACTTGTTCATAGGAGGGCCCTCTAGTCAGAGCCCTGAATCTCTTCCTTGTCCTGTCTCTCCCCACCTCTACCTTTCTAATGGCGGCATGATGTGCAAACTCTGCGGAGGGGTGGGGGTGGGTCTAACTGTCTTAACATTTAATTCACTGCTCTACAGAATACACTCTAGACCCGAAGGTGTGCTAGTCACTTGACAGTGACTACTACAGAGTACTAAGAAGAGAAGATCAAGGGCATGAAAATGGGGAGAGTGTTGTTTCCGTTTTTTAAATGAGTTGACGTACCCTTATATATATATATATATAAATATATATAAAGACAGCAAAACAAAACAAACAAACAAAAAAAAAACAAAAAAAAGAAAAAAAAACAAAAAAATCAAACCCTATATTTGATCACTTCCTGGAAAGGCATGAATGTGTTTGTGGCTGTTTTTCTTTAATATTCTACTTCCTCTTTTCCCTCTATAATTTTTCTGCAAATGAGATTATGTGCAAATGCCAGGGAAGTTAACTCAAAAGGGTGAATCAACGCAAGTCAAAATGAAATTTACATTGAAGGCTTCCAAACCAAAGGGAAGGACAGGATGTGTCATCAAATATGTTTTGTCACCTTGTATTATACAAAATATTATTTTCTAAAAAGTCAGAAAAAAATCTATGAAACTTATTATTGTGGGGTCCCATTGTATTTAAATGTTAACTTGCTTGTATTTAATTTTCAATGCTACATTCAAAATTAAGTGGTTTCAGTTTGTAAACATAAGCAACACTTATTAATATCAAGGTGTTTAAATAAGAACTCAGGAGGTCAAATATATGGATACCAACCGAGATCAGTATTTTTAAAACAAACATTATTTCCACAAAATAGTTTTTGAAGTAGATCAGAAAGTGTTTAAAATAATTCGTTTTACTGTATAAAGAATTTGCTTTTTTAACTATATAATTCTATCTTTCAGAAAACAGAAAGCTGATGCTCCCAGGAAATTCATCCCTTACCATTTAGCTTTATGTTTGAAATCAATGACATAAGCAGCTAATTCATATTCATGTTAAGGATGATGCAAAATCAATCGCAAAGGTATCTTCAGAGGGCAGAGTTATTAAACAAAATATTACCTATGTAGCTTTTAGTTAAAAAATCAATGTGATAAAAAAACACTGATAATAGAACTTATACATTAATTTAGTGATTCATTGTAGGAACTTCCATCCCAGTTATCATCTTTGGGCTTGTGTAGTGACTACTGTATGTTTGGTGTATTCTTACCACCATATAATGAGCAAACAATTCTATAGTTTTGGTCACAATACTAAGGTGTGAGCTGGCCACAAAAAAACAAAAAAAATAAGGTATAAACTGCAGTAGAGTTCACTGGGGAGAATAAGGTTGAATTGCAAATGTATGAGAGATGAGTGTAAGCATTTTGTAACCAAGCAAAAATCTCAGTATTTGTGTGACAAGGTAAAGGAGCCTTGGGATGTGTATTGATTTTTATTTGCTTAAGAATGTTTATCTCCCTGACAACTCACCTGGGTCCTTCTCTACAATCTGTTCTTTATTCCCTTGCTCCCCGTGGATCTGTGTCACATTTTCCACAAACCAGGATTGAAGCTGCAAGGACGTGTAAAACTTTAAGGTCAGCTTTGCACATTGAGTTATTTTCAGAATTCGAGAAGGCCATTGTTTACTTTCTACTATGGACACCTGTCAGGGACTGGTGGCAGTGAAACTTATTGGACTGGATTCCAAATTCCCCAGTGCTCAGAAAACTGTAAACATGGCAATGGCCTGGCTTATTTCTTTGGGTTTTTTTTTTATTTATTTATTTTAAATTTTAAGTGCACGATGGAAGTGTGGAATAAATGTAGAGGAAGTTATCAGACCACAGTCGTATTTTAAGCATCCATAGGTGTTAATTTAGCTGCATTGGAAGTCCATTTTTTGTTCTATTTTTAGTGTAGATTTAAGCATTTTGAATAGCATGATTCAGGGATTGATGGGTAATATTTGATATTCTCACAACTTAAGAAACTTCTTTTCCTCTAATGCTTTTTCATATTTTAAAAAATGAAAGAAATGCAAAAGAAGCTATTTATGGCTTTAGAAACATTCCTCCCAAGTATTCCTCTATCAGCTCCATGTGAGAACAAATGAAGGAAACTGTCATGTGTTCACATGCTCTATGTCTAACAAAAGTTCTGTTAGAACTCACAGTAAAAAGAGAAAAAAATGTATTTCCCCTAGTGCTTAGGTTTCATCCTTCTCTTTTTTTGGTGGGGGCTGTGGGGGATAAGAATATTCTAGTTGTAAAAACACAGTTGAAAGTGTGACTATGTTAGCCAAGCTGGGAGAGAGAATGGACTTCCAGACTTGGACATGTGTGATGTTTGATTTTGCCTGCTTGTCATCAATCACCACTTGGGCTTTGAATGACACATTATGGATTCAGAAGTCCATCTGGTTCTTTGTGTAATCTCTACTTGCTGCTTATGAGCGTCCTACCCTTTATTCTGGTGCTCAAATCTTTTATTATTTAATTTGTACTCCATTCCTTAGGTCTCCTATGGGCAGAGAAGACATTTGTATCTCATATAGCCAGCTGATTTAAGTATAGATCAATTCTATGAAAAAAAAAATCCAAGACATGATGTGTTGAGACCTGAACCTACTATATTTCTATAGCTAAACACCTGATTGTTCAAACAGTAACCATTTTGTGATTATTACTTTCTTCGTAGTATATGTATTTGAACCATATCAACTTAATATTAAAAATATAGATGGTGGTTTCTTCTGTATTTCATTATTATCTAGCATTTTTTAACAAGAACAAATATTAACTGAGAGTCAACCCCTAAACTGTAAGTAAGTTTTGTTTATCCTAGAATAGTCATTAACTTTTCAGATATCATTCATGTAAATTGAGATTACCATTTCTAGGAAAACATCAATTCGTACACTTGTGAATTATTTTCAGATTCTGAAATGATACCCTAGTTCTCCTTTTTCTAAGGAGTATTTTTTATCTTGTGCTAATTTCTAATTTCTTTCTTTTTTATTAGCTTAAGTTTATATTATTAGTCCCAGAAGAAAGCTTATTTAAATTTAAAGAATAACATCAGCATTGTACAAGTGAAATGACAGAATGCAACTAAGAATTCAAGAATACACAGACACAGAAGAGGAAAATCTCTTACTGTCTCTGATCTATACTTGGTCATTAATCCCATTATTGACATCATTGATTAATAGAGGTGAAATATTGTTAAATATGTTAGAAATCTCACCTACAGACACATATTCCCTATTGCTGAAGAATTTTTCTAACAACATATACTGTTTTTACAAAGAGATGATGATGCAGCTGAGTTCCTTAAAAGAAGCTTGTCAATGGAAGCAGAGGCTATTTCTCACCTTATCTTGAACCTTTCCCATTCTATTGTTCTGAAAAAAGAAAGTAACTAAAGGTTAAATTTTGATTATCCTTAATAATAGACTTCAAACTTGGGTTCAAGGATACCTTTGATCTACAAAAACAATTAAAGAAAATGATGTAGACCTCAAAATTCCAGATAAAATTGTTAATGTGTATAAAATTGTGTCTGTCGGGGTGTGACTTTCAAGACATCCATCACCTAAGAAAAGCTATTACTGTTTGGATTTAGAAAATATTCTCAGAAACTTATATTTATATAAATCCACCTATCCTGCAAGCATTGTTGTGTATACCACGCCTTACCTTCATTCGTGAAAATTTAGGCGGTGATTATTGTTCTTCTAATAGGCAATTTCTCTCCCAAAATGGCCTTTTTGGGAGACCTAGTATATAGTGAAGAAAAACTTTTTATAATGACAAATAATTCATGTACAGATAAATAAGGATTGACTATTACTATTGTGATAATTTACTCATTTCTTTACCCATTTAAAAATAGTTTGGGGGTAATGTAAAATCATGTAATTTGGCAATGATGCCTTATTTCATTAAACTCCTTTATTATTTGTGTTTAATCATGTTTCCTACAACAAAATTAAGAATTCACTCAGTACAGTCAGTACAGGAAGAGAAGAAACAACCATTTGACATGTTTTTCCAATAACATAAACAATTTTCAAATGCACAGATTTAGAATTGGTTATAAATGTGATTTTCAGCAACTATGTTTTTTGCCAATTTCATGACTTATAATATGACTTTGAAGCAATATGAGGAATTTTGAGAATGAACCAAAGTGAGGTGGTGGTTATTTAGTTTTACTTTTTACTGGTGATTAGTAAGCAAGGCAAAGGTTTGTGCTATGTTAATAAATCGAGATATTATCACAAAGAGCAGTAAGATCTGACTAAATTTGAGTAAGGTAACAGGATGATATGATGGTGATGATGATGATGATGACATTTCATTCTAATCTTAATCTTATGTGCCTTGTCATCATCAAACATCTGTCACATCCACAAAAAATGCCCAGACTAAAATAAAAGGAACTCAGATCCCATCATCCATTAAGTACCATTTCTTCCTTCTAGACTCAGAACACAAAACATCTCTCCATCTCTCCATTGAGACACATAAGATACATATATATGTATATATATGCATATATATGTAAATTCCTCCTGCTCATTAGAAAATTTTCCTTTGAATAGCCTCTGTGTCCACTGACAAACTTGTTTCTGGATTGATTCATTAAAGTAAAATAAGGTACTGTTGTTTTTCTACCATTCACTACCTTCATTGATGCATCCTCCATGGTCCATAAGTCTGAAAAGTATTCTCTTTTTAACAAAGGTGATAACTCTAAAAATATCATTACACTGTGTTCCCTCCACTACTAAATGAATAGAATCCAAAAAACTGCATATGAACTTGAGAGTATTACATGTAATATTGATGTTGTGTAAATTTTAATCTTCATAATCCAGATTACGTTAAGTTTCAAAGGGCATGCTGTGTCATTTAAAAAAAACAAGATTTAATGTGCAATGACATTATTACATAGTGCATGAATATGTGGCAAAGTAATTTGGATCTATCTTTACTAGTCAATGAGAGATTAAATTTGGGAGATTGGATGTGAGTGTTTTAGGTTAATTCTCAACTGAAATGAAGACATCCTAATGTTAGGATACATGGGCAGTTGTCCATATTCCTTGCAGTCATATGACCCTGTTAACTAGAATCTTAGTGTATTCTTTCCACCAAAGTAGTGGAGGTATGTTCATGTAATCTGCTATTGAATTGCAAAAACTTTTACATTTGCAGAGTTTGTGAGAACCCAAATAGGAAAGTGGATTTACTCATTTTCCTCTGCTGGTGTTCAAGTCATATTTTAAACTCAGACACTCTCAGATCTGTTCAACAGTCAGTAAAAAGTGCATTTTTACATAGTGTTTCCCTTTAGTTTTGCCTACCTTCTTTTGATTTTGTAAAATCTAGAATGTATGTAACTCATGTGTAGGTGATGGAGGCGTTCCTTTTTTTTCTTAGAATACTTACAATTATATATTTGGTTTTGCTTTGACTAGCAATAGGAAAATAGACAAATACAAGTGTAAAAATGAGAAATTTTAAACTCGAATTATAATTTGTGTTTTATAGTCGTTTCATAAGTCTGTTGCTCTCTATGAGTATGCTCTCTATATATCCTGTAAAAATAAATTTATATGTTACATAGAAATTCAAGAAATTAAATTATTTATTAAGCTACAAATGTTTCTTCTGGTTTCTACCTGATCATAGATGAAAATAAATTAAATAATGTGTTGTTGGAAAATATGTAAGTACGTTTGTTAATTTGATAACTCTTGTTATACTTTTCCTTCCCTCTCTGTTTATGTCTGTATAAGCTTATAATTCTTAGGCCTAATTCCTATTGTGATTGTGAAGTAAGAGACTTAGGAAATGCCTAGTTGGCTGGAAAACAAAACAAAACAAAAAAACCTTCCTTAACAATCAAGTCCCTTTATAATCCCTCTTTTTTTCTTCACCACTGGATTATGGAGAGGTTTGAATCACCAACTCAATCACTTGAAAGTCATCACATTAATGGTCTTTTCAAGGTTAAATTCCACATTTTTCCTTTATCTATTTCATAAAATTCTTTGAGAAACAGAAATGAAAGGAATGATAACATGTGAGTCTTTCTTTGATGTTTCTCTTTCTTATTTCTTGCTCCCCAGGTATTTTGTTCCTTTCTTTTTAAGGTACTACTCACATAAAGACCTTAAAATAAAGTCCCCTCAGGTAATATTTTAAAGTGACCAAGATCTTTAATCATCTTGTTTTTCTACTCTGCATCTACTTGTATTGGGCAGTCATTCCTAAAGGGAAATGTTTTTGGCCTTACTTTTCATTTTAAGGTTAAGATAAATAGCCTTTTTATTTATTGATTTGAGGGGAGGGAAATGGTGGTAAATCTTTCCATCACAGGCATAACAACTGAACAACCACACACCTCTTAGAGTGAATGGGCTATTTAAGAAGAATTCATATCTTAGAACAGACTTTTAAGAAGCACTTATCAAAGATGAAGCAGAGATAAATCATTATGAAAATTTAAGGTAATAGTTTCAAAAAACTCCATAACCTTATTTTAGGCTGGATTTCAAAGTAATTAACATATTTAAAATTTCATAAAGCCATTTCTACCTCAGTATGGTTTTTAAATGTGAGAAAATAACCTCTATTGAAAAAGTGAAACTTTATAGGGATCATGACTCAGTGTATAATTTCCATAGTATATTTTAAATTTTGAATCATATCATAGGATATGACCCATTATTAAAAATATCTGGAGAGAACGCTATAATTGAAGAAAGTTTGGGATTATTTGTACACTTCAGACACACATAAATTCTCAGAAATTTTCAATTAAGCTCATTGACAGGTGGTAAAAGACTGATATTAATGGGACATCTTATCTCTAGAAGATTCCTAATTAATATCAGGTCTACATTTACTGGCAAAATAGAAACAGAGAATGAGGCAAATATTATAATAGTGGTGACCCAATCACTTACCACTGTGGGATTTTTAGCATTAATGTATGGCCTGTCAGAGTAATTCGAACAAATTCCTTGATGAACTTGCATTTCCAATCACTACTTGATGCCCAATGACGCTGTTATAAAGTAATGTAGGTAATGCAGCATCCAGATGTGTGTGTGTGTGTGTGTGTATGTGTGTGTGTTTATATGTGTGTGTGTGTGTGTGTGTGTGTGTGTATACGGGTGGGGTAAGGTTCTGGAAGGTAGAAAACATCTCAATTTGACCAATAGTTTAGCTAGCTGTTTGCCCAAATTAGGGACTTTTACCCGCAGTGATATGTTAATTGTTTTTGATGGTACACAGAGGGAGATTTTTATTCAAATATTTGTGAATTTGATTTAAAATTTATTAAGATTTTTAAAAAATTTAAGTAGTACAGCAAACTCAAGACTTTATGGATATTGTTTATAGATTTGCTTATATAGTAAAATAATATATACATATATGATTTAAATTAAAACATAGGTAAATAATAGTCTAGGAAAGGTGACATATGGCAAAAGTCATCAAGATTGTTTATGAAGGACTGGTTTATGAAAATCTTCTAAGGCAGTCAATTTTCTAACCTCTGGCAAAGTAAATAAACAAACACTAATAAAAAGTGAAACATCTAAAAAAATAAGGATCATGAGAACATGCGAAAAGCCAGCATAAACTATAAACAGAACTATAAGATTATGAAAATCAATAACTGGTTTAAATTAAGCAATGAAATATCCTAGTTCTCCTATTGTTCTTAGCAACAAGGAACTGTTTAGACAATTATGAATTTGAAAGGAAAATGCAGATCCTTTTTAGGTGGTCTCAGGCTGAACAAAGAACCATTTCTCAGCATACTTTTCCTAAGTGCAGTGGGAAATTGATTACTAAATATTTTAATGTATGAGTAAAAATAATGACTTTGGCATGCTTGATTCTGTGACATGAAGATTGGTGAGGGATGAAATAGTCCTTTCAAAGCATACTTCTAAGGGGCCTACTAATAATCGTTAAAAATCCAGGGAAGGTTTAAAAAGCCTCAAAGTCCCAGAAATTCAAATGTAACTAACTGGTCTGGGATTTGTCCCAAATGTTAGTATTTTTGTAGTAATCTCTCTAGGTGATTCTATAGGACAACCAGAGTTGAAAACTGTAGGACCCAAACAGGTGGGTCTCAAATTTTAGGCTTCAGAAGAATTGCCTGGAAAGCTTGTTAAAAATGGAAATTCAGATTGAACGATAGGACTAGAGTGGAGCACAAAATCTGTTTAACTTAACAAGCTTCTCTTGTGATTCTAATGTGGAGCTTGAGAAACACAAGTGCAGGGTTTGTTGTTTTTGTCATTAAAACTGTTGTCACTCTGTGGAATGTAAAATTTAAGATTACAGCAGACAAATGTCACCATAAACTGACTCTTAAAAATAATTCCTCCCAAATTGTTACATCAAAACTCAGAATGAATTTCTGATTTCAAAAAAGACCTGAACTATAGACAATTACATTTTACTTGAAAATACCTCAAACAGGAGGAAAAATCAAAGAATTAGTCAAGAAAGCTGAGTCCAGCTTTGCCATGTAACATATGGCTTCAAAACAGCAATTGCACTGTTTAGCAGGAAAAAAAATAAGCTAATTAAAAATTAAGTGTTAACTGACAACACATCTTTCTAAGAAAATACAGTTGTATTGTCACTTCAGTTTTTATTTTTAAGGAGGAAAAATAGCAAAATTAGATGGCAAAGTTATTGGTTGTGAAAACAATTATATAAATATCAAATCAGTTAAATTAGTTGGACTAAATTAACAATTATTTTTCCTCAAGTTAACAATTAATTCATCAAAAGATTATAAAGAATTTTCCAAATGATCTTTAACATAAGAATCACTTGTAGCATTTGTTAAAAGCATAAATTCCTGGCTCACATTCCAAAACAATTGAACCCCAGGAAATTTTTATAATCACGTTATTTTGTAATTTGGGAAACACTTTCCTAGTGAATGGCATAAAGTACAAGACTATATTCATGTAGTGCCAATGAAGTTAGTTAATTCTATGTGAGATGATCAGTTAAATGCATCATCTCGCATTATTTCAGCCAAATGATAACCTACACAACTGTGACAAGCCAGTTGGTTATTTTAGCCCTCAATCACTTATTTTGACAATATAGTTCCAGCCACATATATTTATTTCACTGGGCTAATTTTGACCTCTATACTTTTTGTTTTGCCAGAAATGACTATCGTGTTGAGGTTGCTAGCTTCCATTTCTTAAGAAGAATGTATTATTTGATGTAAGATTCTCACGAACCAATCATGTCCCTGGTCCTAAGTGCATATTTCAAGGACATGATTCTTGTTAGTTAAGAAAAAAAAATATTCTTATACATCCTTCATAAAGTAGGCACATCAGAAAGTTTCTGGAGAGTTGGTTTTACATTTCTACAGATTCCACTCATAACCCAGTGACTTCCATAGTCACTGTGCCATCTAGGGCTTTATGACACTAGAACATCAGAAAAAAATAGTCAACAGTAATTTATAAGGTGAAATTGAGCCTTTGATGTTAAAGAGACTATATGCAAATTAAGCTTGATTTATTTTCAGAATGTATTCTGGACAAGAACAGTTATCAATTGTGACATGGAGAAGCATTTATTGTGCTAAATTAGTGTACATGTATGCATGCTTGTGTACTGTGTGTGCACTCTAAAAATACACTATCAATACATTTAAATAAGCTTACTCAGTATATGTGCAACATTAAACAAACACCTATGAGTTCCCAAGGTGATATACTCCATCAGGAAATTACCCAGTGAATCATTTCTGCACAGGCTAAAATAAATACCTAGGTTTCTGTTCAACTCACTTTTCTTTAAAGATGTGCATTTTATCTTAAAAGAGAGAGTCAGCTCATTCTTACATTTCCCATAAAAAATTCTGTGATTGTCTTCATTTCCTACTCTTTCCATTGCATGGTAGCCCTGAATTATTTATTTATAAAGAATGGGGAGGTATTGCACTCAGCAACTATCATAAGAAAAGTCTGTGAAAGCACCAAAGTTATTACCATGGATTTCCTATCTTTTAGTCAATTTTATTTTTCCAGGGCTGTGAAATGACTTATTTTTTCAGATTCCATTTAAATTATGTCCTTAGCAAATAACATGTCTGAAGCAAAACCTAACTTTAGAAATACAGTTACTGATAAGACTTTTTTTTAGTTTTCTCTTTACAGAATCCGTGTCATCACTGAAGTGAAATAGAAACACAATAGAATTAAGTAAATTTACAACTGACGATCTTATGAGTACTGCACCTTAAGTATTCTGCACCATGAGGTGACCTTGTATTCATAGTCATCTTCAAAATGGGCACCTGAATAACTTGCTGTGTATCTTCATGAGAAAACTGGACATGGGGTGAGAAATCACAGGGAGGGGATAGCAGAGATTTCTTCTGGTGTAACGTTGGAGAAGTGTACTTTTTTGTTGATATCTCTAAAGATTTTACCTATGGCTTATAGATAAGACTACATAGCTGACTGTAGCAAGTATAACATACTTAGCATTTGTACTTTCGTGTTTAAGAGGGAAGGAGATCAGTCATTAAATATGAATGCTGCATATGTTAGCAATAGAGATAGTGATTTTGTAATTTTGATTGCACTTGCCTTAAATTTTTTTCCAAAAAGAAATTATATATATATAAACCAATATAGATGAGAATGGTTGAAGAACATTGTTTAGAAATAGGCAAGTTCTGCACTGATTATACTTTTTTACATAATTTAATGCATAACAGCAAAGTATATTTCCCAGATCCATGTAAAGAGTATATGAGCACATGATAACAGCAGTTTGTATAAGCACAAGGTGTTCTATGTTTAGATTAAAAACTAACAATGATAACTTTTGGTGTGATTGCTTTAAATTTCAAAAAGTTGGATGTTTAAAGATACATTTATTACTTGCATAAGAATATTTTTGTATAATACTGAGAAAGGTTTAAAAAAATGGATTTGCTTTATGGAGTGCAACTTTCAGAGAAAATAAACAGGGTATGTGTCCAGTTTGTAAAATGTTTTCTTTCAAGATTACTCTTTCACTGGTTAAATGCGAGGATATGATGACTTGAAATACCTTTTTGTGTGAATTGAAAAATACCACCAACAATAACAAAAAATAAAGCAATGTGAATAAGTTGCGTATGCAAACTTTTTTTAATCAATGCCAGTAGACCCTGAAAACAAAAAAGAATATCTATTTTTATAAATATCATCTAGAAATTATCAATGTGGTTTACCATTTGATGCATAAACATATATCCATTACAAGAAAAATATTAAAAAGTTTTGTCTTGGGGGAATTTTTATTCTTCATTGTTCAGTCTAAAACTACATTTACTTTCTAATATTAAGAACAATAAGACAAGTTAATAATAGCACCCCATACTTATGAAATAGTTATGACACCAAAACTAATATAAAAAGTAGTTCTTGAATTTATAAGCAGTTCTATGTGTACCTGTTAGTGAAATTTGTTATGTATATATTTATCTCCCATAAAAATATATCTGGATATTTATATATGTATATATATACCTCCTGTCTGTGTGTGTGTGTGTGTGTATATATATATATATATATATATATCTCCTATATGATGTAACTGTACTTAGTTTAGATACCAGCTTTGAAATCTACAAATGTAATTGTGGGATGGTTTCGGGACCAAGTAGTATCTGCAAGGCTGCAAATGTCGCTTGAAGATTAAAATGAGAGACTAGATCATTTAAGAAGATAATAATCCCAGATAAGGTAGGGGGATTTTCATATATGCTTTTTAAATATTACCCAGTAAGTAGTTTTAAGGAGGTTCTATAAACTCCTAATTAAGAAAAAATATAGAAACTAAAAAATAGCATTCTTTACTGGGAACAAGACTTGTGACAAGAAAACTAGAAAAAGAATCACATTTTTTAAATATGATGTATGATATCTGCAGCACTATGGGCTGTGTAAAAGCGATGGACTAATATAGATATTCTTTAAAGTTTGTAAAATATTTCTTCCAAGAGGCCAAGGGCATTAAAATGAAAATTTAATTTCTGGTATATCACAGATGTTTCTATACCCATGGTAAGTATTACTGCTTCTTAATGATGCACAGTTATTCTATATTTTGAACATCTGTGTAAAAGTTTGCAGTTATTACTATATTAGGTCGTGCCCAGAGGAAATGCCAACATCAAGAGTGGGTGGATGCAGTTGCTCAAAAAGTATTACAGGCATTTACTTGGAAAAGCAAAAGAACATTTAGATCAATAAAAATAACAACAATGAAAACTTAACCCATGGAAGTTGACCCTTATGTGTTGCTTTTTCACCCACCCCCATTGTCTGACCTAACATCACTGAATCAAATATATCGACACATCCTAACCCTAATTGTTTTTCTTATAATTTATCTACGAATTTGACAAGACTAACAATATAGAGTCCTCTTTTTTGTTCCATCTCTATGATCTCTGTCTTAAAAAACAGAGGAACACACACACACACACACACACACACACACACACACAGAGTGGGTGTTTTTTTTTTTTCCTCCAATGTTCTGAGCTTCCCTGTTCTACTGCTAGTGGGTTGTCACAGAGATACAGTCCCAGGTCTGTATTGTGGTTACAGAATAAAATATTTCTGTGCTGGTGTCAATAGATGCAAGGAGTCAGCTCAGGGAAGGACCACCTAGGTAGCACCTGGGTGGGCCTCTGAAGTTAAGGGTCTGAAAGTCTGATCTTGAGTTATATAAGTCTGAATGATCATTCTTTCTCACGCAGACTCATGCTAACCAGGAATTTAAGATACTGTCTTCGAAACAAATGACAATTATTAATTTTGGTTAAAAAGACAAGAATGTTCTTGCTACCTTGTAGGAAAGCCAAGTCATAATCAGAAGTTTGGGAAATGTGGACTCATAATGAGGAAAGTTAATAGGAAGTACTTAATGTCAATTTTTGTGACACATCTATCTCTACCACCGAGAAATAGCTACTATTCAAAGTCTCTTTTCTGGGCATTTTCTTCCTTAAACAGAGCTAGAAAGAAGAGACAAATTCTGACTATTGGCATTTTCTTATTCTGGATTCACAGGTCCCCTTTACCTTCTTACTAAACAGTACAGCTTTAGAAATAACAATATAGTCATGCCTGGTTCTTCCTGCCTAGAATATGGGTGTTAACAAGACTCCTCAGCCATTCATTTGTAATCCCTGAATTTCATATCTGTAAAAAAAAAAAAAAAAAAAAAAAAAGAGTAGACAGTAATACCTTTCAGGAGGATAAACTGTAAAACTTCGTTCCTTTCTTGCTTCATTCATTCATTAATGCCAGGCATTGTTCTAGGTGCTGGGGACATACTGGAGAATCAAATAGACCATATTGCTGACTCATGGGTCTTATTCTCTGGTAGAGGTAAGACAAAAGGCAAGTTCCTTAATCAATAAGAAAATTTCAGACAGTGATGCATGCAATCACAATATAAATTAGGAGGGTGTGATAGGAAGTGACTACCTGGAGAGGTTCACTTTCATAGAGTGATTATGAAAAGCTACTTAGAAGGGGTGAAATTATGGCTGAACTTAGAATCAAGAGGAGAGGACAGCCAGGAAAAGACCTGGCATTAACAGCTGTTCAGTCCAAGGGACTGGCTAACACAAAGACCCTAGGCAGTAATGAGATGGGTGTGTTTGAAGAAGAAAAGGAATGGTCACCATTGCTGGGTCATTACAAATGCAAGTTAAAAGCAATATATATGGCATACTATAGTATAGTGGGTGTTCAGTAAAGGGTAGTTAATATTATTGAAAACAGCTTAGGGATCAAAACCTTTCTTATGTTAATGTTTAATGAAAATATCTGTCATATCTTTTGATTCTACCCTTTTTTTTTCCCGAAAATATGTTTGAGTTGTAGTTTATCACTGATATCCAGGAAGGCATTTCATAGGGTGTAATTAAGAGCATTTATCCTCACATCTCTAAGTATTTCACCTAATCAGCTGTAAGAAAAGCCAGACCAAACCAAAACATCCACTGTTTATGGACTTGATATGCTATTTCAGAGCCATGGGCTAGTTAAGGGTCTATATGGCTCTTGAGGGGAGAAGCAGCAGAAGGTTGAAGATGGTTGTGTAATGCCTGTCTTTGAACCAATGCAATAGTCTCTCACTTCTCACCTCTCTAAGATGCACAAGGAAAGAGTTGGGAAGGAAAATATGTTCAAAGAGGCCTGGGAGAAATGTATTGATTTAGTTCTCTATTGCTCCATAACAAACCACCCCTAAAGCAAGTGGCTTAAACAGACAACCATTTGATTATCACTCATGTGAATTAACTGGGATCAACTGCAGTCAGCCGGGAAGTTCTTCTGCTGGTCTCACTTAGGGTCTCTCATGCTGTTGCAGTCATATTGGAGATGGGGATAGAGTCATGTGGAGGCTAAACTGGGATGCTGGGATGGCTGCACTTCTTTCCCTCTCCATGTAGTTCAGAGCCTCTGTTTTCCACTGGGCCCCTCTCCACCTGGTCTCCCCAGCTGGCCGCTAGACTTCTTACATGACAGCTGGAGTTTCCCACAAGTACAACAGTGAAGGCAGTTAGGCCTTCTTAAGGTTTAGCACGACTTTCACCACATTCCATTATTTAAAATGAATGAAGTCAGAGGGCTAGCCTAGATTCATCGTGAGAGGGGGCCACCCAGGGTCATGGATTCCGAACGCTGTGGTTCATGGAGGCCATATTTTGAGACTGGCTACCACAGAATCAATGAGAAAGATAGGATTTGTGGGGCCAAAGCCTCTGTGTAGAGCCCAGCACATGGTTCCTCTTCATGGAATGACTGCATGATTAGTTTTGAGAGGCAGGAAATCTGCAGCTGCTTTTAGCATCTAAGCAAAACTGTCTAATCTCAAATGCTCGTGACCACCACATAATTAAAAAAAAAAATACAAAACACACAAGCAGAAAATTTTCTCTTCTTTTCTCTCCCCTTTCTTATAAGGGTTCTTTCTTATTTTAGTCAAAACTTGCTTGCTCTGCATACAGGAGAAGAACAGGGAGCCAGCTATTTTGGAGAGACTTTATATTGCGGTTTAGTTTTACTGGTAATGAACTAACACTAAATTTCCCTCAGCAAAGACCCCAGGGATCATTTCCTAGATAAAGATTCAGAGGCACACAGAGTTAAATTATTTCTTACCTGAAGTCCTCAGAACTTGGTACAAACCATATAGATGCAGTTCTCTAGCCAAGAGGTCATAATAACCTTTTGAACAAGAATGGAAAAGTTGAAGCTATGTTAAATTCTCATTAGCATTTCTTTGATCAAATGTATATTTTCCTCCTTTTCATAACTTGGTTTTTTTCAAATGCAAATATGTGCTTAAACATTAGTCACTGAGCTGCAACTGGGAAAGCATCCATGGAATGTTTAAATATGCAAATCAGACCTCAGAGAGGAAAAGATGAACCTTAGCTACTTGGCTCTTTTGTACACGGCAGCAAGCAGTGGAAAGTACAATTAAATAGAGTCTCTCTGAACTCCTCAATCAGGATGTATGTATTATCAGCTGAACTATAAGCGGCTGTGCTGCCAGAAGTCTTAGCAAAATGCCACGTGTGCCCCAGAGAGATCCCAAATGGAATACAATTGCAGTTGAATTGAGATACCATTAAGGAAAGTGGCCCAAATCTGTGTTCATATAGATCAAATACAAAGTTTTGTTTGAAACTGGGCTCACTCCTTTCATTCTGTAGATGATTTCTTAAAGTAAATATGGATTACTAATATAAAACAATGAAAGTAAAGGCTTGTAGGAGTAAACCACCCATGGTGCTTTATTCAGAGGAAACTGCCCAGTTCAAGAAAGAGTGATACTGGGCCAGGCACCGTGGCTCATGCCTGTAAGTAATCATAGCACTCAGGAGTTCAAGGCCAGCCTGAGCAAGAGTGAGACCCCATCTCTACTAACAAAAAAAAAAAAAATAGAAATTAGTTGGACAACTAAAAATATAGAGGAAAAAATAAGCCGGGCATGGTGGCACATGCCTGTAGTCCCAACTACTTGGGAGAGTGAGGCAGGAGGATCACTTGAGCCCAGGAGTTTGAGGTTGCTGTGAGCTAGGCTGACTCCACGGTGCTCTAGCCTACGCAACAGAGCCAGACTCTGTCTCAAAAAAAAAAAAGAGTGATATTTACTAAATTTTTTCAAAAATATGAACAAATGCAAATAAATCTACAGGTACCAATTAAATGATACACCAGTTGTTGGTGAGGTGATGAAGAGATGAGGAAATGGGTGTGTTTATTAACTATAGGTGAAAGGGTAAATTGGTACTGATAATCTCTTTAGGGTGAAAAGATGTTGTCAGTTCTCACCTACTTGAAACCTTTCTTTCTCTTTATTTTAAAGTCTGTTTAATAATCTATGGTCTACTAAACATTCCACTGAATGCCTTATTCGGGGTGTTTGGAACACCACAATACTGGAAGCATGCATTTCAAGTTGGCATCTTCATACACAGAACCACCCTCCTTTCTTCTAATTCCCTCCTGCCTCCTTCTAATTATACTCTCCCTCTCTCTTCTTCTTTTTTCTATATTTTTACTAAAAACTAACATGATATATAGAAAATAATACAAGCTTTGAAGTTAGGGAGATAGTTTTTAATCATGGCTTCTCAACTTGTTATGGACCTTTATCAAATCAGTTTTAATCCATTTGAGCCTCAGTTTTTCATCTATAAAACAGAGATAATAATACATACCCTGTAGTGTTTTATGAATATTAAATTTCTATATATTGATATGACACACAGAAGGCATCTTGGTGGGTTATGTAATGGTAGCTGCCACAACAATTTAAAAAATATCCAGTAGCGTAACTTACAAGAACTTAATCACTACAAGTGTTCTAATCAGCCAACACATAATCCTGGATGTTGGGATTTTTTCCATTTGTAGCTTTACCATCCTATCCACCGGGCCTTACATAGGCTATGAGTTTGTAGAAGCTCACCCCATTTGATTCCTAAAGGGCCCATGTCACCAGGCTAGCTCAGTCGGTAGAGCATGGGACTCTTAAAGGGCCCATGTGGAAGTGATATATCCCTTCCACTTACACTCCATTAAGTCAAAACTAGTCATTTGATAACACTTGAAGTGAGTGGGCAGGAAAGGTATAGACTGTGGTTGGACAGCCCCTCTCAGCAACAACTCAATGTTATAGAAGCCCCAATTTATGATGGACAGCCAGCCATCCACCACAGTCAGCCTCTCTCATCTACACATATCCCTGCACACCCTTCTCCTCACAAATAGAAAGTACCCACCTGCCTCCATAGGTAGCAACCTGAATTCCCACCCACCCAGTCTCTGCATTCAGCGGAATCTTAGATCAAAGGCTAATGAATTAGCCTCTTCATCAGGTGTGTGTGCAGCTTAGCTACCTATGGAATAAAATACAAATTTTACGCTTCATTCTCACCTCCAGAATACAAGGGTGGAATAAGGACAGGAAAACAACAATTTTAAAAAATTACATTTGGAAAAGAGAAGAATGGGAAGGAAGTACAGAAAGGTTATTGGTTTATAGAAATTCTGAAATCCTGGCAGGCAAGCCTTGTAAAGATTCCAGCCCTCCACCCTAGAAGTGAGTAAAGTCTTGAATTAGACCCTGATTTCCTTTTCATATAGAACACCATTATCCATTGCTTTTATATATCCAATGGCTCCACCTTTTGGGGGGGATCTTTCTCATCCATTTTATTCAATGGTCTCATGTAACATAAGCACTGAGCATGTCCTCCTGGAGGCCTGCACGCCATTTATTGCTGTTTTTATGTCTATGTAAATTTAGGAGTCTCTGAGTAGTTTTAACTTTTGATTAGTCAAAGTCTCTGAGCCCTATGTAGGTTGATGGTCTTTTGGCAATACAGTTCCTTCAACTACTTTATTGGTTTTGATTGATTAGCTTTTACTCAGTCTGATTTGCTTGTAATCTTATTTAGAGTTCTTTTACAGACAGAATTCTCACCCTTGATCTATCTCTTTCTTGCCTTATCCCCTTGCCATTCTCTCCTTTTAATTATGACTACCTTGAGATTATCTGAAAGAAAAGGATTGATTGGAAAGAAACATTCATAATCTGATCTTTGCCGAAGTGTTGAATCCTTCCATTTTAATAAGAAGTGCAAATGGACATTTGTTGCTCAAACATCCTTGAGTTTTATCTTTTGGTTTTTTTAGCCCTATAAGCTATTTGCTTTTCCAACCATACAGGGATCCAACTTTCTGCAGTCTTTGTATTCCCTTTTATTTCTGTTCTCATGCCAGTTCTAGCATGAGCTCAATTTGTATGTGTGTGTCTGTGTGTATGTGTGTGTGTGTGTGTAATTGTTAAACATAGCAAGTTATAGCCAACACACACTACCATGTTTTCCTACTCCTTTGCTTAGGGCCAGTGGCTCTAATCTTCCTTCTGAGGTATCACAGGCAACACTTTCACCAAATGTTTTACCACTGCATTATGTATGGCTCCACCTTTCCAGCCTCAGAGAATTTCAACACCACCCTCCAACTGCCTGCTAAGCCAATGATACTTATTTAGACTGGCAGTAGCGCCTGACTTCAAGGAATTAATTTACCTATTTTTAGAGTAATGTATTAATAGAACACACTAAATGATATAACAAAAAAATCCCCAGTGATTGATATGATGTAACAAAAATGTAAATGATGTAACAAAAAAATTTCAGTGGTTTAACCCAATAGTTTATTTCTCTCGTGCTGAATAACCTAATGCTAATGTCCCTAATCATCCCACAGACTTATACAGGGCAAAATCCTTTTCCATACTGTGGTTCCACTAACTCCTAAGGCCTCAGAGTTCTCTGTATATCCAGCTATCAAATGGAAGGAAGGAGTTTGTAGAAGATCCTCCTGCTTCTTAAAACCATGGACCTAGAGGTGCCATTCATCCCTTCTGCTCATATTCTATTAGAAATTATATGTGGTGGTTTGGGTTCTGCAGGATATAGACCTACTTCAAAGTCTTGTCAATGAAGATTAACTGAGAATCATTTGAAAAGTAGGATTCTGGGTAACTTCTCTGCATGTTTGTCAATGCCATAACATTTTTCTAAAATCATACAGGGAGTTATTTTTTTTTTAAAAAAAAAAAAGCATGCAAAAACAGTCAATATACCATTTAGAATATGTTAGGTACTCAAGTAAATATTAGAATATCTTAGATCTAAACCTGAATTACTAAGTAGAAAATATATTTAAGCCATACAATGCAATTGATGGGACCTGAATTCTCCTTTACTTAGAGGTTAATTGCTGTAAAATTGCTCTAAAAAAAGGAGAAACGAGGGCAGAGCAAATTCACTCTTCAATGCTGAATGCAGATTGGGAATCTGCTCCATTGATGTTCAGTATACAAGAAGCTGGTAATTATATTTACATGGATAAGACTTGCCTTATCATGTACAAGATTCTTGCTAACATTTAAGAGAAGAAATCCACATACCCTAAATGCAGGCAATTTATCATTGTCTTGGTTCACTACAGCCTAGGGACACTTCTTTGTCTCATTTTCTACTTACACCAAACACACACTTAAAATGCTCTGTTTTGCTGCATTGCACTATTTTCTCTATTCTTTCTCTTCTAATATAAATAATGACATTTTGGTGTGTTTTTTGTTTTGTTTTGTTGTTGTTTTTCACATCATGCCCTGTTTAAATGCATTTTGAATTCATTCATTCGACAAACAGTATTGAGTTTTTACAATGACCAAAGCATTTTGAGAATCCAGTCTTATAAAAATATACTCACTGACTTTAAGGATTTTAGAATCTATGAGAGAAATTTTATGACCACTTACAAGATACATGCTTAGAAAGCGATTCATTTAAGCTAGTGTAATCAACAAAGGCAACATTAGTTGCCATTTGACACAGATTTGAAGGCCAAAATTTGAGATGTGCACAGGGAATTACAATGTGTCAAAGGATAATTTTCAAAATGTTAAAAACATGATGCTCATACAAATATAGAATGAGCATGTGTCAAAGATTTAACTCATTAATGAGAGAATCAGCAGGATGGTAAAAATGGTTCAAAAGAGAGTTTAAAACAGACATTTGTATAGACACTCAGTAATTCAAATGAAATACTGAAACTAATTTACTAATAGATAAAAAATTAATATACTACAGGGCAATAAAACTGTATCCTTTGAAGTAGTCTTTTTTTCCTAAATAGAAATTTACAAGTTAACATGTAACTTCAGAGCCTTGGCCCTGATCAGTAGTAAATAGTAAATCAAACACAGGTACAATCTCCTGGGAATGAAGTAATCCTTGAGTCTGCTTGTCAGTTAATGCTTCGCTATGACATCAAAATGACATGCGGTCATTCTTTTGTCTAATCTCTAAAGTTTGAATATTTTTTCTTAACAAGGATAAATGTCACAAACATGGCCACAGAGGTACATTTTCAGAAAATGGCACATAGATGAAGAGTTGGCAAATTTCTTTTCTATAAAGGGACAGAGAGTAAATATTTTCGACTTCGGGGGCCATGTGATCTCTGTTGTAGCTACTTATCTCTGCCATTGGAGTGCAAAAGCAGCCATAGGTAATAGGTAAACAAATGAGTATGACTGTGTTCCCATAAAACTTTCCATATAGATACTGAAATTTGAATTTCCTATAATTTTTAAATTTCACAAAATATTATTCTCCTTTGATATATTTTTGATAATTTAGTAATATAAAAACCACTCTGTAGGCCATATAAAAACAGTTGACTTAGAGGGTTGGATTTGACCTGAGAGTCGTAGTTTGCTAACCTTTATGTAGAATAGCTGAAGCAACAAGTTACTGTTTTGAATCAGTGGTTAATAAGATAGCAAAGAAGCTGGAGTCCGAAAATGTATGACATTAATTAACTCCCCCATTCAGACACACAGAGAGACACACAAAGTTCTCAATTTGAGCATCGGCTGGGGTTTGTTAAGTGATATAGTAATGCCTTTGTAAGATTAATATGAAAGAAATGTTTTAGACAAGGTGCAGGAGTGACAGATCAGAGATAGGAAAACCAGGTAAGAATTTTTCATTAGTTAAGTTTCAGGAGGTGTCCATGTCATCCAGGGTGTGGCCAAAGAAGAATTTCTCAACGGATCAGATGCACGGGGCAGGAGAGAGCAACTATTCAAAGCTTACAGATAAGATTCAAGCCAAAGACATCAGGAAATGAAGATTTTTTTTTGCCAGAAAAGGAGTGTATTGACTATGTTGGTTATAAATCAGCTGAGCCAGAGGTGTCCACAGAATTCCAGCTGTAGGCATTTAGCAGATTGTTGGGGATGCTCAAATGGATTTTTGGGAGATAGTACTTATGGTTTATGGGGGAGTTATCTATGAGAAATTGCCTTAGGTAAGGGATGGTGATGGAGCATAAAAATGGATGAACTGTTCAAGGAAAAACACATAGCTTGATAATCAAACTAAGGGCAGAAGCTGGTATATATAGTGGTGGTGGGGATGAGGGTAGAGGGTGGCTTAATGGAATGCAAGATGAAAAACTAACTTATTAAAAAAATAATCTGAAAATCTGGAAAATTAGGATTTATAGAGTTATAGAAGTCAGATCTTTCATTCATTCTGAAGGGAAATGATGGCTAAGAATCCAAAGTGATATATTGTTCATGGACACTTACGAATTTATTTTTGTTTGTTATATTTTGAGGGATTATAGGTTAGAATTTAGTAAATGAATTTCTAAAGTTAGCTGATTTTAGATATTTCAGTGTTACGGCAATTGTTACAGCGAGTGGTCCCGAGGACAAACCGAGCGGCACACGGAGAGTCGGAGAATCAACGTTTATTCGCCGGCGGGCTCAGAGGGGTCTCGCCACCAAATTCTGAGTCCCATCTACCCAATTCTTCCCACTGTTATTAAGTTGGGGTGATCCAAGTGGAGGAGGGTCTCAGGTGACAATGCCCGCCAGGTAATAAGGCCAGGTAATAAGTTTAGTGTGTGCACTAGGCAATAGGATTAGTGTTATGCTGATGTGCCAAATGTTAAGTCAGTGATATGTTAATGTACCAGGTGTTAGGTTAGTGACATGCTAATGTGAGTGCTCCGTGAGGGGTGGGAGTCTCAGGCGGCCGCTATGCTAAGCAATAGATGGGAGTTTTCCTTATCATTAGAAAGAAACTCAAGACCCATCTCTAGTTCCTTAGAAAATAGCATGAAACAGTGGAAAGAAATAATTCTGATTGGTTCTCTTGCTAATTGTATAAACTTTCCAATGTCATGCAACAATTTAGAGATTTAGTCTCTTTATGTGCATAGAGAGGGTTCTCTAAAATTCTTCATAAATCTAAGATTCAAAGATTCTATTTTACTTTTCTTATGCATAAGAACAGTTCTGTGTAATCCCCCCCAAAAAAGGACAGCGAAAAATTGTATCTACAGCTTTGGATTCAAACTCTGAATCCCCAAGGAGTTATATGTATGTAATAACAGAGATCGTTGAGGCTTTTATTTTAATACTTCAATATATTTCACTATTTTTAAATCTAATTACAACGGCACCTGTATCTGAGAGAGCACTTGAAAGACTAATATTTCTTGTTTGGTGCTAAAATCTTATTAATTCAAGGATAGAATATTCTCACACAGACCAGAAGCTCTGACTGGCATTGGTCACTCTTTGACATCCAAAAATAATAAAAGGGAACCTTTATGAAACAAAGTTGGGAAACTACTGGTCAAAATGGATCCAGATGGAATGGCTGCAAGAATACCGATGCCTAATGAACAGATCATTACTCAAATCCTGACATTGGCAACAATTCCAACGTATGGGAAATCATCATTGACTCTCAGAAGATGGGAATACTCCACAGCTGTGGTTTGCTTCTGCTAAAAGAGTATACTTACACACACAATTCGCCACCTGTCAGATAAGAGAGAGGGAGATGTTCTGGATGTACACAAGTATTAAAAGAAGCTTCTGATCATCATTGGATAAAAAGGGATATAGGACTACATGGTCACTTCTACATAATAAAATAAAAGATAATAAGCTAAATATGTAGCACATTTTAACTTTTTAAAAAGGATTTCCACACATTTTCTAATTTAATCTACACAGCAATAAGTTGATGAGGCAAAAAGGGAAGGTATTATAATTTCCATTTGACAATGGAATAAATTGAGATTCACAAAGGTAAAAGGCTTGCCAAGATATCACAAGTAGTAATCCTGAAGCTGGGATGTATTAGGAATCTATTGCCACACTGGTACTGTGCAACAAACAACCACAAAATCTCTCCAGCATACAAAAACAAACATTTTTTTGACCATACATCTAGGGTGGTCAGCTCAGCAGCTCTCTCAATCTTGGCTGGGCTCACTCATATGTTTAGGGTTTGGCTGACCAGCGGCTGATCTAGGACGGCCTTGGCTAGAGTGACTGGAGAGACTTAGGATTATATCAGTGTCTTTTATTTTCTAGCTCATGAGCCTGGGTTATGTTCTCTGGGCAATGGCAAAAGAACAACACAACGAGCAGAAACACAGAAGTGCTTTGCCAAGCTTCTGGTAACATCCCATTGGCCAAAGCATATCACATGTTCAATCTCTGGAATTCAGAATCAAGAAGAAGGAAGGAGTTAAGAGTTGGGCCCACTAATATCCACCAATTGGAACATCAACCTATGTTTTCTGATCCTAATCCAATTTCTTTTTACCTTTCTAATGTGTATAGTTCCCAAACTGAAGCTCAATTTCAAGGGAAATAGCTGGCCCTTAAAGAATAAATGTGATTTCTACTGAGATGTACTGCATGACAATTAATGTGGTCATTCTTTATTTTCTCCTTCACTCAAAATATGTATTCCCTGCTGTATGCTAGGCACTGTGATGAGAAGCTTGCTATATATAAATGAATAGAGCAGTCACTTCAGCTTTTTTTTATGATCGTATATCAAACCTTTGTGTTTAATCATGTTAGTATAAAAGTTCATCTATTTAAGACTCCCACAATTCGATATTACAATATCAGCACCTGAAAAATAAAGGGAAAAACAGGTTGTAGTTCAGTTGAATGGTTCTGCTCAATTATCCCACATAGCTCCTGCAGCAGCTGCCACATTCTTCACGGTCTCACACACCAAATGCACCTTCAATTCTTTCTCCTCCCAGACCTGAGCCTACTCATAAAGAAAGCTCTTTACCTGCTGCAATATGCCTGCAACTACCTCAGATTACAAAATTATTTTCTCATGTTGAATGGGTCAGGTGGAAAAAGCAGGGGCATTTCTCCCCACGTTCACAGATAGAATGCCATATGCATCAGCATGTTAGAGCTGGAAAAGACGTAGGATATTCTAGTTCAGCCATTTTCAAAATTTGTATTATTTTCATTGTAAAGCAGTGGAGCTCCCTTTTTAAATTTTCAAATGAAATCTTTTCCAGGGCCCGTGACTTAGGATAGATAAAGGCTGGCTTTGTGTGGATAAATTGGAAGTAGAGTGTTCACAGCCCTACCCTCTCAGCTTGGACCAAGCTAAAACTAATGGAAGCATTCTGAAAGAATTCAAGTTTTCCCTTACATAAGCTTTGTCAGTTTTGAAGAGCCTGTTCTCCCTGCCTCCCACCCTGCCATAACACTCAGAGCAATGCTAATATGTGGCATGTATGTTGCCATCCCACCACCTGTTCCCATGCAAACATGACTAATCAAGTGCAGCGCTATTTCCTACTAACCCTGAATTTGGTATCAGAGTTCTCAATATAAAACTCAGGAAGTTCACTATTTACCAGTATAAACTGAAGTTTGCACTCAAAATGAAGTCTATTTACAATCTCTATGTGAGTCTTTCTGTTCACATACACACACACACACACACACACACACACGTGCATGTTTCTTAGACACACATTACTTGTTTTATATTAATTACTGATGTTCCCTGACTATCCACTCAGGTGAATAAGCTATGAGCTCTGTAGAGGTTGAACTAGGCAATTACAGAGTCAGCTCTTAGAATCTCAACTGCTCTCCTTACCCAGGCAGATTTGGTTTTGAGAAAACAACCTCTAGCCACAGTCTAGCAACCCTGAAAAAACAAATACTGGTGGATGTGTGGGTGTTTGGAGAGTCATTAGAAACCAGACCTTGAGAGATCTTCACCAGTTTATATTAATAATACTCAGACTGAGGGGACATTATTTCCTCTTTCAGGGTATAAACCATTTTGTATTAGAAATGACATTTCTATCAAAACAGTTTATAATTCTACTTCCCAACAATCCAAAAAGTATTTTTATCACTCTGTCCCTAAAGTAGTCTGAACTGAGAGAGTAAGAAGAGGTGAGTGGCATCTTAGTCAATCTAAGGTCTGGACATTATCTTTGAAAGTCTTTATTTTCTCAAATCAGTTCCACTTTCCACCTCTCCTGACTGCTTAGTGGCAAAATTACGGGCTTTGGAGTTAGTTAGACCAAGGTCCACCTCTAAGCTCTGTCTTTTGCTTGCTACTTTGTTTTACTATTTTGGGATCTCTGAAAGTCCTATGATCCTAAAGTTTCAAAGTATCAGTGTCGTGGTGCAGTAGCTCTGAAGTCAAGAGACTGAAATTCTACTACCTGATGTGTACCTTAAAGATCCCTGTGAACTTCAGTGTCTTCATTTATCAAAGAAGATTGGGTTTGATATGCCGTGAAGCAGCCACTAGAAGTGCACCACTGAGATTTTCCATCAAGAGAAAACTCACCATTCTCCTGAAAAGAGTGCAGTTCTTCCCATCTGCCTTAGCTTTTGATCTGAGACCAGCAAATCACCAGCAGCCCCAGACAATGACTGAGCATGGTGGGGGTACTAGAGCCTGCCATATTTCTATTCAACACGGTTCTCCTTTAATAGGCAGTGTTTGCTCCAGAGCTTCCTGTTAGATTGTCTAAGATGTTGTCAGAGTGGCATCATGGTCTCTCCCTGCCCAATGCTGTTCCTCTGCCTTCCTTTCATAGATGTCAGATCTGAAGTACAGTTTGAAACTTTCTCTGCCCATTCTGCCTTCCACCACCCTTCATCTGTCACTGGAATTATCCCCCTTACCTCCCCAATAAACCCCTTACACTCCTAACTCCATTTCAAAGTCTGCTTCCTCATAGACCCAAACAACACATCAACACATACTATAAGGTCTATTGCAGGTCAATAATCTTTTAATAAATGAGATAATGTCAGAGTGATTCTGCTTTTTTCCAACCTTCACGTTTGGCATTTTAGCAATAGATTTGGAGATGATGAGTGAGATTCTTAGGAAGATCACACTCCCAGTTTGCATGGAACAGAGCCAGTTTATCCCTTTTGACCTAATATTTGCTACTATAAAAATTTTTTTGGAAACCCTACATTATGTGTTCTCCCTCATGATACTGGATAACATCTACAATTCCTTCAATTTCTAAAGTTTAAAATACTACCACGTATTTCCAAAATATCTTAACATATTCATCAATGTGATGATGTTCCCATTTATTCATGTATTCACTTGATTCTGGAAATATTTATTAAGTTTAATTTAGCACAGTATTATATGCTCAGGACTTTGATAAAAGACACTAAATACTTGGGTGACATTTTAGGTCAAGTTGTATTTTGGTGGCTAAAAGATTAATTTGAAAGATCAATTTTTACTTGATTTTCTCGTTCACAAAGAACATTCATAATGGCTAGTCTACCATGACAGATACTTCCTCCAGTGGGGATGACATGCTTCCCTCGGGAAAATCTCTCTGGGCAGCTGCAGCTGCAGTGCAGGTTGCTGACTTCAGCTAGATTATATTCGACAGATTGAAAGCTCACAGGTGCCTGAAGTATACCAGAAAACATTTATCTTTCTTATTAGGAGAATTGGAAGGATTTTAGTTGGCTGTGCTGGTTTTTTTCACTTATATATGTTTTAATAGAGCATTTCTGTACTAAAAAGTTAATGTTGCCAGGATATGTTCTGTTATGTGTTAAAGCATTATAGATTTTTCACTTTACTCTTAATTTTTAATGCAAATGCATTAAATAGAATATTTGCTTCTTTTAACAAGTCAAGACACTGAAATTGCCTGTTTCTCATGGTTGAAAAAACCTGCTTGTGTCTACCTCTCCACACTTCCCCATTTGCCCTTGCCATGGCACAGTCTAATAAGCAAGGTTAAAATGGGTTATGACAGGGAACACTCATTTTAAACATGATGGCACAATTGTTTTTGAAGTCAGCATCCACTTAGCAATCTGAGAGCTAGGCTGGATTCTCTTTCAGGTGAAAAAAGGTGAAAAAATTTATACATGTCAGGAGATGAATAACCTGAAGATCGGTCACTTGAAAGACTACATCTCTGATTACTCCCTACATTTAAATGCTCTCTTTAAACCATGAGGTGGTTGTAACTAAGATGGTGGCACACACAATTTTATTTTGTTGTTGTTTCTGCCATTTACTGGCCTCAAAGAGCTCTGAATTTCTACTTAGTGCACAAAACCCAAAATTATTGGTGTTTATCGTGTAATAGGGAGACATTTTAAAAGATTTTTAACATCGAGAGGTACTGAGGTTGATTATCGTTTATATCTTTCAAACAGTTGCCTTAATAAATTTCGTATAAATAGCACTTTGATTATACAACAAGTGCAAATTGCTCCATAGAATTTGAGGTACAAATAATGTCACATTTAATTATTTTCCTCAGGTTCACTAAAGTCAGCTTCCATCCGCATTTGTAAGGTCAATATCACCCATTTGGGGGGATATCCCTTTACATCCCCTATAAAATCATGATTCAATCAGGAAAACAGAAATCATTCTAGATAATTCTAGCTGAAAAAGATTCAAGGCAGGAAAAAAGAGGCTTCCACAACATTTGTAGGGCTGCTAGCATCAGGCAAACAAAAATTGCAGGGACCAGAGGGGATGGCCACTGATGACCTCAGCCATCTGCAGAATCCACGTGGGAGACTCTTGGAGGATGCCTAGCAGTTGTCAATTCCTGTCTGCAGCCCGGTGCAGTGGCTCACACTTTTAATTTTAGCACTCTGGGAGGCCGAGGTGGGCGGATTGTTTGAGCTCAGGAGTTTGAGACCAGCCTGAGCAAGAGCGAGATCCCGTCTCTACTAAGTCTCTACTAAAAACTAGAAAGAAATTAGCTAGACAACTAAAAATATACAGAAAAAATTAGCCGGGCATGGTGGCACATGCCTGTAGTCCCAGCTACTCAGGAGACTGAGGCAGGAGGATCGTTTGAGGCCAGGAGTTTGAGGTTGCTGTGAGCTAGCCTGACGCCAGGGCACTCTAGTCCGGGCAACAGAGTGAGAATCTGTCAAAAAAAAAAAAAAAAAAAAAAAAAAAAAAAAAAAAAAAAAAGCCCTACCTGCTCCAGCACAGTTCCTGCTTGCAACTTCTGGAGGAGAATAATGGCTTTCCCTTTCATTACATTTTCCAAATCTCACATAAGTCCCTTTCTGTAATGTCATCTGAGCTGGAGAACTTCTGGCAAGAAGATCCTGAAAATATTTCTAGCCTTTCTGGCCCTGGGCACACATAGAAGGGTAGGAATGATACAGAATCAGCATCGACAACATCTGGCACAGTACCTGAGGGGCAAAAATAGCCCCAAGAAGACAGTCTCCCATATTTCTAATGCTCATCATGGTAGGCTATGATTTCTTAGTCTATGACTGCTTTCATGGCTATTACGTTATTGCCACCCCTTGTAGCTGCAGAAATTCTCCCCCATTTACATGCCAATTTTCCCCAGGCTTGGGAACCCTGGCTCAGCTCCCTTTCCAGGTGAGCAAGATCATTCCAATGAAGACACACCTTGCTAAATTCTCTCCCTGCTAAGCTTGGAAATTGGCCCATCTTGCAGGATCCCTGAGCTGTAGAGCTATGCCCCACCCTTACTAATATAGTCTCCATCATTGCCGGCTGCACCAGAAGGCACTCAGGTCGTACTCCATCCCTACCCTTCAGTGCTGCAAACACTCTATTGTTTTCCCTATACCCCGATCTTGGGGTTATATCTAATAAAGATTTTTTAAAAAAAATTTAAAGCACAAAGATTTGTTCTGACTGCTTTTTTAGACAATAAAGCTTAATTGCATCCATGGGCCTCTAAGCCTTCTCAACACAAAATTCTGTTTTAAGGTAGACTTCTGCTGCCACCCACATGAAAAACCTCTTCTTCAGAGCCTTAGAATTCAAAAGCTGATTAGTCTCCTGTAGAGGTAAGGGGACCCCAGACCTTAGGAAGATAAAAGCCTGGCTGGCCTTCTGGTGGGGTAAAAAGCAGTTTTCATTCCTTCGCAATGAATCTCCAGCAGCAGGAATACAATGTTACTTCTCTGTAGGTCACCCATTCACATTACATTTGCAATAAATCAACCAGCCACACTTGCTAGAGGATTGTCTTTTCCTGTAGATGCTAAAAAAAAACAAAAACAAAAAACCTCCTCTAAGAAAGTCAGTGTGGATTGTGGGCCTTGTCTGTCCTCGTGGAACTAAACGACCATTAAATGAGGATGGATTCTTGCTCTATGCTCACCTCATCAGAAAGAAATGAAAGTCCAGCAATCCTCATGTGTGAATATGAGAGGAGAGACAGGGATGCCTTTGCATGTAGGTGTGAATTAGACATTCTGGGCCACCTTAACTGATTGCTGATTCTAGGTTTGGGGAATGTACTCTTAGAACTCTTGCAGATGAGGTGTGGTGGTGGCTCAAGGTAGAGGCTGGAGAGAAAGGCAGGGATTGGGACAATGAGAGAGCGAGTAAACATGTGAAGGAGTGCAGGGAATTTCAGCCCAAAATATCACTTCCTGGTATAATGAGTATTTTGAATTAAAAACCCTTAGATATCAGCAGGCTTTGGAAGAGACTTTTCCTTATCTATGTTAAAACAGAAGGGGCCTCCTAAGAAGAAAAATCGCCCCTGTTCCCCTCTCCATAATCTCATCATCTGTTATGCAAAAGAAGACCAAGGATGTAAACATACCTGAAGCAATTAACACTGCCTTTTACAAGATAATACTGACTCCAAGGACCGTTTAAATTCCGAGAAACCTATTTGCAAGTTAAATTCTGTTCCGCCATCTCATCATTCTCTCTGGTAATCATTTGCCCCTCAACAGAATTCTTCTCTCCCCCTCCACCACTTCCATAACCTGTTTTACCAAGATTCAAGCCCCCATTCTTTCTATAACCTCAAGAGGGTATATAAGCTTCTGGACCCCATTGGGATATTGGGCAATCACTCTGTGATTCTCTTCATGTGCATGATAAATAAATCATAAATCCTTTTTCTTATTAATCTGCATTATTGTGAATTGATTTTTCAGGGAAACTTTAGGGGTCCAAGGGCCTAGGTCCGTACACAAACAAGAAGGATTTGATGGGTATGGGAAACAATACCCTTAGGGTAACTGAGTAAGATACTGAGGAGCACGTGGGCATGAAAAATTAGAATCCTGAAAGTCATATATTAGTACCTGGCCAAAACTGTCATACTACCTCCAGCAGGATGAGACAAATAAAAAATATATATATAGAATCTAAAACTAGATTAGTTTATAGGCGTGGCCAGGTGCAAACTCCGAGATCAAGCCCAGACTTGAAGCTAGACAGTGGGTTTCAAAAGATCTAATTCAAACCTTTGGGAGTGTCCAGATGGATGAAGGAAAAATTATAGCAGAGAATCACACAACAGGGAGGACATAGGTAGAAATCTACAGAAGGAGGTGATCCCTAACCAGAAAATTCATTAGTAGAAAATAGGACTCCAATGCCTTGGCTGCAGTTCAGAATAAGATTATAATCTCTGGGAAGATGAGGCAGATATAACCAAGATGGAAAGTCATGCCTAGAGGGTTATGGTATAGGGAAGATTATTGGTTCAGAAACTCATAACATAATTTATATAATACTGGAAGTGTGTAAGATATCTTGAAAATAAAGAAGAATTCCAGTTACGAGAAACAGAAATAAAGCCAAGATTGAACTAATGGAACCGATAATGATAGTATGATGATATTAGCTGTCATTTATAGACATATTACCAGGTTTCTGGCACTCTGCTATGTCTTTTTAATATCTTTTTCTTTTAATGATTTCAATTACTAATGAGGCAGGTATTATTGTTTAATTTAGCAAATGAAGAAACTGAGCCCCAGAAATTAAGTTACCAAAATCACTTAGCTAGTAAAGGATAGTGCCATGAACTGAACTCGGGGATCTTTGATTTTAATTATAATTTACTGGTAAACATAGAATTGAACTTGATTTCCTTCAATCCTTACAGGGTCTGAGGGTATTTTTCCAAAGATGGCCACAACATTATCTCCTATTCCACATGGTTTCCTGCAATATGACTTTGCCACTCCTCCACAATGAGGTGCAGTCTATTTCTCCACTCCTTCAAAACTGGCATAGAATATGGCAGAAGTGATACTGTTTCTGTTACAGATTTAGCCTCTAAGTAGCCTGGCAGTTTTCACTTACGGTCTCTCAGAATGCATGCTCTTGGGATGCTCCATCTCAGAGTGTATCCACCGTGTTATGAGAAACGTATGGCACATGGGTAATGTCATATGTAGCTGCTCCAATTGACTGTTCTGGCTGAGTTTGCTGCTGTCAACTAGCATCAACTGCAATTGAGTGGGTTGTTTTGGGCGTGTAGACCAGATGAACCTTTAGATGACTCCAGCCTAAGCCAACATATGACTGCAACCCCATGAAAACTGCTCATCTGAGCCCAGAACCAGGAGAATGAATAATACATTATTGCTCTTTCAAACCACTAAGGTTTGGGATGGTTTGTTACACAGCAAAAGATAACTGGAATACTGTCCAAGGTCAAATGTGGTCCTAGCTATTGGGCTGAGGCTGAGCCTGAACATGAGGGTTAAGTAGCTCTAGGTGTGCAGGGAGAATGAAGACAGAAAATTAGCTATACGACATTAGTTACTCTTAAGTTTGGGTTAGAGAATGAGTAAGATGATTGTGTAACATGAGGTTTTGTACCTGTTAGCTAGATCAGCTTTGTAAGTTGTGTTTATTTTCTACACTGCATAAAAAAATTACTACGAACTTAGTGGCTTACATCAACATACATTTATTATCTCATAGGTGTCGTGAGTCAGGAGTCTGGGCACAACTCAACTGGATTCTCTGCTCGGAGTTTCACAAGGCTGGAATCAAGGTGTCAAAGAGCTCAGGGTCCTCTTCCTACCCGGCATGGTTGTTGGCAGAATGGAGTTCCTTGTTGTAGTACTGTAACCCTCAGCTTCTAGAGGCCACCTGCAGTTTCCTGCCACATGGCTCTCTCCACATGCAGTTTACATCATAGCAGCTCCAAGGCGTGGAGGAGAGTTTCTCTGCTGCATGCCAGCAAGATAGACCTACATAGATAACATAATCATAGAAGTGACATCCTATCACCTTTGCCACACCCTATGTGTTAGAAGCAAGTTAAAATTTCTGCCCACACTCAAGGAGAGGAGGTTAGAAAGGGTACGAACATTAAGGTCACCCTAGAGTCTATCCCCCACAGTTTCTATTCCTTTATTTAGTATTTAATATCCATCCATTTATTCATTCTCTAAGCATGCTCCCTCCCCAGAACCTTGGCATTTACCTTTCCCTCTACTTGAGACACATTTGACCAGAAATTTGTACAGCTCACTCCCTGCCTTCCTTCAGGTTTCTGCTCAAATGTCACTTTATCAGTGAGGGAGTCCCTATGAGACTGGCCTATCAAAAGCACCTAATCTTGGACCCCAGCATTCACTATCCCCTTTATCCTGCTTTACTTTTCTCAATAGGTCTTATAAACATTTGATACATATATTTATTGCTTCCTTTATTGGCTGTCTCTTCTCCCACAGTGCAAGCTCTGTAAGAGCAGGAACTTTGTTTTGTTCACTGTTGAAACCCTAAAACTTAAAATAGTGCCTAGGCATAGCTGGAACTCAACAAATATTTGTTGAATGAATGAACAAACAAACATTGCATGCCCACCATGTGTAAAACATAGTGCCAATTACATAAGAGGCATAAAAAAATTCCTCCCTAAATAGTTTCAGCTGCAACAGAAAGAGTTTTCCAGGAAAGTACAAAAACTTGAACCTGAGAATGAAGATTTTTGAAGCAAAAGTTATGACATTTTAAAATTAAACTCAATCTGGAGCAGCTTAAAGGAGGCATCAGAAATTTCTACAAATCCCATAGAAAGCACATATTAAAACTGAGGCAGCTGGGGTTAGTGGTTGAGCCAAGACAAGTACTTGGAAAATTAAAACTATCTCAAAAGAAAGATTTAAAACAAATCATTTCAAGAGCAGTAGCTTAATAGCTCACCTTTCCCAGAGGCTAAGAGTTGTAAGGAGACCACTAATTTGGGCAGTATTAAGAAGTGCTTTACCTAAGAGCTGATGTGCTATGCTAGTTTTAATTGTTCTAATACATAAGCTACTTTCCTGCAGGTGAAGTCTGACAGGTTCTGGATCATGTTAAGCTGTTTTCTAGAGTCATCCATGAGATCTCAGGTGTAAATATTGTTCCAATGAGAGAACACCGAAAAAAGACTGATTTCTAGATGTTGAGCCCTGTTGAAAAGAACACAGGAAGTTGCAACATACAAGCAAATTGGAGCAAAATCAACAGTAGCTAAGAGGAAAAACCTTTCTGAGAAATAGGAGAGTGTGCAAACACAGAAAAAAATCTAGCCTTTAAAACTAGTCTTCACAAGGTGAAGTGAGAATGCAAGTGGCAGTGACAGTGTAGTTCAACCAGAAACAAAAGGGAAAACCAATCACAATATGTGGGGAAATGAGTTGGTTTCCTTCTGCTTCCAGTCTTATTTTGTGATGGCAGGGATCATGCTCAAATTGTCAGAATACCCATGGAGAAAATATCTAGAGCAGCAAGAATAGGACTAGGGGCACTACAGCAATTCTCTGCTTATATAAAGAAAAGCATGAAGCCAATTTCAAAGTGCGAATTCAACCTGAACTTTGGTTTTCAGCTAACTGCCTAGCTTCCACCACCCCTTGCCGTTGGTGAGAAAGAGCTGGGGACAGCTGCTGCAAAGAGCAGTGCAAGAACTCTGAGGTGGTGATGGTGAAGGGGTGAAAATAATTTCACAATGAATTTCACATACATTGCTAATGCACAGCGAGCACTACCTGTGCACTATGCTATACCAACCACATGCAGCTTCTATCTGGCAGAAAAATGCAGAAACTGGAAAAGTTTAGAAGCCAAGAGGGCACACACAGCTGTACAACACCTGGGTGCCAAGCCTGTGAATTGCACTTACCTTTTAAGTGATTATAGATAGGGAGTAATTGGTATTTCTGAAAAATGTAATATGCTTGCAATTTTGAAATGTCAAATATTAAAGTAATGGTTCTGGTAAAAGTGATATTTGGTAACTTTGAAATCACTGAGAGAAAAAAAAAACCAGACCATTGAAGATGTTTTTGTCACATAGACACTAGAGCAGTGATTCTTTTACTTGCCTGCATGTCAAATTTGCCAAAGAAATGTTTAAGTTACAGATTCTTGGGCTCTACCTCTTGGAGATGCTGCACTGACAAATCTGAGATCCAGAATCTATTTTGCAAACCCCAAGTGATTCTGATGGAAAGTCAGTTTTGAGAATTCTTAAACTAGGTGACTTGAAGGAGGCCTATGGCCTATATAAATAAATGACTGAAAGAGGGATGTTTAAAAAACTCAAAATGTTTATTATACTTTAGAGTAATATAGTACTTTGGCCCCAGATGATAGAAAGTAGCTGAATTGAAGGTCTTGGAAGGCAGATTCTGGTTCAACACAGGGAGGAACGCTGTCACAATTACAATTGAGAAGACCAGTGAAAAATCAAATACAATGATCAATGGAGTGATAAGTATGGGGACCAGATTGTTATTACGTGCATAGACATATCCAGTTGAATTGTGGCTTCTGGTGGTGCTGAGTATCTTCTTGTCACTGAATGTGTTCCAGAGTAATGAGAACAGTTTTATCAATGGAGAATGTATTCTTTAACCCACTCCAACCTGCATTCTACCCTCACTGTTCTGCTAACCCTGACTTTTCTATGTCACTAATACCCTCCATATTGCCAAATAAAAATATATACTTTTTAGTGATGCTAATGGCTTAGTGTTTAGCGTAGTAGTTTACCAGGTGCTGTTCTGGTATTACATTTGATTTTCTATTGTAAATGCTTTATTTAAACAAGAATTTAAACTAGGGGGTACAATCTCTTAAGGGGTTTCATAATTTAAAAAGCTAAATGTACATCAGGTAACTACATTAGAAAAAATAATGCTATTAATGAAACTGCTTGGCTTTGACAGTATACATTTCTGCATAGTCTTTTTGGTATCTGCACAAAGAAATATCTTCTTGCTTTGTTCCAATTATTCACTGTACTAGTAAGTTGCTTTCTAGTACAGTGTACCCAGAGTGATGAAATAATAAGACTAGCCACGTAGCCAAAGTTTGCTCCGAGCATACAGGAGATGGACCATATTACTAGCACAGTGACCTTGGAAATGTTACATATCCCTTAGGTGTCAGTTTCCTTATCTGCCATGATCTTTCCCAATCCCATGGAACAGAAAGTACCCCAAGTCATATTCCTACAAAACTAGAAATTGTAGTGATCTGGAGACTATTCTCCCAAATGGATGTAACTCTGTTTCTACTGAAAACTTATTCATGCTTTGAGGTTTGGTTCTAACAAATATAAACAAAGTACAGTAGTAAAAGTAGACAAAATAACTACAAATAAAAATGTTTCCAACATTGGCTCTCTTAGTGGTGCTCCATATAGAACAAAAATTGCATGAAAAGAGAAAAAAAGAAAGACATAAAAAGTACATACAGTATTCCAAAAATCTGGTTACCTTGTGTGATTATGAACTTCTTTTAGAGGATTCATTTGCTTCTGCTACTAAATATAATACTGGATTGACAGTAGTTACAAAAACAGAACAGATGTACAACCATATCAAGTGTAGTTCCAATATTGAGAAGTTTTCCAAAAAGAATGATGGAATGAAGATGCTTAGGAAAATTAAAAATATGCATGGAAGATGGTTATACACTGTCTCTTGAAACTGGTGTGGTATCTTTCACTGTGTTTTCTTGGATGGATATCTAACTCTCCCACCTGCAGAAGAGAAAGGGACCTACTGCTTCCTACCATCGGGTACTACTGGCTGCCCTGACCCTCCTAAGTGCTGTATTTAATTGTTCCAAAAAGCCTGTGGGATAGGTAATATTCTCATCTAATTTTACAAATGTGGAATCTGAAGCACAATGAGGATAAATTATTTTCTCAAGGTCACATGACTAATAAGGAGTAGAGTTGGTATATGATCCCAAGAAGCCAAATTGTAAAGTCAGGACTCATCAGTAGTCCACTACACACCTCTATTAACAGACCTCTAGGCAATATTTGACATGACTTACATCTTCCTCTTTGAAATACTCTTTGTTTCCACAACACCACAATTTTGAGGTCTTTATCATTCTTTGCCACTCATTCCTAGTTTCCTTTACTGGCTCCTCCTCTCATAGCAAAACAATGGCTTTATTGTATCTCATATCATCATTTCACCCCCTTTGTAGGTATACTCATACACTCCTGTGGTTTTTCAATGCCACCTATGTACACAGGACTCTGGAATTTTCATCTCTAGTTCAGGCCACTTTTATATGATTTTGTAAGTATATTTGAAATTCCTACATCAATGCCTCATATGCAGCTCATAACTAAGCTGTTAAAACAGAACTCTTGACTTCTAGCCTCTCTTTCAGGAGCTGAGATGGGATGAACTTCAGAGTCATCCTTGACATCATTTTCACCCTCCACACCTACATCCAATCCATCACCAAGCCTAGTCCATTCTACCTCCACAATATTAGGAATCAGTTCACCTCTTTCTAATCCATTGACACTAACCCGGCACAAGTCCGTATCTAACTGGATGATGGCAAGACCACTTTATTAGCTCTTTGCTTATACTTTTTTTTTTCTCTCTGATTGAGTAGATCTCCTTATAGAGAAGTTGGTTCTGGGTGTTGTCTTTCCCTTTTTCCTGAATGTGTTCCTTCAGGATTGGGCTGGGAATACATTTTTTCTCATAAATATCATTTTTTGTTATTGCATAGTATTCCATCTTGTCACTAAGTTATTCCTACTTTTAGAAAATTAATAGACTATTTTTTTAATTTTTATTTTTAATTATTATGGATACATAATAGTTGTAGATATCTGTGGGGTACATATGATGTTTTGATACAGGCATACAGTGTTCATTGATCTAATCAGGGTGATTAAGGTATCCAGCACCTCAAGCATTTATCATTTCTTTGTGCTAGAAACATTCCAATTACACTCTTTTAGATATTTTAAAATATACAATAAATTGTTATTAACTATAGTAATCCTATTGTGCTACCAACTACTGGATTTTATTCATTCTAACTGCATTTTTGTACCCACTAACCATTTGCTCTTTATTACCCCATCCCCAGTACCCTCACCATACTCTGGTAACCAACATTCTACTCTCTATTTCCATAAATTCAATTTATTTTTTAGCTCCCATATATGAGTGATAACATTCAATATTTAACAATATTGATTCTTCCAATCCATGAACATGAAATATCTTCCCATTTATTTGTGTCCTCTTTAATTTCTTTCATCAATGTTTTATCATTTTCATTGTAGAGATCTTTCACTTCTTTAGTTAAGTTTGTTCCTAGATATTTTATTCCATTTGTAGCTATTGTAAATGGGATTACTTTCTTGGTTTCTTTTTCAGGTTATTCACTGTTGGCATATAGAAATGCTACTGGTTGCTGTATGTTAATTTTATATCCTGCAACTTCACCAAATTTGTTTATCAGTTCTAACAGTTTTTTGGTAGAGTCTTTAGGTTTTTCTAAATATAGGATCATATTGACTGCAAACAACGATAATCTGACTTCTTCCTTTCCAATCTCGATGCCTTTTATTTCTTTCTCTTGTCTAATTGCTCTGGCTAGAACTTCTAGTACTATGTTCAATAAGCATGGTGAAAGTGGGCATCCTTGTCTAGTTCCACATCTTAGAATAAAGGCTTTCAATTGTCCCCATTCAATATGATACTAGCTGTGGGTTTGTCATACATGGCTTTTATCCTGTTGAGTCATGTTCCTTCTATACCCAGGTTTTTGAGAGTTTCTATCACGAAGCAATGCTGAATTTTATCAAATGCTTTTTTGGCACCTATTGAAACAATTGCATGATTTTTTATCTTTCATTGTATTATGATGTATCTAATTTATTGATTTGTGTATATTGAACCACCTCTTTAACACTGGGATGAATTCCATTTGATCATGATGAATGGTCTTTTTAATGTGTTGTGAAATTCAGTTTGCTAGTATTTTGTTGAGGATTTTTGCAACTATGTTCATCAATGATATTTTCCTGTAGTTTTCTTTTTTTGTTGTGTCTTTGACTATTGTTTGTATCAGCATAATGATGGCTTCACAGGATGAGTTTGGAAATATTAACTCCTCCTTGATTTTTCGGAATAGTTTGAGTAAGATTGATATTAGTTCTTTAAATGTTTGGTAGAATTCAGCAGTGAAGCCATCAGGTCCTGGGCTTTTCTTTGATGGGATAATTTTTATTACTGCTTCCATATTGTTACTTTTTATTGGTCTATTCAGGGTTTGGATTTCTTGATGATTCAATCATGATAGGTTTTATGTGTCTAGGAATTTATCCACTTCTCTTAAGTTTTCCAATTTGCTGGCATACAGTTGCTCATAATAGTCTTTAATGATCCTTTTAATTTCTGTGGTATCAGTTGTAATGTCTCCTTTTTCATCTGTTTTATTTATGTGAATCTTCTCTCTTTTTTCTTAGTTGGTCCAGCTAAAGATTTGTTGCTTTTGTTTATTTTTTCAAAAAACCAACTTTTCATTTCATTGATCTTTGTATTTTTTTATTAGTCTAAATTTCATTTATTTCTGCTCTGGTCTTTATTATTTCTTTTCTTCTACTAATATTAGGTTTGGTTTGCTCTTGTTTTTCTGGTTATTTACAATTCATTGTTAGGCTGTTTATATGAAGTTTTTATACTTTTTAAATGTAGATGTTTATTGCTATTAATGTATTTTGCAGCAATTTCTATGGAACTGGAGACCATTATCCTCATTGCAGTATCTCAAGGATGGTAATACAAACATCACATTCACTCCCTAATAATTTGGAACTAATCAATGGGCACACAGGGGCACAGAAAGAAGTAAAAATTCTTGGAAATCATGAAGTGGGGCGAGGGGAGAAGGGGAGGAGTAAAAATCTACCTAACAGGTACAATGAACACTATTTAGGTGATGGGCACACTCATAGCCCTGACTAAAGCATTATGAAACCTATCCATGTAACAAAAATATTTGTCTCTCCTTAATATTTTGAAATAAAAACAATTTTTAAAAAGACAGCTATTTTGAATCCCCTGTCCAAAAAGTCACATATCTCCATCACTCCTGGATTGGTTACTGGTGCTTTATTTACGTTGTTTGGTGAGGGAATGTTTTCCTGCATGTTCTTGATGCTTGTGGACATTCATCAATGTCTGGATATTGAAGAGTTAGGTATTTATTCCAGTCTTTGCAGTCTCAGCTTCTTTGTACCATCCTTCTTCAGAAGGCTTTCCATGTATTCAAAGGTAATTGAGTGCTGTGATCTAAGCCTGTGGTCACTGTGACCATATTAGCACTAGGGGTTTCCCTAAGGCCATGAATGCTGTGACTCTTGGTGACTTCTAGATACTCTACTTTGGCGGGTTTGGGTAAGATCAAGAAGAATCCCCCGGGTTACCAGACAAAGTCTTTAGTTCTCTTTCCTTTCTTTCTCCCAATCAGAAGGAGTCTCTCTCCATACTGGGCTGCCTGGAGTTGAGGAAGGGGTGATATGAGCACTCCCATTGCCACCACAGCTGGCACTGCTCAGAGTCACAACTGAAGCCTTGCAGATTGGTACAGTATGGGGTCTCACCCAACAACTGTGGCGACTACTGCCTAGTTACTCTTGATGTTTATTCAAGGCCCATGGGTGCTTTAGTCTGTAGGTAGTTACTCCTGCTGGGACAAGATCTGTCCCACCAGGGCAGCAGAGTCCCTTCTGGCCCAGAGTGTGTCTGGAAATGCCATCCAGGAGCAAAGGCCTGGAATTGGTGGCTTTAGGATTTTACCTGGTGCTTTATTTTCCTGTGGCTAAGCTATTATCCAGCTTGCAAGAGAAATTCCTCTGTATTCTTCCCTGTCCTTTCCCCAAGCAGAAGGAGTCTCTCGGAGCTGCAAGTGCCTGGAATTGGCAGAGGGATGACACAGTCACTCCTTTGGCTGCCACAACTGGTGTTGCACTGGGCAACCTGCACCCCAAGTCCACTGCCTCCATGACCAGTGCAACACCCAGGCTTGCCCAGGGACTGCAGTCCTTGTGACCAGACTGCCACTCCAATTTATTCTGGGCCCCAGGTCACTTTAGTCAGACAGTATTAGAGCCAGTCAGACCTTGGCTTCCTTCCACTGGGACTGAAAACTTGCCTCTTTCCCAGGGGTAGTCTAAATGCATGTGAATTTTTGGTAATTGTTTTTAAAAGCCTACTTTCCTCTTGGATTGTTTCTGGTTCCCACTGTGGATTCAAAAGGTAGAGAATGGAGAGAGTGGGAGGTATGTGGGAGGATAGGGGTGGGTGAGTTTTGTCACCTTAGCTTCCTAACTTCCAACTGAATGTAACTCCCTTGATAATATATTTTCCCATAGCAGGAAGTGGCTTTCAAGATAATTACATAGACTTCATGGGTCCTCAGAATAATATGATTAATATTCCTGTGGTGTGGGTAACGATGATGCATGCATCTTCCTCGGGAAAGGATTTTAAAAACTCAGGTCTGATGCAGTTTCTCTCTTGTATTCCTTCTTAGCTCCTCAGCTTAAAGAAAACTACAGTATGAGACTACAGAACTAGGAAACTATAGTTAAATCAGCACTTCACTATTTTCAGTGCTCCAAAAAGCAAAGTGATATATTTTCTTGTTGACTTTTCTGTACAGGAAAATTAGTAGCAAGGACTTTTCAAAGGGAACTTCAAAAGAATCATTTACAGAATTTTTAAGACTTATGGGGGAATGGAGTGGTAAGACAGATGGTGGAATGCATCAACAAGGCAGCAAGAATTGTGTATGGATTTTATTAGTCAATATCTATTTATTTAACACATGCTTGGGGATGCTTCATTGTGTCAAAGGTTGTGTGATTCAGGATTGTCCCTAACTTCAGGAAGTCCATTACTTAGAAGAAAAACAGCCAGTTAAACAAATAATTATCTATAATATAATATGGTAAGGACTATATTTTCAGGAGTGCAGGAAGAAATCTGTGAAGAAATAACATTCAAGAGTTCTTTCAGGCTAAGTAAAAATATAAAAGAACGGCATGAGACAAAACTCCACTGATAAATGCAGTTTTAAAAAGATCACTCTTATACTAAAGACATTACCTTTAAAAGCAGTCTTTTTGGAAAGAGTATTATTAAGTTTATGTTGTTTGACTTTCTTGAGTTTTTAAGTTGAAATATTGTCGTGTCTTAGTTGTTTATCTTTCCAGAAGATTAGAGAAAACAGAACAGAAAACAAAATAGTAAAGATGTTTATAAATGAGAGACTTAATAGATGAGATAAAATATTTCCTTTTTAAAAATATTAAACTGTTGCATTATAAACAATGCTAAATACATTTATAAAAAATAGAGGCTGATTGTTCGAATGCTCATGAGAACATTTCAAATAGATCTATAGTCTTCCATGTCTCAAGAAAAACAGAAAATCAGGCTTGTCTGGATGAGGAATGCTTGGTGGTTGGTGAAACAGTTTTATGACTAACTTTAAACATAAAGTATGTTTTCTTATTTAATCTAGTGAAATATTACCTTTCAGGATTATTCCAGCAAATCAGAAAAGAAATCATTTGCCTTGATCCAAGGCATCTATACAGATTATAGAAAGAAAAGAGGGGAAAGGGAATGCATTAGGTGTGTTATTTGACTTTAATTGAGTTCATTTCTTTTCTCTCTCTTATATGTCTGTAAACTACACTTTAAAAGCCCCTGAACATTTGTGAGGATAAAAAGGACAGATTTGCTGTCTCCTGTCTGTACTGCACTGCAGGAAGCCACTGTCTGTGCTAAGGGAACTGCAGTGAAAGCATGTATATCCCTGTGAAATCAAAGTAATTGGACATTGTCCTAACAGGGATTAAAATTTTGTTTTTAAAAAGAGTGTGGATATGGTAGATATGTGCAGACATTCTTTTATCTTAAAGTGTAACAAATTACATAAATTAACTTCATGCTGAGCAGTAGAGATATTACTCAATTGTATGAAACCTCATTCCGGGTGAGAATTATTGTACAATTGCCTCTGTTTTGAATGAGGCACTTCAGTATGAATAAAAAGATACACATATTGCATTCCAGAAAGGAAAATAACGACTTCACATAAGAAAGACTCGTGCTATCATTTTTCTGTTATTTTATGCAGTTCAAAAGTGGCATGAGACCAGATTGGAGAACTTTGTGCAAATCATAAGTTTTCATTTTCAAAACAATACACTTAACAATTGCATTAGTAGTAAAGAGGCTTCTTCTGAGCTATTGTTCATGATGACTGGTTTTCAATCTGGAATTTGAAAGAACTCTAATATCAGCAGTCTGTGAACAACGTGAAAATCACCGCCTAAGTCTATTGCAAGCACGATTCTTTTCCTTTTCATACGACCAGTGAAACTGATTTAAGACCTGCAAAATAATAAGAGAAATAAGCTTTTGAAACATATTTGTCAAGCACTGGACTATATGCAGCAACATGAAGGGAATAAACCAATGCTAAAGATGCAGGCAATTTGGCATTGTGAATATAAAACATGGACTCTCATACCCATGTTTTCTTATCTATGCCTGGAAAATGTCCCTACACTGGAGCTGCATTTTTGGTCATACAGGTAAATAGAGTTGGGGGACTAAAGTTGTATAGGATTTTTTGGAAAAAAATCAAACTTACTATTCAAAATTATAGGAAGACTTGAATAAGCTTTATCCACCTTCATACAAATAATAGCCTTCTCTTAATAATTGTATTATGAGAAATACAATGAAATAAATGAAATAAAAACATAAATAACATGGAATTCCAAAGGTGGAAAATACTGTGTAGCAGCAGATGCTTCTTCATAGGCCTGAAGGAAGAAAGTAAAGAGAAGTGAGGAAGGAGAGACGAAGTAGGATTTAGTTTTGAATATCTTCTATGCACCTCCTGAGTACTGCAGTGTTGGATGGACAGATGACATAAGGGGCAGACAAGCAGATTTGTCAGCACAGAATGCACAATGTCTCAAGGGTGGCCTGAGGCTATAACACACTCTTCCTCCTGAGGTCCTATCCCCAAACATAAAATTGCTCTTTTGAGAACCCTGCGAGAAATCCATGTGTAAAATGTTTGAATGCTGTGTATGTCACAAGAGGTTTCTATTAAATTAGTAGCAATGTGCTTCTGACCTTGGCAAAGTTGCTGGGAGCAAATTTGCCTTCCTATTGTATATAACTAGAGAACTGGACAAATTATACGAAACAGTAGCTTTCAGACATTGGACAATAGGCAGTGTATTAGGAAGATACCCAAGACCAGGAAAACAAATGAAGTGAGCCCTGGGATCACTTCACCTTTCTACTAGGAGGCACTTTCTGGAATTTGGTACTGGGAGGGAGAACCCAAGCAGAGCCCATGGTGGTTTCTCTGAGCTGAGGAGGAATTTGGGGAGGCCAGAATTTTGGAAAAGAGTAGCAGAAAGGAGGGAGCTACACAGAGAAGGAGTTCTGGAAAACTACCTTGGGGGTCCCTTAAGCCTGTGGCTGAGTACTGCACATGTATGTAGACTGAAGTTCTGCAATGCCAGGCACAAAGTGATCAGGTTGCTGACACTGAGCAATTTCCAGCACATCAAGTATTTTTTTTTATCCATTTATGTTACCCTTGAGCAATTTGAGATTTTGATCTCTGTTTTGAAATTATTGGAACATCCAAGTAGACATATGAAAATGATGAAGAAGATGCATTTTTAAATGGCTTTGTTGAGGTATAATCAATATACAATAAACTGTACTTATTTAACGTATACAATTTAATGAGTTTGGACATATACACATACCCACATTGAAAAGTGGATGATAGAACCTGAGACATAGGTCTGGGAATTGGTTCATAGAGGTAGTTCAAGTCCATATCTTCAACATACTTAGTGAAGTATGTAAAGAGGTGTGAAAATGAATAATTACTGAGCATGCTTCATGCCAACACTGAGGTGGGTACAGTTTTATGCCATCTTAACTTAAAACATTGCAATAGTCCTATCAGCTAGGTAGTTGAATCCCAATTGTAAAGAAAACTGGAACTCAAAAAGGTAATTTGCTGAATATTCTACAACTGGAACCAATAATTTACACATGATCTCAACAATAGTTGACATATGTCAGATATATGATACTCCAAAGCCCAATTTCATCCTACTAAAATGGGTTAGCAGTGTTCCTGTACTGAATTTCAGAGATGGGAATGAAACTGTCTTGGCTACTGTCCTACAAAGCCTGCCTAACCTGGCCTATGGGTACTTCTCTAACCTTGTCTCCCAATACTCTTGTCAGTCACATTGGCTCCTGGGTGTTGCATGGAGACACAGAGCATGTTACTGCCTCATCATTCTTTCCAGAAAAGCACATTCCCAGGATATCTCATGGCTTATTTTCCAATTTTATTCAGGCTTCTGTTTAAATATCAATTCCTTTGGGGGTTGCTTTCCTGACCCATCTAAAATACTAATCTCTTCCATTCTCTACCTTTCTACTTTGTTTTATTCTTCCCCATAGCACTTTTCTCTATCAGACAATATGGTATATATTTGCTTAGCTTTTTATTTTCTACCTCCTCAGAACTAAGCTCCATGAAGTCAAAGATATTGTCTGTTTTGATCATCACTCACTGCCCTGTGACTAGAACAGGGCCTGGCACATAGAACGTTCTCAGTAAATGTAAGCGAATGAATGAGTGAATGTATTTTAGGTTACAGATCCTTTGAGAATATGATTATACAAGTATGGACCCTGCTAAATGCGCATATGTGCAGTTGTGCTTTCCATCAGTATAACCAATCTATAAATCCATTTGGCTTAGATGGAGCTCCACTTAAAAACTAGCTCCACTTAAAAACTAAAGAATTAGAGAAGTAGGAAAGTGATGATAGTATTAATAATTTAAAAAGGCAGGGGAAGAGATAATTAAACATAAATGAATGACCAATTATGTTTAAATAAGCCAGAGAATTCAGAATGAATGAGCTTGATATGCTCTTTGAATTTGCAAAGATGACATTGATGACCTTCAAGATTTTAGTTTCTACATAGAAGATGACAGATACTGATGGACAAGGTATTAAACAAAGTGTAGATGGCTAGTGACTGATGTCAGGTTAAAGACTGTTTTGGATCATAGTATAAGATAGATATATGGGCCCTTAAAGATAAAGAGAGGTGACTTGTTTTTTCCCCATTGATACAGAAGTGTTACTGGCAGAATTAAGGCTAAATCCCTAGGTTTCTTGGTATCTGTCCTTAACACAAAGTGTAATGGTTCAGAGCATAGTCTTTAAAAAAAGAACTGAATCTACCACTTATTGTGACTTTAACCAAATCTTTTAAAATTATCTGGTCCTCGATTCCTTATCTGCAAAATGGGTCAATAATAAAGTTGCTGTGATGAACTAATGTATATTGGAAGATTAACATGGTAGATGATAGGTAGAAAGCACTCAATAAATTTTGTCATTTTTTTAATTCCATAAAGTTGGTCCTCATGTCTGTTATTGCCTATTATTCTATGTATTATTGTACAACATAATCCCTACCACATATCTTGCTTATATTACTATGTGAATATTGTGTGATAAGTGAATATTTTGTAGGAAATAGAATACTTGGCAACAAATGGAAAAAAATAATTAGAATGGTAGCTAGAATCATGATATAGTTAAGTAAAGGTTTCATTAACAAAAGCTTGGTACCTGTTCTTGAAGCCAAACAATGAACGAAAACAAGTAGTTAGAGGGAAAAGGAAAGGAAGGTTTATTAATTTGCCAGCAAATGAGATGATGTCAGACTCTTTTTTTTAAAAAACCACTGTCCGCCTGCTGTGAGGAGTTTAGGCTCTTTTATAAGCCACACAGTCCTTCAGTCCACTCAGGGTCTTCATGACCCACACCACATGTTGTTCCCGTAGACCCCTGGTGGCTTGATTGTTCCTTGTCTGAACTAATCTTGCAGTTTTTCTGTCATTTGTCTGGTCACCATTGATCCATCTCCTGCAGTGAGAAGAAGAGAACAAACAAACTAGCACAAACAGATCTACAAACTAAGCTTCCTGGTATTGTTACTGTGAGATTACAGTAGCCCTTTGATTTAATTCTTAACCCTGTCACAGTTTCTGTTATCTAACAGACTACCAAAAATTTGTTCATAATTTTGTGGATTCAGCTGGATAGCATATCTCTGCATAATGTAATATCTGGGTTCACTAATGAAACTGTGGTCAGCTGATGATCCATGGAATCACTCACATATCTGATGGTTAGTTTTTTGTCAGCAAAGCAAAGGGAATATTTGGGCCATGTGTCTCTCATCATCCAACAGTCTGGCCTGGGTTTATTAACATGGTGGTAGTCACAAAATTCTCTAAGAACAGCAAGATAGGGCAAAGCCCAATATGAAAGCCCTTTTCATGTCTCTGCTTACATCATATTTGTTATTATCCCACTGAGCAGAGTAACAACTATGGCTAGGTCCAGAGCCAGTGAATTGGACTGCCCAAGGCTGGGATAACCAGGAGAGACAATCATTGTGGTCATTTATGCGCAGGTTAAAAACACGCATAGGATAGATCTTATACTTGAGCATATTTAATGCAGAAAACAATTGCTGATGAAGAAGGAAAGACAGATTTTGGAAAGGAAAGGAGAATGAGTGGGACCAGAATTCTTAGAAGCCAGAAGAGGACACATCTTCCTCTGAGACTAAAAACAGAGGTGAAACAATCGGTATGAAGGAGATGTTGCTATAAAAAGTAAGGGTGTTCACAGCAGATGCCACTTATTCAGGAAAGTCTGATGTTGTGGTCATCTGACTATTTCCCCTTAAGCTTCTCTTTATTCTTTTTGGTGCTTCCTAAGGCACCTATCCTAGGCCCTATTCCATCTGAGCTACAAACTTCTCCTTCACGTTTATGTCATATCAGAAGACTCAAAGCCTGGGAAGTATTTCAAAATAGATTAACCATAACAGGCACCAAAGGAGATATTTTGAGAAAGCCTTCTTGCTGATTGTCCACAAATTCAACACCACCTTAATTTGACACTGCAGGTTACAGAAAACCCTAAAGAGTGAATTTTTATGTACATAATTTTCTCCCCAATGCTTAAGCATGCTGACAGACCCATTATGATTTGACATCCTGTAGAGATTGCCTTAGATTCAGTCACTTTTTCCAAGTACCCATAAAAGCTTCATTTTAAAAAAATAATAATCATTGTAACAAAAACTTTTATTTTAAAATTATGTTTTAAAATTTTGTTGAATTTTTTAAAATATTACTTTTAAATTAGGTTAAAATTTGTTAAAAATAATGCATGCATATAGTATAAAATTTTGAATAGTAAAATCTTCTTTAACTGAAAAGAATAAAGAATGTTCTCTTCCCCAAAGAAAACTACTATTAAGAGTTTCTGTATCTTACCTGAAATTTAATTTTCTATGAATCTCCAGACATACACACACACACACACACACACACACACACACATTTTCTTAATCCATTTTGTGCAGCTATAACAGAATACCACAGACTGGTTATCTACCATAAACAGAAATTTTATGTTCATGTTTCTGAAGGCTGGGAAGTCCAACATTATAGGGCTACATGTGATGAGGGACTTCTTTCTATGCCATTCCATGGCGGGAGGGCAAGAGAAAGCAAGAGGGAGCTTAACTTGTTCATTTTTAAGGAACCCACTTTCACAATAACAGCATTAATCCATTCATAAGGGCAGAGCCCTCATGGCCTAATCACCTCTTAATGGTCCCACTTCTTAACACTGTTGCATTGAGGATTAAGTTTTCAACACATGAACTTCAGGGGACACATTCAAATCATAGCACACCTATATGTGCATTTTTGAACACTGGCAACTGGCATTAGCTTTAGGTTACCATATATTCAGTGAGTATTTTTGGCTGAGGGCACTTCATAGAGCCGAATTATATTTACTGGAAATCAGGTTGCTTCATTTTCTTTCCTCCCATTACCAAGGACATTATCTGGGACTACATCCAAATAAGACTTTTACTAGACACTCAGCTTAATTGGTATTTTGCAATAATTTTGTTCATTTAAAAATAATTGCAAAGTTACCTGAAGGTAGCTTACTTTGTAAATATGGCAATAGAATTGAAATTATGGAGTTAAGAATCATACTTTCAACGAAAACACATTTTTTTATTCAATAAACATTGAATTATGATCATCAAGTAGCTAGGAAGTATGGCATTCAACAGTAATAAGTTCATTGACTGGTTGTTCTGGTCATTTAATATTGCTGCATTTGTGGAACAAAATCCAAAGGCAAGGGTATTGGAGAGGTAATTAGTGCATTGATTTCATGGTTGTCTTTAAGTAAAAAATAAAGAAATAGAAACTCAGAATGGGAAAAATTTAAGCAATTACTTTATTCATAAGGTGGGTTGAAGTCTTCATATGTTTTTTTTAAAAAAAAAACACTGGTGCTTTTTAAAAAAGAAAGGCTAGTCCCTGATTTAGGAAAATTCAGAGCAACAAAATCTGTACTTAAAAAATAACAATAAAAATAAAAATAGTTATTTACATTTTTTGTGGATCACTTTTTATTTCCTTAATGTAATATATACAATTTCACATATTAAAGATAATCTAAAATTCCCTTTATATTATCAATGATGATCACCAAATGCTTCTATATAACTATTAAGTATGGTTCTAGAAATAACTTATAAAAGTCAAGATTCATATTGTCTCAACAATTTTGGAATAGATTTGTTGTCCTTCCCCAAATGAGTACATTGAATATGCTGAGGGGTCATGAGATTTCATGATCTTGAAATAATTTACTGCTATGGGAATACGACAACTAAGTAAAATCTCTCTACCAGGAAAAGATGATAATATAGCAAGATGAAAGAGGTTTAATGTACTTAATTTCAATTACCTTTGTTAGCACATAGAAGTAGATACAAAAATTATCACAAATAGTTAATAACAAAAACATATTTTACAATTTCGGAATACTCTATCTGACCTTTTGCATCAATTATTAATATATGGGTTGGATTTGACTTGCATAAATATTTAAAAATTTAAAAATTTCTTATACATTAGCCAATAAAGAGAAAAAGGCTAAAAAGATATTTCCTTTTTTATATTTTCTTCTAAATGTAAAAATTGTTAATAAGCTATTTTAATAATTTAAAGACACCAGCCTGGATTTGTCATTTAATATTTTGATTATAACTATTATAAAATATCTTGAGCTATTCCAATCTTCCATTGTTTTGATTTGAGATGTGCCCTTTCCCCCCTACAATGCTCACCACTTCCATTAGTTGTAAGTTTACCCACCTCAGCCCCCTACCCCCAAAGAATATTACTACTGTGTGAGCACCTTAGTGTTAATCAGTCAGTGCCAGTTTGATGGCGAGTACATAGATCACCAGCACTTTTTAGCAAAGAAGTATTTTTAATCAAGGTATGTGTATTTTTTACATATAATGTTACCAAACTTAATAGACTACAGTATAGTGTAAACATAACTTTTACATATACTAGGAAACCAAAAAAAATTTGTGTGACTTGTGGTAATCTGTAACTGAACCTACAATATCTCCCAGGTATGCTTGTAATTCCTGTTGAAAAGCATGAGATATCTGAAATGAGATTCAATGAGATATTAAAAGACAGTGAGACTAGACCAGATTATCTGTGGTTACACTTAAGATTAATGACAGAATTGCACATGTGATTATACTGTCAGAGTTCTTCATCTGTAATTAGAATTAGGGTTATAGAATCTGTCTCAGTCTCTCCACCCAGACTTTTTTCCTTCTACTCTAGCACCTAAAATCCTAAGAGAAAGAGGAAGAAACAAATAGATAAAAGCAGAGGAGATAGACTATCATGATCTGTACATCTGTGGCAATTATTTTTCTTTGAAAATTTACAAGTTCCGTAAGGATATCCACAAATAGGTGAACACTTCACATCATGGAGATCTAGCATCTTTTGAGACTAGATGTTAACAGCTACGGTAACTTACTCAAAAAATAATATGGGAGAAAATAAGAGTTTTGCACACAGACAATATCCTGGTTCTATCATTTATAAATTATATGCTAAAATAATTTGCATTAACTGAGTGCCTATCATGTCTTAAAACAATAATTTGAATGCTCTGAGTCTTAGTTTCCTCATCTGCAAAATAGAGGTAATACCTTTGATGTGAATGTTCATACATTAAGTACCTGACACATGATAGAGCCCATTTAAGTTCAGTTTCTTCTCCTTTTGGCTAGAACATATATAGCAGCTTACCAATACATACCTATTTATTCTAGCCATAGATTCTATTTAAAATGATCATCTTATATTTGAGAATTAATATATTTAATTTTGATATAGAAGGCTAAATCTCTTCCTTCTTTCCTTTTGTACTTCCTTCTTTTCTTCCTCTTTTCTTCTTTACTTTGTATTTTTTAGTCTCCTTATCTTTCTAGATCACCTTAAAGAATAGCAAAAAATGGTATAACAAAAATTTCTGTACATAGCTATAGATTCTCCTGAGCAATCTGATTTGCCTTCACATTAATTCATTTAAGTACCTACTCTGTAACAAGTACTAAGGCAGCTCGTGAGGATGGAAAATTGAACTAAGATTTACACTTTGAAGAAGTTTAGGGTTCGGTGATAGATTCAAGATATCATCTACCACAATATAATGTGAAAAGAGAACCAGGGTGATGCACAACATGTAAAGGAAGCAGGGTATGAGGAGGAGTATGGGGTGACAATGAATGTCTAATGACATGGGGAACAGTGATCAAAGAAGTCTTCTTTTTAGAGGAGGAGACACTTGAGATAAATTTTTACCAAATAGTATTAGTAAATTAAATCAAGAAGAGGAAAAGAGACAAGTGAGGAAGTGTGAAAAGCATTTGTGAAAGCATGGGGGAGTGAAGCAACAAGATGTTTCTTCTAGAAAGATTTCTGTGGCATATTGCACTTTTAAAAAATATCTGCCACAATATTTCCAGATTCACATGCTTTCCAGAACTCTACCACTCCTCCATCAAGAGGTGAAGTCTATGTTCCCTCCTCTTGAACCTGGGAATGCTTTGGGGACTGCCTCATTAATAAATTATGGTAGATCTGACATTATGTGACTTCCTAGGCTAAGTCATAAAAGGTGATGTAGCTTCGACCATTTCTCTTTTGAAACATGTGTTTTTGGAGTCCTGAGCCACCGTGTAAGAAGTTCAGCCTCTCTGAAGCTTCTATGGTGAAGTAAACACATAGAGATAGGGGAGAGGCATAAGAAGCTCCAGCTGTTCTAGCTCCTAGCTGCTGAGGACTTCCTAGCTCCAATAACGTCAGTAAGGAAGCCTTTGAGATGACATCGTAGGCACCAAAATGATTGAAACTCCATGAGAAATCCTGTATGAGAACTACCTAGTTGAGTCAGCCCATACATAGAACCATGAGAGATAATAGTATTAAATGACTGCTATTGTTTTAAACTACTGTTTTGGGATGGTTTATTATTTAGCAGTACGTGCATAACTAATACAATTTCCTTGACTATCTTCCCCTTTTGTGTCTGGATTAGGCATGTTTTCTATCCTTCTATTTATTTAACTGAATCTTTTCTTAGTCCATTCCTTTCCTGTCATTTCCAGGTTGGCAGGTCCCAGGCCTGTCATGATCACTGTTGCCTAGCATGATGACTGGCACCCGGTTTGTATTCATTACATAGCTATTTAATTAATGTATACACTAATGGAGTAGCTTTCTGTGTTTAGAGTATGAGAGAGGCATGTAGGAGACAGATCATGAACATCATTGTATACTAGGCTGAAGCATTTTACATTTTTGAAAGTTTCAGGGACCCATAGAAAGAGGATTTAGGTAGTGGAGTGATATAATCAGATTTATACTTAGGAAGATCTCAGCAGTAGTGATATGGGGGATAAAATAAGATCAAAATAAGGAATGCAGATAGACCATTTGGGGAGGGTCTGGTCTAAAAGAGTGGCAATGAGATCTCAAAAAACAGGTGGATATTGAGAATAGAAAATTTACATAATATTTTTAATGGCAATATTCTGCCCCATGGGCTTTAATTTATAGTGAAAAATAAAGTTAATTACATCTCTTACATATGCCTCTTTGGGATAATTTTTAAGTTTCTTTATTTGATTTTTCATTGTATTCATAATTGCTGATTATTTTTTGACAGGCAGAAATAATCCCAGTAGTACCATATCCTAGAGATAAGTAACTGTGCCTTATGTATTAATTTCTTGTGATCTCAAGCAGTTAATAGACTTCAGCTAACTCATCATACTAATCTTTTGGGAAACGAATTTTTTAGCTAGTCATACATCCTCTAAACTTAAACATCAACTTCTTTCAAAAATATGTTTTCCAACCAAGTTAATTATTATCATCTGCAACTCTGAATCTTCAATATTAATAGAGTACCTGTTCTCTACTAGACCCATTAACTATGAAATACTAGTTACTATGCCATATTTCTAGTTGAATTGAATGGCCAATTCCATGGGATGAGTATGAGTATGTATGAGGTTGGGGTAGATATGGAGAGTGGGGAGGAAGATGAGATGATGATAATCTTTGGAAAAGAAGAATAATTCTTGAGCAGAGGAAGACCAAAACAGTCCTTAAAAGGAACAGGAAGTAAAATTCCAGTATTAAATTAAGATCAGTGGACCTAAGAACCAGAGAAGGTTCAAGGATTAATCCACAGAATTAGAGGCATAAGGCAAACACTGCAGGAAATTTATTATTTTAGTCCATTTCTGCTGCTATAACAAAATATCATAGACTGGGTGGCTTATAAACAATGAGAAATTTATGTCTCACAGTTCTGAAGGCTGAGAAGTCTCAGATCAAGGTGCCAGAAAATTTGGTGTCTGAGTACATTCCTCACAGTGCTTTCATGCTGTGTCCTCACATGGTAGAAGGGGAAAGAGCTCTCTCTGTAGCCTTTTTTTTTTAATAAGGTCGATAATCCCATTCATGAGAGCTCTACTCCCATGACCCAATCACCTCCCAATGCTCCATCTCCTAATATCATCATCTTGGGGGTTAGGATTTCAACATATGAATTTGGGAGAACAAGGCTGGGCATGGTGGCTCACACCTGTAATCCTAGCACTCTGGGAAGCACCAGGGGCAGGAGGATCACTTGAGGTAAGGAATTCGAGACCAGCCTCAGCAAGAGCAAGACCCTGTTTCTTCTAAAAATAGAAAGAAATTAGCTGGGCAACTAAAATAGAAAAAATTAGCCTGGCATAGTGGCACATACCTGTAGTCCCAGCTACTGGGGAGGCTGAGGCAGGAGGATCACTTGAGCCCAGGAATTTGAGGTTGCTGTGAGCTAGGCTGACACCATAGCACTCTAGCCTGGGCAACTGAGCAAGACTCTGTCTCAAAAAAAATTATCTGAATTTGGGAGAACATAAACATTCAGACTATAGCATTTATCCTATACCTCTTCTCCTTTCTATTAGATTAGAATTCCTGTTTAGGCAATGTGTCCAGGTAAAAGAACTACATTTCCCAGCTTCCTTTTCAGCTAAAAATGGCTGTGCAACATAGTTAAGGCTAAGAAAAAAGAGAAAATTGCTGGATGGGACTTCTTGGAAATCTGTTTAATAGGGTTGACTCAGGTAACTTACATCATTTGGAGAGAGAGATATTTTAAGAAATTGGCTCACATGATTGTGGGGGCTGGCAAGTTTGAAATTTGCAGAGCAGGCCAGTAGGCTGGAAATTCAGGCAGAGTTTCTAAGCTGCAGTCTTGAGGCAGAATTCTTTCTTCTTTGGGAAACATGTCTTTGCTCATAAGGCCTTTAACTGATTGGATGAGTCCTATGCACGTTATGGAGGGTAATCTACTTAAAGTCAGCTGACTGTAAATGCTAATCATATATTAAAAAATACCTTCACATCAACATCTAGACTGCTGTTTGACCAAACAACTCAGTAGCATAGCCTAGCCAAATTTACACATGAAATTAACCATCACACTCTCTAAATTCTTTGAAGCACTGTTTAGTTGGGTTTCTATCACATACACAAGTACACAATCTGATATTGCTATGGGCAAGAGAAAGAGCCCATATCTATAAACATCAGTGGTTGTAGATGCTAAGAATGGAGAAAGAGAAGGAATAGGAATTGGGGGAAGGGAGGGAGGACATAGATTAATAAATAATCTTCTATCTGCCTTTTCTTAGCTTCTGCTCGCATCAGCTGATGTTTGCTTTTTAGACTTTAAGGGATCTAAATCTAAAAGTTTGGAATCTCCTGACTCATCAAGGTAGACAATGCAACAGTCATTGTTCTCCCTCTTCTCCTGTTCATTATGAGTATTATAATGATATAGATTGCATTAACAAACTGAGTCAACCATTTGAATGCATATGAACAAGAAATGAGGACAGTCGTATTTCTTTGACCTATTAAGTACACCTTTTCTTGAAAGACAGCTGTTCCTCTCCCCAAGATGCAGAATCATAATCACATTTAGTGCCTTGTTTTGAAGGCCTCCTGTGATATTTTTGTTCCTTAGTGAGATTTAACTTGTAACATTAGCTCTTAGATTGCTTAGATTTATTTAGACTGCTGGTCTACAGTTTGTGGTAAATCTAGTAGGATTATTTTGAGGGTCAATCTACCCCAGCTTTTAGACTTGGGATTTCTTGGGCAAGTAATTCAGCTTCTTTGAATCTCAGTTTCTTACCTTTAAAATGAGGTATTCAGCCTGGATAATTTCTAAGTTCACTTCCACCACAAAATTTTATGATTGTGTGGCATTCTTTTATTCCCTGATATTGGTAACTTGCATCTTCTCTCATATTTTTCTTAATCAGTTGAGTTAAAAGTTTATCAATTATATTGATCTTTTTAAAGAATGAACTTTTAGTTCTATTGATTTTCTCTCTTTTGTTTTCCCGTTTTTCATGCCATTTTGCTCTTATCTTTTCAAAATTTATTTCCTTCTTTTCCCTTTGAGTTTAGTTTGTAATTCTTTCTCTAGTTTGTTCAGATAAAAGCTTAGGTAACTGAGTTGAAACCTTTTTTCTTTTCTAATATAAAAATTTAATGCTATGCATTTCCCTTTATGCATTACTTTAATAACATCCCTAAAAATTTGATATTTTCTTATCATTTGCATTCAGTTGGAATTAAAATAAGAATTTTTTAAAAAAAATTTGCATGAATTTTTACAATTTCCCACATTATTCACTCCTTTGTGTAGATACAAATTTCCATCTTGTCTCACCTCTTTAAATATTTATATTTACCATATATCTTTTGAAAGTACATTCCCTTAGTGGGTTTTTTTGGGTGTTGAGAAAACTAGTTCACTTTTTTCTCAGCTTTATTGAAGTATAATTGACAAATGAAAATTGAATATATTTAAGGCATACAACAGAATGATTTCACATATGTATACTTTGTGGAATGACTACCACAATCAAATTAATTAACAGATACATCACCACATATAGTTACTATTTGTGTGTGTGGTAAGGACACTTAAGATCTCCTCTCTTAGCAAATTTCAGGTAAACAATACAGTATTATTAATTATAGTCATCATGCCATACATTCTATCCCTAGAACTTATTCATCCTATAAATGAAATTTTGTACTCTTTGACCAATATCTCTCCATTTCCCCAACCCACTGGCCCCTAGGAATCACCCTTTATGCTCTGCTTTAATGAGTTCAACTTATTAAAATTCCACATGTAAGTGAAATCATGTGGTATTTGTCTTTCCACGCCTGGCTTATTTCACATAGCATGAAGTCCTCCAGGTTCATTCATGTTGTCACAAATGGCAGGATTTCCTTTTTTTATATGGCTCAATAATATTCCATTTTACACATACACACACACACAATTTATTTATCTAGTCATCCACTGACAGATGCTTAGATTGTTTCCATTTTTTGGCCTTTATGAATAATGCTGCAATTAACATAGCAGCACAGATATCTTTATAAGGTACTGATTTAATTTTCTTTGGATAAATACTCAGAAGTGGGATTGCTGGATCATATGGTAGTTTTAATTTTTTGAGAAACCTCCATACTGTTTTCCATAATGGCTGTACCAGTTTACATACCACCAACAGTGTACAAAGTTTCCCTTTTCTCCATACCCTCACCAATGTGTGCTATCTTTTGTCATTTTTATAATATAGCCATTCTAACAGATGTGAGGTGATATCTTATTGTGGATTTGATTTGCATTTTCCTGAGGTTTACTGATGTCAATCACTTTTTCACATACCTGTTGGTCATTTGTATGTCTTCTTTTGAGAAATGTCTATTCAAGTCCTTTGCTCAGGTTTTAATTAACTTTTGCTGTTGAGTTGTATGAGTTCCTTATGTATTTTGGATATTAATCCTTGTCAGATATAGGCTTTACAAATATTTTGTCCCATTTTGTGGGTTGTCTTTTCATTTTGTTACTGAAAGCTTGGCACTTGTCCCCCTGGCCACATCAGAAGAACGAGGACAAGTGGTTTGAAGAGAAGTAAAGGGACTTAATAATTTGCTGGCAAATGAGGAAAAATGGTAGATTCCCATCTTAATGTACCAATTTTCCTAATCATAAGCAGAAATACAGAGCTATTATCTTTATGTCTGGCATTACTATATGTTTCAGGTAGGATTTTCCCTTCCTCAACCCTATAACCAGCCATTTTTCTGAGGAGCTCTGGTCCCTTTTATTGGAGAATGGTATTTAGAAACCAGGATGTGGGCACTGGGTTTAGACACTATTTTTCTCTATCTTCAAGTTCACTGCTCTCATCTTTGCTGATAACTCAATGGAAGGAGTTCTTCTTCTCTCATATTGTGTTTTTCATTAACATTTCCACTTGATTTTCCTTTACAGCTTCCAACTTTGCTGAAACTCATTATTTGTTCATGCATCTTTTTTACTATATCCCTTATCTTATGAATAATAGTTTAAAACAGTAACATTTTAAAGTTTTTTTCTCATAGATCCAACATCTGATACACCTTTGGATATGGTTCTCTTGACTATTTTTATCTCTTGACAAAGGATCTTTCATTTTTCGTGCTTTTGATTTGCTATTGTCTGCTTTATATCGTGATACTAAAACATTTTTTCTTTGCTTCTATGTGTTTGTGTGATTTTGATTACATGCCAAACATTGTGTGTAATAAAATAGTAGAGACTGTGGTAAATAATATGTATACCTGAAAATGGCCATGTGTTATCTTCTGTCAGGCTGTTAGTGTGGAGGGTTGAGTCTATCTAAAAGTGGCTGAGTTGGTTCTGGTTTTATTATTGCTATATTTGCCTTGTGCCATTGGCTTCAAATTTCTCCAGTGAAGTGCTACTACTTTGTCTTTAGTGTGATGCCTAGAATCCTTTATGGTTTCTCTCAGTGTTCCTCCTCCACCCTTACCTTTCAGCTGGCTTGGCATGCTTGTGACACAGAAGGATGTTTCTCTGTATACTGCTGCCCATTCTCTAGTGGTAGGCTGTTACATAATGCAAGACTTGTGAGTACAGGGGGAATTTCTTTTAATCCTGCTCCAGCTCAGTCTTAGGCTGTCCCTGTGTAACTCAGCCTCAGAGATAGATCTTTCTCAGTATTCTAGTTGTAGACTAGACCCTAGTCCTCCCCCAGTGGCACACAATCTCATTCTCCTGCTTAGTACAACGCCCATAATGCACTGTAAATCAGCCATGTATCAGTGGGGATCTTGAGCATGAGTAAATTTCCTGCCTTTCTTTCAGCAGCAGCAGACCTCTGCTTTCTATCTAGTGTAAAATCTTGCACATGAGCAGATTTCCTATTCCTCTCCCAGTGGCAGATGACTTTTGAAGATTCAATGCAGGGTTGGAAGAGTGGTTTTTCTATCACTCACCCATTAGCGGTTAAACTTTGCCCACAGTGAAGTGGATGGACAGTTTCCTTCCTCTTCCCCAGGTGGCTTTTCCTATTACAGCATGGTCAAGTTGCATATATGAGCAGGTTTCTCGTCCTTCTCCATTGACAGATTCCCTTTATGTCATATGAGAGAGGAGTTCTAGGTGTGCGTATGTTTCTCAGATTGTGTGCCTGTGGCTAAGTAGCAGCTGCTCACTATCTTACACACATGCAGGTTCTGGAGAACAGATGGGATTCTCCATGTACTTTTGCTCAACCTTCAAACACTGGCAGGCTCTGCATGCCTGTACCACAAAGAGAATGTCTCAGATCTCCTGCCTGACCCTGACCTTTCTTATGAGCACTGGAGGAAGTTCACTGGAAAGAATTGGCAAGTGTGTCTTAAGAACTGGTGATTCTTAAGGTTTAGAAATTGTCATGCTAACACACATGTGGCACTTAATACTTCATTAATTGTTTTTTGGTTGTTTTCTCACCTACTTCATTATCTGCTTTAAATACATGTTTTAATATCTCTTCCTCCAAGATTCTGCCAAAGGTAAAACAATTCCCATGTCCCTAATTTTCCTCAGAAGAGCTTTTCACCCTTTGAAATTAAGCTCATCTTGTTGTCTCACAACCTCAGCTTTTCAAGGGACTCAAAAATTTATGATTTTGCAAATTATCTATTTTCCTCATTTTAAAAATAAGAATCAATATTCTTTCATGGATGTATACATCCAAAGCTGAAGCATAAATACTGATACTTCTTCATTATCAAGAAACTGAACAGGCCGGGCGCGGTGGCTCATGCCTGTAATCCTAGCACTCTGGGAGGCCGAGGTGGGAGGATCGCTCCAGGTCAGGAGTTCGAGACCAGCCTGAGCAAGAGAGAGACCCCGTCTCTACTAAAAAAAAAAAAAATAGAAAGAAATTAGCTGGCGAACTAAAATATATATAGAAAAAAATTAGCCAGGCATGGTGGCGCATGCCTGTAGTCCCAGCTACTCGGGAGGCTGAGGCAGAAGGATTACTTAAGCCCAGGAGTTTGAGGTTGCTGTGAGCTTGGCGCCACGGCACTCTAGCCCAGGCAACAGAGTGAGACTCTGTCTCAAGAAAACAAAAACAAAAACAAAAACACTGAACACATTTCCCTAACCAAGAGCTCTAGATAGGGGTTGAATACTAAGGACAAAATGATAAAAGTTGTTAACTGGAAAGGTTGGATCTGCCTAGGTGTATGATACCTTTTGCCTGAGAAAAATTCTGAAAAGCAGTGGCTGCCTCAGGCTGTCATCAGGAATACATCCCATCATCACAGGGCATCCTCTGTGGTGAGCCTGAGGATTTTCAGGTATTAATGAGTTTGAAAATTAGATAATGGCTGTAACCTGTAGACAAATTCTCAGAGATGATTTCACATATCCTTTTTACATATATAAATTATTAGTCATTTTATTTAACAAATATTTATTGAACACATACTATGTGCCAGAAACTCTTATTTGCTCTGAGGATTGAGCAGTGAGTAAAACACAGGATGAATTTCATAAGCTGTATTTATGCCAACTAATAGAAAACTAAAAACACAAAGCATATTGATTATTTGGCTTTAGGTAGATGAAAAATCCAGTTATCTTTATCCAATGTGGCCAGTTTGAGTCATTATTTTTTGTGTATTACTAAGGCAAATTCATTGTAGGTTTTCCCAATCACTGAAAGAAAAATTTGCCTTTTTATATACTCAAAGGCAAGACAATTTTCCTAAATAGAACTCAGTAATTTCTACTTTGTTAGGGTGTATGCCAATTCAATATGCAGATAACTTACCCTGAAATATGTTTAATTATATTTAGTTGGGCAAGTCCCAATAACATTAAAATGTTTTATTTCGAAATGTGGCATCTGTATTTTTCCAGATTCACTCTAAATCTTATAAAATCAATGAGACAAGAGGTACTTACAAACCTAAAATATAAAAGAAATAGCTTAGATTCAACATAGTGTTTAGTAAGTGAAAAAGATGCCTCAAGTTTAATTGCCTAAATAAAAATCAATTATTTTAAGAAAAGTCCTTTTTATATGTGTAAAGCACTGCAATTTTAGTGCTCATTATGTACTATCAAATGCTGGTATCCCAAATATCACCAATACAACCTTTTGATAAGCCACATCTACATTTATTGTTTATTACGGTTAGGGAGATGACCACCTTGACAGAGTTTTGGTCTTGTCTCAGAGGGGAAAGCGGGGAAGGATAAGGTTGAATTTTTTGTTGAGAATTATAAGTTTGGTTTAAGATTTTTTTTTTTCAATGTGGGGCTTGATTAGGATTAAATAAAGATCATGATATATTAGCTTAAAATTGGGGATACAGCAAGGTGAGGGTATAAACTGTCTGTTAATGTTTTCTACTGAAGAGTTGGTGAGCCTTTGGAGAAGTTCCTGCAATGATCAATACAATCGTTTGCCTGAGCAAGAGTCTCCTATAATAACAAAGTCACACTAAGGTAGACAACTGAACAGTAAAGTCATGTCAGTGGTTCTCAACTGTGGCTATTTTGCCTCCCAGAGGGCATTTGGCAAAATTAGGAGACATTGTTAGTTGTCACAACCTGGGGGGTGCAGTGCTACTGGCACCTAGTAGATAGAGGCCAGCCAGGTATGCGGCTAAATACTATACAATGCAGAGGATAACCTTCACTACAAATAATTATCCAGCCCAATATGTCAATAGTGCTGAAGCTGAGAAATCCTGGTGTAGACGAGAGGTCTGTACAGGGCCAGAGAGTAAAAAAAATTTAGGCTTTTAGGCTATTTGGTCTTCATTGCAACTACTCCCCTCTGCTGTTGTAGCACAAAAAGAGCCATAGATAATACAAAAATAAATGGGCAGGGCTGTGTTTCAAACTTCATTTGCAAAAAAACAGGCAGTGAGCGAGCTTTAGTCCATGGGCTGTAGTTTGTCACCTTCTAATGGAAGCAGTAAGCTGTGTGGGGAGAGGGGGTTTTAGTTCCCAGCATACAAGTGTAGATGGTTTCAGTTCTCAGCACTGTACTTTGAATCTTCAATAGAAGCAAAAATGTTTATTAAAAACATAGATAAAGGAGGAAATAAATATAGAACACCATATGAAAATCATAGACCATCCTAAAAACACCATAAACATTTCTATGGAATTGATTTTTCTATGCTATCTGAACTACACCAGAAACAAACAAAAACAATCTTATTGCCAGACCAGTAATTTTCCAGTATGACCTAATGAAACTAAAACTACTCTTTACGCGGGTTGTATCTATATTTTCAAACTCATCTAATTAAAAAAAGTGGTGACATGCAACAAAAAATGATAGTATCATTTCTTTGAAAACAAACACTATATGACACTTGTTGATTATGGCTTCAAAATTCTCTCTTTAAACCTTAGTATGCCTCTTCCTCCTTTTTTCTTTCTCTTTACTACTTTATTTTTTAATTTTTTTTGTTTGTTTCTCAGCATTTACTACTTCCTGAGATTATTTGTAATTGTTTGTTTATTGCCATGCCCTTCCCATGAGGTCAATGTCTGTGTCTACTTCAGTCACAGCTTTATCCCTATCACCTAGATGACTAGCATGAATAATCACACCACCCATAGAGGACCATTACTATCATGATAACTAACACTTACATAGCACTTACCATGTGCCAGGTGCTGTTTAAAGCACTTTTCATGGATTAGTTTGTCTAATCACATTACAGCCCTGGGAAGAGAGTACTGTAATTATTCACACTTTGAAAGATAAGAATCGGGAGACATAGATAGGTTAAGTGACCTGCCCAGGCTCACAGAGCTAGCAAGTGACAGAGCTAGGATCTGAGTCCATGCAGTCTAGCTCCAGAATCCATGCTTTGAACTACTACACTAAAGCTACCTGTCTTGCTGACATATTGCATATACACACATGCAATATGGAAATATAATCTTCATATTGCACAATTTCCCCAATGTAAAGAAGGTTATACCTTGAGCCTAGCTCTGCTGGTTTTGCTATTCTGGCATGACAACTGTAATATTCAGGTATATCCTTAGAGGAATATCCTTAGAAGTGTATCTCTATGATGCCCTTAGATCCGTCACTAGAAAAGAGCAGATCCTAAGTAAAGAGAGAACTGGGACACAGGCTTTGCTATAGATGTTCCCACCATTTGAGAGAGAGGTAGTATTGATCAGAGCACAGTGTTTATTGCTTCCTGTGAATGGATATCTGAACCCTACCAAAGAGAGACTTCCACTGATAAACCCTGAAAGGGCAGTTTTCTCGGAAAAATCTCAGTGAGGTATCAGGAGCTGCACAGGAAGCACTACTTGGAAATAAAGCATGATATAAAGCTAGGGATTGGGATGAATCCCTGCCCTGCCAGCATAAGGGCTACATCTCAGCACTGCTTGGACTCCATAGCCACCAGAGTTTCTTCAGGGTTAGGGGGGCATTATCCTATGTGGCAGCCAGGCAACACAGAGCAAGAGCGACAAGGCATGCCCATTGGGGTTGGCAGCAGGAAGGCAGTGGCAACAGTCACACAGTAGCAGCAGCTGAGGGAGGAAAGCACACTCTGGTAAATTTCAGCAGCTGGTATCACTGCAGGGAAGAGGTATTCCTGTGTTGCCACACTGATGCCTCAGTACTCTTGAGACACCCCCAAGAGGCCCCAAATAATTGGGTCAAGAGAAAGACTTTATAGAGAGATAAATTTCAAATGGCTTTTTAAGGTAGAAGGTTAGAGTTACCCCATTTTTCTCCTAAGGACAGTTTAGCCTCAAAATACTAGCTTATAGTCATTCTAGAGCTAAGGCTAATGTTATCCAAGACGGAGAAAGAGAGTGAGCGAGAGAGACCATATATTTAGATCTAAATTATCTTTGTTCTTACAAATTGAGTAAATTAACGTCGATGCAATGAGTTCTTAACAAAGAGTACAATGAATGGTCTTGGCTGTACTCTGAATTACAAATGCCCTGAAACTGTCTGAAAGTCATTTGGATATGCTTGCTGATAATACTCTTGATGAAGAATAAAATTTATTTTTGTTTGAAAGCTAATTAATGTAATCTTTAAAATATATAAATCCCGTGGTGAGCCCAAATAATTATAATTGAAATGTGGACCTTGCCAAAACTGAGAAAATTAAAATGCGCACAAAATCTGTTAATACATTTAAATTAAAAAAATAAAAACAAAAAGGAAAGAAAAACCAATTAACTTCTGGACTGGGGTTTGGTATTTAGAATGAGGAGATTAAATTATGCAGATATCACATTAACACTTGGAATGTAGATGGTGTTGCCCAGCTGCCTTTCAAAGCCTCGCCATGCTCAGGCTAAAGTTGCTAGAGAGCAGTGAAGCGAGATGTTTAAAAGGCCACAGTTGTGTTCCCTAAATGGTCCACACAGGGATCATAAAAATCCCTGATGGAATCTTTAGTAGCCTAGAGGTAATTGGAAGGAAGGCTTGGGACTAGTAATTAAATCACAAATCTTTTTTGGGGGGGAGATTATATATAGAGATATACGGAGAGACACATGAATACATAGAGCTGGAGATTGATATATACAGACATATGCATATATATTCATTTACACAACACCTAGTCAGTCATTTTGGTTATTTCTGTAAACAGCTGAGCAACTCCATTAAAATAAGAAATCAGAGGCATGGGGCTTGGAATACAATTGAAAATCTTTTAAAATATATATTTTTATATGACACCTAAACATCTGGTGCATTGAGGCGATTTAGTAGGAAAAAAAAACAGCCAAATTAGTTTTTTGTTTTGTTTTGTTTTATGCCTCAACTGACCAACCAAGTCAATCCAGATCTTCTGGTAGTTGCATGTTTTTACTAGATTCAGGAAATCAGGTAAGTGCATCTTTGGTTCTTCAGGCTATTGCTCTGTGTTTCTCACTTTTCAAATGGTTGTTTTTAGCACTGCGTAGGTGCTGTCACAGCCTCCTCCACCTCATTATTATAAGGAGTTCACTGTGGGAGCAATTTCTGTAGACACACTACCATAAAGATGTTACAGTATATCAATATGGATGGATCTGTTCTTACCTCATTACCCAGCCAGACAAGAGTAATTCTGAATATCAGATCTGGACCCTCAGGGAACTCCTGTCCTTTTCTAAGACAAGTGGTAGAGTTTATACTCTGCTGTACAACCTTGAGATGACCATTAAAATTCAGAACTCCATCATGGGTGCCATTGCCAAATGACCATGTTAATGAGACACCTGAGAGAGTAATCAGAGATAGAGCTGCTTCCAGAGACTTCTAACTGGCATTGACAGGCACATAAGGCATTTGTCTTACTCTGATTACTTTGGCTTCTTAGCCTAGAGGAAGAATATGAGTCAGGAAAACAAAAAGTTTGAGGAATTAGTTTGGTATCATTTCAACTATTTCCCCAAGAGAATAAAAGGGTACAGAATGGGGGAAGAAGTGGAAGTAGAATAATTTCTTGCCAAGCGCTGTATTTGAAGAGCAAACTTGTAAGATGAACAGCTAAGGGATGCACTAATTCATCTAGCAAATATTTACTATGTTAGGCTTGGAACTACTGGGGTGACTCCAAGTAGACAAGCTCCCTTCTCTAATGGAATTAGAGCCTTGTGTGGGGTGCAGACCTTCATTAAATAATTACTCTGATGAAAAGAAGCATAGTTTTATGGGCATGTATTATGAAGGATGCTGACCTAGAATGGGGATGAGGAAAGAAATTTAGTCATTCAAATATGGCTGTGTTAAACCCTACTTCAAACTGGAATGAAGGCCTACCTAAATCAGTCTTTCAGTTAATCATATCTGCTAAAAACTTTTGTAATGACCCCATTATCTGGTGGTATAACCACAAAGCTTTTTTACACTAGCTACTGAAACAGTTCCCATTCTTTGTGAAAATTTGGACCTGAGAATGGGAAACACGGTGCAGGTATAGTGCATCTCTTTCACATATGCTATGCAATAATTTTAGAAATGGAGACTTTGTAAATCAGTTATGTATACTTAGGCACTATTAATACACACAAACAATTAGAAGATTCTTACCTTTCAAAATTATGATTAAGGAATTATTCCTTAAAGTTTTCCTAGTTTGGTGCCAGTCTGAAGACCCTGTTTTCTGGATGAGAAAGAAGGACATGGATCTATGTGCAGCTGATTGTTATTATTTTGCAAATTTGCAGTCTTCTTGTATAAAACTAATCTGTTTTGGGATAGAACAGATGTAGCCAGTAAAACTCCAAGTCCACAAATTCATGTGTGCTGGAAAGGTAACAGAACTTTATTTCTTTAATCAATTAATTAATTAGTTAATTTTTATTTATTTTTACTGAGTAGCAAACATTTATCTTAACCCATTTACTGTCTTTCTCCCATCCCTGATTTCCTTGTAGGGCTCAATATCACTGCAGGGAGATTATGTACTGCCAAGGCACAGGAAAGGGACCAGGGCCTGAGTAATCTATGCACATTGGCATCTTCTAAGACATACATTGGTCCACAAGTGTCATACTCAAGTCCTACTCCAAAATACAAGTCACCTTTAGTTTGGTTCTTTCTATGCCATTTGTGGATGCAGGGACTTTACCTTCTTGTTCTTTCTACCCTCTGGTGCAAGAGTTACTCTGTGATTCTCTCTCAGTCTCATTTGCATAGATACCCAGTGCAGCTATTTCTGCATTTCTGTAATCTTGCTCCCTTCCTAGTATCTGTTGGAAAAGGAAATCCCATTTCCTGTGTTCTTTGATCCCCAGAACCATCTGAATTTCCCTTTAATCCCCATCTTCAATATGAGGCTGAGCTTGGTGGAAGTGCAAGGCACAAGTCTAACCCTTCTGAAGGATCCATGCTAATTATTTAGTCAATGCTTTCCCTAGACATTTCCCTCAATCCCACTAATCTGGGGAATCTTTTCTAGTCTTGGGGTAGAAAGCCCTGCTCTTTTTTTTTTTTTTAACATATAGTAATACTCTTTACTTCCACAAAGAAGAGGTGAAAAAACATTTATGTACTATAAAAAAAATAATAACATAAAGACAGTGTTTATACAGATGTGTAATTAACCATAGTATTGGTGAAGCACTGGGAAGTGATGAGATCTGTGGTCAGTCAGAGAGATCATTCACTTTTGTAAGAAGGGCAGCCATTTCTTGGTCCCAAGATATTGTTAGAGTTAGAGTTAGAGGTATAGTGTATAAGCCATATTGGTTAAAAGAAAAAAAAACCTGGAAATCCAGATTTTTATATGAAATATCCCAATGTTTAAAAATTGGCTCAAAACCTCCTATACATTTTAGACCAATATCAGTATATCAGTGGCCCAGATATATCCCACAGACCCTAAATTATAACTTCTATAATATATTTTTATATGACTATGAGGTCTAGAAACTTGCTTAATAACTACAATTTGAAAACAAGATGCTCTTACTCTTGTGGTTTTTAGCATCCTTATCTTTATCATTCACTAAGCTTTGACTTTGTATTGACTTTTATTGCTATTTATTTTTCATGTTTATTTTCAATCTTCTCAAATAGATGAGACTTTCTGAATATCAGAAATCATCACTTGAGCATCTTTCTGTCCCCAGCCCCTAGCACAATAATTTTCTCTTTGTTGGGGCACATAACCATAATAACTATAAAAACTAAAATTCACTAATTGCTTATTATAGGCCAGACATTATAGGTAGTGGTTTATTCATATTATCTCATTGGAAAGCCCTGCTCTGAACCATTATGTAATCTTTCTGCCATGAATCCCCTTATCAAAAGCCCTTCACAGTTCCTGTTGGACCATCCATGTTTTGAGATACGTATGCTCCATATTATAGCTTCCTGAATGGGACAAGGATCACCAAGGATCACAGGTAACTGGATATGCCATTGAGTAGTAGTATAAAACCTTATGTCAACATTCTTTTTAGTTTCAAAAAGTATTTAAAAAGTACTTTTAAAAGTATTTGAAAAGTATTTCAAAGAGTACTTTTAGTACTTATGAAGGTTATTAATGACTGGATTCAAAACCTCAAACAATGCAACAAATTACAGTTTCATCTGGGTCTTGAAAGAATTTCAGTGTTCTGGAAAGGGAGGTCTCACTCAGATAACAGGTACTTTATGTTTTCATGGAGGGCTGTGTAGTTCCCACGTTCTTATTTCCTGTGGGTTTCATCTTCTTTTGATGGAAGAAGGCAGTATTATGGGTTAAAAGGTTTATTGGAATTTTGATTTTTAGAGTATTCTAAAAGTGAGCAGCAGCAAGTTTATTTAGAAGTTGGTTTTATTCTCAGAATTTTCTTCCAAAATAATTCTATGATTTTTTTTCCCTTCTAGTATAGAATAGCAAAATGACATTAACCTGTACGAATGTGTACTACTCATTCAATTATCATCCTCTAGTGTTAACTTTTTGGTCTATTCATGACCTTTCTACCCTGTCAGACTCTCAGAATTAAGGTTACATGAATGTAAACATTTCTTTTCTACAAAAGGAGGGGCAAATTTATGTTTTCTTTTATAGTTATTGCTCCTTGGAAATATCTTCAAACAAAATATATTTATCTTTTTTTGTTGTGAGAGAGCTATATGGACACTTATTGCAATAACCTTGCAATAAGTGTCCATAAATAATCTTTATTTATAATGGTATCATACTTTTCCATTTATTTTTGTGGCTGTATGATATGGAAGAAATAGCACTAAACAGACTAGTTAACAGAATTTTCTCCCCAGTTCTACCACCTACCCACTAGCTATGTGGCTGTGTTCATATCCACAACATTCATAACCTAGCTTTCTCATTCCTGAAATTAGAATAATAATATCTTCCTCTTCATCTCACAAGTCTTTTGCACAGATGTTGCTATTGCTAAATCTTTAACATTAAATAGTTCCTTGATCTAAAATAGAAATATTGTTCTCTGTTGATTCAGAAATTTCCTTAGACCAAGATAATACATATTATGGCAAAGACTCTCTAATTCCCTATAATTTCCTTCAAGTTCCTGTTAGCCTAGACATTCCTATAGAAAAGATTTTCTTTGGTGAGTGTGGAGGAAAGTCAGCAGCATGCCACTGAGATTGGGGGAGAGGGTCAGGGAAATGCCTGTGGCTGAATTACTGAATAGGGAAATAGCCAAATCCATGGAAGCCTCCCTCCATACATGTACTGGAATGTAAAGGAGAATGCTTTTGTTAACCAGTCCAATGTCATTCAACCTCATCAGCCAATTTGGTGAATCAAATTTGTGACGATGATGGCATTACATAATAGTGATTACATCTCAGGACAATCAGAGCAATGATACTATGAAAGGGATTCTATCCTCTATGTAAAGTAGTCTGACCTCTTTGATCTGCCAGATTTTTGTGTCGGTTCATATTTTTACAGTGTTTTAGAAAGACATGTATCCAAGGAATAAAATATTAGAATATAGGTTTTACATGTTTAAGAACAATATATATGGTCGTTGTGAAATTTAAATGCTGAAATATATTCCAGCTGAATCACTGACGACCAGTTCACCTGTAGTAATGGTATTGATTGTCAAGACAGCAGAAATAAGAGGATCTGCTAGGCTGTCACAAGCCTGGTTTCTCCTGGTTAGGGGGACTACTACCCTATGTATGATGGTACGTTTAGGGGTATGCTGCTATCCATTTGCTAGGTCAGTCATCCTTTCTCCCTGTTAGTTTGTACTGCATGTAATGTGTAGTGAGCCCAAAATATACCATAAAATAAACAGGTTTAGGAGGAGATGAGAGAGAATAAAGAAGTTGAAGTTTATGTTGTGTTTTGGGAGCACAGTGATTCAATATTAGTCATTTTGTTTGATTTGAATTTTTTAAATTATGCTTCAGTGAGTTAAAATGGAAATAGTTTATACCTGATTTTGAAAATAAAGGGATATTTTGTTGATTATATGCTCATCCCTTGTGTAGTCTATTTTATTGATACTCAATCTAACATCTCCTGGTGATGAAGGTGATATCTAATTTAAAAGAAAAATAAACATCATCAGCAGCATATAGTGTGAATTTACTCTAAATTACTACTCATAAGCAATTAAACATGGCCTCCCCCTTGGGTTCTTTACAGCCAATGCACTTGAAATAGGTTTGTCGTTGTTGTTGTTGTTGTTGTTGTTGTTGTTTTGGCACAGCCTGCACAGTTTGGTACCATTCAATCTCCTTACTGAGATATTGAGAGGATTTTACTCTATCTTGAAGGAAAACCAAATGTAAGGTAGAAGGTCGAAATACAAGCTGATATTAAAGAAGCATTAAACTCTTGTCAACATCATGTTTCTTTTTTTTATCTAGGAGAATAATTCTCAACCAGGGGGAATTTTGCTCCCCAGGAGACATTTGGAAATGTCTGGAGACTATTGATTGTCAAAACTGGGAGGTGCTACTGCTATCTAGTCAGTAGAGGCCAAGGATGCTGCTAAATATCCTACAATACATAGGACAGCACCCTTCCCACCCCTTCCCCCCTCCCTACCTCCACCCCTTCTCAAACAAAGAATTATCTGGGCCAAAATGTCAGTAGTGCTGAAATAGAGAAACTCTGACCTAGAACAAAGACATTTGATGAGATTCTAGGATTTTTGAGGCATACATTTTACTGGCATAAGCAGTCCCTGAGCACTAATAGTTATTTCAAAAATGAAATCAACTGTTGTTGAGGGAACTCCTGGCTTGAGTTCAAATACATAACACTTCTCATCTGGATTCAGAGTTATACCTTCATGCAAACCCTCAGAAAATACTCTCTCCTTACAGAATATAGATTCTGTGAAGAGAAACCCCCATTCCGAGATAGAGAAAAAATAGTATACTTTCTACTAAAATTCCCTCAGAATGAAGAGATTACCATAGCCTTAGTTTAAACCATAAAATATTACTGTTTCTGTAGGTCAAAATTGTCACATATCAGCAATGTCATATGGTTAAACCCTGTACTATGTCATCTCTTGTAAGATGATCATCATCTGAAAGAAATTCCATTTGGAAGAGAGATGTCAGGATGCTTCCTTGGTATGCCTCATTTGAATTTCCAACTATTATAACTATGGTTGAAATTGGAATACATTCGTGGTAACATAATCAGTGAAGCACTATTCAAAATGCTTTTTTTGGCAAGAATTTTTCTAGAATCCTTTAGATTGACATACATTTTTTGAGAACTATAGATATAACACAGTTGACATTGCTTGAAAATGTTGTGAATGTTTATATCAGTCTGGTTTTGGAATAAAAGAAAGCCACTATAAGAATTAAAGAAGTGAGGGGTTTAATGTAGAATTTAGGGATTAATATGAGAATTAGAGGAATGAAAATCTGGAAGGGTACAGCTGAAAGATCAGAGAAACAGTCATATGACCTCAGTCTGAAGACTCGGAGTGGGTGACAAAGCTGCCAATCCAGAAGAAGTCCAAGAAATTCTGTTACCACAAAGTGGAAATTTGCTGAGTGGTCTGGATCTAGATGCCTGCTTCATTTGATGGTCACGATGTTTGAAAACAATAATGACTTCTGTTTCATTTCCACCTTTCAACTTTCACAGGTGTTTCTCTCATTGGTGAACTCTAACCTGGGACTATACAGTGAAGGTGGCTCTGAGAATCATAGATCCCAGCCTTAGGAGGGACTGGGAGTGATGATAATCAAGTTGACCACCACCAGTCAAACACAAGGCAAATCTCATTTTTGATGGGTTGTTTGTGCTCATTGTTAAAAGTAGGTGAAAATGAACATCAAAGTTTCACAAGGTCTCATGAGACTTCAGAGTGTTATAATTGCCTTATCAAAGAAGTCATTAACAGGAAAATGAACAGAGGTAAGTCTTTGTCATAGTTCTTGCATTTAGACAATGAGAAAAGTGCCTTTTGGGAGAAAAGGGAGAAAGGGAAGTTTGAATAACTTATTAATCAATAAATGCTCTCTCAAGAAATTCATATCTGACTGTCTCTACTAGTGTTCCGATCTTAAAGCCAAGTGGTAAGATAAGATACGGACATGTCAAAAATGACACACTTGTATTAGGTATAAGATAGTCAAGTTATTAATATAAACCTCAATTGTGCAAAATATATGTAATTTTATTTACTTTCCCAGACTGAACTTATTTTCTATTTTATAGCATTATTTTATCTTAAAGTAGAAAATATACCATTTGACGCAGCAATCCCATTACTAGGCATCTACGCAAAGGAAAAAAAGACATTGTATAAAAACAACATCTGCACTAGAATGTTTATAGCAGCACAATTCACGATTGCAAAGATGTGGAAACAACCCAAGTGCCCATCAATACATGAGTGGATTAATAAAATGTGATATATGTATATGATGGAGTACTACTCTGCCACAAGAAACAATGGTGATCTAGCACCTCTTGTATTATCCTGGGTAGAGCTGGAGCCCATTCTATTAAGTGAAATATCACAAGAATGGAAAAACAAGCACCCCCTGTACTCACCATCAAATTGGTATTAACTGAGCAATACTTATGTGCACATATAGTAGTAACATTCATTGGGTGTCGGGAAGGTGGGGGGGAGGAGGAGATGGGTATATTCACACCTAATGGGTGTGGTGCGCACCCTCTGGGGATGGACACGCTTGAAACTCTGACTCAGGTGGGGCAAAGGCAATGTATGTAACCTAAACATTTGTACCCCCATAATATGCTGAAATAAAAAAAAATAAAAAATATAATGTTAGACAATTCTGGATACACGATTATTTCAGGATTTGAAATAGTTAATTCATTCTGATTCCTTCTTCTCTCTTCTGACTTTCAAAGGGCCTGTATGGTGTTCTTGCTTCAGAGAGAAATTTCTAGTGTCTAGTCCTTCTCAATTTATTTTGGTATCCATCTAAGATATTTCTGATTTTGCTTTGGTATATTAGTCAGGGTAGAATAGCCAGTGTTTATCAAACTCTCAGTGGTGAAGAACCAGTTTTTATTATTTCCAATCTGTCACAGACCAATACTTTTGTAAAATACAATAATGATAAATTACTAGAAGCATGAAATTTAAAAAAATAAAGGCAATAAAAACAAAACACAACCTTGGATTTTAAAAACAAAATTCAACAGACATGAAATTTCTCTTTCAAATTTCCATAGAAGTTTCTAAAAACTTTCTTGTAATTTCTGTGCTTAATTTCTTCATAGGTTGATATCAAACAATTTGCAGACCAGAACCAGTCTGTGGACCACATTTTGATTAGCATTAGACTAAGCTATGCTGGAAAAACAAATAAAACAGGAAATCTCCGTGGCTTGCAAGAATAAAAGTTTATTTTTTCTTCATGTGAAGTCTAATGGTATTATTCCTCGTCTGGACTCTCCTGGGAAGCTGTTTTCCAAACAGGAAGGCAGGAAAAGTGGTCTTTTAATCACCATAATGTATCCTTATTAAATTTACTGTTTACAGGACATATTTTTATATGGTCCTTTGGTATTCAAAAGTACTTTATTTTCAGATTTCAAGACACCCCCCCACCACTGTTTTTTTTTTTTTTTTTTTTTTTTTTTGAGACAGGATCTCACTCTGTCACCCAAGCTGAAGTGCAGTGGCACAATCATAGCTCACTGCAACCTCGAGTTCCTAGGCTCAGGAGATCCTCTTGCCTTAGCTTCTTGAGTGGCTGGGACTACAGACATACACCACCATGCCTGACTATTTCTTTTAGAGATGGGTTCTTGCTATGTTTCCCAGGCTGGTCTTGAACTCCTGGCCTCAAATGATCCTCCTGCCTCAGCCTACAGAGTAGCTGGTATTACAGCTCCCCAACCACTTTTACTCAACTTACTATCTCTTATAGAAGTTTAAACATCTCTTTTTTGACATTTCCTTCCTGGTCAGGATGTAGAAGAACATGAAAGATCAAGTGGTAACAACAATTACAGACTGGATATAAGAAAATATTCATCCTTACATAGATCTGTGAAACTTTTGAATACTCAGTATTGAGATACTGAGAAGTCTTAATGAACCTAATTCCGGAGAGGAATGAGCTCTTCACTGGTGAGCAAAGAACCACAGACACATACTTGGAAGTAAGTGCTTCTGAAGGGTATGAGTTGTTGGAGAAGCAGGTCTGACAGAAATGGAGAGAACTTGCAGGATTAGGAAAATGTACCTGAGCTTTTAGTGACATGTTTGACTGCCAGGTTGAATTAGAATTTGGACATAAAGAGATAAAGGCAAAGAGAAAAATCTTAAATGCAGCTGAAGAAAAAAAGACAAAGTAAAATAGAGGAAAGTTGATAAGAATGATAATTTATTTCTCATCAGAAACAATGGAAGATAGAAGACACTGGAATGGCTGATTTCTTTAAAGTGCTGACAGGAAAGAACAATCAACTTAGAATTCTATATTTAGTGAAAATATTCTTAAAATAAAAGTTAAAAGAGTTTTTTCAAAAAAAGAAACTGAAATAATTGTTAACCAGCATATCTTTACTATAATAAATATTAAAAGAAGATCTTCATTTAATAGGAAATTGTATCATATGAAAACTTATCTCTACAGTAAGAAATGAAGAATTTTGGAAGATAATTATATGGGTAAATATAAAATATATTTGTCTTATTTCTTAATTTTTATAAATTATTGCTGATAATTTAAGAAAAAAATTATAGTAATATATTATGGTGTTTACAACAGATGCAGAAGTAAAATATATGACAACAATAGCAAAATGAATGTAAAAGTCAGGTAGAATTAAATCACTGTAAGGTTTCTACATTGTACTTGAAGTGCCATAATATTCACTCAAGGTTAGACTAGGATAAGTTATAGATGAATACTATAATTCTCAGAAAAATAACTAAAAATAAAACAAAAAATATAGTTAAAGAGCCAATAGAGGAGATAAAATGAAATACTAAAAATACTCAATCAAAAATGTCAGAAAAGGAGGAACAAAAGAACAAAGAAAAAATGTGACAAATAGAAAATTAATAGAAAAATGGTAGACATAAGTTCAACATAGTAATTATTTATGTATATAAATTAAATACTCTAAAAGATTGAGATTATTGGAATAGTTAGAATAAACAAGATCAAATTATATGTTAACTATTAAGAAGCATATTTCTAATATAAAGATGTATTTTAGTTGAAAGTAAAATGAGGGAAAATGATATACCAAGCAAACAGTAAGCATATGAAAGCTGTTAAGGTTATATAAATATAACATAAAATATACATATAAATATATATGTCATCAGACAATTATATATATATATATATATATATATTTTAAACTTGTTTAGGGTGTGTCTGACTCCTAGAATGTATGTTTATGGAGGGACTTTGTTTAGGTCATTAGTGAATCTGATGTAGCTTAAGTAGTGTTGATCTAAGAATTACAGATTAAGGTGAGTATCACCAAGAAACTCCTGACTTTAGGTAGTAGACTTCTAGAATGGACTCTCCTAGAATTCTCAATAATGATGTTTTTTTTCCATAGATAATTAAATCTTTATTAAAACAGTAGCATTAATACAAATGCTTATGCACCAAACACAGACTATACTCAATCTGTATATCTGTAGCAAATCAGCTTCACTGTAGGATAAGAATGCTGCAGACCTCTAAAGCATTTTCTTTTAGTCTCAGATCCTTGCTTCTCTCTTATCTTTGAGTCAGGAAAAACAAGGATCTGGGCTGCTTTGGTGTCAGTGTCTTTGATTTTACACTCCAGTCTATCTTTTAAGATGTATTTTCTTAAAGGAGCTACTCTTCTGTCTTAATCATCACAAGACATTTGAAGCATAAATGCAAGACCAAAGCACTCATTATTAATAGTAGAGTTACATTTTTATTCATAACAGGTATCATGCTGTCGAAAATATCTGAGTGTTTTAAGGCAAAACTTTTTGAGGCCCGTTTTGACTACAGTATTCCATTATAAGTGTGGCTTATTCATCTCCCATGGTAGCATTATTGAAATCGTTCCTGTATTGATGCAAATGCTGGGAAAAGCAATATATATTTCTACAAGGGCCCTGACTAGGCCTCTGAAAGCAAGTGACTACCCCCTGCCAAGCAAGACAGATCCCAAAGAAAATGAGATGAGGATGTGGTGTATCTTCCATAGTATAGAATAAGGCTTCAGCAGTGAATATATCTCATGGAACTTCCAATCAATAGTATCTGAAGACAGATACTAATTGCAATTCCAATTTTCTAGAAAGAATAAGTGCAGGGCTTATGAGACCTAACCTAATATAGAGATATCTAGAGAGGCATTGTGTCATTAGGCATTTTCAGATCCCTTTGACTAGACCTCCCAAAGCAAGTTAGATCCCTAAAACAAGGGAGGTGGATACCTAACACCTCTAATAGCCAACAAATATGGATTTAATGTGTACTGGTGCTCTACATTGTGTAGGTGGAAGGTTACTAGGGAGCATGATTTAATTCCTGTCTTCAAGGAGCTTATAATTAGGTGGGAAGATGACATAAACACAGGAAAGTAAAAGTAGCAAAGAAACAGCCTATTGAGCAAAGGATTTTCTCTGTTCCCATTTCATGATCTATGACAGCCAAAAAAATATAAATTTCCTGAAAATTAGATAGATTGGGTGTTTGAGCAAATAAAAGTCAGGTATTGTGGATAATTCTATATCTTTTTATTAGGCAATATTTATTACATAAATATATAATATGTTGGATAAGTATACTAGAAGAATTAACATGGATTGAAAGACTCCTTCCTGGTGTTTCCTTCCATGTGTGTGGAATCTCTACATCATGACAAAAAATTCCACTTAGAGAAATCCAAACTGTATGAGATAATTTCACTGATTTTAATTCATAGGTAAATATGTGAGAATATTACTATAAAAAGAAATAAGTATATATGAAATTATAATCATATGAATAAACAATATGAGTAAGAAAGAAGTACTTATTATTTTCCAGGACTTGTGGAAGCACTTTCTTTGCATTGTCTCATTTAATACTGAAGACAGCCATATGAGGTCAGCACCATTATTAGCCCATTTTACAGATGATATAACTGATGAACACATACTTGCTGAAGGTAGAACTAGTAAGTGAGGTACCTGGAATTCAAACTCAGGTGCTCTGTCTGCCTGCTCTTCTGCTGCCTCACTCCCTCTGGTACAAATCCACATCCTCACCCTATCACTGAGCCAATTCTTATCTATCCTTTATGTCTCAGGTTAAAAAGTCCTCCTGAAGGGAAATCCTCTATATAACTCAGGAACCTCTTCATCTAAAAGGAACAGGTAATCTTACCAGAGCAGTTTAAACAGTTGGGAGATTGTTCTTTTCATATATTAAGTAAGATAGTAGGCCTCCCAGCGGTTCAACCTTAGTATCAGAGATTCTCGCTCATTTCTCCATCATTCTTGCCATGTTGGCTTCTGTCTTCATTCTTCTTACCTCATGGGCACAGTATGGCTGTTATATCTGCAGACATCATGTCTGCATTCCAGGCAGAAAGAAGGTGAAATGGCAAATAACAAAGGGATTTTCTTGTACCTGTGTGGCTTTGACATCTTACTTAGGAAAGGAAGAGAGTCCTAGCCAGAACTATATCACATAGCCACCCTCACTCCAAAGAAGACCGGATAATTAAAGATTTAAATTTGCAGCCTGTTTGAGATGATAAACAAAGGAGAAGGTCCATGGGAAAAAACACTAAATGACACAATGCCTCTCTAGATCTCCCTAAATTAGGTTAGGTCTCATGAGCTCTGTTCTATTTCTTTCTAGAACATTCAAATTGTAATTACTATCTGCCTTCAGATACAACTGATTGGAAGTTCCATGAGATATATATTCACTGCTGAACCCTTATCCTATACTATAGAAGCTTCACCACATCCTCAACTGATTTTCTTGATTACATAGCAATAGAGAGACATCTACCCATTCTTATTTGCTATTTATGCTGTAAATGACTAATCAAATTTGCTTTAAACTTTTAAAAAATGTTCCATTTCACTGCAATTTTCCTTCATAATTGGGGATTATAATAAATATATTCTTGAAAAACATCCAGATAAAGAGTAAAAAAAGGTCATATATATGCTATATATAATCTCCTATAGTATAATATTTATATTAATCTAGTAATCTCCCATAATCATATGTATAATCTCCCATAGGCTAAATACAAAGTATTTGTCAGCTTTATTGAGGTATAACTGACAAATAAAAATTGTATATATTGAAAGTGAACATGTTTTGATATATGTATACATTGTGTATACATTACAAGATAATTAACATATCCATATCTACTCTCTTAGGGAATTTCAAGTATACATTGTTATTAACTATACTCATCATGCTGTACATTAGATTCCCAGAACTTATTTATCTCAAAATTCAAATTTTATACTATTTGACCAACATTTCTTCATTTTCCCCATCCACCAAACCCTGGTAAATACTCCACTCACTGCTTCAATGAGTTCAAACATTTTTAGATTCCACATGCAAGTGAGATCATGCAGTATTTTTCTTTCTGTGTCTGGCTTACTTCACTTAGCATAACATTCTTCAGGTCATCCATGTTGTCACAAATGGCAGAATTTCCTTCTTCTTTTTTCTTTTGGATTTCCTTCTTTTTTATGGCTTAGTAATATTTCATTGCACACACATACACACACACACACACACACACACGCCACAATTTCTTTATTCATTCTTATGCAGATAGACACTTAGGTTGTTTCTATGATTTTACTATTGTCAGTAATGCTGCAATAAATATGGGAGCACAGATATCTCTATGAGGTGCTGATTTCATTTTCTTTGGATAAATACTCAGAGGTGGAATTGCAGGATCATATATATGATAGTTATATTTTTAATTTTTTGAGGAACATCCATACTAGTTTCCATAATGGCTGTACCAATTTACATACTACCAACAGTGTACAAGTTTTCTCTTCTTTCTATAACTCGCCAACATGTGTTATCATTTGTCTTTTTAATAATGGCCATCCTACCTGGTAGGAGGTGATATCTTATTGTGGTTTTGATTTACATTTCCTTGATGATTAGTGATGTTTCATATTCCTGTTGGTCATTTGTATATTTTCCTTGGAAAAATTTCAATTGAGGTCCTTTACCCATTTTTATTTGGGTTATTTACTGTATTACTATTGAGTTGCATGATTTCCTTATATATTTTGGATATTAATGCCTTATCAGATACATAGTTTGCAAATATTTTCTCCCATTACATAAGTTGCCTTTGCATTTTTCTAACTATTTCCTTTGCTGTGCAGAAACTTTTTAATTTGACATAGTCCCACTTGTTCATTTTGCTTTTGTTGCCTGTGCTTTTGGTGTCATTTCCAAAAAAATCATTACCAAGACCAATGTCAAGGAGATTTTTATCTATTTTCTTCTAGGAATTTTATGGTTTCAGGTTTTATGTTTAAGTCTTTAATCCATTTCAAGTTAAGCTGTGTAAATGGTGTAAGATAAGCATCCAATTTCATTGTTCTGCATGTGGATATCCAGTTTTTCTGACACCATTTATTAAAGAGACTATTGTTTTCCCTGTTGTATATTCTTGGCACCTTTGTCAAAAATTAGTTGACTCTATATGCTTTTGTTTATTTCCGGGCCTTCTATTCTGTTCCATTGGTCTATGGGTCTGTTTTTATGCTATTACTATTGTAAAAAGTTTGTGAAAAGGAAATTAAAAAGCAAAATAAGAATTTTTGTTTTCCCAGATAAAAAAATGGCTAACAAACATATGAAAAAGTGTTCAACATCTCTAATCATCAGGGAAATGCAAATCAAAACCACAATGAGATATCACTTAACCCCAGTGAGAATGGCCTTTATCAAAAAAACCCAAAACAACACATGTTGGCGTGGGTGTGGAGAGACAGGAACACTAATACACTGCTGGTGGGACTGCAAACTAGTGCAACCCCTGTGGAAAGCATTATGGAGGTATCTTAAACAGATTCAAGTAGACCTGCCATTTGACCCAGCAATCCCATTACTGGGCATATACCCAAAGGAAAAAAGGTCATTCTGTAACAAAGGCACATGTACCCAAATGTTTATAGCAGCACAATTCACAATAGCAAAGATGTGGAAACAACCCAAATGCCCATCAATACATGATTGGATTAGTAAACTGTGGTATGTATATACCATGGAATATTACTCAGCTATAAGGAATGATGAAGATACGACATCTCTATGGTTCTCCTGGAGAGAGTTGGAACCCATTATATTAAGTGAAGTATCCCAAGAATGGAAAAACATGCATCATATGTACTCACCAGAAAATTGGTTTCCCTGATCATCACCTAAATACAAATCTGGGAACGACACCAATTGGACATCAGACTGAGGTGGGGGGTGGGGGAGGGGATGGGGGTATGCCTACACAATGAGTGCATTGCGCACCGTTTGGGGAGTGGTAACACTTGAAGGTGCTGACTCGGGAAAGGGGGGGTGGGGAAAAAAATATGAAACTATTGTTTTTAACTTGCACTGTTCACTTAATAATTTATCATGAATAAAAAAAAAATAAAAAAAAAATAAAAAAAGAATTTTTGTTTTCCCTACATAGTAGTCAGAGCTAACTTTAGGTACTGATGTCGTATGAAAGAAAGGATCTTAAATCTTCTATTGGGTTATCCAAGAAGGCCTAAAAGAAGCTCAGCCATAAAGCTATGTGTAAGTAGGTAAAGTGGGTTAGTGAGAAATGAGCCGTGATGAAGAGGCTGTTCTCCTAACACTTCTATTCTCCATGGCTTGGCATCACAGGTAAAAGTTGTGACCCTTCTCACACTGCTGATGTTGTTTCTGGAACTGAGTGGATTTAGGCTAGAATAATAAAGATAATGTAATAGATTATCAGGCAATGTTTCCATGTTGCTAGTATACTGTCAACATAACCTACAGAAAAAATACAGAGCTGTAAATGACAGGGAAATGCACAGGATAGAAGCAGGGTGTACTTAGTTAGGCTCTTTATTTCTCTTAATTTTTAATATTCAGGGCAAAAATATGGAAATCAGTTTTCCTTCACTTCTTATGTGAGTACAAATCAAAATAAAACAAATGTAGTCACTGGGAGCCAGTGTCAGAGTTATTACTCTAGAATTCATAGTGAGGTATGTGAGAGGTTATCAGTCTGGGACAAGTCGTTATATATCAGTTTTAACGGTCTAACATTTCTTTTGTTCTAGGATTAAGCATAGCTTCAAAATCTAGAGTCATTCAGGCAAGGGGAAAGGTCCCATAAATAATAGAATCTTAGAATTTTATTGTTTGAACTTACAAACCTTAGAGATTACCTGGTACAACCCATGCATTTTATGCATGAAAAAATTTAGCCACAAAGACAGTAAGTGACCTAACTAATTGCCACTATGGCTTATTAGTGATACAGCCTGGTCCTCGGTCTCCAACTGGTATGTTTTTCAGCAAACCACTGTGAATTCATTCTCTTAAAAAACATACTGGGAAATGTACCAATTATGTTTATTTTCTTCTCTTCCATGGCTAAAGCATTGCTGTTGTGTGAAAGGGCTGTTCAATCAGCATGCCTATGAAAGGAGATCTGTCTCAGCAATATTCTTCTTCAGCATCATGTTTCTCTCTTTCACTCTCACCTTCTGCTTTTTCTTTCCGATTCTCTTTTTCTGCATTCTCCCACTCTGTTCCGTATTTACACTTCCTCTCATCCATTTCCCTTTTTTTCTATCTTTTCCCATGTCTTTGGGCTACATACAAAATAAACATCATGGGCAATTATCAAATTAATCTCTTATGCACCAACACTCTTAAATAAGTTAAGTATTTCTTTAGTGAATGAGTTGACTTTTATTTGAGATTAATTGTAAATAATAGTAAATTAAATTCAATTTTACATATGTAATTAAAGTTTCGAAGTTTTATAGTTCATATGAGGAAATCAAGCTCGGTCAACATCTTCAGATGCAAATGCTTCTAAGGGAGATATAAACCATATCTTCCATGAACAATTGCCCATGCTTCAGAAGAACAATCAGAATTAATAAGTTAAAAAAATTGTTTTTTACTGCCAGTAACACTGGCCAATAGATATCTAAAATGGCCATAAAAATTTGAGTGTGGTTGGCTCTAACTGAGACCTTCAAATATTAGCTGAAGTAGAAATGAGAAAATGAGAGTGATGGTGTGTGAGTCATTGGCTTGTTTTGTCTCAGATCCTGTTCAGGCTATCTATTACTATGTAACAACCCACCACAACACTTAGTGGCTTCAACAATGACAACATTTATTTTGCTTATGGATTTCAATTTGGATAAGTCTCAGTGGGGCCAGCTTGGCTCTGCTACATGTGGCATCAGCAGGGGTGGCTCAAAGGCTGGGGGTTGGAATTATCTAAAGGCCTACTCCTTCACTGTTCTGGCTTTTGCTGCCAGTTGTCAGCTGAAACTTTAGCGGAGGCTGTGACCAGAACTACATGGGTTCTTTCCTTATCTCTGTTTGGCTGTTGCTAATCTCTAAGTTGCCTCACTGTCCTCTATTTGACTTTTCAGATATTTTAAAATCCACTATTTGCAATTATTTCCCTGTATTAAATTCCCTCTGTTGGATTAAAACCCAAAAACTTTGGCTCCAAGGATGAATTTCCAGAGAGAGAGAGAGAGAGGAACAAGGTAGAAGCCATATCCTCTTTTATGAATTCATTTAGCTACTTTTTGCTATACTCTGTTACTCAGGAGCAAGCCATATTCAAAGAGAGGGGAATTAGAGTCCACTTTTCATAGTAGAAGTGTCAAAGAATTTCTGAATGTGTTTTAAAACCACTATAGGTTCCTTCCTCTAGTCATTTGCTTGTTTGCTCAGGTCCAACCCCTGTTCTTTCCCTTGCTTATCTATATTTCAGGGCATTTATTTCTCCACACTACATTTCCCAGGACTCTGCCTGCTGGCTTCTGGTTAGAGGCAGCCAGTAGGAGGTATTAGCAGGAAATTGGAGGGCAGGAGGAAGGAGGAAGCCAAGGTAGTTCTTTGCTTCTCTTTCTGCTTCACACAAAGTCTTTGACAGTGCATGAACCTCATTTTTGATTACAATTCCAACTGGGAGTCCCCAGTCCCTGTGCCCTGATCCCACCACCTCTTAGCTGACATCTGTTCCTAATCCATAGATTCCCTCCCCATCCTCTGTTTGGATTTTTCAGGTCTTTTGCAAGCTATGCTTCATAATTAGTTCTAAGTACAAACTATTCTCTAAAAAACTACGTCAAAGAATGTTGCTTTCCTAACTGGATACTGACTGACACAGATGTGAAGAAAAGCCAAAGAATAAAAAATGACTAATAAAAAATGACAAAGGCTTCACTGAGAGCTAGAAAATGTGTTGGAAACTATGATCCAATTATACAATTGTGCAGAATGATAGCCATGAAATTATACACCATATGTGTCAAATTTCACCTTCATTTATGAAAAACAAGTACATAATAGGTGTCATGGATAATTTAAGTGGCTGTGTCATAAGTGCAGAACAGGTTCAGGACAATGCTTTAGGTCAGCCACAAAACAGTATAGTAGAGTTAAGTGGTCATGTTCATCAAGGCAAGGACATGTGTAGTGCAGTTTTTACATGGTCATCAAAAAAGTTTCACTGTCACCATTGTAGTGCCTGTAGAACCTATGCTCTAGTTCTCCAAACTTTTATTCCAATCACTCAATGTTGCTGAATTTTTTCTTTTATAAACTGAAATTGTATTTCTATTTATGTGCTATCAGATTATAAGGAACTTTGCTGTATGTTTAAATAAAAAGTTTCCCTTGAACTTTCAAAGACAAAAATGGTTGTTAAAAACTTATGATTTAACAACAATAACAACAAAACCTTTATGATTTTTTGGAGGAAAGTAGAAGGACAATTTGGAGGAATTTGGGTCCTCAGTGGGGTAGCATTGTAAGAGCTATGAAATTACAACTGCGTTCTCTCCTTACATTATAGATACAGTTTATTTGTAATTTTTTCACTTTAAAATTGAAGTCACTAATCTTATGATTCCTGTGCTGCCTTGACATTGTTAATAATTAATTTCTTTTGCTTGGAATATCTTTAATTTGAACCATGGTGTTTGAGAGCTTCCAATCTGTGGATCTGTGCAAATGCATTATTGAACATTCTTCCAACAGCTCTTCTCTTTTCATTTTGCTCCTCTGGCCTTCTCATTACTCAGTCTCCAAAACATACCAAGCTTGTGGCTTTTTTTTTAGAAAGTGCATTGCTGATAGCATATTCTTTTTGTATATGCCACTCCTCTTTCCCTTTGCAGGGGAGTCTTAGGTTTTATTGATGGCGCTGTCAGCTAGGACAGGTAAGTTTATGTCAGGTGGAGCATCGTTAGTCCCTATTTCTTTAGCTGCAGAATCTATGCCCCAAAAGGCATCTTTCTCAAGAAGAGGAAGAAGCAAAGTCACCTAGTATGACACAGTGCGTGCACACACTGGTGTTTCTTTGGAGGAAGCTCACACATATCAAAGGATACCTTGTAAATTCTTCAGATATACAGCAGACTCTCTGACAAAGGCAGTACAGCCCAGGCACAGTTCCCAAGAGAATCTTGCAGTCTGTTTTTGGCCCCAGGTAGAGTATAGAGGAGAACTCAGGATAGTCTCAGAGTAAACTCTGACTGGCTCCATAAAATACTCATGGGTTGATATGAAGGGAGTGGTTGAATAGAAGATGTGTAGGGATCTGAAGATTATTTGATACCAATACCTCCAAATCCAAATTGGTTAGATTTAAGAAAAAGACATGAGGCTCCTACCTCAAAAATTACCACTTAAAATTATATTTCTTCAATATCCCCTTACTATCAACCAAAGTATCATAATTTTTACTAGTTCCACTTATTCTAGTGAAGGTTGTAAGTTCTAAAGTTCACCTCAAAAATTATAGTGTGCTTACATCTTGAAAGGAAAAGGGAAAGTTTTTAAAAAGGCATTTATGACCACTCATTAATTGCAACATTTATTGAATCCCTACTCTGTTCCATGCACTGCTCCAGACACTGACAATTTATAGGAAATAGAATATAATTTCCATTTCCAATAAATATATCAACACATATTCATGGAAATTCACTACTAAATAACCTACTAAAGTCACTGGTTTTATGATTTTTGTATTATCTTCATTCTGTTAATAATTGCACAACCTTTGCACTGGTTATTGATGCTTCTTAGAAGTTTCTTTTCTCCCTGCTCCATCTGTGAGATCCTTCTACATTCATTCATTCTTCAACGTTCGGCCCTACAGAACTGTTCTCTCTTCTGTGAGGACTCTACTTTCCCTTTTCTGAGCTCCACAAGTGGCAATCTTTTGTGTTTGTGTGTCTACTTATGCATTGGTCCCTTGTCAACAGTGTGATGTTCATCTTGTTATCACTAGAACCTAGTGGAGAGCCTAACACATATTACATGTTCCATTAATGTGAACTGTCATTGACTTGGATGAAATAGCTTAATGGTATCTTGGCTGTGGGGGTACTATTTTATAATAGAGGTATCAAAAAAGACTCTCTCAACCCACCTGCTGCCACTGAAGAATCTGAAGGGCATGAAGAAGCAAAACCTGCCCATATCTTAAGGAAGGTTGCTCTTCAATGACACATCTTGGAAGGCGGAATTGGGACATTTTCTACTTCCTGGGAGCTGTGGTCTCTCAGTGATGAGAACCTCATTATTGTTATTGCTGACAATGTTTTCATTAATTCAAAAGAAAAAGATGTTTGGCAACAGACACTTCACTGACAGTGGCATACTAATCATGTTGGCACTTTTCCACCTTTTCTGACCAAAAGAAAAAGGTTATGAGGGGGTCGCTGCCAAGGATGGAAGGAAAGAAATTCATTAAAGGCTTCAGGCACTGTCAAAAGTGGTGTTAAAACAGAAGTATATTGCCCAGATTGCTGGGTGTCATCATTTTCCTTCTGCTGTCCGTGAGAGCTTAGTGCTAATCTTCTATTTAGTTTTATGGCATGAATTTACATAGAGAAAACATTATAGATGAAAAATTTGAGATGATGAGTGTTAAACACTTTAGTTCCCAAGCTGCATTGTTGACTTTGATTTGAAATTCAAGATTTAGTTGTACTCTACTTCGAAAAAAAATAAACACAAAACCCGACTGTTCAAACTAATGTGAAAACCAACATTCTCCAATAGCTGTGGACACAAAGAGGGCTAAAAAGCCTCAACAGAAACAGGTAATTAAGTGGCACCCAGCAACATACAGGAGAGAATTTTCGAACACTACAAAATTATTGAGATGAGTTGTTGGTAAGGTGTTAGGAAAGATTGTACTCCCTTACCCATTAATACATTGATGTGTCCCATTGAAGCTGTGTCTATAAAGAAAGTTAAAAGGTCTGAGGATGTGGTAGTCACTGTGTACCATATAGTGCAGGAGTTATTTTGGGTATGTGTCGTTCATTTCTCTGGATCTGCTCTTATTCCTTCTCTTTCCTGCTCCTTGCCATGGTACCCCTATAGACCACATCAGCAAGCCTCCTGTACTTTTCTGTCTTCTGGTTGGATTTAGTTTAAGGGGAACCTTAGATGACTGAATGGAAGGATGAGAGATGACAGAGTATTTATTTTCTGGGATCTTTCCCTGCAATGTTGTCTTGGGCTCCCTCTGTCCCTCAACTGCTCCTCTACACAACTTTCCCACGTTCTGGGTGCTAGTAACTTCTCTCTTGTTTCTTAAGACCTAAGATTGGTGACGAGTGCACTGTCCTTAGCCCCAATTTTTTGCCTTATCTTTTCTAGTTCCCCCTACACCCAAACTAATTCTTTCTACTTAGTAATTCTATCAACCCTCTTTGAATTATTTTAATTTTAGTATGCCATATGTTTCCTAGTGAGACAAAGTAAAACTGAGAGTAGTGGAGCTTTTTTTAATGAAGTATCCTCAAACAGTACAAAGCAAGTTAGGGGTATGTAAACATCATTATGTGATGTAGAATACAAACTTTCTTTAATGAAGATCAAAAGAGAAAACATAAAGTGTGTGCTAGCCTTAAAAGAGAAAATGGACCTCTATTTATAATTTGGAAAAAGTAAGCAGAAGGACATACAGGCAGCTCATACCAATGTTACTTTACCAACTTGTAGGATGTTAGCTCTCAGAAAAAACAGCCGTGGATATTGCACAGATTCTAAGTGCAATTGAAATTTTACAATGTACCTGCTTAAATTAAATCATCTCAATCATTTTCTGGATGAATAGCTCTCAGTGGAAATAAATATCTTTATATCTGTATATAAAAGCATGAGTAAAAGTATTCATTGTGTTTTTGGCAATTTAAACTAAGACTCAGCATTAAAAGATAATGCATAATTGTTAAAAATCAAAATAATAAGACTGCAGAAGGATTTTACAAGCATAGTCTATCCTCTAAACAGTTTTACAATGTTGGTGAAACAAACCTGGGTTAATAGAGAATGCCAATTTCTACTCTGACAGGTAGCAGTAAATCAAATGGCTCAGGTTTCAAGCAGAATAAAGATTCTCCTTACATTATCTGGTGCTACATATTCTAATGAAATAAAACCTTTGGTGATTAGAAATCTTCATCCTCTTGTAGATTTCAAAAGTATCATTTGTGTATTTACCAGGGTGGGAATGGAAGAGAAAGAATGTTTTGGAAGAGAAAGAATGAATTTTTATATAGAAAAAATTATCCAGGCATGGTGGTGCATGCCTGTAGTCCCAGCTACTTGGGAGGCTGAGGCAGGAGGATCACTTGAGCCCAGGAGTTTGAGGTTGCTGTGAGCTAGGCTGATGCCATGGCACTCTAGTCCAGGCAACAAAGTGAGACTCTGTCTCAAAAAAAAAAAAAATTCCCTAACATAAAGGAATAGTTCAGATCATAATTCATCTTTTATGAAAGCATTTTACTGAAAATCAGGCAAAATATACATTGTCTTCCTATGCCTTAATAAAGAAACCAAAGTAAACATCATATGTAGACTCTCGGGCTTTTAAATTCATCTTTCATACCAGGAAAATAGAAAAGGAAAAGCACAAAGCCTTATTATTTTTTGCAGAACATTAAAATAGTTGCTTACAGTATCATGACAGACTATCACTTGTCAAGAAATGTCAGTGGTATTTTCACACCTACCTCATTAAAATACAAAAAGAAACAGCCATAAAAATCTGTCATCCTTTTGACGTGTAGGTAAAGTGATTCCAATAGGTTGTTCATAACATTTTTCGTATTAGTTTTTGTGGCTCAAATATGTCATCATTTTTAAAGTAATAAAATTTATTTTTAGAAAAAGTTTTATGTTCATCACAAACCTGAGTAAAAAGCACAGAGACATCTCATATTCCCTTGGCCCCCACATATGTACAACCTCCCCTGCTATGGGCATGCCACATCACAGTGGTACATTTGTTAAAATTGATGAATCTACATTGACCCATCCTTGTCACTTAAAGTTCATAGTTGGCATCATTAGGGGTCACTCTCAGTGCTGTGCATTCTATGCATATTTACACATATATAATGACATGTATCCATCATTGTTGTCATATAGAATAGTTTCATTGCCCTAAAAATCCTCTCTATTCTATCTATTCATTCCTTTCTCCTGATTAACCCTTGGCAACCACTGATCTTTTGACTGCATGGCTTTTTTTTTCTTTTCCAGAATGTAATATACTTGATATTATGCAGTATGTAGTTTTGCATATTGGCTTTTTCATTTAATAATATGCATCTAAGTTTCCTCCATGTCTTTTGATGGCTTGAAAGCACATTTCTCTTTGGCATTGAACAATATTACATTGTCTGTATGATCACAGTTTATTATCTATTCACCTACTGAAGGACATTCTGTTGCTTCCAAGTTTTGGCAATTATGAATAAAGCTGTTCTAAACATTTGTGTGCAGGTTTATGTGTGGACATAAATTTTCAATTCACTTTGATAACTACCAAGGAGCACAATTGGATTGCTGCATCATATGATAACAGTAAATACAGTTTTTTAAGGAGATTCCAAACTGTCTTCCAGAATGACTGTACCATTTTGCATTCCCATCAGCAATAAATGAGTGTTCCTTGTTGCTTTACATCCTCACTAGCATTTGGATTTCTCAGTGTTTTGGATTTTGATCATTCTAATAGATGTATAGTAGTATCACATTGTTATTTTAATTTGCAGTTCCCCAGTGACATATAATGTTGACCATATTTTCATATGCTTACTAAACATTTATATATTTTGTTTGGTGAGATATCCATTCAGACCTTTTGTCCATTTTTTTTTTCAATTTGGTTGTTGGTTTTCTTATTTTTGAGCTATAAGAATTATTTGTGTATTTTGCCTAATAACTACAGACCAATATCCCTTATGAATATAGATGCAAAACTCCCAATAAAATCCTAGCAAAACAAATTCAGCTGCACATCAAAAAAATAATACATCATGAACAAGTGGGCTTCATCCCAGAGATGCAAGGATGGTTCAACATATATGAATCTATAAATGTAATTTACCACATAAATAGAAGTAAAAACAAAGACCATATGATCCTCTGAATAGATGTAGAAAAAGTATTTGACAAAATTTAGCACCCTTTTATAATAAGAACACTTAACAAAATAGGCATAGAAGGGACCTACCTGAAAAAGAGCAAAGCCATATATGACAAACTCACAGCCAACATCATGCTGAACAGGGAAAAATTGAAAGCATTCCTGTGTAGAACCATAACCAGAGAAGGTTGCCACTGTCAACACTTCTATTCACCATAGTTCTGGAAGTCCTTGCCAGAGCAATCACACAACAGAAGGAAATCAAGAGTATCCAAACAGGGCCAGAAGAGGTCAAACCATCACTCTTTGCTAACAATGTGACCTTATGTTTGGAAAACCCCAAAGATTCTGCCACGAGACTACTGGAATTGATAAACAAATTCAGTAAAACCTCAGGTTACAAAATCAATGTACACAAATCAGTAGCATTCCTCTACAGCAACAGCAGTCAAACCGAGAACCAAATCAAAGACTTAATACCCTTCACAATAGCAACAAAGGAAATAGAATACCTAGGACTATATTTAACTAAGGAGGTAAAAGAACTCTACAGGGAGAACTATGAAACACTGAGGAAGGGAACAGCAGAGGACATAAACAGGTGGAAAACCATACCATGCTCCTGGATTGGCAGAATCAATACCATTACAACGTCTACACTACCCAAAGTTATCTACAGATTCAATGCATTCCCTATTAAAATATGAACATTGTTTTTTTACAGATCTAGAAAAAATAATTCTTTGCTTTGTATGGAACCAGAGAAGACCTCATATAGCCAAAGCAACCTTAAACAAATAGAACGAATTGGTAGGCATCAGTTTACCAGACTTCAAGCTATACTACAAGGCTACAGTAACCAAAACAGCATGGTAATGGCACAAGAACATAGACATAGACTAATGAATCAGAACGGGAAACCCAGATATAAAACCATCCTCATATTGCCATCTGATCTTTGACAAAACAGACAAAAACATACACTGGGGAAAAGAATCCCTATTCAATAAATGGTGCCAGGAAAATTGGAAAGCCACATGTAGAAGACTGAAACAGGATCCACACCACTTACCACTCACAAAAATTAACTCACAATAGATAACAGACTTAAATCTAAGGCATGAAACCATAAGAACTCTAGAAGAAAATGTTGGAAAACCCTTATAGACATTAGCCTAGGAAGAATTTATGAAGACCCAAAGGGCAATCACAACAACAAGAAAAATAAATAAATGGGACCTGATCAAATTAAAAAGCTTTTGAATGCCCAAGGAAACAATCATTGGAGCAAATAGACAACCTACAGAATGGGAGAAAATATTTGCATGCTATACATCTGATGAAGGGCTGATAACTAGAATTTATAAAGAACTCAAGCAAATAGGCAAGAAAACATCAAAAAACCCAGTTAAAAAGTGGGGAAAAGACAGGAGCAGAAACTTTTCAAAAGAAGATAGACTAATGGCCAACAAACATAGGAAAAAATGCTCAACATTTCTAATCATCAGGGAAATGCAAATCAAAACCTCAATGAAATATCACTTAACTCCTGTGAGAATGGCTTTTATCAAAAAGTCCCAAAATAACAGGTCCTGGTGTAGATGCAGAGAGATAGGAACATTCATACACTGTTGGTGGGACTGCAAACTAGTGCAAATTCTATGGAAAGTAGTCTGGAGATTCTTCAAAGAACTAAAAGCAGACCTACCATTTGATCCAACAATCCCACTAGTGGGTATTTTCCCAAAGGAAGGAATGACATTTTATAACAAAAAGACACTTGCTCCTGAATGTTTATAACAGTATAATTCACTATTGCAAACATGTGGAAACAACCCAAGTTCCCATCAATACATGAGTGGATTAATAAAATGTGGTATATGCACACCATGGAGTACTACTCAGCAATAAAAAATGGTGAACTAATACCTCTTGTATTAACCTAGATGGAACTGGAGACCATTCTTCTAAGTGAAGTATCACAGGAATGGAAAAACAAACACCACTTGTACTCACCATTAAACTGGAACTAATGGATCAACACTTATGTGTGTATATGGAAGTAATATTAATCAGAAATCAAACAGGTGGGAGGGCAGAGGAGATGATGGGTAAATTCACACCTAACGGGTACAGTACACACTATCTAGGTGATGGGCACACTTATAACTTTGACTCAAATGCTACAAAAGTAATTTATGTAAGCAAAACATTTGTATCCCCGTAATATTCTGAAATTTAAAAAACAGAAAAAAATCATAGATGAAATAAACAAATGGAAAAACATTCCAAGCTCATTGATTGGAAGACTCAACATTGTTAAAATGTCCATACTACCCAAAGTGATTTATAGATTCAACTCAATTCCCATCAAAATACCAACATCATTTTTCACAGATTTAGAAAGAACAATCCTAAACTTCATATGGAACCAAAAAAAGAGCACAAATAGCCAAAGAAATACAAAGCAAAAAGTACAAATATGGAGGGATCACATTACCTGACTTCAAATTATACTACAAGGCTATAGTCACCAAAGCAGGATGGCACTGGTATAAATGTAGACACATAGACCAATGGAAAAAAATAGAAAATTCAGAAATAAAACCATATAGCTATGGCCAACTGATTTTCGACAAAGCAGACCAAAACATGCACTGTGGAAGTGACATCCTATTCAATAAATGGTTCTGGGAGAATTGGATAGCCACATGCAGAAGAATGAAACTGGATCCCTCTCTCTCATCATATACAAAAATTAACTCAAGATGGTTTAAAGACCTGAAGCCATAAAAATTCTAGAAGAAAACATAGGAAAAACTTTTCTGGACTTTTGCCTAGGAAAATAATTTTTGAGTAAGACTCCAAAAGCAAATACAGCCAAAACAAAAAATAAATAAATGGGATTTAATTAAACTAAAAAGTTTCTGTGCAGCAAAGGACATAATCAGCAGTGTAAACAGAAAACCTACAGTATGGGAGAAAATATTCACAAATTATCCAGCTGATAAAAGGCTAATATTCAGAATCTACAAAAATAATTCAAACACATCAGCAAGATAAAAACAAATAACCCTGTCAATAAGTGGGCAAAAGATATGAACAGATTTTTTAAAAAGAAGAAAGATAAATGGCCAAGAAACATACAAGAATATGCTCAACAACACTAATCATAAGGGAAATGTAAATTAAAACCACAATGAGACACCACCTTACCCCTGTCAGAATTGCCATTATTAAAAATCAAAAAACAGTATATATTGATGTGGATGTGGTGAAAAGGGAAGCTTATACACTGTAGGTGGGAATGTAAACTAGTACAACCTCTATGGAAAACAGTACAGTGATTCCTCCAAGAACTAAAAGTAGACCTACCATTCAATCCAGCAATCCCACTACTGGGTATCTACGCACAAGAAAGGAAGTCATTTTCTAAAAAAGACACGTGCATCTGAATGTTTATTGCAGCACAATTCACAATTGGAAAGATACAAAATCAACCTAAGTGCCCATCAACTGAGGATTGGATAAAGAATATATGATACACACACGCGCATGCACACACACACACACACACACACGCCATGGAGTACTACTCATCCATAAAAAGGAATGAAATAATGTCTTTTGCAGCAACTTGGAAGGAACTGGAGATCATTATCTTAAGCATCTCAGAAATGGAAAAGCAAATACCTCATGCTCTCACTTATAAGTAGGAGCTAAACTAGGGGTATATATGGTCATAAAGTGGTGTAATGGACATTGGAAACTAATAAGAAGAGGGAAGGGTGAGAGGGGTGAGAGATAAAAATCTGTCAGGTACAACGTATACTTTGCTGGTGACATGTACACCAAAATCCTGACTTCAGCATTATACATTTCATCCTTGTAACAAAATAAATAAATAAATAAATAAATAAATCGGAAATGCTGCCCAATGTAATAATTATGAGTGTGGACTCTGAAGCCATACTGCCTTGGTTCAAATCTAGGCTCTATAACTAAGAAACTGATTTCCTCAGTTTCTTCATTTATATAATGGCAATAATGATACGGGTTGAACATTCCTAATATGAAAAATCTGAAATCTTCCAAAATTTGAAACTTTATGAGTACCAAGATGATGCAACAAGTGGAAAAGTCTACACCTGACCTTATGTGATAGGTTGCAGTCAAAATACAATCAAACTTTGTTTCATGGATAAGATTATTAAAAATATTGTATAAAATTACCTTCAATCTATGTGTATAAGGTATATATGAAACATAAATGAATTGTATTTAAACTAGGGTCCCATTCCCAATATATCTCATTATATATATGCAAATATTCAAAAATCTGAAAAAATCTGAAATCCAAAACTCTTCTGGTCCCAAGCATTTTGAATAATGGATATTTGACCTATAATAGCACCTACTTCATGGCATAGACATGAAGATTAAATGATAATGTACATAAATATATATAAAAATAATCTATGACGCATTGTAACACTGTAAATTTTTTCTATTTTTTTATCCTCATTATTGCTGTTACCGTTATAGGAGGGACTTCTCTAGAGCAACAGGGAGGTCAGAGGAGAGTGGAATATTATCTACAAATTTCTAAAAGGAAGTAATTGTATACCCAGTAAAATTATATTTCAAGAAGAAAATGACTGTATATCCAATAAAATTATCTTTCTTAAACAAAAAATAACTTCCTAATCACCTTAAAAATATGTATTATAATATATTAAGCAAAAATAAAATTTACACTGACAATTTCTGTAAATCAATGTTGTATTCTTTTATTGAGATATAATGTATAGTACATAAAATGTGCAGATCTGAAGAGTATAAGTCAATGAGTTTGTCAATTGTATACACTATGTAACTGCCAGCCCCATCAAGAAGAGACATTTCCATCACTCCTGAAAGTTTCCTCATATTACTTTCCAGTCAATCCAGTCATCCACAACCACCCTGGCTCCAATAGTGACAGCCTCTATCATTATTTTTACTTACATAATAATTTCACTCTTGTGTATCTGGCTTCTTTTGCTCAATATAAAGTTTTTGAAACTCATTTACATTTTTGTATGAATCAGTTTCTTTCCTTTTTATTTCTGAGTGGTATTGCACTGTATGAATATACCACAATTTATTCATTTTCCCTATTCCTGGATATTTTATTATTTCCAGTTTTTGGCTATCATGAATGAATAAAGATACTAGGACCATTTTAAAAATACCATATTTTCATTGTACTTTTTCTATGTTGAGATATACAGATACTCACCATTGTGTTATAATTGCCTACAGTTTTCAGTACAGTCACATGCTGTACAGGTGTGCAGCCTAGGAGCAACAGGCCGTACCATCTAGCCCAGGTGTGTAGTAGGCTGTATCTTCTAGGTTTGAGTAAGTACACTCTGTGATGTTAGCACAATGATAAAATCACCTAACAATGCATTTGTCAGACCGTATCCATCATTAAGCCATGCATGACTGTGCTTGTATAGAATCATAGAGGCAGAGAGCTCAGCGACTGTATATGATATATTTCCTAAATTGGGAGTTAAGAGATCTAGGATCTAGTTGGCATTGTCTTACTTCCCCACCCCCACCCACAGTATTGACCTCTGTGGGCTGTCATATTCAAAAGTGTCTCCTAACAAATGTAGTTTGAATGCCTCCTGTGGGTAAGCCTTGGGCTAGACAAAGGAAATCAAGAGTAAGAAAGACTCCTGGTGTGGAAAGTGAGCCAGACAGTCAGTAAGTAAGCATTTAGGCATCATAATGAACAAAAAAGAAAGAAAGGACAACAAAATCAGAGAAAATTTTGATTGCTAACATTGAGTCAAATATTATGCTTTAGAAGACTAGAGATTATTTTTAAATATTTTAATAATAAATTCAAAACATATCTAAATAGACAAGGTTACTTAGATAATAGATCTCAATCCACATAAGAGAAAAAGAAGTTGTAAAATTGTCTTCTCCATTATAAATAGCTCCTAGCCTGGAGGGTTTCATCATCATTTCTTTTTAAATCGTCTAATAGCTGCCATGTAGAAGGAAATTGAAGGAAAATACTAACTTACATTCTACCTCTGAGTATATTTAACTCCACTCAGTAAATGTGTTACTTGTTTCCCGTCTCCCCCAGCAGGTAAGAAAAAGATAGCTCCAATGTGCATTTGACCGTGTTACTTGTCTAACATGGTCATTGTACCAAATATAATAACAAATTCTTAGTTTGCATTTCATTTGATCATTCACAGATAGTTGTATTTTAAACCTGTGTGAGAGAAATCACTCTGTAAGCTCTAAAATATGATATTAACCAGGTGTTTCTGTGATTTTCATCACTATAGAAATAGAGTAATAATGGTACATAGAGCACACTGTTTCCTTTAACCATTGACTTTTCAAGGTCAAATGACAGCACTCTGTTTCACAGAAAAAATGCTGGTATTAGTCTGGGCCCATGAGTCATCCACCCACTTTCTGGAATCTCTGCATTGCCAGGAAAAATCTTACAAAGAAAATTAGTTTTGTCCTTCCTCCTTTTTTCCCTTCCCCTTCCTCCCTCCCTCCTTTTTTTCCTTCTTTCCTTTGCAGACTTCCTATTCTTGCATATTTTGCCCTCCTCCTTCCTTTCCTCTCTTTTCTTAGGAAAAATTAAAGATTCTGTCAATTCACAAAATGTAGAAAAGAAAGAAAAGAGATTGGTTACTGAATAAGCATTAAACCAGATTACAATGTGCATGATAACAAATCAGATAAGGGAATAGAAGGACAGAAAGGAACCCCACTCATTTTATACAGCCAAATATAATAGTTACAATTCATTACATACACATTCTCTAGATTGATGATAACCCATCTTCTTCTAAGAGGACTTGATAATATCCTTTGCTATATATTCTTTCATAGTTCATCCAAAGTTCACCTGGTAATTGAGTTAGCCATTATTTTTAGCTAATAATTTTATCCAAAGGAATAATAAAACTTACCTTTAGGGGAAGCAAATCATTTACATCTCAGAGAAAGGCGCCTAGATTAGACTCCAAAGGTGACAGGAAAATAGGGGCCCTCCCTTAGTTTATGTTTAAATTTCAAAGAGATGGTTTTCAGACACATAAGGGAACGTTTTCTGAGTTGTAAACTGGCAAGGAACTTATCTAGCCTTTACAAAGATTTACATACACATCAAAGGACTAAAGAAGGAGTCACAAACAACAGGTGTCTCATGGGAATGCTCTAAGAAGCCTGGGAGGTCTTTTCCCTTTTGGCAACAGGAAAAATCCAATTTTGTTACTTATCTTTACATTTCAACAAATATTTCCTTAGCCCCTACTATTTGCTAGGCACTGCAACATGTATAGATATATGATGGTTAAATTACTGTAATATAGTATACAAACAATTTGAGAGATTTTTCAGGAGAGTATGATTTACCATGAGGATGGTGATGGAGATGGGAGGATGATCATGGTGATCTCTGGTCTTTTAGCACCAGCTAGTCTGCTTTACTCTACCAGGGTAGGAGCACAAAGAACAAATTGCTGTTTTCTTTTTTAAATGTCTTTTAATCAATAAACAAAAATTATATATATTTATCATGTCCAAATTATGTTTTGAAATATGTATGCATTGTGGAATAGCTAAATAGGGCTAATTAACATATATTACCTCATATACTTATGAGTTCTCACCTTTTGTGGTGAGAACACTTAAAATCTAGTCTCTCAGCAATTTTCAAGAATGTGATACATTGTTATTAACTGTAGTTATGTTGTACAATGGACTTCTTGAACTTATTCCTCCTAACTAAAATTTTGTATCTTTTGACCAACATCTCCCCAACATTCACCCCGCAGACCCCAGTAACCACCATTCTACTTTCTACTTCTATGAGTTCAACTTACTTTTAGATTCTGCATATATGTGAGATCATGTGGTATTTGTCTTTTTGTGTCTGCCTTATTTCACTTAACATAAAAGAAAGTAAATTAGTACAACAGTTATGGAAAACAGAATGGATTTTCTTCAAAATATTAAAAAATAGAACCACCATATAATCTGGCAATCCAGCTACTAGGAATATATCCAAAAGAAAAGAAATTAGTATGCTGAAGAAGTATCTGGGTTTCCATGTTTATTGTAATACTATTCACAATAGCCAAAATAGGAAATCCACCTAAGTGTTCATCAATGGATGAATGGACAAGGAAAATATCGTATACATACACAATGGAATACTATGCAGCCTTTAAAAAGGAAATCCTGTCATTTGCAATGACATGGATGAAACTTGCTGTTTTCTTTGGAGATCTTGGATAAAACAAAACTGCTCCCTTTGTTGTGATATATATTGTATGGTTGAACTAAAAACTTTACATCTGAATGAGGTATGCTTCTATTTCATTAATTTTATCTACAAAGACTTAAAAGGAAGCCTAGGAGAAAATAATGTGATATATTAAGTAGGACCAAAATTAACCACTACTTCTTACCTTGGCTTTTACACTCTATGAATCTATTTGTTGAACTCTTAATGGAAAAAATTGTACCCAATAATCCTCAGGGCTCCTTTTAATTACCTGGCCAAATGGTTTACAGCCTAGCTACTCAAAGTGTGGTTCAAGGACTAGCAGCATTATTTGGGAATTGTTAGAAATGCAGAATCTCAGGTCCACACCAGCTTTACTGAATCAGAATCTGCATTTTTACAAGATCCTCAGGGGATTTTATCCACATTAAAGTTTGAGAAGCATCAGTTTCCAGCACTGGAAAACAAACAAACAAAATAAAATGACAAAAATGGTCCAGAAATGTGGAGGAATTTTTGGAATATAGAAACTAGACAATTATGATGGAACAAAAAGAGTAAATTGCAATCCCGATGAGGAGATAAATGCTGTAGAGTAAGTTATGGCTGGAGAAAAATGTAGAGAAGAACCGGGCATCTTTCTGGGCCTCAAAAACAGACTAAGGGAAAATATGAAGACAAAAGAGAAAGTAAGAAAAGGAAAATCAGTTCCCTAAAGGAGTCAAACACTCTCAAGTTTTCCAGTCCCAGGAAAATTCTTTGTTATGCTGGAAATCATAAGGCTCTGCAGCTAAGCTTCCTGTTTTTTTTAGATAAAATGGATCATTTCCTAGAGAAATGTACATTACCAAACCTGAATGAAGAAGAAAAAGATAGTCTGAATGAATATATTGCTATAAATTATTAAGAAAATAATAAAAATATCCACCTTTCCAAAGGTAACAGGCCCAGGTAGTTTCATGGGTCAGTTTTACCAATCTCATCAAGAACAGAAAATATTTTTTCAGTTTAAACTTTTTTAGAGCATAAAAAGGGATAGAAAGATTGTCAATTTATTCTATCAGGTTAGCATAACCCTGATATGTAAATCTTATAAGATCGTTTAAGCCAGTCTTACTTAGGAAAATAAATATAGACATCCTAAATAAAGTCTTAGCAAAAATACCAGTAAAGTGAAAGAATATAACATCCAAGGATTCATTCCAGAAATGCAAGGATAATTCACATTTAAAACTATACTAATATAATTCATCACATCAACAGAATAATAAGAAAATCATATTACTTCTACTAAATGCTACATTATTTTGACAAAATTAAAAAGAACATTTCCTAATAAAAATGCTTAATAATTTAAAAATATAACTTCCTTAACTTGAGAAAAAATACCTACTAGAAACCTATAGTGAACATCATAGTTAAAATGGAAACTTAAACAACATTCTTATTATAGGTAGGAAGAAGAGAAGAATGCTCATTATCTCCATGTATCTCCATCTGGAAAGTCTAGCCAATGTAATAGGACATTAAATGTAAGAAGTGCTAAAAATATTAGAGGGGAAGAGAAAAAATTATGACAATTTACAGACAATATGAATCCAAGAGAAACAGCCACAATACTAATTAGGAAATCCATAAAGGTAGCCAGATACACTACCACAATACATAATTCCTTAAAACTTTGTTATTAATCAGAAATAACCACTTTAAAAATTCAATGGACCCATATCACCCATCAATACATATTTCTTGAATGAACAATAGCAGAAAATGCTATAGAAATAATATCCCACTCACAATAACAACAATAACTATTTTTAAAAATTTCCCAAGAGTAAGATTTATAAGGAATGTGTAAGATCTAATTTAGAAAGAAATTCTGAAGGACATAAAAGAAAATATAGTTATAGCATTGAAACAATGTCATGAAATCCTTAAGCCTAATCTTTTCACATGTGATAAAAGTAGCTTTTTAATCCCTGGAGAAAGATTGATGTATTCAATGTTATAATAATTGGTTATCCATTTGGAAAAAAAACCAACAACAACAAAGTCATATTCATACTTCCCACCATCCCATTAAAGAAATTTCAGAGCCCCTAAGTTATAAATGCAAGCACACACACATGTACAAGCATATACTATAAGTCTATAAGAAAAAGAAGGACAATTCATGTCTGAATCTCAGAACACATCCATAGGAAAAATATGAAACAATAAAATGACTGATAGATAGAACCATATAAAAATGTTAAACTTTAGCAAAAAAATAAAAGGAACGAGACTAAAGACAAGTGACAGACTTTGAAAAACAATTTGCACCCCAGGTTACAGAATTAATGTCTGCAACATTAAGAAAAACCTTCTTACAATAACTAAGCAAAAAATATCCAACTCAGTGTAAAATTGAGGATAAGTTCTGAATACATTAAAAGACCTAAAATGCAACATAACAATGTATGAAATCTCAGCAGTATTTATGAAAAAATATTTTACATGAATATTCACAATAATATTGTTTATTTAATTCAAAAACCTTAACCTGTAAAATGTACCATTTATTCTCATTATAGAAGGGAATAGCTACCATGTTCCAGGCACTGGTCTAGGTCCTCAAGATATAGCAGTGAACAAAATTAACCCTCCAGAACATACATTTTAAAAGAAAAAGAAAAATCTCTGCCCTTGGGGCTTCTATTTCAGTGTACATACACAGGAGTAAAAAAGCATGCAAAGGCAGCTTACAGAATAATAAAAGTACACTGAACCACATCTACCACTCAAGTTAAGGATTAGGACATTACCAGTACTATAGATAGAGTGTTTTGTGCTCTTGATGAGTGAGCAGTAGCCTGACTTTGTAGTTATCACTGTCTTACTTTTCTTTATTCATCTAACAAATATTTGCTAAGCTATTCTATTTGTTAAACAATGTACTAAGTGCTAGGAATAAATCACTGAGCAAAACCAGCTTAAAAATCTATGCCCTCCTGGAACTTACTATCTAGCAAGGATAGACAATAAATAATAAAGGTAACAAATAAGTGATAAATCCAAGGAAACAGAAAAAGTAGAGCAGGATAAAGGGACTTTAGGAGTGTGAGGTGGTGATGGCAATAATGTGGGCTTCATTAGGATGATGCCATATGAGCAGAGACTTGATAGAGGTGAGGCAATGGCTATAAAGACGTGGCTGTAGAGAATCCCATGCAGAGCAAAAGGCACAAGAGAGGAGTGAGCCTAGGGTATTTGGGGAATGTGGAAAAGGCAGTATGGCAGGAACAGAGTGAGCAAGTGGGTGAATGGTAACAAAGAAAGTTCAGAAACACAGGAAATATTGAATGAGGTGGTGCCATGGTTTGAATGCATCCCCTAAAAGTTCATGTGTTGAAATTTAATTGTGAGAGTTGGGGCCTTTAAGAGGTGATTGGGTTATGAGGGCTCTGCCCTCATGAATGACTTAATGCCATTATTGTGGGAGTGGGTTAGTGATTGCAGGAGTGGGTTTCTGGGAAAAAAAAATGTTCAGCCCACTTCCCTCCCAGTCTCCTGTGCTTGCTTTTACCTTCCACCCTTCTGCCATGGGATGACCCTCATCAGATGCCAGTGTCATTCATGCTCTTGAACTTCCTAGTCTCTTGAACCATGAGCCTAATAAATTTATTTTCTTTTTAAATAACCTAGTCTATAGTATTCTTTTATAGCAACATAAAGCATTCTAAAACAAGTGGACAGATCATGTAGTACTTTGGGTTTTACACTAAGTCCATTGCAGTGTTTTGAACAACATGGCCATTGTAATGTTTTGAACAGAGCAGTGACATAATCTGACTTCTGTTTTTAAAGAACCTCTCTGATTACACTGTAGATGAGAATGGACTATAATGGGCAAGAGTGGAAGCAGAGACTCCAACCAGAGGACTCTTCCAATGATCCAAGTGAGAGACACTATCACAATGCTAGCAACAGACATGGTGAGAAATGGTCAGACTTTGGATATATTTTGATTGTAGATCTAACAGGATTTACTGGAATTTTGGATATGGGCATGAGAGAGAAAGGAGTTAAAGATGACTTCAGTGTTTTGGGCCTGAAATACCAGGATTTTTGCCATCAAGCCAGATGGTCTTGAGGAAGTCCAGGAAATAACACCTCCAAATCTGCCACTTTGTTATGCTGATTACTTCAAACTGGGAAAACTTGGGGAGCACAATTTGCAAGGAAAGGCCTCCTCTAAGCTTCCCTTATCTGAAAGGAACTAATTTGTCCCCTCCCTGGGAATCTCATCAAAGGGGAGATTAACCCACAGGGAAGGAGACATTTCTTCCAGATAGATTTTGTCAAAGGCTAGCACCTATTCTTATGACAATTCCTCCTTGGGACTTTTATTACCTGAAAGAACCTTTATTTTCATAACAACACAACCTTTGTTCATCATGCATTTCTTCCCCTCACCCTCACTACCTCCCCTCAGAAGCCCCAAATCCCTATTTCCAACGTGTTAAGAACTTTAATTATTTGGCCCTTCTGCAAGTCTCATATTTTATGGAACTCCAGTGTGTATGTATATAATTTAAATGGTTTTTCTCCTGTTAATCTGCCTGCTGTTATTTTACTTCATAGACACAATTACTGAATTTTCAGAGGGTGAAAATTTTCTCCTTACCCTCTGAAATAGTCTGGTTCCCTATTGCCTCTCTGGCCTCATTTCTTCCTTCACTCTCCAGCCCCACTGGCTTCTGCTGGTTCTGGAGATCACCAGGCACTCTCCCCTCTTAAGACCCTTGCACTGACTCTTCCCTATGCCTGGAATACTCTTCCCATAAATCTCTACATGGCTAACTCCCTCATCTCCTTCAATTTTCTCCTCACATGTACCTTCTTAATGCAGCCCGTCTTGACCATTTACCAGCTTCCCCAGCAAGCTCTAATCCTCTTCAACCTACTGTGCATTGTTTTTCTCTATAGCACTTATCACCGTGGAACATGCTATGTATTGACTTATACATTTTGTGTCTCATTTATTTTCTGTTTCTTCCTGCTAATACTTAATCTCCACAAAGGCAGAGATCTTTGCCTAAATTGGTGCCTGGAATGTAGACTAAAGTATTCAGTAAATGTTTGTTGAGTGAATAAATGCATGCAGTTGCTTAATCCTCTAATTTTTTCACCAATATATGATACCCCCCGATCCAGGGACCCTTTGTTTTACTCTCTCTGGAAAATAAAACTTCGTAATTTTGTGGGATAGGGAAGAATGCCTTGGACTCCAAACTGCCTTCCAAACAACTTGTAGCCAATCCTTCTTAGTTTAGCATTTTTTCCAACCCCAGATCAGCAGTTCTTGGGACCATAATTTTGGAACTATTTGGAGAGCCTGTGATTTAAATAGCATTAGTTCTCAGCTTGCCCACTGCTATTTTAGGATTTGGCTTTCTGAGATCTACTAAATCAGATTACACTCATTCATCTGCTTTCTAGCTTCTGAAAGTTTGTTGCTGTTATCACCTTTCCTGTTTTCCCCATCTTTGAGTGTTTAAAAAATTCTTTACTATGGTTTTGGTGGAGGTTGGATGTGTAGTGAAGTGCGTAGGTTGAGTTTTCCATTTATATTTGGGAGCCTATTGCAGTATTAAATATAGACTTATGTCTATTAATATGGAAAGACTTCTATGAAACAAAAATTAATTGACCAAAACAAGCAGCAGAACAATATGTGAAGAGTGTGATCCACCACTCACTAACTGAATGAAGTTTTACAAGTTGCTCAACCTTTCAAACCAATTTTTCCATCTGTGAAATGGTAATTAAAATAAGACTTCCTTCCTAGATGGTGAGTAATAAGAGGATGAAAAATCATGTAATAGCTGTTTAGCAAAGTCTGGAATGTAGTAAAAGCTCTCTAAATGCTGTTAGCTTTTTTAATTACTATATTATAACTTTTATTAACCCATTTGTATTTTTTAAACCCCTTATGTTTACTTTTGCATGTCATGTCTGCTAATTTCAGTCCCCAAATTCAGGACTGAATAATTTTCTTTACTTAATAACTGAAAATTATTTCAATGGTGAGCCTTCATGTCAGGTTAAAGCATCATCGTTATATGTGATTACCAACTCACCACACGCTTTCCTGGGCTTATGTATATGTTCCAGGTGACTTAGGTCTGTTCATCCTGCCTCATTCCTGACTATGATACCTTCTCACATCTGCCCACCTTCTGTTCCATGTCTATGCCACTCTTGCATACATGGGAAACATTCTTAGAACCTATATATACTACTCTAGGGTCTTGGGGAATCAGCTTCGGTATCCTACTCAGGAACATGGCTGTTCCATCACAATGACACATGAAATGGCATGGCAAGTCCTGGGAGATTGTCTCAAGCACAGTGGATAGACACAAAATGAGCACAGCACTTCTGTTCCTGCAGGACCTCTAGCTCTAGCTCTCAGATCTCCAAACCCACAGGGGCTTCCATGCCCTGCTTCACTTGAGTCAGGGGCTTGGTTGAGGGCAGGGGCAGGAGGTGAGGGCTCAGGGACCCTTCTTCTCAGGCCTCACCAGCCTGTAAGCTCTCATAACTTCTCCTCCGGCTCTCCTCTTCCCTAAGCCTAGAGAGAGAAACTCATCTAGACTTGAGCCAAAGAAGGTTTTCTCTGAGTTATTATCTTCTTTATATTATGCTTAGAATTAAGTTTCTAAAATTCAAAGGGCAAGACTCTTCTTAGAGAGTCTTACCTTTTAGGAGACAATATATCTAGTAGAAATGAAGGAAGGGTGGGCCCAACCAGAGATACCAATAGCAAAAAAAAAAAATCTGCTAATTTGTCTATCTGTGATATATTTACATCTAAACCTGCTTTGAATGTGTATATTTTTAAAGCCTAGAAAAGCTTTATTAGGTTGTAACCCAAAACATGTAACAAGGTTACCTCCAGAGAAATGGGTATTGTTTAATGAAGACTTTCATTTTTACTCTCATTCTTCTGAATTCTTTGAATGCTTTAGCACACTGATCTCAAACTTCAGTATGAATCAGAATCACTTGGAGGCCTTGTTAAAACTCTGACTACTGGGTCTTAACCAGTAATTTGCATTTCTACCGAATTCTCAGGTGATGCTGACATAGCTATATTACCAAAAGTAACACAGGTTTTCTATAAATCAGTAGTAAATACAAATTATATAAAAACTTTTTTCTTTTTCATTTCAACATATGATGAGGCTACAAATGTTTAGGTTACATATATTGCCCTTGCCTCACCCGAGTCAGAGCTGCAAGCGTGTCCATCCCCCAGACGGTACACATTGCACTCATTATGCGTGTATATACCCATCTCCTCCTCCCCTTCCCATCTGCCCGACGCCCGATGAAGGTTATTGCTATATGTGCACTTAGTGTTGACCAGTTAAAACCAATTTGATGATGAGTACATATGTTGCTTATTTTTCCATTCTTGCGATATTTCACTTAGCAGAATGGGCTCCAGCTCTATCCAGGATAATATAAGAGGGGCTAGATCACCATTGTTTTTTGTGGCTGAGTAGTACTCCATGGTATACATATACCACATTTTATTAATCCACTCATGTATTGAGGGGCACCTGGGTTGTTTCCACATCTTTGCAATTGTGAACTGTGATGCTGTAAACATTCTAGTGCAGATGTCTTTTTTATAGAATGTCTTTTGTTCTTGTGGGTATATGCCCATTAATGGGATTGCTGGATCAAATGGTAGATCTACTTGTATCTCTTTGAGGTATCTCCATATTGCTTTCCACCTAGGTTGTACTAGTTTGCAGTCCCATCAGCAGTCTTCAAGTCTATGATTGTTTTAGTTCCCGCTGACTCTACCCTATATAATACCCCACTCCCTAACGCAACAGTTGTTCATATGATGCTGAGAGAATGGTCATGTGGCATGCCTCTGCCCTCCTCCACACCAGCTCAAGTGTAAGTTGAAATGAACTTTCCCAATCTGGGAAGGGCCTTCCCATAACTGGCCAAAATGGTTGAAATTCATTCTACTGAAATTATCTCTTTTTTGTTATTCTTGGAAATTTTCCACCCAATGTATTTTCAAAAGAGAAACAAAAGTGTGGTGAGGCACCAAGGAAACACTAAAACTTAAAAAAGAGGTTGCTAAAGTGATAGTTTCATTGGATTCTCTACTCACTTCCATCAATGCGATCCATTTTCTCTGGATATTAAATGAACATTTATCAGTTTCCTTTCCTTATCCTTTTTGGGGAAAGGGAGATTTAATTCTCCTCATAGCTGTTATAGCTACCGAATGTTCTTTTAGAACTTTTCAGTATCTTCTGCAGGTGGCATTACTTTTCTGCCTCAGATTCTAGTTTCTTGAATTTATCATATAAAGTAATGTGTGTGGTTTGTGTTTTTTAAAAAGATCTCCTTAGAGACCTGGCCTGGTTTCTACCTTTTATGGCTTTCTCATTTGCCTTTCATGTCTCTGTGCAGTGCTAGATTTGGCTACAACTCTTAAACTTCCTGATTTTTCTATATTCTGGCAGATACAATCTTATTTTGAGGGAATTGCTTCTGTGGATTGATGCTTTTGTGTGATATTTTCCCTTGACTCAGTGAATCTAACCAGTAAACTCACTCTTTTCACACCATTTTATTTGCTTACACAGCCAATTGAGTATTCCAAATATATGGAATATATTCATCATACCAATTTCTTCTTAAGCTTCTCTCCTAGCATAACTGGGACTTTCTGTCACAGGTATTTTCTTTCTATATTAGCTTTCATTTCTGTTTTGTCTGTTCTACTTTTGGGTATGTATGCTGCAGATGTCTCAAGTCTATCTTTGCCTCCTTGCTTATTTTGCAGCAAAAGTGAATAAAAGCATTAAAGTGATGGAGTCTTAATGTGAATGTGTTTTAATTAAAACTTTATACGTAGGCTGATGAGAATGTCTAATTTAGCTGGTTCTATAAACTCCATTATTTTAATCATGACCGGTGAGTGGCATGTTGTTTAAAGCTGGCAGATATAGTCTTTCGAGGCCAATAATAAAGAACCAGGAGAAAGTATTTTTTTAAATCAGGATTTGGCATTAGCACATTTTAGCCCTTTCGAAACTGTTTTCAAGCCCAGCATTTCTTTTCATAGATACTTGTATCAGTTCATTTGGGCTGCTACAACAAAAATATCATAAACTGGATAGCTTACGAACAGAAATTTATTTCTCACAGTTCTGGAGGCTGCAAAGTCTAAGATCAAGGAGCCGGCAGATTTGGTGTCTGGTGAGGACTCACTTTCTGGTTCATAGACAGCACCTTCTTCCTGTGTCCTCACATGGTGGAAGGGGCAAGTGAGCTTTCTTAGGCCTCTTATATAAGGACACTAATCACCTTCCAAAGGCCTCACCTCCTAATACCATCACCCTGAGGTTAAGTTTTCAACATATACCATTGGGGCGGGGGACAAAAACATTCAGACCATAGCAATACCCAGCAGAAATGCAAACATATATTTACCAAATTACATGTATTAGAATATTCACAGTAGTAATATTTATAGTAATCCAAAGACAGAACCTATCCAAGTGCCTATCAACAGCAGAGTGCATAAATTGCAATGCTGTCATATAATGAAATATTATGCAACAATTAAAATGAGCAATCAAAAATACATGTAGTATGGATGAATATCACAAACATAATGTTGAGTAAAATGAATTAGTCACAAAGACAACCAGTCACAAGAGTACATATTTCTACACTTCCATTTAAATGAAGTTAAAAAATAGGCAAAACTAAGGTATGGTTAGTGTTTATCCTCCAGTGGTGGTTACTGTTAGGGGGTAGTTAGTGACTGAAAAAGAGCACAAGGGAGTCTTCTGGGAGCTGGAAATCAGCTGTTTGTTGACCTGAAAACTGTTTATGTGGATGTGCCCAGTTTTGAAATTTGATTAAACTACATAATTATGAAACCTGCCCTTTCCTGTGTGCATACTACACATCAATATAAAGTTAAAAAGGAAAAAAACTATTCTGCACTATTCCCTTTATCCTCTCCTCTTTACCTATTTCCTCCCAAACCTTGTGTTTCTCTTTTTTGGGAAATAATTCATGTTTCTCTCATGTTTCTGTACATCTTCTAAATAGAGGCATTGACATCTTTTATTCTGAATTCTCATTTTAAGGATGTTTGTATAGCAAATAGCCTTGGACAATAGAGATGGTGTCTTTCTGTGGAAGAAGGAATATTTATTTGCTGTTAAGAGTAATAAAGATAATTTTTCCCTCCAGGACAAAGATTGGGCATGTTTGATAGCAACCCTCTTTCAAAGATTGAGATTTGCTAAGCATAATGGTCAATTGTGATGCAAACCCACTTCGTGTGTAGCATTCTTCTGGAATGTTCCATATGCCCCCAGGAGACTTGGAGGGGGCAAGAGAAATCAGCATAAGCATGATGTCTATGCTGTCTACTGTGCTGTGAATAATAAAGTCTTTTGTCTATGATTCAGGAGTCTCAGTCTTCTGCAAACCTCCATGGAACTGTGGCAACCTACCTTGTTAGCTTGTAAGTAAGGTGCTATTTTGGACCCTTCATAGTGCTTGGCCCTCTTCTAGCCTAGCGACCCATTTTGGCTTCAGATACTATAATTTTTAGTTTCACTGTATTATGTGGGCCTGATTATTACAGTAAGTCAATTCCTTGTAATAATAAGCGTATTAGGAAAAATAACAATAGTTAATATTTATTGAGCACATACTATGTGTGAGGCATAACACTAAAAGATATAGAGATGTGTACTGTTACTTTAAAAACTCTCAACAATCCATAAAATAGGTCTTATTTTTTCTTCAGTTTATAAACGAGGAAACCAAGGTTCAGAGGTAAAGCAACTTACCACGTATCACACAGCTAGCAAGTGACTGATTTGGAATTGAAGCCAAGTTGCTCTAACTTCAGAGCCTGTAGTCTCATATCTAAGCCAACTGCATATAACAGTAGGGGCAAGAACCGTGTCTCAATTACCTAGTGTGGTAGAACTGGTTAAAGTGACTATAAACAGGCAAGCTCAAAAGAAACCATTTGCTAAAGCCATTTGTGGAAGCATCACAGCTTCACTGTTAAGAAACCACCACTCATACCAGCATGTAGGTGTTTGTTCTTTCACAAAACATTGGTTCTGAAAAATATTGTTATGTGGAAATAGTCATCTCTAATAGCTTCTTCTCATTACACCCTGGAGTCTCTTAATCGAAGGGATGGTATGGTCCACCAGTCTGACATTTACATTGAAAGTTCTTTCTATTTTAGGGTATACCAAGGAACAGATTAGACTAAATACGCAATAATGTGCAACCAGAGAATCTCCAAGCAGAGCAGATCTTAATATTTAGCTCTCTTCCTTTTTTGTACTATAATATTTTACTATTATCAGGATTTAAAGAACATGTTTGTCTTTGAAAAGAAAAACGGCAAATATCCTAAGTATAATTATTTCGTGTTTCAGTTTAGTTTCTTTGCAACAAGAAACCTGCAAGAAAAAAGGATATCTGTCTGGGTGGTTGTTATATGCCCATCAATAGTTGATGTTAGATGCATTGCATAATTTCTTACTTGGAAATTTGTCAAAGTAACTTAAGGATTTCTTTCTGTGAAAGAAGAAATAACCAAATAAAAAATGAATTTCCAGTGGCTGGGGAAGGACTTGTGAAAAGGATTGCACACACCTCATCTGGGAACAGCTAAGACAAAACCTACCACAGGTCTATCTCTTGTGTGTAAGATACATGCTCTGGTATGTACATGGCTGAGTATACTGCGGCTCTCAGAAATCAGACAAAAAATACATTTATTGAAGGTGAGGAACACATGCCTTATCAAAAACTACTTTCTGTATAAAATAGAATGCAAAATAAGAGAGAGCCAGGTGGTAGCAGAAGCCTCATCTCCACTCTCTCCCCAGGCCCTGTTGCTTGCCTGATTCAGTTAGTTCAGAGAAGTGAGGCAGTGAAGGTTACATGAAGAATCACAAAAGCAAAACATATTTCCACGATGCAGCCTGGCTTTATGGCAACTGAAAGTGGCTGCCTAGTAAAAATCAGCTTAACTAGAATGCTATTTTTTCCCTCCCCATTTATAGGAACCTCTTGTAATTAACTGAATAGGAAAACTGAACTCGTAAAGTTATGAAATTAAAAAAATAAAATAAAACAAAATAAGATAGCAAGTACCACAGCCATCCAGACAAAGGCAATGTAAGTAAAACAAGAAAAAGAGCAGTATAACTCATTTAATTCTATTTTAAATCTTTTTAGTTATAAAATGCAACATGCATACTAAAAAGTGCACAAAGTAAGGATATACCACTCAGTGATTTATCATAAAACAAACACCCATGTAACCACCACCCAGTCCAAGAAATGAAATATTTTTGGACCCCAGAAGTCACCCTCATCTTCCCTCCCTATGTCTATTCTTGTTTTCCCCAAAGGTAACCATTATCCTGACTTTTATGGTAACTACTTCTTTATATTTCATTATAATGTTTCAGTCTACTCATGAATTCTTAAACATTATAGCATAGTTTTGCAGATTTTTCAACTTTATTTAAATAGAATCATACATTTATGTACATTCTTTTGTGCTTAGAATGATGTCTGTGAGATTCGTCCATATTACAGTGTGGACTTGTGGTTTATTTATTTTCAAAGAGTTGAATTACTAGGTCATAAGGAATGTCCATCTTCAACTTTAGTAGAAAATACCAAACTGTTTTCCACAGTGTTTATGGTCTACTTACCTCCTGCAGTGTGAGAGAATGCCAGGCATTTTTTTTTTCCACAAAAGAAGTATAATTTCCAACCAGGGTCACAGTCATCGCGTTATCCCACATTTGAGCAAGGATAGAGAAGGTGAGTTATTAAACATATATAGTCTACATTCCAGAGGAGGAAAAAAGAAGAGAAAAACCAGTTCAGAACTGCAGTTACCACTATAACACCACAAACAAACTTTGGGGGTGGCAGGGAGTCCCCAGGAAGAAGAAAGCTAGAACCAGGGAAAGCATAAAATTAAACCTACCAGAGGAGAGCAGGAGAGGGAGTGGGCAGAAATGGAATGAAACACCCAATCCTAAAAGAGCTGTTAAGTGAATGGGAATGTAGAAAGGACCACCCCTGCTAAGGGCTTAGCAGCCAGGGATACTACTAAGATCACTAACTGCCCCCTGCTGGCCAGGTCTGGAGCAGCAAACCTCCAGGGCGGCTTCCTGACACCCTCAACCCCAGATTGATCCCTGGAGTCCCAAAAAACAAGATGGGGGTAGGGGTGAGGGCTTAAATGAGGAAAACCTATTTGGGATTGGCATCTAACTAGGGAGGGTCAGAGAGGGAGTGAGGCAGGAGAAGAGGCAAAGTCCTCACCAACCACAAAGATAGAGTGGGAAATCTTAAGTAGGAAAAAAAAAACCAAGGAAAAGACAAACAAGCAATAGCAGTGAATGAATTGAGAAGCCAAAGGAAAGAGTTTAGTGAGGGAAAGGCAATGGGGCAGGACAAAAAAAAATCTGAGGAAACAGAGCAAAGAAAAAGTGTAGAGGAAATCATCTGTGGGGGTCAGGGGAATAAATACATTTTTAAACGAAACAGAACTTTCGAGTCCCCCCCCCACACACCAAACACACACACACACACACACACACACACACACATACAAAGGCCTAGAGAGCAAGATATCTACACACACCCACTGCATCTTGGGTAACACATCACTAAGTAACTGGCACTGAGGGAGATACCCCTGGAACCTCTCTTTCACAGTTCAATCTGGGATGCGGTCAGGGGTATTGATCTGCCTGCTGTAGACAAAGGGGGCAGGAAGCATGGCATCCTTTACTTGGTGTAACCAGTCGTTTTTATTTTAGCCATTCTGGTGGGTGGCTGATAGTGTCATATTGCATTCCAGTTGCATTCCTCTGATGATTAGTGAGGCTGAAGTTCTTCCCTATGTTTATTGCCCATTATGTAATCCTGTTTTGTGAAGCACTCATTCAATTCTCGAACTCATTTTTCTATTGGGTTGTTTCTCTTTTTCTTAAGGATTTTTAGTGGTTTAAAAAAATATATTCAAGACAAAAGCTTTTGTCAGTTATATGTATTATAAATATGCACTATTCTACCACTTTTTGCTTGCCTTTTCACTCTCTTAATGCTCTGGGGGAATCTGGCCACGTTGAAGGAAGTCTGAGTATTCTGAGACTTCTGTGTTGTTAGGGAGTCCAAACTAGCCACACAGAAATGCTTCATGAAGAGATGTTTGGCCAACCTAAATGTTCAAGCCATCCCAGTGCAGACACCAGACATGTGAATGACGAAGCTATCCTAGACATTCCAGCTCCATCAGATGTGATGTGGAGATGAAGAAGAAATAATACCACCAGTAGCCAGAGCTGAGATCTCAAACATAGACCCCAACTGAGCCATCGCAGGCATCTCTAGTCATCCAAACTACCCGGCTGAGACTCCAGTCATTGTGGAATGGAGATGATCTATCTCTGGTAGGGCCTACACAAATTCCTGACACATAAAATCTTGAGCATAATAAAAATATCTGTTGTTTGATGCCACTAAATTGTGGGTGGATTGTTATGTGATAGATAACTGGAACAGAAGATTCCATGGTGAGTTTGGTATTCTGAAGAACTGAAATAAGTGAAGGAGAAGAGGGGTTCCGGGAGAGAAAAACACATGAGTCAAGTTGGTGAATGCAGAATACACGTAAAGTCTTTGGTGTCAGTGAAGTGACCTTATCAAAAAGGTAGAAAAATTATTTTAGGGTAAATGTGGCAAGATGTTCTTTATCCTTTACTGGTTAGACAGAGAAAAATATAAAAAAAGAATTTGTTAGCATAATAGCACATTAAAATGAAGTTGCAATAGTTGTCCATCATAGTGAGAAAAATTTAATATGACCTATGGATGTTTCACTCTGAATAATCTGAAGATACAGCTCCTGGAATGGCTCCAGGGATTGATTGATCCCACTTTTAGAATGGAAAGGAAATAGAGACAGAAGAAAGAATGAACTTCTGAATGTTTATCTGAGGTATGGCTGTTATGTATTAAATGAGAGACTCCATGAGGAAAGACTTTTGTGTTTTCTTTAAATTTGTTTTTATTCCCCTAGTGGATTCTGAACTCTGTGTATCCATTATGAGCAACTGATAGTGAGATGTACTCTCTGGAAATGAACCTAACCTACAAGCTCTATAAGACATACAAAGTTTGTGTATAAAATATATTAACTTAGCTAATAAGAAGCATCAAATTATGAAAGACCTTGAAATCATAGAACAGGTGTGTAGAAGTAACTTTAGAACTAACTGAGAGCTTCTAGTTTGTTAAAGGGGTTATAAGTACATATTAAAAATGTGATTCCTATATACCTTAGGGAAGAGAAGGAAGGAAAAAGAGACAAATGAATTTGCTGAGTATAGAACTGGTAGAAAGACGTACTGGTGAAGTTGGCACTAGAACAAGACCAAGAACTAATATCAAGGGGCAATGACAATGAGACCGAGTCGGCATTTCACTGTGTCTCATCCCTTTCATTTATCAACCCTGAAAATTGCCTTTGAAGCCATAAGTGGAATGAGGTAGTGATTTCAAGGGAAATATATGATAACCGTGTGTGCCAACTGTGAATGATAGCACAAAAAATTGTGGAGCACAAACTGGATAGGTGAGTATTGACTCTCGTTGTCAACATCTTGTATGATAGCTTATCTCATAATGCTGGCATTTTGAACTATAGTAAATAAAAACTTTCTGAACCAGGAAGAATATATTTTTATCCTTAGTGATACATAACTTCAGATATATTTAGAGGAAAGGAGAACATCCTGGAGTTCAATAATAAAATGTTTATTATAGTACTGAAAGTGAAAATGCTTCAGTCGTAGTTTTAAAAAATGTATGACAAGAATGCATGGCCCTTCAATGCAGTGATGATAAATAAATAAATAAATAATTAAAGCCTAGAGGCAGAAAGGCCCAACCAGATTATACAGTCAAGATATGACAAAAAAGTTCATAAAATAGAAAGTTAACAGTGAGACTCCAATTCCTATATACATTTCCTCCTCTGAAATCTTCAGTCCTTTTCTTAGGCCAAATTAGATACCTAGACATCTATGTAGGAAAAAACCTATATCTTTCACACTTTTTGCTTTTTTAATTGTTTGTGGTGATAAAGGTAGATTTTGTGGATGGTAGATTTTGAGCTATTATTCCAACTGATTTTTGACATCAGGAAATCTGGAGCTTCTAAATCTGTTTACTGTTTTTGTCTTAATGTGAAAATATTATTATCTGTGGATAATACATTGAAAGCATTTTGAAAGCCCTAATTTATGATGTAAGACATTAAAATAGTAATATCATTGTTGATAAGGATGACAGAGTTATCAGGTACACATAGAATTGCATGTTAAAAGGCACATATTCCTAGATGTTAAGTAGAAAAAGAATTGTCATTTTTTTTCTATTGAAAAAGGGAATTGAGAGTTTCCCTGGTCGTGGTCTTTTAGCATAGTTTATTTTCTTTATAATAATCTGTCAGTCCATATTTATTGAGACCTACTGTGTAGAATTCATTTCTTGCTGTTTTGGAGAACTGTAAAAAGGAGTAGTGAAGTCTCTGCACAGGAGGAATTTATTTTCTACTGGGAAAGAAAGAACAATTTCATGTACCTAATATGTGTGTTAAAGCATATGTGTGTTAGATTATATACATACCTCTACATACGTTTCTTACCCACATGTCAATTTTTTTAATGATTTAGTAGGGGAGGTGGCAAACAGTGGCCCAAAAGCCAAATCCAGTCAGCCATCTGTTTTTGTATAGCCCTTCAGATAAGAATGTTGTTTACATTTTTAAAGGGTTGTAAAAGAAAAAACAACAACAAGAAAAATACGCAACAGAGACAGTACGTGGCCCATAAATCCTAAAATATTTATTACCTGGCTTTTTACAGAAAGTGTTTGACCTTTGATTTAGAGTAATCCATAAAACTATGAAGTTTTGTTAAATTAGAGAGATGGTAACTGTCTAGGGTTAGTGTGAGATCCAGTGAAGGATGATCTCTAATCACACAGGGCGATGCTTGAATAAAGATATCAATACCTCACCTTTGTACTGCACTGGCCTTCAAAATCTTGCCTGTGTCAAAAGCAAAAAGATGTACTGAAGTCATACTTATTGCTGCAGGAGGTTTCATGTGTTGATTTCCCATGCAGGTGCATAAATCTCTGTCATCTCAGAGAGTACAAACTATTCAAGTCAAATAAATAAATCTAGGTCTCTATTCTCACTTCCTTACCACCAAGCTAATTTTGAAAGTGTTAGCATTCTGTTTATAAAATATGCCCATAAAGACCTTGGGGTGCTTACCCAGTGACTATTAACCATCTATACTCAATTCTGCAGCTAATTGGGGCATTACTGCTGATTGAAGTTTCCATTGGATGTGACAGAAACAAACCTACATTTTCCCAACAATTCTTTGGTTTGCGGATCAGAAAACTGTCTTTTGATTCAGTGCTGCAGCTGGAATTTGCAGTGTGTGGCTCATCCATTTGTTTCATGTTATTTCCAATATCTTTGCTAGGAAGTGTCATTTCATTTCTGCCTCAAAAGCATTTTTATGGCAGTTTCTGCTGGTGTGTGTGCGTATGTGTGTGTATATTTAATTTTCTGTATCTCACTAGCACTTACATCTCTGTATTGCTTATCCTGGTGTCTGTAGCAGGCTTGTGTGTTGATTCTGTGGACATGGACAGAAAGTGGTACAGGAGAGTCCAAAGTGGAACAAATATAGTGCATTGGCAAAACAGTAGGATAAGCAGCCTGACCGGACAGAGATCACTAATATGTCAATATAAGCAAGTTCAGGCAGCCCATGGTTTTGCTATAGGAGACAAAAACAACCACTTAGACTGAAATTAGCTGAATGACCTGGACTCACCCTCCAAACCACTGACTCAGGCATCTATCGGGTACTTGATCAGATCTGTGTTTAGTACAAACCTGTTATACTTTCAGTGACAATTCCAAGCATGTTTTTGATAATCCAGTGTTTAAGACAGTGCCTGGAAAGTGGTAGGCACCAAATACTTGTGGAATGACTAAACAAATACTCTTGGGGAACACTCTGTCATAGTAAAGAGAGAATAATTATGGAATCAATGGTATGAAAATTTATTGAGTGCTTACTCTGTGCCAAGCACTGAACTAAAAAATTATATGAATTTTCTTAATTATGCCATCATACCTATGAACTAGGTTCTGTTATTGTCCCCACTTGCCATATGAGTAGAGTGAGGCACAGAGAGTATAAAGAGATGTATATTACGTAGTCTTTGCATATTTTTGGCTACTTGATCATCTAGAGTTGAATTAAAATCAAAGAGCTTCATAAATTCTAATCACTATTCTAGGAGTCATACATGTGTACACTCTCAGAAATGAGACTTCCCAAATAATCATTCTATTAACTAAGACTGGCATCCCCTCAAATTTTGCGCAGTGACTGAGAATTAAATACTCATGAAGAAACTGCATTAAAACACACACACACACACACACACACACACACATGCACTCACTGAAATGATAAACCAAAGGAAAAGTTAATATTATATAACATAACTGTGAGATGCTGGGGCATGTACAGACTCTGGATTTTGTTATGTCCCTTCAAATAGTATTGTTCTCTTTTACTATTATTACACAATTAACTTGGATGGACTCAAACTCCAAACTCTGACTCCCCTGCAGTGACCAGAAGCTAAAATCTTTCTTTGGTTATTTTCCCCTTATTTGGGTTGCTTGGACTTTGCCTTGCACATGCATAGTTCAGAGGTCAGCCAGAGATATAAGCAGAGTTTACATGCAGAATTTGGAATGCCCCATTGGATTTCTCCTTTCTGATGTTTCTCCCTTACTTTAAGGCTGCTGTGATCACTTAACCTCTGTTTTATTTTTCTTCAAGCCAGTAAGACTGCATGTTTTCTATTCCAGTTTTAGCCACCTTCCATGAGACTAACTGAAGCCTGTTTTCAGCAAAAATTTATGAAAGGGGAAACTTACCCCATTCCATTTCCTACTTCCAAGTGTAGACTCTCTTTTAATCTCTGCCTGATTTTAGTTACTCTCCAGTGGCTCCAGATAGGTTTTTATATTTTGCCCAGCATTTCACATTGTTTTCTGTGGGAAGGTTGTTCCCAGAGAAGCTGCTCCTCCATCATCATAAAGGGAACCTACCTTCACATGTATTCTAATGTTGTGATAGTGGGCCAAGAGGTATAGATTTATATTATGCTAATAACTTGTACTTCGTGAAGCAGGGAGTGGGTAGGGATGTTCTGCTACAGAATAAAGAAATTTATTGTGAACTGAATTTCCACCATACCACAAATAAGAGGTCTGTATAAGTTCCAAATTTATAAGGCAAGAAACATTGGTGTGTTCTTTTAACTCCAAGTACACCCATGTGAAGAATGAAGAAAAAAAAAAAGATTCCTTGAAACTACAGTACTTCTGTTATTTTGTAGTATAGGATTGTTTTAAATGAACATCATAGTTTTGTCAGGACAAGTGATTGCCTAGAATGAATGAGACCCATCAACAGACACTAATATGAAAGGAGAAAGTGGCATTCCCAATGAGTGCTTTTGAAAATTCAAAGTTAATTTCCCCATAATTATTACATAAACCCACCATCATCAAGGGGAAATTTGTGTGAACTTTCCTCCTCTTCTCATGTATAACTATGTCTGTTGCGACATTTTTGACTCTTTCTTGCCTTTCCTTGAGCCCCATTACAACTTTGTAAGTTGATTTCCTCTATGGAATAATTTTGAGAGAGAGAGAGAGACAGAGAGACAGAGAGACATAGAAGCATATCCTGTGATTGGCTGGGGTGTATACATGTGTGTTTAAAGTTGGGGAAGATATTAGAGACCTAGAAAAAAAATTCTAGTGAGTGAGTCAACAGTGGAGGTAGAACTTGTGCATGCATTGCTTGATGCTAATGCTGCCTGAATAAAGAAAAGTGATGACACGCCTCTACCAAAAATAGAAAAAATTAGTCGTGCATGATAGCATGCCCCTCTAAGTCCCAGCTATGGGAGGTTGAGGCAGGAGGATCCCTTGAGCCCATGAGTTTGAGATTGCAGCAAGCTATGATGATGTCGCTATGCTCTACCTGGGGCAACAAAGTGAGACTCTGTCTCAAAAAAAAAAAAACAAGAGAAAAAGTCCTGTTTGTCTATAAATCACAACTTTAGATATACAGGCATGCCTTGTTTTATTTGCCTTACTTTATTGTGTATGGTAGATATTGCAAATTTTTTTACAAATTTAAGGTTTGTACCAACCCTGCATCAAGCAAGTCTGTCAGTGCTATCTTTTCAACAACATGTGCTCACTTCCTATCTCTGTGTAGCATTTTAATAATTCTTGCAATATTTCAAACTTTTTCATTACTATTATATCAGTTATGGTGAGGCAAAATAGATAAATATTGTGTGCTCTAGAGTGGTATATAGGGTCATAAAGTAGTATAATGAACATTGAAAACTGGGAAGAGAGGAAGGTGGGGTGAGTGAGTAATAAAAATCTACCTATTGGGTACAATGTACACTATTCTGATGGCAGGTACATCAAAAACCCTGACTTCAGCATTATACAATTCATACATTTAACAAAAACACTTGCACCTCATAAATCTATTGAAATTAACAAAAAGAAATTGCAAATGCTACAGAAGAAAGAATGCTGTGTTGAAATAAATTATGAAAATATTGCACACTTTAAAAAAACATTGTGTGTTCTGATTGCTCCACTCACTGGTCATTCTCCTATCTCTCTCCCCAGATCCCCCTAATGAGACACAACAATATTGAAAATCAATCAATTAATAATCCTATAATGTCTTCTAAGTGTTCAAATGAAAGGAATAGAGAGTTGCACATCACTCACTTTAAATCAAAAGCTACAAATGATTAAGCTTGATGAGGAAGCTTAATCCTCACTAATGTTAAAAGCTGGGATAGGCTGAAAGTTAGGCCTCTTATGCCAAACAGATAGCCAAGTTTTGAATGTAAAGGAAAAGTTCTTGAAGGAAATTAAATATGCTACTCCAATGAACAGATAAATTATAAGAAAGCAAAACAGCCTTATTGCTGATGTGGAGAAAGTTTGAGTGGTCTAAACGGAAGATAAAACCAGCCACGACATTCCCGTAAGCTAAAGTCTAATCCAGAGCAAGGCCCTAACTCTCTTCAATTCTACGAAGGCTGAGAGAGGTGAGGAAGCTGCAGAAGAAAAGTTGGAAGCTGTCAGTGGTTGATTCATGAGGTTTAAGGGAAGATGCCATCTCCAAAACATAAAAGTACGAGGTGAAGCAGCAAGTGCTGATGGAGAAGCTTCAGGAAGTTATCCAGAAGATCTACCTAAAGTTGTTGATGAAGGTGGTTACACTAAACAAAAGATTTTCAGTGTAGACAAAACAGCCTTATATTGAAAGAGGATGCCATCTAAAACTTTCATAGCTAGAGGGGAGAAGTCAATGTCTGGCTTCAAACCTTCAAAGGAAAGTCTTTATCTCTTGTTAGGAGCTAATGCAGCTGGTGACCTTAAGTTAAAGCCAATGCCCATTTACCATTCTGAAAATCCTAGGGCCCTTAAATGTTATGCTAAATATACTCTGCCTGGGCTCTATAAATGGAGCAACAAATGCTGTATGACAGCACATCTATTTACAACATGCTTTACTTAATATTTTAAGCCCACTGTTGAGATCTACTGCTCAGAAAAAAAAATTCCTTTCAAAATATTACTGTTTATTGACAATGCACCTGGTCACCCAAGAGCTCTTTTGAAGATGTACAAAGGGACCAATGTTGTTTTCATGCCTACTAACACAACATCCTTTCTGCAGCCCATGGATCAAGAAGTAATTTTGACTTTCAAATCTTATTATGTAAGAAATACATTTCATAAGGCTATAGCTGCCATAGATAGTGATTCCTCTGATGGATCTGGGCAGAGTAAACTGAAAACCTTCTGGAAAGGATTCACCATTCTAGATGCCATTAAGAACATTTGCAATTCATGGGAGGAGATCAAAATATCAACCTTCATAGGAATTTGGAATAAGTTGATTATAACTCTCATGGATGAAATTGAGGGGTTCAAGACTTCAGTGGAGGAAGTAGCTGCAGATAAGAACTAGAATTAGAAGTGGAGCCTGAAGATATGACTGAATTGCTACAATCTCATGATAAAACTTGAACAGAGGGGGAGTTGCTTCTTATGGATGATCAAAGAAAATGGTTTCTTGATATGGAATCTATTTCTGGTGAAGATGCTGTGAATGTTGTTGAAATGACAACAAAGGATTTAGACTACTCCATAAACTTAATTGATAAAACAGTGGCAGGGTTTGAGAGGATTGGCTCCAGCTTTGAAAGAAATTCTACTGTGGGTAAAATGCTATCCAATAGCATCACATAGTACAGAGAAATTTTCTGAAAGGAAGAGTCAATCGATACAGCAAAGTTCATTGTTGTCTTGCTTTAAGATATTGCCACTGTCACCCCCAACCTTCAACCACCACCCACATCCATCAACAGCCATTAACATCAAGGCAAGAGCTTCTCCCAGCAAAAAAGATGACGGCTCAGATGATTGTTGGCATTTTTCAGCAATAGACTTTTTAAGTTAAGATATGTGCATTGTTTTCTTAGATATAATGTCATTACAAACTTAATAGACTACAGGATAGTGTAAAAAAACCTTTTATATGCAATGGGAAACTGAAATATTTGAGACACTTGCTTTATTGCCATATTTGCTTTATTGTGGTGGTCTGGAACCAAACCCGTAATATCCCCAAGGTATGCCTGTTATTCATGAAGTAAAATCAGCAATCTTTCTTTAACAAATATGAGGAAATATATATTTTCATTTGCTTTCTTAACTTTACCAGCAGTCTTCTCTCCTACATGATGATTTTCTGCTTTTGTAGCAGGAGTTGGTTAATTACTGAGAAGCATTGACTGCATTCCAACCCTCTCTCAACCTGAGTGATACTGATGTACACAGAACAAAGAGCATTGTAATCTGTAATCTGTTTGGAAAGGTGAGGGATTATTCAAGGGAAATATAATAAATATCATATCAAAGCCAGGCTGGATTTTCTCTGATGTCTGATGAGTAATTTTATGTAAATCAAAGCAGATTCTGAAAGGACTGACCTTTTCTATTAATTTTTTTTTCTGTCAGAAACCTTTTCTTATCTAAAATATAGTAAGCTGCTTCTTCCAATTCATTGATGCTTATATGTGTGTTTCATCTTTTTGTGTGTCTGAAGGAAAGACCGTTTCAGAATAACAACTATATAACTTTGTCAGAGCTGGTCAAAGGCAGTTTACCTAGTAGAAGTCTTTATACACATTTTGTCAATAAATGCTAGTAATTATGATGAGAACCACTTGTCTACACTTTTCAGCGAAGAGGTACAAATTACATTACCAACATGGTAATGCATCAGTGACCCAATATAGACAATTGGAGGTACTGAAAATCATGACAAATTGCTTTTGCAAAGGGTATGTTTTTTTCACCACTACTGTCTTTCAAGTAAGTAATTTTAAGTTCTTCATACTTGAACTTTTCTATCTATATCAGTATTGACCATATTCTTAATATATTTTAGATATGAAAATAACAACCTTGAAAGATATTAGGTTAAAAAGGTAACTTATAAATTATTCTTTAGCTGATAACTTCTATAAATTGAAGGAATTAGAAAAATTTTTTGCTTACAAAAAAATGAAAACTTTATTTTCATTTTCAGAGAATCGCAAGAAATCATGAAGCCATAAAATTCTTCTAAAGAATGTCATTGTCAATAAAGGCAGTACATTAAATAGAGTCAGAACTATTGTTGTTTTGCAAATTCACCTTTTAGAGACACTTTGCAGAAACAGAAAACTCAAGGTCACTTGACTTTCTCTACTTCATTAAAATGAGGAAGCCAGATTTTGTCTTGGTAAGCAATTTAAAATTGTGAAATGATGTATATTACTGAAATAAAAACAGTGAAGAAAGAGGCAATTTTTCTTGATATAATATTTTTAAATCACATTATGGATATGTAATGATGAGTTACTAATAAAAGGCTTGACTATTTGGAATGAATTCTATACTTATTTGTGTTAATTAACACTTTTTTCTCACTAATTGATGATGATTCTCCATAAACCATAAATAAAATGTATCCTCCATAAATAGTATATTTTAACAGATATATGTCTAGCTGAAAAAGTCTAAAGGCAGAAATAAGAACAAAAGTAAGCTATTTTTTAAAATTTACATTTTATTCTGGCTAAAATTTGTAAAATGTTTGATATATATTAGTTTAATTTTTCATAATTATCCTATGCAATAAAAGAGACAGATATACTGTTTCAGTTAAAAAACTGAGTGTTAGAAAAGTGAGGTGGTTTGCTCAAGGTCTAAATGCACATGGGAGACATGGGGTTAAATTCCAAACTCATGACCTAATTTTTAGTGCCCTTTTATTGGAGTACTTAAACCCATTTTTTAAAAAAAGATTATGTATATGTATGTCTGTGTGTGTGTGTGTGTGTGTGTGTACACCCCTTGCATGATACAGAGAATTCCTCTTTGAGAGCAGGAGTCTCCTATGTGAAACCACAGTGCTTGGCACACCTGGCTCGTAGAAGGCACTCACCTTATGTTAGCTGTGTTAGAGTGGGATGAACTAAATTAATGAACTGAAGCTTACAAGAAAATTGTATACCCATCATAATACTTATTAACTGAAATTTACGTTAGTTGGAGAAATGCCCATTATCAATATTTACATGGCCCTTGGTTGCACCAACACATCCTAACACACACAAAATATGCAGATCCAAGCCTCCACGGAGTCATAGTAGTCTCATTTTGCATATTATTGGCAATGGATGTTTTCTGGCTTTCGTTTTCCTCATCCTTCGTTATTCCTCCTTTGGTGGGTTGCATGTTCAATTGAGAACTTTATTGGAAAATCTTTCATCTATTTACATACTATAGCTGAGCTTCTTTTTAGCAGGAAAGTTAATCCATTATTTTTCAAGCACACATGATAACTTGTATCTAAGTGAGACTCATTATTCTTCCCTGTAAAATGGCCCCCAAAAGCCACTTAAATTCAATCACTAACTATAAGGTAGTCTTAAGATGGTTGAGATAAAAAATCCTTTATGTATGCCCACTATTTACATCCCGGCCTCTGTAATGTTTTAGCCTCAAGAGAGTGAAACACAGGCAGGTCCATTTCCAAGGGAAAGAAGCTGCATCTTAAAGACCAAATCACAATTCTGGCTACTCAAATGAAAGAGTCACAACACAGTGTGATATATTGAAAAAATACCAAAAGATGCTGTAGAAAGTTTTCTGCCCTCAAGGACATAATGATCTATTTAAGGAATCAAGATTCTTGACATAATTAGCAAGTAATGCAGAATTGTACTAAATTATGTAGCACAGAATTCAAGTGCTACAGGAAATAAGAGCAATAAAAATTGCTGCAGACTAGGGAAATCATGGAAGGAAAGGATTTTGCAGGGCACCAGCTCCTCTCCATGATCCTCTTTCCAGCTCTAAATTGGGCATATGCCAGATTATTCAGAATGCTTGCTCTAACAATTCATCAAGAAATGCCCCTTTCTTTTTGTCCTTCTTTAGATTAACCCAATCTCATTTGAGTCTCTTTGCCGCCCCATTTCATAACACTTCACTTTAAGTACTCTTAGTTTGTATTGTTCATACCCTTTTAAAAAATTATATATAAATACATGTGTGTGCGTGTGTGTGTGTGTGTGTGTGTGTGTATTCCATTTTCAATTTGCCTAGGTCAGGTGCACATTTTTTCCTATTACATCTTCCATTGCACTGGTGTTGTGCCCCTTACAAATTATTCACTCCAGTGGAAGCTATTGATTGATGGAATAAAATGATCACACTGTGGCATGTTTGCATCTAGTACGGTGCCTGGCATATAGTAGGTACGCAATAAATATTTTGATGAAAATCCATTGAACTGTTAAATGAATGGACTCACCATTTACTTTGTTTTATTATCAATTTAATTAGTCAGCCAATAAGATAGCTTTACATATGTATATAACAAGGAAATAGTTAATTTAGCTACTATAAGTAGATATGACTTGAAAGGTGACTGTGGTAATTGGGATATATTACCTCAAAAATATATGTAGATATACATAAACACATTGCTATAGATACAGAGTTTGAAGCATGATACAAGAGCTGTATCTTTGTACAGCAATTCCTCATTTTTAGTGTAAATGAGGTTATATGAAGTATTTGTTTTAAAAATTAAACACTACCCAACCATTTTTCTGTGTCTCTTTTATTGATTAATTGTCATATTGATTCATTATTTGCTACATTTAAAAACAAAAGGCAAAAACTGAACTAGGCTTTAGAAAATGCCGTGTAGGGAGCAATCTACTGCAACCAAAAACATGCTTAATGCCTGTTATATTTCTTCTATTGTTAGGGTGTAAGATATACAGAGTAGTGGATTTTCTAATTAGATTTACATTGAAGCCTTGTCTCTATCACTTAACAGTTGTGTGAACTTGGGTTGGTTGCTTAGTTTCTTTATGCCTCAGTTTCCTTATAAGTAAATATTGGGTTAATACTTATTCCATGACCCAAGAATTCCGCTCCTAGGCATATATCCAACAGAAATGCAAACATACATTTTGACAAAAAGAAATGTACTAGAAACTTAATAGCAGCACTATTCATAATAATCTGAACTGGAAACTACCTAAGGACCCATCAATAGTAGAATAAATAAATATATTGTGGCATATTTACACAGTGGAAAAGTGTACATCAATGAGATAAAACTATCTACAACTACACTCAACACTATGGATGAATCTTGCAGACCTGGTGTTGAGTAAAAGAAGACTTACACAGAAGAATACATAGTATATGATTCTATTAATGTAAAATGCTAAAATTGGCAAAACTAATATCTACTATTAGAAGTAAGAGTGTTGGTTCCCTTGAAGGGGCAGGGCTTGTGATGAAAAGGAAGCAGGAGGGCAGCTTCTGCAGTGCTGATCGTATTGTTTCTTTTTTTTTTTTATTTCAGCATATCACGGGGGTACAGATGTTTAGGTTACATATATTGCCTTTGCCCCACCCAAGTCAGAGCTTCAAGCATGTCCATCCCCTAGATTAAGTCAAGCATGACCTAATCCCCCCATTAGCTGTGTATATACCCATCCTCTCCTCCTCGTTCCCACCTGCCTGATACCCAGTGAATGTTATTACTATATGTGCACGTAAGTGTTGATCAGTTAGTACCAATTTGATGGTGAGTACATGTGGTGCTTTTTTTTCCATTCTCATGATACTTCACTTAGTAGAATGGGCTCCAGCTCTAGCCAGGGTAATACAAGAGGTGCTAGATCACCATTGTTTTTTGTGGCTGAGTAGAACTCCAAGATATACATATACCACATTTTATTAATCTACTCATATATTGATGGGCACTTGGGTTGTTTCCACATCTTTGCAATTGTGAATTGTGCTGCTATAAACATTCAAGTGCAAATGTCTTTTTTATAGAATGTCTTTTGTTCTTTTGGGTAGATGCCCAGTGATGGGATTGCTGGATCAAATGGTAGGTCTACTTGTATCTGTTTAAGGTATCTCCATATTGCTTTCCACATAGGTTGTACCAGTTTGCAGTCTCACTAGCAGTGTATGAGTGTCTCTATCTTTCTGCATCCACACCAACATTTATTATTTTGGGACTTTTTGATCAAAGCCATTTTCATTGGAGTTAATGATATCTCATTGTGGTTTTGATTTGCATTTCCCTGATAATTAGAGATGTTGAGCATTTTTTCATTTTTGTTACCCATTAGTCTGCCTTCTTTTGAAAAGTTTCTGTTCATGTCCTTTGCCCACTTTTTAATGGGGTTGTTTGATTTTTTTCTTGCTGATTTTCCCTGAGTTTTATGTAGATTCTAGTTATTAGCCCTTTATACGATGTGTAGCATGCAAATATTTTCTCCTATTCTGTAGGTTTTCTATTTGCTCTTGTGATAGTTTCCTTGGCTGTGGAGAAGCTTTTTAATTTGATCAGGTCCCATTTATTCATTTTTGTTGTTGCTGTGATTGCCTTTAGGGTCTTCTTCATAAATTCTTTCCCTAGACCAATGTCTGTTTCTTCATCTGGATGCTAGTTTCACATGTGTGCTCAGTTTGTGAAAATTCAAAGACATGTAGAATTACAAAATAATAATTATCTGTATTTTACATTATTTTCATAAAACATTTTCAAATTAGGTAGATATTTACTTCCCAGGGTTAATGAAGATTGAGTCAAATGACATTTATAAAAGCACTCAGCAGACACTGCACTAAATAAACATTCCTTCCTTATATATTTTATGCTTATGTCCCAGATATCTTACAAATAAGATCTTTGTATAATCTGTATCATATCTATTTTAATATAATACATGACATGCTGAGGCTGTACATTAATACCTTGCAGAACATATTTGTTATTTCCTCTTCTATCCTGCAGACATTCACAAACAAAAAAAGGTACCTTAATAGAGTTTCATTGTCAGTTGCTATCCATGAGTTGCTCTTTGCTGAAAATGTGTGCACACATAGCAACTGTATAATAGTACCCATCATACACTAATAACAAGTGAACAGCAGCAGAATGGAGCTCATAAGAGAACAAAAACAAACTACAGTCAGAGCAAAAACCCCTTCTATTTTTTCAACTGGCAAGAAAAATATTGCTTGAAATTGTGATCCGGCAGTCCATCTCAAAGAAAATAAGATGAAATGATTTCCTGCATCATCAATTTACTGATCAGGGCCCAACAAATATAAACATTGCACTGTGGAGTTCTTTCTAGCTCTTGGACCAGAGTGTGCTGAGGACTGATATATTACCTGAGTTATTTAAGCATTAACTGCTAGTTAGTCTTTAACTAAGTTAAAGACTTGATAACTATTAAAGAAAAGAATCAAACACGACTACTTTTATTTGCCAGGTTTTTATACAGTTATACAGTAGTCAGTAATTTTAGTCTGGCTTTCTCAGTAATGGTAGCCAATACCTTTCTTGTTACATATCATCTATTGCCCAATCTAATTAGTGCACTGAAGTCAAAAAGATGGTTTTACAACAGAAACATTATACACTGGAACTAAGCATCCCTAGTATTACCTAGTAATTATTATCATGCACATGTACTATATGCTTGGCCCTTCATGTCTTCATAAAAAAAATTCCCATGGCAAAAGTATTTTATGGTTCCTGGAATGGCTTTGCATTTACTTTTTTATCAATACCAATAACTATATTAAAGTTTGAAGATCAATGTTGAACCTGCTTTCTGAAATCTTTAATCAACTTTTTCCTAGTGAAAGCAAAAACAAACAAACAAAAAACATTAGAGGCCTATTATAATCGATTTTTCTTAGAACTGCAAAAATGTTTGTGAAGCAGCAAGCAAGACAAAGGGAAGAAATCTAAAGCAATTAGATAAGACATTTCAGAAGATGGGCACGTTTATCTGGAGACAAAACACAAACTGCAAAATCCTTCTTAGCTTTATGACATCGCTCCCCCAACTCAATGATACAAGCCCTCACATTTAGAAAATGAAAGACAGTTGTATTGAGTTAATCTTAGAAATGAGAAATAAATGCTGATTTTGATGAAGTAAATGAAACTAATGTATTGGTACTGGTTTTCATGATTCTCAGACACTGACCTTTCTAATTTATACATAAGGCACCCATCAACCATGGTTGGTTTTATGAAGTAAAGGATGTTAGCAGTCAGAGAAGGTACCCAGCAGTAGGCATGCTTGCCTTTGAAAGATTAACATTTTTGAAGTCAGTGATGGTGTGATTGGTCTTCTTATTCAAGGTTGTTCTAATGAATAGTAGGCATATACAGCAAGATTCACCCTTTTCCTACAATTAGAAGCGTTATAGAAAACATAACTGAAGTCATGCACTTTCGAGATGTTTAGGAGCTCAGAGATAAGTATTCCTCCTAAAATTCTGCAGGATGATAGAAAAAATGGGGCTGGTGAGATTATAGACACTGTTTGCACTTCCTTGCTCATGTCTTTTCACCACTTAAGAGGGGCCCGAGCAACTCACTAGATTCAATCTTGTGACAATTGATTTCTTTAGACCACATCCAATTCCCTAACCCTTTCAGTAAGATTGAGATGTTGGAGCAGTGTTTCTTAACCACAGGTGTATGAGTAGGTTTCAGTGGGCATGTGAGATTGTAATTGTGTGTGTGTGCGTGTGTACATCTTTTCCCAACTTTCTATCAAGGATATCTCCAGTTTAATGAGATTCTGAAAAGGACCCTCGAGCCCCAAAAGTTTAAAAAGCATTGGTGTGCAGATTTGAAAACATTGGCTAATTTATGTTTCTTGGGTTCAAACCTATTGCATTCTCTCTAAATCTTCATTCCTTTTTTTTCTTTTTCTCCAAGTCATCTTTTCTCTTTATTTGCTTATCACATTCACTGCTGGATCCTGTTTCTCTATATATTTTTCTCTAGGTAATATGAATTTATCACTTGATATCTTCCTATCTGTTCAGTTTCTTTGCCAATCCAAATGCAAAATCTTAAATAAATCAATAATGCAGAAAGGGTGGGAAGGCCTGCAAAAGACTAACAAAGTAGCTAATTCCATCTTATATTACTCACATATTTGACTACAGGAGACCAAAGAAACAAAAATGACTCACATTTAACTGCAGAATCCCATGGAAAACATAATACCACATTTACCTTAAATACAATCTTTATATCAACAAAGTTAGATATAAAAATACTATGTGGCTTCATTGTAATAATTAGAGAAAAATTATTGTTTCCATAAATTTGGTATTTGAAGAAAAGTTAACAAAAAACGTTCCTGATAATTCTTTTATTGTCCAATTATTCTAAGAGTGATATCTTTGCATTTGAGCAAATATATATATACATATTGTTTTCTGTAACTTGCTTAATACAGGACTCAAAATCATAAGTAGAAATCCACCAGTGATCAAGTCCATGGTGCCTAGAAAAGCCCAGCTCAAATGGAGAAAATGAAAGAAACAATGGACCAAATAACATCTAGTGTATAATCTTGTTTCTTATCAGAATTTCCTTATCACAAGATGATGATGCCCTATTTGCTAATGGACAGCACATACTCAAATTTGGCATAAAGTGTAATTCTCAAATAATGAAAAAACTGGCAAAGTTTAGTTACCACTCTCCTTTAAAAAATCTACTTATTTTTCTCAGTTGTCTATATGTACCTTTGAGTATGACCCAAAGAAAGACTTCAATTAAAATTCCTTCTCATTATTTCTTCCACTTACTTAAGGTAAATCAAGAGACTCTGCCATAAACTAATGCATGAAAATCATATATTCCTTCACTCATCATATATTCATTGAATATCTACTACATATTTATCAACATGCTAGGATATGGACATGCAATATGAGTTAAAACCAGTTCCCACCTTAAGTATCTCCCACAGTCTACTGGGGGAGACAGACATTCTGTGCATAAACGAAGAAGAATAAAACATTTCTCAATTTCTCCTACTGTTCTCTCACAATACATCTAGTTCTGACACCAGATGTGTTGAGGAGCCCCACACATGAAGTAAGCAATCAGTTCTGTAGTGGATACCATCTGGGTGTCCTCTCATTCAATTCCATTCTGACACTATCTACCTGGAGATAGCATCAGATCCCATAGGTTGAGGGTTCAGTTCTGTAAGATTGCTTACCACTTCCAATCTCAATCACAAGCCCCAGGTTATTTTACTTGTGCTTCTGACCAACTGGCTATGAATTGGGGTTCCCACAACCCTTTCCTTGGGTTGGATTAATTTGCTAGAGCAGCTCACAGAATTTAGGGAAATACTTGCGTTTAGCAGTTTATTATAAAGACTCTTACAAAAAATACAAATGGAAGAGATGCATAGGACAAGGAATATGGGAAGGGGCTTGGAGCTTCCATGCCCTCTCCAGGTGCACCACCCTCAGAAACCTCCGTGTGTTTAACTATCCTGAAGCTCCTGGAACCCACTCTTTTTGTGTTTTTATGGAAGCTTCATTACGAAGCCATGATTGGTTAAATCATTGGCCCTTGGTGATCAACTTATCCTCCAGCCCCTCCTTCTTGCCAAGGCTGGGGAATGGGGCTGAAAGTCCCAACCCTCTAATCCTGCTTTGGTCTTTCCAGGGACCAGCCCTACCTAAGGAAGGCCAGCCATTAGTCAACTCATTAATATACAAAAAGACATGTATCACTTTGAAGATTCCAAGGATTTCAGGAGTTGTACACCAGGAAACAGGAGGACCAAGACCAAATAAATATATATTTCACAATATCACAGCCATATAAACAAATGACATACATATGACTGACCAAAGCATAGATGGGGCAAAGGGTGTCATCTTAATGATATTTAAACGATGATGTCTTTGGCATTCTCTGAGAATATCTCCACCACCAGTGGAGTTAACCAGCCCCTTCTGAGCTCTCTAAGATCTGTTCATACCTCCATCATAACATTTTCAACTCTGAACATGATTCTTTTACACTTCTGTTTTCCTCCATTTGACTGTAGGCTCTTTGTGTACAATTTATTTTCATTGAACATTGGCATGGAAAACCCTTGAAAAATGAGAGGATGAACAACCATTTTCTATAATAATAAAAATTGTAAACTCAATTCTTAGTAAGTATTTACTATGTGGCAGATGTCATCCTAAGCTTTTCACCTACAGCGTGCCTTGTAACTTTCACGACAATCGTATGAGTTGGGTTTACATCACACCCATGTTACAGATGAAAAACTGAAGATAAGAAACATAAAAACTTGCCAAAAATTCAACATGTGAATCCATGCAATCTGACTGCAGAGCTCTTACATATATATATGCATCACACTTTGTGATACTGTCCTATTTAAAGTTGAGATCAAAATAAAATTGCTTATAATTAATCATTTATTTGATCTGTTGAAGAAGATTGAGGAGGTCCTATACCAAAATAATAACTAACATTTATTGAAAATATATGTGACAAGTCTTATGGTAAGCACTTTTCAACTATAGATCAGTAAATTCTCACAAAAGCCTTATAAAATAAGGATTACTATTATCCCTACTTTATCATGCTTAGAAATGTTACATCACTTTCTAAGGATACCTAACTATTAACTAATGAGCTAAACTTCAAACTCAGATCTATGTACCTCCAAAAATTCAACATTTAACCATCATATTATGTTGCCTGTAAATGAACCATCACATAGGTATCAGCATTTAATTTTACTCTCAGATTGAGAAAGATAAACACTCTATGACTCCGCAAAGAGACTTTTTTCCATTACTATAAATTGCAAAAGCATGATTATGAAGATAGTATAAAAAGTATTTAGTAATGCAGAAAAAACTTATTTATCAATGTATATAGTTTCTCTATTCATCCATCCCTCTATCTTTTGTATCCTTTGTTTATGCATTAAATAATTAATTCACCATTCATACACAAAATATTTAATTAGATCATGTCATATGTCAAGTATCGTGTAACTAAACAACTTTTAAAATTTTGCCTTTGGGCAAGAAAAAATTTATAATACTTGAGATATCTGAAATATTAATATTTAAAAACTGTAAGAAAATGAAGAGCTTGGAACTTTTTATTAAGCAAAGTGTCTTCAACCAGCTTCCACATCACATGCTTTTCTGAGTAGGGGTATTATAAATTACTTGCACTTTACACTGGAGTGATTATCAATGGCATTAATATATGAAGCTTTTTCATTTAGAAGGTGGCATTGGATTTTTTTAATTTACATTTATCTTTAAACACATAAGTGATGCATTTAAGGGATACAAGCAAGCATTCCTTGCTACTACATTTTACATAAGATTCTTCATTCTCTGTTGACCACATGATTAGGAGAAATTTAAAGTATGAGAGCATGCAAGTTCTCCTTGAAGCACTAGAAATTATAAAAGCAATAGAAGAAATTTACTGAGAAATACCACCCAGGGAATGATAGCTTGGGAGTCTCTGGTAGTAGCATCAACAAAGGGCTGTGATAAATTTGGGCAATGTCAGGTATTGCAAAGACCTTTCTTGCACCAGAAAGGATAATAGGAAAGCCAGTACACTACAAGTAAAAGATGTGGATGCTGATTAAGTGCCTTACTTCCAGAGCATTGTATTATATTCAGAGCCTCACTTCACCACTGGCTTCTGTAAGGAAAAAAAATGTGCATAAATAATTAAAGGACACCTTTTCTGGTAAGATCAAGATCAGGATTTTTTTTTCCTTCCTAAGAGCTATAGGCACAATTCCAGCTTTCAAGTGAATTATACAATTCCAATTCAACTCCTAAATCAAGAGGCACCGTTTAACGTGTTTTATTTTAAAATCCATATAGAGAAAAATCCTCTAACAGGATATCTAAAAACTGGTTGATTCTTATTCTAGTTTATATACAAGTGAATATCCTTCGGGCAGCAAACATTTCTTGTCTCCTTGTTGTGTGCATTATGTTCAGGTCTTATCTTCATTAGGACCTTTACCTGTGGGGCCAAGATTGGTTCCAGCGTCTGGATTTGCTAGAGAGGTTCACACTCAGGCAAGGTAGTATAGAATGCTCATATTTGTTCTTCCTCATTGTTTCATGTTCATGTGTCCTTTTAATAGACATTCACACAGCGTTGGGGCTGTAAACCTCCTATCCAGATGGCAGACCACTCTTTGAAAGAATATTTTCAAAGGTCCCTGTCCAACTGACAACAGTTTATTTCTTCCTAACGTGCTTATTTGTGCCATAGAGCAATAGGAGGTACCTAATTTGGGCACTATAGACTTGGCAATTCATGTATAACTGTTGGCTTATTGAGCCAGTGGTATTTTCACTTTTATGACTAAATCCACTTTATACTCTTGCTGATGAGTTTTCTGGTACCTAAATGTAAGCCAAAACTGCTTCCATGTTCATCGGTCATTATTCACAGCCAGAAATTCTTTATGCTTTCTCATACGTAGACAAGAAACAACTAAATCAATGGATAAGCAACTCCAGCACTGCCAATTTCAATTTTGATTGAAAATATATCTATTTATATTAAATATATACTTAGAGAAGCTCATGTCATAAGTGTATATCTCAGTGAATTTTCATAAAGTGAGCATATCTCTCTAGTCAACACTCATATTAAGATACAGACTATCACCTAGAAACCTCACTTTGTATCACTTGTAGTCCCTTCCTGGTATAACCACTTCCTGGTATAACTACTATCCTGACTTCTAACTCCATTTATTAGTTACACTGTATTTGAAATTCATAGAAATATAAAAAATTCAATGTGTATTCTGTGTTAGGCTTCATTTACTCATCATTTTGTTTGTGATATTTGCCCTTGCACTTGTGAGTAGTTATAGTTTGCTTGTTCTCACCACTCTGTAATATTCCATTGGGAAATTTGGTGACTTTAAGTTTGGGGCTATTACAAATAGGGTTTCTATGGACATTCTTGTCTGTGTCTTTTGATGCACACATCTTCTGACCTGTCTCCCTCTTGCTAATTAGAACAAAAATATGAAGTGAAGTGAAAGTACCCATCTGAAAAAGATAGACCCACGATGCCTCTGGTATTTGGGGCTTGCAATGTGACTAATTATATTTTGAACATAAACAACTCCCTCTGCCACAGTGCTTTCCCTCAGCAACACAAACTCATTGAGTAACTTAGCAAAATGGCCCCAAGACACTCCTGTTCTCATTTGAAAATCAACCAAATTGTAGTTAGGGATGAAAGCAAAACTTAGGATAAATATATGCAAGTTTAAAGCCATATAGAACAGCATAGCCAAATACACTTATTAAAATTACTCATGGACAAAAGAGATTTGCACTAATTAAAATGCCTAGTCACTGTAGAGTAGGCTGAGAGAGAAGATTGACTTAATACCAAATGGCTTCGTTTTATGGCTTTACTTCAAACTTTTGAAATATTTTCAGTTAAGGAAATGAAAGAAAGATGAAAAGGAAAACCACATAGGGAAACAGATAAAATATCACAGACCTAAGGAGATCCATTATCATCATTATGGCAGCTTTTTCTATCACATTTATGAATTTGGGCAATTTTTATTGCACTTGTTGTGAAGGGACAATTGAGCAGGTGCCATTTTATGAGGTATTAATTCTGTAGTGATTCCCAAGTGGAGGATTCACACATAAGGGTCAATTATTATGAGTCTAATATAAATGCTGTGATTGGGAAAAATGCAAAGTACCATTAATCTCCCCATTGCTCCCTTGAGCAGAGTTCAGCTGTCAATTTTAGTCCTGAGGAGCTTGGAGACCACCAACATGGCCAGAAGGATTTCAGATTTGTTACATCAAGGACAGAATGAGCTATTTTTAATATAACTTTGAAGAACTGGTTCCTAATTTTAAAATTATAAGAATATATAAAGGAAAAGAAGATCAAATATGATTCTCATCATTAAAATATAGACTAGATGTTTCAGCATATTATCCTGAGATTTTAACCTTCAAGTTCAAAATCATTCCTAGTTCAAACCAAATAATCTGATTCTTTGGCTTCTATTTGAGTGTTTTTGTGACTAATCATTAAGTATTTAATTCAGTTGATAGGAGACTTATATTCTTATTTCTCATGAAAATCAGAACAGCCACAAATCCTTCTAAAAATTGAAACAATAAATGTGAAATACTTAGCACCACATTATACATTTGGTACTCATTAAGGTTCAATTTCATCTGGCATATGTTTGGATGATATTCACATATAGCACCATTTGCCACATACAGATGGGGCTGTAGCTATGAGAAGAAAAGGAAAGAAAGGTGGAAGGAGAATAATATTTATTGATCACCTATTATATGTGAAGTAACAAGCTCAATATTTTACATGTGATAGCTCATTTAATCCTTTCAATAATGCCTCAAGGTATGATTTGTTAAGCTCTCTACACATCAGAAAGTTGAGGCTCATGGAAGTTAAACACCTTTGACCAATTTTATCCCCTAGTGAATGATGGATTCAGGAATCAGAGATGTGTGCCTGCCCACAATACATTTCCACTACACCACTGGGCCTTCTCATTTTAAGGACTGATTCTCTGGTAGTTAAGATCCTTAATGTTCTATAAGAAAGGTTGAAGTGAAAATGCTCATGCTTACCTGCCAGCACACCAAGTGGTTCTCCAAGTTCAAGATTATTGTCTCTCTGTTTTAGTCCATTTGTGCTGCTCTAACAAAATACCTGAGGACTGAGTAATTTATAAAGAATACAGATTTGTTTTGTTATGATTCTGGAGGCTGGGAAGTCCACAATCAAGGTGCTGGCAGGTTTGGTTGTCTGGTGAGGGCTGCTCTCTCTGCTTCCAAGATGGTGCCTAGTTGCTGTATCCTCCAGAAGGGAGGAATACTGTGTCTTCCCATGGCTGAAGGTGGAATGCGGAAGGTGGAAGAGCAAGTGAGAGGTGAATGCTGCCTGAAGTCTCTTTTACAAAGGCCTTAAACCTGTTCACAAGGAGAAGAGCCCTCATGGACTAAATTATCTCTTGAAGGCCCCATCTCTTAATACCATCACATTGACCATTAAGTTTCAACACCTGAATTTTGGAGGGAACATATTCAAACCACAGCACTCTCATACCACTTTTGACACTGGTAAGGTGTTTTGAGGAATCTCAAGGGATGCCAACCAACTTCTAGTAATGGGTTTCAGGATAACAAGGAGTATTCAGCCAGAGGCTGCGGGCCACTCGTGGACCAAGATCAAGCTGCCCAGAAAGGACTAAACCGCTATGATTTATCCTTCCCAGGGCAATACTGCCTGTCAGTTTGGAACAGTCCTTACCCCCATTTCATTATTCCTTGCCCCTAGTTTGCTCTTTGCCCTGTATTCAGTCTCCTCCAACTTCAAAACATCCTCTACACTGCTGCCAGAGATCTTGAGGCTTATAAAATATAAATCTGACTATGTTGCCCGCTCTGAAAAATTCTTTAATGACTCCACATAGAATTATGACAATGCTAAAAATTCTTAGATCAGCACACAAGAATTGGGTCCCTTCTTCCCTCTCTGGCCTTTCCTCTGCCCTGATCTCCCTTAACCCTCACATCTTCATCTCTGACCATTATTTCACAATATCCCTGAATGTGACAAGCTGCTTTTTACATCTGTGCCTTTGCCCATGCAGTTTATCTGTCTGGAATACTCTTCTTTCTCTTTTCTCCTAAGTAAATCTAAGTTTGCCTTTTATAGTTCAACTCCAACAGTAACTCTTCTAGACTTAAATGTCTGATTTGTATGTTCTGCTGTGTATTAACTATGATAGAATCACATTACTGAATTATAATAATTTACTTGATTGTGTTTCCTATTACATGTAAGCTTCTTGAAGACAGGGACTATATGATTTCAGTCATGTTATTCTCTGTACAGAGGATGAGAGCATGGGCTCTGCATCATGCTTCTTGAATTCAAATCTAAGCTCTGCCACTTACTGATGGTCTGACTTCTTCCTTCTAAGCTTTGCTTCTATCCGTGGAATGTAGCATTACCCACCTTGCAGGGATATTATTAGGTTAGGAATAAGTGAGATTAACCCATGTATATAAAGAACAATGCCTGCCATATGGTAAGTACTCGGTAAATGTTAGCTATTAGTATGATGAGAAGAACAGTTACCATTTATTTAATGAATAATTATTCTCAAAGTATAATAGTGATTATGAGTGCAACATTTTAATAGTATTTTCAAGGACTTTCAACTTTCTCAGATGTATCACAGGAATTCTTAACAAGAGCTAAAAATTATGATATCTAATAGAAAAAGGAAACTATGATATCTTCCAGTATCCTTCTTTCATTTTGTAGATTCAAGAATTTGTAGAATGGATGCCCTATAGAGTCATGTGTATAATATCAGTTAGGGTTTGATAAAGGACAGAATCAGCTCCACAGATATGTAATTGTAGAACTGGCCCTAGAACCCAATATTCTTTCCATTAGATTGCTCTCCCATCAATAGTAGTATCAATTGCAAGGATGATGAGAACATATATTTTATTTTGGAAGAATTAAGTATTAAAATTTTTAAAGTAGGCCAGAAGCAGTGGCTCCCACCTGTAGTCCCTGCTACTTGAGAGGCTGAGGTGAGAGGGTCGCTTAAGCCCAGGAGTCTGAGGTTGCAGTGAGCTATGATGATGCCACTGCACTCTAGCCTGGTTGGCAGAGCAAGACCTAGTCCCAAAAAGAAAAAAAAAATCGAAAGTAGACCTAGTAGACTTCAAATCACTGGATTTTCATCAGTAGAATACCAGTCTTTCCAGTTAATTCTCAAGAAGTTTGCTTTTGTAGTAGCAAATGGTCTGTGAAATCATTTAGGCCCAACCTCTTTACTCAATATGACATTCGTGTTAGAAAAATTTAGCATAACACCAATGTGTAGCATATTACACATCTCAACAAAATAGGGAGAGTTGTTGCCAGAGTTCTGATCCTTGTGGGGAAATTTTAAAGTTTTGGTGAAAATCACACAAACCTATTTACCCACTTGGAGGCTTTTGGTCTCCCAAAATTGGTCTAGTCTCACAAAATTACAAGTAACCACTGTTTTGTTCTTTTTTTTAATTTTGTGAAAGCCCTCCCAACACTCCAAACTCTACTACTTAATAGTAAGGAAAAGTTTACCTATAGGAGAACCTAGATTTCTATGCTATCTTTGATTTAAGTATCTTCATCCTGGATTTCTTTTTTTTCACTTTCCATGCAAGATTTATAATACAAATACATCCTGGATTTCTATGCAAGCTTTGATTTAAGTAGCTTCATCCAACTAGTTACATATTGCTCCAAAAGCTACAAAGTAGAATGAACAAAAAAAACTCAGCTGAAGGCCATGTGAGTTTTGAAGAACCACCGCTAGGTGGCCCCAGAATTTGGTTTCTGTTCTGACATCTTTGGGTTCCTATTATTAATAGAAGTCTCTACTAACATAGTGACTCCAACATGTTTTCACTGTGATAATTATTAACTTACGGCAAGCTATAGCCCCTATTCCCCTTTACTCCATTTTACCTTTTTTTTTTTTGTTGTTTGAGACAGAGTCTCACTTTGTTGCCCAGGCTAGAGTGAGTGCCGTGGCGTCAGCCTAGCTCACAGCAACCTCAAACTCCTGGGCTCAAGCGATCCTCCTGCCTCAGCCTCTCGAGTAGCTGGGACTACAGGCATGCGCCACTATGCCCGGCTAATTTTTTCTATATAGATTTTTAGTTGTCCATATAATGTCTTTCTATTTTTAGTAGAGACGGGGTCTCGCTCAGGCTGGTCTCGAACTCCTGACCTTGAGCAATCCACCCGCCTCGGCCTCCCAGAGTGCTAGGATTACAGGCGTGAGCCACCGCGCCCGGCCCCATTTTACCTTAATCATACCTTTTTAAAAAATGCCCTGTTATTAAAACATACTTCTTCAATTCTCCACACAACTCTTATTTTGTCTTTCCTATAGATGATTTAGCTCAAAAACATGCATCAGTAGAGTCTCATAATACTCTACACTGTATATACCATATAAGGTACTTTAAAAATATCCTGATTGATTTTTAAATTGTCATTTGCTTTGAAAAGGAGAGTAAAAGCCCTTTAAGTGTGCCCAGAACCATTTTTTTCCCATGATAAATGGCAGATTTCAAGAATCTGGCTCCTTCATCTCTGGCTGAACCTTCACTTGAAAGGCTTTGATTATGCAAATCTGACTCTCTGTGGCACAGTCTCAGGGCTGACTCACAGCAGAACAGCTGGGTTTTCAAGGGTGGACTGAGATGTTAGCAACCTCAGTGTACTCTGGCTTCAGAGTACGGTTTTAGGATCTGGCTTTTTCAAATTGGGGAGCCAGAGTTCAGCAGTACCTTTAGAGTGAGAACCTTCTACGTGGTGGCTGGTGTCAGGAATACCTCTATGCAAAGCTCGACTCACCTCCCTCCCCTGTAGCCATTTTTTTCTTTGTGGGACCAGTTCTGTGTGGCATTCTAGCTAATTCTTTCTATGCTATTAAGTGAAACAAGGATATTTACTGATGATAGTCTAACATACCATGTTTCCCAAAGATGTTTTAATCTAATGACATGTTTGCTAATATTAGAATAAAACAGTGGTTAAGACCTTGGGATTTAGAGTCAGGGAAATGTGGACTGACTGCTAGCTCTGACACGTATTAGCTGTGCCCTCTCAGAAAAATCAGTTTATGTCTTTGAGTTCAGGAAACTGAACAATGCTATGAAAATAATACCTCAGAGCCTTGCTGTGAGGGTCAAATGAAATGTTGATTGATAGAATGATTTGCATTGAGTGAGAATGCCATAAAGTGGTAGCACTTATTATTTTCAATATTGACTATACAGAAGTGAAATTATAATGACACCTGATGGGAACAAGTTTAAATCATGGAGCCTGGACTCAAATCTTGTGTTTCTATCCAGGCATCACTGTTTATGAATTGTGACACCTTGGGAAAGTTACTTAACCCCCTATACCTTTGTCTCCTCATCTGTAAATTGGGAAGAGTAGCTATAGCTTAAGGGCCATTGCAAAAATTAAATAAAATTATACACATAAAGCACTTAGGAAGAGTATAGTATATAATAAATACACAATAAAGTTCATCACCTTCTAATCATCCCTCAGAATGAACTATATGTATATAGGCAAACTTTGTTTTAATACATGCTATTTTTTTCAGAGACAAGGTTGCACTTTGTTGCCCAGGCTGGAGTGCAGTAGCCCAAGCACAGCTCACTGCAGCCTCGAACTCCTGGGATCAAGTAATCCTCCACCCTCAGCTTCCTGAGTAGTGGGGACTACAGGTGCACACTACCATGCCTGGCTAATTTTTTTTTTCACTTTTTGTAGAGACAGGGTCTCACTGTGTTGCCCAGGTGGGTCTTGAACTCCTGGTATCGAGCGATCTTCCCTTCTCAGCCTCCCAATGTGCTAGTATTACAGGCATCAGTCACCACACCCAGCCCAATACATTAATTTTAATTTGTTGGAAAATCTTGAGGAAATATTCACTCTGATATAGAGTGACAGGCTATGAAGAATTAGCCTCTAAGCAACCAACTAGACAAATTTTGAGAACAGGATAGAGAAAGTGGCTTCCCATGTTTTTCACACCACACACATCTTTTCCACTTCACTTTGCAGATTATTGTAAGGGATATGACATTTAAGCAGACATCATTGCGTTTAGGTGTCCACATATTTCAGGAAAAGGAAAAATTGGAAGTGGAATCAGAAATTGCTAAGCGTACATGACAATCATGGGGAGCTTGATCAAAAATGCAGAACCTCAATCTTCATCACAGAGGGTCTAAGTAGATATAGGTCATGCCCAGGAATCTGCATTTTCAGAAGTATTCCAGGTGATTCTGATACTCCACTTTGAGAATCACTAGAGTAAGAGCCTTTAAAAGGGGTAAATTCTATTTCTAGAAACTCAGACTCTAAAATCAACATCTTTTTTTTTTTTTATTTCAGCTCATTATGGGGGTACAAAAGTTCAGGTTATATATATTGCCCATGCCCCCTCATCCCCCCGAGTCTGAGCTTCAAGCGTGTCCATTCCCCAGACAGTGCACATCGCACTCATCATGTAGGTATGCACCCATCCCCTCCCCCTACCCCATCCCCCCCAGTCAGAACTTCAAGCGTGTCCATTCCCTAGACAGGGCACATCGCACTCATTCACTATTTTATTCTGATCTTAAAGAATACACCCAACTATTTGTGTACAAGTGTATGTGCAAGAACGTTTGCTATTGATAAGTGAGAGTTTAGCAGCAGTGTAAATGTCCAACAATAAGGGATTCATTAAGGAAATCACACAAAAAAGGAAATCACATCAGTTCTATTTATATGATGTAATACTATGTGATCATTAAAATTAAGACAGTTTTTACATACTCATAATGTAATGGTAAGTGAAAAGAGAAGATAGTGAAGACATATGCATTATAAATCCATTTTTGTCAAAAAATACCATAGGCACAGAGGCTAAAGGGCATATGCCAAAGTGCTATTGTGCTTAATTTCGGATAGTAGGTTATGGATAATTTTACAATTTTCTTTGTGCTTTCCAGAGCTTTCAAGATTTTCTACATTTAATGGCTGTTAGATCTATGATTAGGAATTTTAAAATATATTTTTAAGATTAAAAATGTCAATATATGTATATTACGCAGTGAATACAATTGCCAAGAAAACTGCAGTAGACAGAATAATCAGTCTCCCAAAACATCCATGCTATGTCCTAATCCTCAGAAACTGAATATGTTGAATATCTAATTAAGGGTTTGCTAAAGGCCTTGAGATAGGGAGATTATCCTGGATTATTTAGTGGGCCCAATGTAATCAAATGAGTCCCTAAAAGCAAAGAACCTTCGTGGCCTATGGTCAGAGAGAGAGATGTGATGACAGAAGCGCCAGAGAAACGTGATGTGACAGTGACTCCACCTGCCTTTGCTGACTTTGAAGATTGAGGGAGGAGGCTGGAAGACAAAGAATGCTGATAGTCTTTAGAAGCTGAAAAAAGCAAGGAAACAGATTTCCCTCTGGAGGCTCCAGAGAGGAGTGCAGTTCCTGCCTACACCTTGCTCTTAGCCCAATGACATCCATGTTGAACATCCCAACCTACTGAACTGGAAGGTAATAAATTTGTGTTATTTAAAACTGCCAAGTTTGTAATAATTTGTTACAGCTGCAACAGAAAACTAATACAAAAACAAAGCTAAATATTTTCTAATGTTTAATCTTTTTACTGATGTATAGACCATCTGCTATAATCAGCAATCAAATTGTTGCGCTTATCAACAGTGTCATTAAAATCATAAATGTTAATGCTGGAAACAACTTTAGCAATCATCTAATTCAAGACTTATATTTTATACATGAAGAAATTAAGACCTAGAGAGGTGTGTGACAACCTTGAAAAATGAAAATGCTTTAAGTTACAAGTAACAAAAGTTTGACTCACTTTGATGTATACAATAAGGAGTTTTATTATCTTGCATAACAAGAAACAGGGTGGGCTTCATTGCAGGATATTAGCACTTAGGCCGTTGACAATACGCTTGGCCCTGGCCTCTACTATGCATTGGCAGTATGACTGCAGTAGCACGAGCCCTCACTTCCACACATGACAATGTCCAGAGGAAGAGCAGGGTTGTTTCTTCCTGTGTCTTCTTCGTAACAGTGAGGAACAGTTTCCTTAAAATCCCTCAGCTATGTATGTTGTGATTCTGGGCATGAAATCTAAAACCAGGCTGACTGGGTTCAAATAATAATGCTTCAATTTATTGGCTATGTGATATTCCTTAGGCAACTTAACTTTTGCGTGCCTTATTTCCCTCAACTGTAAAGTGGAATGCACACATTTTGCCTACCTCATTGAGGTTTTGTGAGGATTAAACGAGTTATTGTATGTAGAAAGCTTAAAACATTACCTGGAACATAATGGATATAGTAGATTGTGGCAGTATTTGTTCAAGCCTCCCTGTGTCCACATCCTTGGGCAGCCCCCTCCACACTGACTTTGAGCTTAGCCATGAGACTTGCTTTGGTCAATGGAAAAATAGTGGACATGACACAAGCAGAGACTTGCAAAACACTCACATTTTGGGGGCTTGCCCTTTCTTGCTGCTCTTGAACACCACTGTCATATGAAGCAGTCCAGGGTAGTCTTCTGGATAGGAGAGACACGTTGTTTCTGTTGCCCTGTCCAACAGCCAGACATGTGAATGAGGCCATCCTAGATCAACCAGTCACCAATCATCCCTCCAGCTGACCACAGACACCTGAGCAAACCCAGTCAGGATCAGTAGAGCCAACCCAGATGTGAAAAACCTCAACAGCCAACCCAGAGAATTGTGAGATAAATAAATGGTTGCACTTTAAAGTCACTCAGTTTTGGGGTGGTTTGTTATGTACCAAATATCATTTAAGGCTAACTGATAAAAGTAAGCACTCAATAAGAATTAGCCATCATTTGCTGCTGAGTCTCATTGACCAATCACCAACAGTGGGGTTATTAAACAATCACAACAAGGATTAGTTTAAACCAGAGGCTCTCCACCTTAGCTATGGATCACTAACTACATGTGAAGCATTAGCAAGTGAGAGAGGTGATTCTAGTGTGCAGCCAGGGTTGGGCACATTTGATTTGGAGTAATCATTGAGAAGGAATGAATATTGGGATGTCAATCATCATGATCATTACACACATGATCACACAGCTGGTCATTGGCAGAGCGGTGACATTGGCTAGTTCTCCTGAGACCCTGCCTGGTGTGTTTTGCTATCATTCCGTACCATGGGAGACTGTGACATCCTCAGGCATTCACAACAAGTTAATTACTGGGCATATTGTCCAACAGCAGAGGGGAACTTGTTCACACTGTTTTTCTTTGAGCTGCACATACATGGAGGCAAAATAAAAAACTTCAGATACCATTACTGAGACCTTTTTTCTTTGTTCCTGCATACCCAGCAGCTGGTGAGTGCTCAGCATCAGATATGAGAAGTTAAGCTGAATAAACTGGAGGAAAACCTTCTAGAGAAAGCAAGCTCAGCTTTAAAAAAATGCTAAGTTTGCCGACTCAAGAGCCCAGGACAGCTTAATAAAATTGAACAAAGGAAAACCAATTAAACACTTTAAACTGCTATTCTGGGGCTCACCAAAACAATACAAATCAAAAGAGGAAATATTCAATTATTAGTAGCAGCTGGATTTTTGTGAAAATTTTTTTAGTTAAGTCAAGTTCCTCCTCTTGCTGCTGCTTCCCAGAGGGCCAAATAGTTTTTTCAATTTCCAGAAAGTACCTTACTGTGGATTTGCCCACAGGAATATTCATAGAAATCCTAATGGCCTAATGACTAGCTCTGAGCATCCCACTTTTCTTTTCAAAAACTTTCAGGGGCTCCCTGTGGCTTATCAATATCCTTGACCTGATAGACAAAGCCTTTTGCAATATGACCACCACCCCCATACCTTTGTTTATTACTTTCCCTACACCTAGCCTGGCTTCTTGGTAAACTGTGGGGCTCATTGTCTCTTAAGATATCCTGTGCTCTGCCACCTCTTTGTGCACATGCTGTGCTCCAACCACCCTCTATACCCTTGCTGGTTAAGTAATCCATTTTTCACAGCCAACCTCAAATGCTAACTTCGTGAAGCCTTGCTTTGCCTTTTGTAAAAACTCACCAGCCACCCACCACCTGTAATACAACTGTAGCCAAGGTTTATTTAACTTGCTGTAGCTCCAAAGAATGTGTATCAGAGGAACCATGAGCATTTAGGTTTGTGCTGAAGGATTCTAAGGAGGGTTGAAGGAGATAGGAGCCATTTCTGGATTGGGTGCTTCTGGAAGCTGAGACCACTTGGTAATTAGATATCTCAACAACTTTCTTCTAAGAGGCAGGAGAATTAAAGTGACGTGAGAGTTATCATTGGGGAAGAAGCACATATTAGTCAAAAGAAGGGGTCTTTAGTCACTCCGTTTTTGCAGAGTGTTCTGGCCTCTGTGGCCCTGTTTGATCATTGTTTATATACTCTGTGTGTATATATACTGTTTATATGCCCTGTGTGGTGTTTGTGTTCAGTTGGGAACATCCCAACTCTCAGGCATGTTTTTTTTTTTTTAATTTTCTTACTATATAACTGGTTGTGTCTAGTTTCTTCTCAGAATTTCCAAAGCACAGAGATAAGAAAAATGCTCTGCAGATACATAATGATTGATGATTTTAGTTTCTAGTCAACTCTTAAATCTGTTAAATTTCATATTAAAACACAGCTTGTTTTTAAAAAAATGCAGTTTTTCTTGCAAAAAAGAAAAACTTGGCATGACCAGACCTGGAGATCTGCATGGAAAGATCTGAATAGCAAGTCTCATTTGTAGATGGACATCTTGCCTCTAGTTGACCACAGTCTCAGCCACTTATACAATGTGTGCTTGTCCACTTATATTGGTAGCTTCACTCATATTTATTACCTGCTGGCCCCTAAGGACATCTGAGTCTGGGCTCTCTTCTCATTCATTTTTCACAGTTAAATAAGAGACCCTATGGAACAGTGGAAAGGATGGAACAGTGGCCTGTAAATGGCCAGATAGCAAACATTTTAGGCATTGTGGACCAGTCTCCTTAGCAACTACTCAACTCTGGCATTGTAGCAAGAAAGCAGCTGCAGACAGTACATAAACGAATGCACTGAGTTCCAATGAAAGTTTATTTATAAAACACAGGTGGTGGACAGGATTTAGCCCAAGGGATTCGTGCTAACTTTGAGGCCCATTCCTGCCACTTGATCACAAGCCAATGACCATTTCTAGGTTTTGTATTCTCATCTGCGAAATGGTGATAATACCTGCTTTACATGTGAGGATCAAAATGGGATGTTGTCATGTGAAAAATCTTTTTTAAAGTATGAAGCAATGTATGCTCACAAGATACTATTAGCTTGTTATATAGTTGGAGAACAGAATTGTTCGTCTTTCTGCAGCAGGATTGTGGTAGATCTCCTTTTAAGGATTGCTCCCCAGTTGTGGGGAATGTGGTCAGTAGGCTACCTTCAGCTAGCAGCTCCTCCAGGGTCAGCTTCAGCTTCTGGGAGCTGCCTCATCCAAGGTCACACTTTTTCCAGGGCAGAGCTCATGGTCACTGAGCAGGAAAGAGGTATAAAGGCTCAGCCATTTCCCCCTTAACTCCAATAGGCAATACTCTTTGCAGAGCTTCTTGCCAGATTGACAGAGGCTCTCCGGGACCTGCATGTCAGTTCAGCTTCTCCTTCTGCCCAATCATACTTCCTCCCCCTTCCCTTCACAAGTTGATCCTTAATAAACACCTTGTACCCTAACCATCTCAGGTGTGCTTCTTAAAATCACAACCTGCCACAAGGATAATTTGTTGAGATACTATTGCCAATCATTTTTGCACGGTGGTGTTTCCTTTCTTCAGTCCAAGAACATTGTCAGGCCTTGCCTTGGGGACATTTGTGTTCTTTGAAGACAATTCCATTTTCTGGCCAAAACCCCTGATGGAAATATGCTTGGCCTTTCTGTGGGTCTAGATGGAGAGAGGCACTGAGGAGGAAGTGGCTAACCCTGGGGGAATGGGATTACTCTGCACTAGGAAGGGATTAATGATTTGAGGTTCTGTATTCTATAAGCTACAAAACCTGTCCACTGTATATTTACCACACCCCAGCAAGATCTCAGAGGAGACTGGTAGAATTTTGCAACTCAGAGAGGCTAGACCTGAGAAATTGGAGTACTGATGCCAAAACATTACTTGGCCGGCAGGACTTCTTCAAGGGAACATGCAGGCATCTACTGCGATTATATCCTTTTAAAAATATTTTCTGACCAAATGAATTCAATGGTTTTGAGGAAGTCAACAACAGAAGTGTTTAGTCACTCATTGATTTAGCAAATATATGTTAAGCACCTACTACATCTCTGGCATTCTGCTGGCACACAGTGAGTAGTGAACAAAGTAGATATGGTCAGCAGGGAGTTTGCAGCCACTTTTTCCTCTGCTGCCACCAGTGTCTTAGGGCCGAGGCAGCTGGTCTCACAGGACACTAACAGGACCGTCAGGAATGGAAGGGATCAGTGTGGTCTTATGCTACCTCCTGGGAGACTTCAATTCACTTCAATGTGGATAGAACACCTCAGAGGTTTCCCTTGCTGCCCGTACCTGCACTCCCTACATGAAGGCTTTCTCTAACCAGAGGAATATGCTCCATGCATGTGCAGGGAAGGCTTGAGCTGCTGGTGTGTGGGAGTGTGGTGTGGAATTGATGTCTCTGGGAGCAGCCCTCAACCGCTGGAGACAGGAGTTGGTGAGTAAACACCCTTGCCTACCCCATAGGTAGGAAAACTCAGAGATGTGCTCTACACCATCTCCCAGAGACTCCCAGATATCCCCAGTGCAAGTCAGCCACAGGTACCCACAAAAATAGTATGCTCATCGATGCAATCCAACTTGGCTTCTTTATCTTCCCTGTTTCATTTTCCCACTCCTGTTCTGATGATTCCCAGGATCACCTCCCAAATCAATTACTAGTACTTAAATCCTAGTCTTGGTGTCTGTTTCCTGGATAACCTAAACTAAGATTTCCACAACCATCAGATACACTTCAGCCTCGGGGGAAGGGGCACCATATCCACCCCAGCACCATAGAAGCAGAAGGCCCCTTCCCTGGGACCCGCATTGGTAAATATGTGTGCTTTTAGAGGGCCAGGCCTCCAAGCACTCTGATTAACACATGGTTGAAACAGCAGAAAAATAATTTGCTTTGTCTTCCTACTTAAACCCATTTAGTACTTCTTCCCCCCCAGCACCAAGCATTATCTTAGGCACAAGGTAAGTACTCAATGATGGAACTAAATTTCTTCCCCCAGGGAGTCAGTCCCTATTTGTAAATGAATGAACTGAGTTCTGATAAAAATTTATTTACAAAACCAGGTGGTAGGCAGAATTTAGTCCATGGGGCTTAGTTTTTTGCCCGCTGGCCTGAGGCAGTGTTGTCTATTAGAACTTTCTGCAGGATGAAAATATTTTATAATCTGAGCAACTCAATATGGTAACCAATAAGTGGCTAGTGCTACTGAGAGTATGAAAATGTTCTTATTTAATTTACATTTAAATAGGCACATGTGGCTAGTGACATATTGGACACTGTAAGGTACTGTTTTGCCAATCCTGGCAAACCCCTGACCACTTAATCATGTTTCTGTCAACATTTCTGCCCCAATTGCTTATTCATTGGGAAACACAACATTGGAAACAATGAAAATGAGAAGAGCATATGCTCTGTCTTCCCAGTGAACATAACAGCCTCCCTTTTGCTTTTGGTGTGGTTGGCTGAGCATACTACACATGGAGCAGACAAGCCATTATTTCTCCCTGGGCATGCCAAGGTGTGAGAAAAGCTCATGAGCTGCAGTGTCCCTGCCAATAATTCTGACATCTTCAGGTGGTCTTGGATACTAGTGCAAGTCTCATTAATGTCGGGGCTTAAGTTGTCTTTCTCAATGGACATTTTCACTTTGCTAGCACCGTCATCTCCAAAATTCTGACCTTTTAATAGCTGATGACTCAATTTTGGCAAGCTGAGTTTCAACCTCCTCCTTCTCCTTTTTAAAGTTTGCTTTTCGAAACCAATCTAACGGGGGTCATTTCAGTGTGTGATGAAGTAGGCACTTATTGAGCAATAAACCTGTGGATTTATGCTTATGGGTTTCTAGAAGCAACTTTGCCACAATCCTGTGAAATCTTGCTCACAGTTCATTGAGCTCTGACTGGATCTTGAATTATAGTGGATGCTCCAAACAGAAAGTAATATTTGTCACATCCTATAACTGTATGTTCTTCAGTTTTGGAAAACTATGGATTGCTTTGACAAATTCACCCTGCTGGAGCTGAAGTAACCCCTCAGATCCCGTATCACAAAGTTCTGAGGTGCCCATGTGTTTTAAGGAGAATTTATATTCAGGAAAGTATACATTCCAAAATGCAATGCATCTTCACAAGCTTAGCTGAGCCATGGAACCAGCACCTGGATCATTCTCAACAAGGTGGGAAGCGCCTGCTACCCTTATGTCTAACAGTATAGGTTTTTTTTTTTTTTTTGGCTTTTTACTTTAGGTAAATTGAATCGAACACGTATACTCTACATCTGGACCACTTTGTGAGATTCATCCAATCTCTTTTGCTATATATAGTTATAGCTTGTTCATTCTTACTAATATAAGGTATTCCATTGCATGAATATCCCATAATTTATTTATCCATTCAATGCCAAATAAATACTTGAGTGGTTTCTACTTTGAAGCAATTATAAACAGAGCTTCTGTGAACATTATAGAACATGTTTTTAGTGGACTTATGCAGTATTTCTTTTGGGTATGTACCTAGAAGTGGAATTGCTGGGTCACCAGGTATGCATACACTAACTTTAGGAGACCCTACTAAACAGTTTTCTAAAATACTTGAACCATTTCACACTCCCACCTACAACGTTTGGGAATTCCAGTTGCTCTACATTCTCACCAATGCATGCTATTTTCTTTTTCATTTTAACCACTGTAGTTGACATGTGACATCTTATTACGGTTTTAGTTTGCATTTCCCTAATGACAAATGAAGTTGAGCACCTTTTTATATCTTTATGAGCCATTTGGATATCTTTTTCTGTCAAGTGTCTGTTTAAGACTTTTGCCCAATTTTCTGTAGGACTGATTTATTTTCATATTTAAATTTTTAATTTAGTTTTTGGATGTGTAAGATAGTTACAAGTTCAAAAAAGGTATTTTAAAAGATTTTGCAAAATATATCACTCTCACCTTATCCCAGGTTCAGCCTGGGTCCCACTCCTCCTTTACCCATGAGGGACCACTTTTTATTAGTTTATTAGTTGCATTATTTATTAGTTTCCTGTACTTTCAGGAACTAAGTACTTTTAGGGCTCCTTTATAAGGGTGGCACTACTTAAATACTTAAAAGTTTAACAAGTACTTCATGGCAATTAGCAGAAAGTCAGGACAATGATCCTATTTTGAACAACCCAGGAGGAGGGTTCTTTCTTTATTTTCTTGCACTGCTAATGCTGCAGAAACAACAGTTGAGATGGTAGCTGTTAAAGTTCAGCAATAGGACAAGAGTCAAAATTGGAAAATCATTCCAGATCTGAAAGACAGGATGTGCACATGTTACCTAATGCAGTTCTTTTGTTAGAACTAAACAATTCAGTCTATTAAACAGAAAGCTTAAAAACCAAATACTTAAGTTGTAAAAGTCAGTTTGTTCACCCTCTAAGCTATAAATTCTCTAAACAGAAAGATTCATTGGCACTGTAGGACTTACATAATCAAGGATGTATGATTTGCTGTAGAAGTGCTGACTTACCTGATATTGGGCTCTTTACTCCCCAGTTCCTCAGTTACTCGGTAGTAGTAAGTTGGACACTTACGAGGTACATTAACTCTTTTGAGCCACCTGGGTAACATTACTACACAGAAAATTAGCGTAAAAGAAGATTGCTTTCTCTATAAATGTTCCTTTTTGCAAGCTTGCTTAAGTGCTAAAGTTCTACTTTGAAGCAGAACCTGGAAAACTTATTCATGAAACTTTGGAATTCTGTGTGTGCACAATGTTGCAATGGTCATATGTCAAACGTGAGGAGAAAAGCCTCATGCATTCTAGAAGAGTTAATTTACCAAAGGTAAAAGATTGTCAAAAGTAGAGTATGTCCCACTTATATAAGGCATGTAGAGTAGTCAAATTAATGGAGACAGACAGTAGAAGGGTGGGTTCTAGGAGCTGGAGGAAGAAAGGAATGGGAAGTTGTTGTTTAATGGGTACAGAGTTTCAGTTTAGGAAGATCAAAAAGTTCTGGAGATGGATGATAGTGATGGTTGCACAACAATGTGAATCTACTTAATGCCACAGAACTGTACAAGCATAAATTAAGATGGTGAAGTTACATTATGTATGTTTGCCATAGCAATTATCAAAAGCAAGTTTAACTTTTCTTTTAATTACTTGTATCTGTAACTGTAACTATTCCTTCCTATGAATCACTCTCCAGATAATGCCATTTTGAACCTTAACTATATCTGATGAAAGCACAATTGGTATTGTTTGGGAGTTCAAGAATAATTTTGATGTAATGATTAGTTTACTGTCAATGTAATATCTTTGTACTTCCTATGAACACTCACAATTATTTTTCAACTGTTACAGATTTGAACCCTTGCTTAAAAGATCAAATTTAAAAAAAAATATTAAGAATACATTTCTTTCCTGTCATAAAAAAGTAGCTTACAGATAAACTACTTATAATCACAAGTAGTCACATGCATACGTTTCGGACCAATTAAAGAAAAAATTTACAGCACAAAATTATCTTGATTGCCCTTCAGCCATGGTAGACACGTGGGAAAGCCCTTAGATTTACATCAGAAAGGGAGAACCCCAGGTATGGGTGTGCACACTTAGGGAATATTGGTTGGACTTTGGGTCTCGGGTTCTAACATGGAGTATATTTAGGTTCATACTTTCCTAGGAAAAGCCTCCAAACACTCTTTATCTCTCCCTAGGAGAAAAAATTCCACCAGAGCCACTGCCCAGTCAGAAAAGCAATTGAATTTGGGTGTAATCATGTGGTTCTAATGCCAACAGATGAAATACATAAATGGAAAAATAGTTTAATTGCAGGTGCCATACAACACAAGAAACAATCTCTTGGTAGCTATTTAGGCATCTGAGCTAGGTGCCAAAGTACTTCAGGTATTTCTGATAGCATTTTGAATGAGAACTCTTATTGATTTTAATGAAAACTAAAGTCTGATAATCACTACACCCAATCATTTAGATTTTACATATTATATATTTATTATAGTAATACATATTTATGAAATAAATGAATTGTATAATAAATATATTAACAAACACTATTTGCATCCACTAAAATTCTTTAGTTATATATGCAATTATATAATAAACATTATAATTATAAAAATTTTTAGGGCATTCCATAGTTTTCAAACTGTAAGTCAATTCACAAATTTATTTTAACTCCCTATATTAAATAAGGCACTCTGCTAGGCCAAGATGCACCTAAAATTTGTGGTTCCCAGAGAAACTTATAAAGTAAGCAAGCAGGGAAATGATATATGTCTGGCCTCCGACCTCTAGCATTAAAGAAAGAGCTGTTCTCTAGCCTGTCTCCCTTATTTTCTCCTCACCTTGTTTCTCTTCCACCAGGGGCTACATACATTAGGCATGTGGATATTCAGCCCACACGTCCAAACTCCATCCTCCATTCACCTACCTCCTCTGCAAACAGCCACCTCTTAGCCAATCTTCAGATCTAAGAGAGCACATTCCAGCACTGTGTACCCTCAAACTAAGAAAAAGGCACATACATGTATTAGAGGCTCAAGTATGGTTTAGAACAAGTTGAGAGGGACCTCAGTTCCTAGTGGATCTCTGACCCCAGTTGGTAGAGGACCAAAGCAGGCCCTCAAAAGTACAGGAACAAAAGCAGGATCTTTTCTTATCCCATTCTAACAACAGTACTATTGTTAGGCTGCTAGGTATGATGGAGAATGTAAGGAAAGCAGCAGTGGTGCAGCAGCAACAGCAGCAAAGATTCCAGCTCTCACATAGCTTGCAATTTATTAATAATTGATGGAATAAGTTTCTCTCGGATATCTGTTATAAGGGACTTAGGAGGAGGAACTTAAGGCAACCTTTTTTAATATATAGAAACAGGCCTTCCTTTTAGACAAGCAGCTTCTCTTTGGAAACTTTCCTGACACCCACACCCCTTCTTTGCATCACCAGCAATCCAGCAGTCAGGTTCCTTCTTGTAGGAGCTTCCAAAGCCCCCTGTGCATGGCTCTATCCCAGGGCATCATCTTACATCAATGCCATGCGTTTCTGCTTGTTACTCTCACATCAAAGGAGTAAGGGGCAGGATGAGACCTTCTTTGTGGTTGTATACCAGTGCCTGACAGAGAATAAATGAATAAACTTTATCTTTTATTAGCCTCAGTAGGGATTGATCAGTGGCTGCCAATAATTCCTGTTCTTAAAGTCTCCCAGTAAATCACTGTTTTCTCATCTTTGAAAAAAAGATGAATCCCACTTACTTTAACTTTTTCTTACACTGTTTATTTTTCAACTCTTCCATCACTTTTGCAAGCACAGAACTTTATGTTTTCTCAGAGAAAGTTCCAGTGACAAGGAATATATTTAATATTACCATTACATGAGCATATTTACATGCACCTGCAGGAAGTGTCTGGTACTATCTCTGAAGATTAAATAACAGTGCCTCTTCTCTCTTGAATCTAGGTCACACCCATTGATGCATTGCAGTCAATACGCAGAGTTTCACCATTTGGGAAGGCACTTAACATTCTTTCTGTTGCTCCTTGCCTTCTTCTTTATTCCTTCTCCATTAGTGCATCTGAAACAAGGACAGGATGACTTTTTTCAACAGTGTCTCTGGATGTACAGAAAAAATAATTGAAGGGTAATTATTTTAGAGAAATAAATAAGACAATCTACTCATCCAATTAAAGCTTAAATCTCTATTCTAGCATTTTCCCATCCAAGTACTAACCAGGCCCTACCCTGCTTAGCTTCCAAGATCAGATGAGATCAGGTGCGTTCAGGGTGGTATGGCCATAGACTATTCTAGTATTTTCTAAAGAACATTTTTTTGAAGCACCACATTGGGAGACATTGTTAGTACTTAAAAGGTGGAGAGGGAGTATGATTAACCACCTTTGCAGCCATTGACTGACTTAGGGATTTATCAGAGCTCCTCAAATGCTAATGCATGTTTTAAAGTCTGAAAGTAGGCAGGACTGTAGGTTTCAGAATTTCCCAAACTTAACCCGTAGGGGGATTTTTTAAATGAAATGTCCCCATGGAATAGGGGTTGTACTCAACATGCTTATACTCAAATGCTTTTCTATCCAACAACCGAAATACTTGAAAGATATACAGTGTACTTATCACCTGCATCAGGAATCATTAAACTTTTTTTGTAAAGGGCCAGATAGTAAATATTTCAAGCTCTACAAGCCATATCATATACAGTATCTGTTGTAATTACTATTTGTGGCACAAAAGCAGACAGAGACAATAGGTAAGCAAACTGAGAATGACTGTGTTCCAGTAAAATCCTATTTACATAAACAGGTAGTGGGTGGGATTTGGCCCACAAGCCATAGTTTGCCAACTGCTGATATATATTATATCCAAATAAGAAAGAAAGAGAGGAGTCGGATGTAGGGAAAGAGAAGGGAAAACTATAGGAAAAAGAGACAAATATATAGACACAAAAGGAGAAATATGTTTTTTGTTGTTTTTTTTTTTTTTTTTTTGAGACAGAGTCTCACTCTGTTGCCCAGGCTAGAGTGAGTGCCGTGGCATCAGCCTAGCTCACAGCAACCTCAAACTCCTGAGCTCAAGCGATCCTCCTGTCTCAGCCTCCCGAGTAGCTGGGACTACAGGCATGCGCCGCCATGCCTGGCTAATTTTTTTCTATATATATTTTTAGCTGTCCATATAATTTCTTTCTATTTTTAGTAGAGATGGGGTCTCGCTCTTGCTCAGGCTGGTCTCGAACTCCTGAGCTCAAACGATCCGCCCACCTCGGCCTCCCAGAGTGCTAGGATTACAGGCGTGAGCCACCGCGCCCGGCCGAGAAATATGTTTTTTAAAAGAGAAGGAAGAAACAAAATGTCATAGAATGATATACTCATGGAATGATTATGGGTATATGTTTGTGCACATGTGCACATGCCTGCACACACACAAGACATATACTCAGGGAACAAGTGAACAGCAGTAGAAAATATAATAGAAGTAAAAGCAAGGGTCAACATACTGATCTTATCATGTAGATATATGTATTTGTTTTTTAGATATGGACATATGGAAAATATTGCAGTAAATTATTTAAAATATTTTAACCAATTTCTAACATTTACTAGCTAAATCATTTGAAGTCTTCTACTTGCCTCCTTTTAGTATTTAAAAATTATTCAATTTCCTAAAAAGTAGAGGATGTTGTATTTTGTTTTATAACAAAAGCTATATTTTTAAATAATATCTACTTTTTATCTCCTATAAGACTTTTGCCATTGAAAACTCGAGACGTCATTTTGAAAATTCAAAATGTGGTTCTAATAGATATTATCCTGGGGACTTGGTCTAATTAAACAGAAGGCTAGATTGAGCCTGAGGACCAGAACATCTTTACCTGTGACCTAAATATCTTAGAGGATCCCATTTCCTCTCTTGAATCAGGGAAAGAATTACTGAAAAAACACATCTCGATTGAGGAAAACCTTGTTGAAACTGGAAAGCTTTCAATAATGTTATGAACTTCAGTCGTTGTTTGCTTTACATTGGTTGGCTCTCTGTTATCAGCCACAGACAAGGTTTTCAAGGACATCCGGATTGTGAAAAACTTCAGAAAATTTATCCTTGACATTTCAATGGGGGGAGCAAAATATATTTACTAATGTGAAAGCCTACTACACATTGCATTTTACCTTGAGAAAGTGTTGATTATTTCTGATATGTGGATAGTCCTGAAAGTTACATTTGACAGTAAAAATTATATTTTCAGTTAGCCCATTACTGGAAAAAAGTACTTTTCTGTAACTGTGGAAAGAGTGTACTGCCTTTCTACAGAGCTCTGCTAAGGGCAGCTATGAGTTTGCAGAGCATCTCCACTAAGTGTATATATACTTGCTTCCCCTTCAGCTTCACTCTTACAATATTTAAGAACTACATATCTGATTATTTTGCTATGTCCAGTGTCCAAATACCAATTTCATTTGCTACAGTTTGGATAGATGAAATTTTGGGTCCCGAGACTAGGGGAATATCTCACCATAGGCAAGAAAAATGTACAGAATAAATTGAAAGTCTAACCCCTACACTTGGGCCCATCTTAATATTTAGTCAGTGATGTTACATCCATTGTTATGATTCCACGTTGTCAAAGTTGAAAGAAGCTTTACGAATCGTCTAATCCAAATGCCTCCTTTTACATAGAAGAAGAGAATGACTTGTACAAGGTCCTATGATTAATTTTTGGAAGAGGAAAAACCCGAATCTTACAGCACCAGGATCTTTTCCACTCTGTTATAACACAGATCACATATTTTCTTTCCTTTTTTTTAAATTTCAAAATATTAAGGGATTACAAATGTTTTAGGTTACTTGAATCTCATTTGTAACGCTTGAGTCCTGGCTATAGGTGTGCCTGTCACCCATATTTTCATATTCTCTGTTTTCCATATTCTTCCTTCCACAGTTAAAACCATTCATTTATTTAGAAAGCATTTACTGAACCCTTAAGATGGGGCAAACATCTCTCAGAGTTAGGGATATGAGGGTATATATGATGGATGAGGAGTCACACTCTTGAGAAAGACAGTCACAAAACTAATGTGATAATCTCTATAAAACAGGATGTGCCAGGTGTTGTGGGAACATAAATGAAAGGGTAACCCACTTTCGCTGGATTCATGAGTGATGGAAGTTTCTTTACACTGACTCAATTTAGCCATAAAGGATGACTCATGTTCTCTAGTTCACTAGTGCCTGAATGACTGGTATGCACTCTCTGTACTTTGTAATCTTCATACACTTAAACTATATTTATTGTGTATTCACAGTGTATACACAAAGTGATGGAATATAAGACACAGACTTTGCATAGTCTTTACCTTAAATAGCTTACAATCAGAAATGAAGATAGACTTCAATATACCTTAACACAGCCTGTAAGAAACATATCAAATAAATTAGGGCATGAAGGAGAAGAGAATGTGGGTTGAAATCAAGAAAGAGGTTATAAATAAGAATGTTTCCTGAAGAAGTGAAGACAGTAGCAATTCCCTGAATTAAAGAAATATAACAAGTAGTTTTTATCATGAATGTAATATATTATTTAAAGAAAATTTGAAATTGGCATAATTGAATTAAAAAATCTCTCTGTAGCCCTACCATCTAGAGATAAGCATTAACATTTTGGTATCCAGTTCTTTTCACTGATTTTTCTTAGGTACACACAAACACAAATTATTTTTTAGAAAAATTGGGTTCATATTTTAGATACTTTTTTGTAATTCAAAGATTACACTTGATAATATATTGCAAAAATTTTTACTGCATTTAATCCTCTTCTAAAATGTGATTTTATAGTAGTGTATATTATGTAAATAATTTATTAAATTATTATAGTAAATTCATTCCATAATTAGTCAATAAAGCTGTTCCAAGCATTTTGCTATTAAAATTTAGCACCATAATGCATATACTCTACAATTAAATCTTGGTTTGAATCTTTGATTCTTTCAAATTCCTAGAATTTGAGTCATTAGGTCACAATTTAAGCTTTTTTTTTTTTTTTTTTTTTTTGACAGAGTCTTGCTCTGTTGCCCGGACTAGAGTGCCCTGGCATCAGCCTAGCTCACAGCAACCTCAAACTCCTGGGCTTAAGCAATCCTTCTGCCTCAGCCTCCTGAGGAGCTGGGACTACAGGCATGTGCCACCACGCCCGGCTAATTTTTTCTATATATATTTTTTTCGCTGTCCAGATCATTTCTTTCTATTTTTAGTAGAGACGGGGGTCTCGCTCTTGCTCACGCTGGTCTCGAACTCCTGACCTCAAGTGATCCTCTCGCCTTGGCCTCCCAGAGTGCTAGGATTACGGGCATGAGCCACCTCGCCTGGCCGATTTAAGCTTTTGATACACACAGACCAATTTCCTTTCAGAAAACTATACTTGTTTTAATCCCACAAATGATTCACCCTAGGCAAAATAGTTATCACTTTTTAAAAAGCCTTTCAGAGGCACAAATGAGTTGTTATTATTACAATTTGTTTTCCTTTGGTTTATAGTTATGTTTAATAATATATGGTTATTATCTACTTGTATTTTTTCCATTGTGAATTGCTTATTCATGTCCTAGAACCAATAACCAATTTTTATGTAAGTAGTACGTGTTTTCTTTTTTCTTTCTTTTTTTAAAACATGTATACTTTAAAGTATTTAAAATTGTTACAAATATTTTTGTCTACTTTCCTGTTAAATTTGTTTTTGACTTTAGTGGGATTGTCTTTTTTTTTTTTTTTTTTTTTTTTTGAGACAGAGTCTCACTCTGTTGCCCAGGCTAGAGTGAGTGCCGTGGCGTCAGCCTAGCTCACAGCAACCTCAAACTCCTGAGCTCAAGGGATCCTCCTGTCTCAGCCTCCCGAGTAGCTGGGACTACAGGCATGTGCCACCATGCCCGGCTAATTTTTTCTATATTTTTTTAGCTGTCTATATAATTTCTTTCTATTTTTAGTAGAGATGGGGTCTCGCTCTTGCTCAGGCTGGTCTCGAACTCCTGAGCTCAAACGATCCGCCCACCTCGGCCTCCCAGAGTGCTAGGATTACAGGCGTGAGCCACCGCGCCCGGCCTAGTGGGATTGTCTTGATGTTCAATATTTAACGTGCTATTGGCTCCTGGGTTGAGATATACACATTTTATCATACTATGGAAATATCTTTCTATTCCTAATTTACAAATAATTATTATTAAAATAGATGTTGAATTTAATAACATGTTGCTTTGTTTGGGCATCTAATGACTTGATCATTTGGGTTTTTTCCTCCACTGAATGATTGGTATGATAACTTATATTCTATTTTGTCTGACTCTGTGGCTTATTTTGTTTATGTTTGCATGAGAGAGACTTATCAATTCCTTTAAGATTTCTGGCTTTATTGTTTTCTTTGTTATTCCATAGAAAATATAGTTGCATTTGTTTATCTAATATATTTTTTCAATAAAGGAAAGTTTGATCTTACCTTTCTCTTCTTGTTACATACTTTATGGCTTTCATGCTTTCTTGCATTAAATTTTGCGAAGTGTGGTAGATTTCCCAATTATTTATTCTCCTCCCATAAGAGGATTATAGATCCCTACCCATTGCCATGTGATTTTCAGAAATGCCCTATGAGAAGGTTATATGCCCCTTTTCCATTGATGTAAGATGTGGATACATAACTTCATTTGGCCAATATAATGCCAATAGACTGGTTGTACATCACAATTGAGCAGAAGCAGGGGGTAAAAAGCTTTTTCTGTGTTTTAGCTCCCCTTTCCCTCTGAAATTAGGAATACCTATTCCATATAGGGGTTGATCTTTTAGAAGTGATCTGGAATGAAGAAGATACATGGGACAGAGCCTCAGCCACCACAGCCAAAATGTAAAATGAGTGAAAAGTAAATATTTGTTGTAAGACACTGAAAATAGGGGTTGATCTTTACTACAACATAACCTATGGAAAGCTGAAAGCACCAAGAACTTGTCTTTTTAAAAAAATTTGTGTGAGCAGGCAGTTTTTCCAGAGGCTTCTAATTCAGCTAGAGAATTAAACTGAGTATTTGTTATATTATTTTCTGACCCATTCACAGACCAGTCTAATGGAGCAGAGCTATTTAAACAATGATTCAAGGTTTATTTTATTTGTTATGGGTAAGGGACAAGGAAGAAAGTGACCCAAGGAGCCCACCCTTCCAACCCTGTCCCTGAATAGAGTACTTTCAACATCCGATGTGCTTCTTTGAGATACATATAGTATAAAAGGGATGATGTATTAGTTGTGCATCTCAAACCATGATTTATTTGCTGCAGCCAATTTCTCAGTTGCTTACATTTAACAAGAACAACATTGATGTCAAGTTCTGAATGAAAGCATCAGACAAAAATATATGAGCTGAACTACAATAGTACAAAGGTTTTTACACTCAGAAGGAGGAAGGTTTTTTTTTTGTCTTATTGCCTTATTTATTCACAAAGCATGCTGTGATAAGTGGTATCGCAATTATCACTGGCTCTATTATTCTAGTCTATGTAGGGAATCAAAGTTTATACATAGAGATAAAACCTCTTTGGGCTGGGCACGGTGGCTCAGACCTGTAATCTTAGCATTTTGGGAGGCCAAGGCAGGAAGATCACCTGAAGTCAGGAGTTCTAGACCAGCCTGAGCAACATAGTGAGACCACATCTCTACAAAAAAATAGAAAAATTAGCTGGGTGTGGTGGTGTGTGCCTGTAGTCCCAGCTGCTCAGGAGGCTGAGGTAGGAGGATCACTTGAGGCCAGGAGTTTGAGGTTGCAATGAGCTATGATTATGCCACTGCCCTCATGTCTAGGCAACAAAATGAGACCCTGTCTCCAAAAAACCAAACAACAAACAAACAGAAAAAGAGATAAAACCTTTTTATACCAGATGTCACCAACCAATATGCTTTCTTTGATTCCAGTACACATGTAACAGTGTATTCTAAACCAAAACATAATATACAAAATTATTTTGATCTCTTTTCCAAGGTGAGAAAATCACATATTTTAGAGTATTTCCTAAAAACACTTATCTAAATTCCAGGTTTTTAAATGTAAGAACTGAAACTATAAAAATTATAGAAGAAAACCTAGGAAAAACTCTCCTGGACATTGGCCTAGGGAAAGAATTCATGACTAAGAATTCAAAAGCAAATGCAACAAAAACAAAAATAGTCAAATGAGTTAAACTAAAATGTTTCTGCACAGCCAAAGAAATAATCAATGGAGTGATCAGACAACCTACAGAATGGGAGAAAATATTCAGAAACTATGCATCTGACAAAGGACTAATATTCAGAATCTACAAGTAACTCACAATCTCTATGGAAAATAGTATGGAGATTTCTCAAAGAACTAAAAATAGAACTACCATTTGATCAAGCAATCCCACTCCTGGGTATATACTCAAAGGAAAATAAATCATTATATCAAAAAGATACCTGTACTCATATATTTATCACAGCAGTATTCACAATAGCAAAGATACAGACTCAACCTAAGTGTTCTTCAACCGATGACTGAAAAAAGAAAATGTGGTATGTGTGGGTGTATATGTGTGTCTGTGTGTATGTGTGTGTGTGTGTGTGTGTGTGTATGGAATACTACTCAACTATAAAAAAGAATGAAATCATGCCTTTCAGCAATGGATGGAAATGAAGGCCACTATCCTCAGTGAAATAACTCAGAAACAGAAAGTGAAATGCTACATGTTCTCACTTATAAGTGGGAACTAATAATGTACACATGGACATAGAGAGTAGAATAATTGACAGTGGAGATTCAGAAGAGTGAGAGGGTGGGAAGGGGTGAGGAATGAGAAATTGCTTAATGAGTACAATGTACACTACTCAGGTGATGATTACACCACAGCCCAGACTTCACCACTATGCACTGTATCAGTGTAACAAAACTGTCCTTGCACCCCTTTAAATCTATAAAAATAAATTTAAAAAATTCCAAGTCTTTAGTTTCCTTTGAAAAGGTTTCTCTTATTACATCTTTTGTTACTATTTCTATTCCATTTCTTTTTATTTGATCTTCAGATATATGATTATCTTTTCTGATGGATCTCTGGTCTCTACATTTATAATTTTTCTTAATTTTTATTTCTTTATATTTCCCCTCAACCTAATGTAGAAAACTCCTTGAGTTTTGTGCAATTCCAGTTTACTCTTCCTGACCTGGTGTGAGGATTCCTCTTGCATCACATCTTTGACCTCTGGAGGCCATTAAATTCCCCTGGATGCAATCAGGACCCAGGTGCATTAGAGGAAAGGCAGATGATTGATATTTGTATAATCCATTCAATGATTTGGAAGCCAGAGAGAAGTAGAAAGGAAATGAAAGCTGTGAGGAATGTTGTCCCTCTACAGATTCTTCTCTGTGTGGGATAATGTTATGGGAACCTCTACTAGCTTTCTATAGCAAGTGTTCCCACCTCTGTGCCCAATGACTATTGTAGTCACCCATAGCCCCCTTTCTGATGTTACCCTCACTGAGTGACTTCCATAATTTGAGCTTGAACATTTTGACTGCTATTGAACTCAGTATCGAAAAGTGTTCCCAGAGTTTATCTTCACCTCCAAACTCACCCTTCATTAAGGAGGTGTTTGTGAATTTCTGCCAGATTTCATCTATAATACTTACTTCTGTCAGTGCTCAACTGCCCTCCTAGGAAAATTTATTTATTTTGAACAAATATTTTGTAACTTCCTTTCATGCTGTCTCATTGCACTGAATCAGCATAAATTTGTCAATGTTTGGCATGTGTGTGCATTACTTCCCTAGTTGCCAGCCTTAGTATAGCAGAGAAAGGGAAAAAACATTATCATATTAAAATATTTCTCTTTATCCCCAGTGTTTCTCCCAAAATCCAACTAAAATTTCCAGAGAAATGGAGAGAGTGATGGTTTTCTGCATGGTACAAGAAGGCATTTCATTGGTGAAGAATTTACTTTCATCTTTGGGATCAAGATCCCATTAGTCAGCAATTTTTATAAGTTTGCCTGGCTTTATTTTCAGCTGTTATTTCAACATTTTCCACTAAATTTGTTAAACTTACCATGTCACCATGCTCCTCTTCAATTTCAGGAGTTAAATTTACCTTTCTCTTCTCAATAAATGTAGAAATTACCAGATAGGAACCCATCCACCTTCCTGTCTCCAAACCTACAAATGTACCTGCATCCTCACTTATTCATTCTCCCTTCTCATTATAATAGAAATGATGTCCATTTCCCTGTACTAACACTAGTCTCTTAACCTGTGTAAAATCCCCTACCTAACCCATTCTCTCAAATGACTCAAAGATTATTTCTCCCACAAGCCATCTTTGAAATCTTCCTCTTCCTCGTTCCTCATATTTAATCCAACTCTTTGTTTTCTCAGTCTCTGCTGCTATTAGCCTACATGAAACAACCATCGTCTATAGGCTGAACCACTGCAATTGCCTCAGAGTGTTGTATAATACCCTAATTCACTATTCTAATCTCCAATTCTTTACTATATTGTATACAGAGTTAGCTTTCAGATCTTTCAGAAATGCAGATCCGATCATGTTTACCCATCACTTAAAACATTTCTAGGCTTCCTATAAAAGAAAGCAAAATTATTAACATATCTCTACAACCTCTCCAACCTAATCCGGTACCCTACCTTGTTCCTCATAACCGAAGGCCTTTGTGCATGCATTCCTTGTGTGTAGAATATTCTTTCCTTCTCCACCTCATCAATTATTACTCACCCTTCAGATTTCACCTATACTATCATTCCCTCAGGGAAGCCTTTCCTGACTTCCTGACCCATATGGCCTGTTCCATATTGGAATGAAAGTTCCAGGAAGGTAGGGCAAAATATTTTTAAATCACAATTTTATCCCCAGAACAGAGTATAATATAAAGAACAAAATATGTCTCAATAAATATCTGCTTATTAATGAGGACTGAATATAGGAAGAGGAATCTACAATGGAAGATGAGAAAAAACAAATATGGAAATGGAGAGAAACTCAGTAGTGTCTTTAGCTTCAGAAGCAGGGGGAGAAGGACATTTCACAAAGGAAAGAAGTAAACATATCCAGTGCTGTAGGTAACTGATGAGTTTAAAGATAGTAGTTTCAATGGAGTGATGTGGGAAGAATCTGAACTATAGTTGGTTGAGGAGTTAAATGGAGAAGGGGAGATAGTGCATATACACAGACCTTTAAGCATGTTTGTCTCTGTAGGAAAGAATAAAAATAGGGTGGTATGTGTAGAAACATGTGGGTTAAAAGAAAAGCCTTTTATTTTACTATGGTAGGAAGATGCCTATGTTTAAATATCGATAGAAAAGAGACAGTAGAGGGTGCGAGGAGGGGATGGGTGTATGCCTACATGATGAGTGCAATGCCCACTGTCTGGGGAATGGACACGCCTGGAGCTCTGACTTGGGGGGAAAGGCGGTACATGGGCAACGTATGTAACCTGAACTTTTGTATCCCCCATAATAAGATGAAATAAAAAAAAAAAGATAAAGCAAAAAAAAAAGAAAAAAGAAAAGAGACAGTAGAGAGAAAGACTAAAGATACAGAATTAAAATAATCTGTACAATAGAGTGAATATTATTTTTGTTAAGTGAAATGAGGCAGAATCATCTGAAATATGTTTTACTTCCAGCTACCCAAGATAGAAGTTTGAAATCAAGAAAAACAATTCCTAATGTAGATTAAAGTATGAGAATGAAAATAAGGCAATTACAAAAACTATTAACAATAACATAGTATGATCCATGACCACTCGTGACACCTTCTCCCTGACATGGGATATCACTGTAGAATTAGGAATCATGGAAAATCTAAGTTTTGAGATCTTTGGAACTGAAATAAAAGCTGAACACCAGTGTTTCATATTTACAAGTTATCTTAATAGATTTAATTTGTAAATAATGCTAATTTTTCCCTGTTGGAAATTTCTGAAGCATATTACTGTTTGTTGTTGTTGTTTTCATTCTAGTTTACAAATTGATTACTGTTGAGTAGCAGGATAATGATAGAGAGAAGAGGGCTGGGAGTCAGGAGGGCTCAATGACAGCTCTAGCTCTGCTGCTAATTAACTGTAGGATTTTATCCAAGCTGTTTCATCTTTCCTGCCTTACTTTCCTCATCTACAAAATAAGGATAATAATGTCTGCTGTACTTTTCTCACAGGGCATGTATCGTGAGGATCAAACGTGTTCATCCATGTGAAAACCCTTTTACTCATATAAAGCACTATACAAAGTAGCTGGACGTGAAGATACAAAACCTCTGAGCAAAATGTTGCTCCATCCCTTTCCAGGCACGTAGTTTGAGCAGCTTCCTTAATACTTCTATTCCTCAGTCCATTCACCTGGGTAGGGGAGGTAATGGTCCCTGGCTCCTGAAATTTTTATTAAGATTAAATGAGTTGTGAATGAAAGGAGAGAGTATACCTATTACCTGTGCCTTGATTTGACATTTATTCTGCCTATAAGTTTTGTTATTTTTTATTTTTAAACTAGGCGGTGATGACCATACTTAAATGGTTTAACATTAGACAGAATGCAGACTCTAATGTCTCAAAGTCCTTCACAGCTTTGCTATTTGACAGGTTGTCCCCAAGCCAGCAGCAGCTTTGCTTGGGAGCTTGTTAGGAATGCTGAATCTCAGGCCCCAATCCAGACTTATGGAATCAGAATATTCATTTTAACAAGATCTCCAGGTGATGTGCACCCAACTAATTTTGAAAATGAAGGTTTAACAAGCCATCCAGTTGTTAGAAGTAGGTTCAAAGAAAGCAATGTACATATATACTGTAACCTCTGAGGCCGTTTCCTTCTGTTCATTTTTCTTTATCTTCGGTCCCTCAACTATGTTTTGTTATGAAAACTAAATGAACCAAAGAAGAGAAAAATGAAGTGAGAAGCTGAACAAGCTTCAAATGTGTTTGGGAAGTGCTTTTATAACAGGGCAAGAATTCGGCCCTGAGCTGCCATGTGCCTTTGTATTGTCAATCATTAGATTTCTCTGCCTTGAATAACACTGTCAAAGTTGGGGCCTTCTTATCCTCCCTGCCCATCTGTTCTTTAACTTGCCACCACCATCAAAGGCACTATCAAAATGCACTGTGCTAAGGAGAGTGTCCAAGTTACTGCTCATTAACGACCAAGGAGACTATGATTCTACAGATTCTTCTGGTGGTGTCTCAAAGGTGAATGTGAAATGTAGAAAATATTTAAGCAATACATTTATAACTTTTTAATAAGCATTTAGAGGTATGCCATATTTTTAAAAGTATGCAGTTAGAGAATAAAGTTGAGTCAGTTTCAATAAATTTCAATAACAAACCACATAGCCTGAGTCTACTATGGGTGAAAGTTTTGTTGTTTTGCTTTGCTTTTTACTTTGTTAAGTGATCTATTTGAAGACTGGGGAAGATTGTTACTGTGGACACAAGTGATATTTCAGCAATGAAGTAAGTTTGCACATTGCCGATGAAGGTAAGCTAAGTCCACCTTACTTCAGCCCAAGATCTATAGCCTTTTGCTAAATATCAAGAGAGTCATCTTGTCAGTGCTCTGAAGGAGAGAGATTTACAAGTTTTCCAAAATAGTTTAGCATCTCCTGGGCTAAACAGATATGGCATGAGAATGAATACATGGGGGAAGTTATCAGGGCAGTGTTTCCAGATGAAGCTCGCAATTTTTTTAATTACTCTATTTCTTTCATTAAAATTCTCCCTTTGAAATGGCAAATGGCCCTTTAAACACAGCATGTAAGATTTTGATTTATGGAAAACCAGATGTTGGTGTAGTTTGATGTAAATGTCTTTGGGAGTAGCTATGATTTTAGCAGCAGTATATATTGCATTTATGTGGAGGGCCTCCCACACAACATTTAAAGATTTGTGTGTCCTTTAGTCATACAGGTGAGGGAATTGTTGCTCTTTACTCCATGCTAACAGGCTCAATTTTTCAATTTGTAATTAAATAGCCCATAGTCATCTCTATAGACTGCTAGAACCGGTACTACTCAAGCAAACCTTGAGGAAGATATGGCAAATAAAGGCTAAGAAGATGAACACCTGAGAAATCAAGATGATTAAATAGTCATACCCACTCGGGCTCTTAGAATGCAGTTAGCAGTGATTGTGAGCATTTGAAAGAAACACAGATCCAGTCATTGCTAAATAAAATCAAGGTTAAATAATGGATTCTGCTCTTATGATCTGGCTGAAAATTTAGAAAAGGAAATGTACGCAAGAATCTTTGCAAAATAGCCAAAAGGCAGGAAACAATGGAATCTCAAACAAGGAGGCAAGTGTGCCATACATGACATTAGCTTGGATATTATGTGTTTGTTTCACATCTCAAGTCAGATCGAGGTCTTGTTCTAGATATAGGTATATGCTCTTCACAGGTGTCCAGGATCAAAGTGAAATAAACCCATTGATCATGTTTAAGGTTTTCAATTTGCTAACCTTTTCACTTCTAGCTGTTGGGAGAGCAAAACCTCAATGAATAAGACGCTTTTGTGCTTTACACCCTTGGAAAAGAATAAGAAAATTAAAAGGAAACAAGAAGATATTAAAGACTTTGTTCTTAAAGGAAAGGAAAGAAGGATGGAATGAGGGCAGGAAGGCAGGGAAGCAGGGAGACAGGCAACTTGCATGACCTGATGTGGTTCACTAAAAATTCAGCCGATGCCTTTCAGAGTATCATCTCCAATTAATATCAATTTATGATTAGACAATGTGGGCAGCTATCATGGTAATATGACTTGATTGGAGCTGCACATTGAGATCCTGCCTCAAAGTAGCTCCTTTTCTGGTCATATCTTTCAGAAATTTCCTTTCAACTTTTTTTCAAAAAAGGCAACAACAAAAATAATTTCAAATTCTTGTTATAAAAGTAAGGCACTGATATCATATTATTTTCAAATATAGCTAAACAAAGCCAAATAACCTAGTTTTAACTTTATCAACTAAGGAGAGAACCACCACTGTTAACATTATCCATTAATTTTTTTACAGTACATACACAAGCACTATAAAAAATAATATTTTGTGACGTAACAATTTTCCTTACCAATATATGGGAAAGGTCATCCTTATCACTGAATATTACTCTATAACTTTACTTTTTAAAAATTGAAAGGTTATCCATTATATGAATTTATAATAATTTTTAAATCTACTTTTATTTGGGAATGATTATGTTATTTCTAATTTTTTAGTGTTTAGAAACAGTGCTGAGACCAACATTATTGCAGCTCAATGGTTCACAGCCAGGGTTGATTTTGTCCCCAGGAGAACATCTGACAATATCTGGGGACATTTTGGGTCGCTAGATATTTTGGTCATAATAGGGGGGAGCGAGGAGGTGTCACTGCCATCTAGTGAGTAGAAAAACGTATTTTGTAAAATTATTGAAACCTAAATGAGATCACTGATTATGCTCAAGAAATTGAGATATTAATTTCATTTATAAACCATAATACTGTTCTTAATTTTATCTACTATTATTCAAAAAGATTTTGTTGTAAAAATTTTAAGCATACAGATGTGATAGCTTTTACAGGTGACATTATTTTGAGCAAAAAAAAATCACATAGCAAAGAACTTTCTAAATATTCATTATCAAAATGATCTCTCAAAAAATGTGTGGTTTTTTTCCCTCAAAAAACAGTTACTTTCTCACCTATTTTCAATACCTTGCCTTTCCCCTGAAGGGATGGATAAAGTGTGATTGGAAAATACTGTTTATTTTTGCATTATCTCTTGTTTCCTTAATCAAGCTTTCCAGAGGTTTGTCAATTTAAGAACCAACTTTCAGTCTCATTGATACAATGTTGTATGAGTGTTTACTGTTCCATTCTTTTCTTTTCTTTTTCCTTTTTTATACTTTCTTTGAGCTTATTTTGCTGTTCTATCTTCTTAGAATTAATATTTACTTCATTAATTTTCTTCTTTTATAATATGCAAATTTAAAACTATACATTTCCAGCCAAATATCCATTAGCTTCATCTCACTTGTTTTGTTTAAACTGTTTATTATTTCCTTTAAAATATTTTCTAAACTCCAATATCAAAACTTTGAAACTGATTTAAAAAATTATGACACAATATGTGGTCAATTTTTTTAAAGTAGTCTATTTGTATTTGACAAGACAAAGTACTCTGCAGATATTGGGTACAAATGGCATATGTATATATCCATTAGATTAGGTTTAGTTTGCTAGTCACAGTTAAATCTTCTACATTCTTGGTGCCTGTTTTATCAATTTCTAACAAAGTGTATTTTGCAATTTTTCACTGTGATTATACATTTGCTTATTTTCCCCTCCTGTTGATTTTTGCTTTTTATGTTTTGAATCTATATTACTAAGTATATACAAATTTCTTTTTATAATTTCATCATGAAAATATTGTTTATTATAATGCTATGACACATTTTTAGTGAGAAATGTCTTTTCTTTAAAAAAGCCTATTTCATGCAATATTAATACATGTAGACAGATTTTTTTAAATTTGATATTTGCATGCTAGTTTATTTTTTATTTTATTTTCAAATATTCTGTAACCTTATGAATTTATTAAAAACAGTATATAGCTGGATTTAGTTATTTTTTCAGTCTGACAGTCTTTGCCTTTTAAGCAAAGCAGTTAATATATCTAATTTAATGTAAAGTTTGATAGGCGAGATTAGATATACCTCTATTTTTGGACTTAATAATTTTCCCAACTATTTTTAATTTGTTTCTTTCCTTTCTTATCTTCTTTTGGGAGGTATGTGCATTAACACCTTTGTCTTTCCTTATTTTTCTACTAACTCACTTGAATAGTAGGGTCTGTTTCTATTCTGTTTTTACCCTAGAAATTATAATACTGTGCCAAATTTATCAAATTATAAAATTAATCAATACTTTTCAATTCCTCCTGGAAAATTTAAGTACTATAAGACAACTTACTCCAATTAACCTCATTCCTAACATATGTTGTTGTTTACCTATATTTTAATTCTCACTTTTAATCATGAGGCACAGCCACAATTATTATAACTTTATTTAGTCACTGTTCATTTAAATTTATCACTTTTTGCAGTTGTCATTATTTTTGTATCTTTGACTTTCTGTCTGAGGTTACATTTTTTCTTCTTGAAACAACTTTCTTAGAATTTATCTAGGAAATTAGGATCTCCTATTGGTAAATTCTCCCATGTTTGTTTGTTTCATTGTTTTGATCTGAAAATATCTTTATTTTGACCTTATTCTTAACAGTTATTTTCCCTTGTACCATTCTAGGTTAGCACTTATTTTATTTTAACACATTGAAAAATCTCATTCCACTATCTCTTTCCTCTGTGTCTTCTTAATAGAAGTCATTCTGTCATGGCTTTGAAGGTCTTTTTTCTTTATTGCTCTTAATATGTTTCCCTGTATCCTTAGTGTCCTCCACTTCCACTCTGCTGTGTTTATAGATGCTAGTATTTATCCTGAGAGGGATTCATCAGTCTTCATAACTCTGTAGAGTGATGTCTTCATTCTGTTATGAAAAATTTTCAATCTTTATATCTTCACATATTGCCCCTGCCACATTCTCTTCCTTCTCTCTTTTTGACATTGTGATTAAATGTATGTTAAACCTTCGCACACAACCTTGCATGTCCCTAACCTCTCTTTCATATTTCATACCTACATAGAAAATCTATGCCACAAAGGTATTCTGCATCTATATAATTTATTCTGAATTAGCTACAATTTACTAATTTTCTCTTCAATCATGTTTGCTGGTAACTTGTTCGTGATGTTCTTAAACTTGATTATTTGATTTTTCTTTTCTAGAAGTTACACTTGATAATTTTTAAAAATAGAATAGGTATTTTTTTTATAAAAAAATCTGTTCCCTGTTGATATTTTCTTTTTTTTTTTTTTTTTTTTTTTTTTGAGACAGAGTCTCACTCTGTTGCCCAGGCTAGAGTGAGTGCCATGGCATCAGCCTAGCTCACAGCAACCTCAAACTCCTGGGCTCAAGCGATCCTCCTGTCTCAGCCTCCCGAGTAGCTGGGACTACAGGCATGCACCACCATGCCCGGCTAATTTTTTATATATATATTTTTAGCTGTCCATATAATTTCTTTCTATTTTTAGTAGAGATGGGGTCTCGCTCTTGCTCAGGCTGGTCTCGAACTCCTGAGCTCAAATGATCTGCCCACCTCGGCCTCCCAGAGAGCTAGGATTACAGGCGTGAGCCACCGCGCCCGGCCCCCTGTTGATATTTTCAAAATTATGCTTTCTTTTTTAAATATAATAAGCATAGTGAAGCTTATGTTTATGTTAAGGTAGAGTAATCAAGGCCAATTTATGCTTCCATCTTAAATAACTAAATTACTGGACAAAATATATGAAACTATGTCTTTCAGTAATTGTACAACATGAAGCACAGCAAAAAGCACAGCAAAAGAAGAGAAATAAGTGAGGCCATCCAAACTCAATGCCTAGAGAGAATGTCAAGGCTACAGTGCAGAGAGGAAGAACCCAAACAGAGCCCATGTTCTCCATGAGTTGAGGAGACAGATTTAAAAATCTGAGGAAGTTGAGGTGTTTAGAATTTTCAGGGTAGAGTAACATAGAGAAGAATGCTGCAAAACAGAGAGCTCCAGAGATCTAAAGAGCACTGCCCTTCAGTCTTCATCAGAGTTCTGGTGAGCACATGCATATGAGGAACTACCCAAGGCCAGGGAAAGAGCCATCAGAAGGGAACAGGAGGAACAATCCCCAGAGCTCAAACAGGGCCAGAAATTGTTCATGTGCCCTAGAGAAGAGTGGAAAAACCTCATTATTCCCAGGCATCAGGTAGAGTATTCAAGATACTTTACAAACTTAGTAGTGGAGAAAAATAGTCCCAGACTAAATATTGATCTGGTTCTAACAAAGCTTTAAAATAAGCCTTAGAAGAATGACACTCTTTTGAAGTAATGTTACTATGATCCAGAAAAAATCAAATCTCAAGAATAATTTTAGGAATATAAAAAGAATCCAGTTCCGCAAAAAGTAATCATAATATCTGGCATCCAGTAAAAAATTACTAGGCATGCAATGAATCAGAAAAATGTGGTTCTTAACGAGGAGAAAAATCAACTAATAAAAACAGAAGCAGAAATGACACCAATGATAGAATTAGAAGACAAGGACACTAAAATTGTTATGATAACTATAGTCTATATATTTAAGAAGGTAGAGAAAACATTAGCAGCTAAAAAGAGACATGAATATATTTTTTAATGACCATGCTTGAACAAATAGGGATAAAAAAAATCTGAAATGAAAAATACCCTGGATGGGATTAACAGCAGATTTATGTACTCACTGCAGAAGAAAAGATTTGTTATCCTGAAGAAATAGCAATAGAAACTATACAAAATTAAACATAGGGAGAAAAAAGAGTGAAAAAATAAAACACTTGTGAGCTATAGACAACTGCAAGTGGCCAAATATATGTGTAATTGGAGTCTCCAAAGGAGAGGTAAGGGGGTGGAAGAAATATTTTTTAAAGTAATGGCAAAACTTTTTCCTAATTTAATTTTATAAACTATAAACCACAGATCCAATAATCTCAATAAACTTCAGGGACAAGAAATATGAAAACACTAAGGCACATAATAATCAAATTGTTCAAAACAAGAAATGAAAATAAAATCTTCAAAGAAGCCAGAAAAAAAGACACATTATGTACAGATGAACAAAGAATGATGTCAGACTTATCATAAAAGCAGTGCAAGCCAGAAGATAGTGGAGCCATGTCATTAAAATACCAAAAGAAAAAACAAATAAGGTCACTCATTGTGGGGCTAGGATGAGAGAAATATGCTGACTCTTACCATGAGGGTCCCAGTTCAATATAGAAAAGAATGTCTAATATAATTTCCAAAACTAAAATGGGCATGATATGATGTGAGTTTTTTTGGTCCCTTTTTCCTTATTGAGTCATTAAAAGAAAAGTTTAACAGCCTATACTGATAAATGCCCAGAACAAAGGGAAATGTAGTGTTTTGTTATCTCTCTAGATACCTATGTTCCCTTAAATTTTTGTCTGGTAATTTTGTATTCTCTTGACAGCACTTTTAGTTATTTAGTTTGTTTTCAGTGGCAGGATGGTCTGAATAACCTAGCTTCTCCATATTTCTGACAAAGGAATCAGTAATTTTCATGGTCATTCTCCATTTCATTGTAAAGTATTGTGAAAGTCCACAGCTTATATAATTACACATATTCATCAAATCCAATAAGGCAGAAAGTTGAATACATCAGAAATAGGCACAGTAGGGAGAAAGATGTCCAAATAAAAATCTCCAGCAATCATCATTCCACACGAACAGCAAATTCAACAGTTATCCACGCAAGCAAGCACCTTCAGAAGAACCAAAAATCAAGTGAATAAAAATACTGGTTTTAACATTATATCAAGTAAAGAGGCACTGAAGAGAGCAGAAAAGAAAGTCTTGCATTTCTTACATCACCCCCCCTGCCATCCCCAGGCAGTGCTGCACCAGTACACCACGGGGAAAGAGAATCTGAGTGTCTGTGTGAAGGAGAATGAAGTGATTGTGAGACTTTGCACTGAAACTCAGGGGCACTGTGGCACAGGGGAACACAGCACAGGGCAGAATTCTGCTGATGCCCATGGTGGGATTATTTAGACCAGCCCAGCCAGAGAAAAATCCTCTGACCTGAGACCCAAGTTCTGGCTAGCCATACCAGCAGCTGACAAAAAGCAGCCTGGGGCCTGGACTAAATTCATAAGGTAGTCAGGCCACAAAAGCTGCAGTCCTTGGGCAACTCCTGCAGCTATGTGTGCTGGCTCAGAGCCAGGAAACTTGGGGTGCATATGACCCAGTGAGACACCAACAGTGGTGGCCAAGCTAGTGCCTATGTCACCCCTCTCCCACAACTACAGGCAGTGCAGCTCAGGGAGTCTTGTTCTATGGACAAAGGAAAGGGAAAAGTTCAGAGGATTTTGTTTTGCAACTTGAGTGCCAGCTCAGCCGCAGTAAAATAAAGTACAAAGCAGACTCCTGAAGCACCCGAGTCCAGGCCTTAGTCTCTGAACATATTTCTGAACCCACCCTGGGCCAGAAGGAAACATGCTACCCTGAAGGGAAGGCCCCAGTCCTGGCAGGATTCACCACCTGCTGACTAAAGAGCCTTTGGGCCTTGAATAAACATTAGAGGTAGAGAGGCAATAGTTACCATGGGATTTGGATGAGATTGGGCTGGCTTCAAGTGTGACCTGGCATTGGTGGACACAAGGGAGTGCCCATGTTAATCCTCCTCCAACTCTAGCAGCCCAGCAGAGTGAGGGAAGAGAGTGAGAGACTTTTCCTGGTACTTCAGGGAATTCTCCTGTATTTTACCCAAGTCCATCAAGGTGGTACCACCAGGAGTCTGCAAGAGTCACAGCATTACTGGGATTGGGCACCCACAGTGCTGATACAGCTGCAGTGACCAAGGACTTAGATCACAACATTCAATTCCCTTTGAATATCTGGAAAACCTTCTCAATAAGGATGGGTTCAGACAAGTCAAGACTGTGAAGATTAAAATAAATACCTAACTCTTCATTGCCCAGATATGAACAAGCATACACAAGCTCAAGAACACCCAGGAAAACTTGACCTCACCAAATAAAATAAATAAGGTACCAGTGACCAATCCTGGAGTGATGGAGATATGTGACCTTTCAGATAAAGAATTCAAAATAGCTTTTTTGCAACGGGTTTGCCACCAGGACACAGGTGCCGTGAAAACCACCCATAAAAGCCACAATGGGGAAGGAAAAGACTCACATCAACATCATCGTCATCGGACATGTAGATTCGGGCAAGTCCACCACTACTGGCCATATGATCTACAAATGTGGTGGGATCGACAAAAGAACCATCGAAAAATTTGAGAAGGAGGCCGCTGAAATGGGAAAGGGCTCCTTCAAGGATGCCTGGGTCTTGGATAAACTGAAAGCTGAGTGTGAGCGTGGTATCACCATTGATATCTCCCTGTGGAAATTTGAGACCAGCAAATATTATGTGACTATTATTGATGCCCCAGGACACAGAGACTTTATCAAAAACATGTTTACAGGCACATCTCAGGCTGATTGTGCTGTCCTGATTGTTGCTGCTGGTGTTGGTGAATTTGAAGCTGGTCTCTCAAAGAATGGGCAGACTCGTGAGCGTGCCCTTCTGGCTTACACACTAGGTGTGAAACAACTAATTGTTGGTGTTAACAAAATGGATTCCACTGAGCTGCCCTATAGCCAGAAGAGATGCAAGGAAATTGTTAAAGAAGTCAGCACTTACATTAAGAACATTGGCTACAACCCTGACACAGTAGCATTTGTGCCAATTTCTGGCTGGAATGGTGACAACATGTTGGAGCCAAGTGCTAACATGCCTTGGTTCAAGGGATGGAAAGTCACCGGTAAAGATGGCAATGCCAGTGGAACCACATTGCTTGAAGCTCTGGATTGCATCCTACCACCAACTCGTCCAACTGACAAGCCCTTGCATCTGCCTCTCCAGGATGTCTACAAAATTGGTGGTATTGGTACTGTGCCTGTGGGCCGAGTGGAGACTGGTGTTCTGAAACCTGGCATGGTGGTCACCTTTGCTCCAATGTTACAACTGAAGTAAAGTCTGTTGAAATGCATCATGAAGCTTTGAGTGAAGCTCTTCCAGGGGACAACGTGGGCTTCAACGTCAAGAATGTGTCTGTCAAAGATGTTCATCGTGGCAAGGTTGCTGGTGACAGCAAAATTGACCCACCAATGGAAGCTGCTGGCTTCACTGCTCAGGTGATTATCCTGAACCATCCAGGCCAAAGTAGTGCAGGCTACAGTCCTGTACTGGATTGTCACACAGCTCATATTGCCTGCAAGTTTGCTGAGCTGAAGGAAAAGATTGACCGCTGCTCTGGAAAGAAGCTGGAGGATGGCCCTAAATTCTTGAAATCTGGTGATGCTGCCATTGTCGATATGGTTCCTGGCAAGCCCATGTGTGTCGAGAGCTTCTCAGACTATCCTCCTCTGGGTTGTTTTGCTGTTCGTGATATGAGACAGACAGTTGCTGTGGGTGTCATCAAAGCGGTGGACAAGAAGGCTGCTGGAGCTGGCGAGGTCACCAAATCTGCCCATAAAGCTCAGAAGGCTAAATGAATATTATCCCTAATACCTGCCACCCCACTTTTAAACAGTGGTGGAAGAACAGTGTCAGAACTGTTTGTTTCAATTGGCCATTTAAGTTTAATAGTAAAAGACTGGTTGTTAATAACAATGCATCATAAAACCTTCAGGAGGAAAAGAATGTTTTGTGGACCACTTTTGTTTCTTTTTGTGTGGCAGTTTTAAGTTATTAGTTTTTAAAATCAGTACTTTTTAATGGAAACAACTTGACCAAAAATCTGTTACAGAATTTTGAGACCCATTAAAACAAAGTTTAATGAGAAAAAAAAAAAAGAATTCAAAATAGCTGTCCTGAAGAAGCTCAATGAACTTCAAGACAACACAGAGAAGGAATTCAGAAATCTGTCAGAGAAATTTAACAAAGGGATTGAAATAATAATTTAAAAAATTAAGCAGAAATTCTGGAGCTGAAGAATTTAATTGAGCAACTGAGAAATGTGTCAGAGTGTATCAGTAGCAGGACTGACCAAGCAGAAGAAAGAATTAGTGAGCTTGAAGACAGGCTATTTGAAAATACACAGTCAGAAGAGAAAAAAAAAAAGAATAAAGTTCACCTACAAAATCTAGAAAATAGCCACAAAAGGGGCAAATCTGAGAGTTATTGGCCTTAAACAGGAGGTAGAGGGAGAGATTGGGGTAGAAAGTCTATTCAAAGAGGTAATAACAGAGAACTTTCCAAACATAGAGAAAGATATCAATATCCAAATATAAGAAGGTCATAGAACACCAAGCAGATGTAATTCAAACAAGACTACCTCAAGGCATTTACTAGTCAAGCTCCCAAAGGTCACATATAAAGAAAAGGTCTTAAGAGAAGCAAGAAAAAGACAAAAATAACATATAAAGGAGCCCAAATATGTCTGGCAACAGACTTTTCAGTAGAAAGCTTACAGGCCAGGACAGCGGCAGGACATATTCAAAGTGCTGAATGAAAAAAATCTTAACTCTAGACTACTATATCTTGTAAAAATATACTTCAAACATGAAGGAGAAATAAAGATTTTCCCAAACAAAAGCTGAGGGATTTCATCAACACCAGATCTGTCCTACAAGAAATGATAAAAGTTCTTTAATCTGAAAGAAAAAGAAGTTAATGAACAATAGAAAATCATCTGAAGGTATACAACAAACTGGTTGCAGTAAGTACACAAATACAGAATATTCTATTGCTGTAATTTTGGTGTATAAATTGTTTATATCTTGAGTAGGAAGACTAAAAGACAAACCTATCAAAAATAACTACAAGTTTCTGAGAGATAGATAGCATAGAAAGATATAGGTGGAAAAAACAAAAAGTTTAAAAGTGGGGGTAAGATGGAGTTAAAGAGTAGAATTTCTGTTAGATTTCTCTTTGCCTGTTTGTTTGTTTATAACTAGAGTTGTCATATGTTAAAATAATTGCTTATAAAAAGATTTTTGCAAGCCTCATTGTAATCTCAAATCAAAAAACTTATATACACAAAAAAATAAAAAGCAAGAAATTAAAATACACTACCAGACAAAAATCACTTTTAACAAAGATATACAGGAAGGAAGTAATGAAGAAAGGAAGAAAGAGAGAGCACAAAACAACGATAAATGAAATAATAAACATGGCACTAGTAAGTCCTTATCTATCAATAATAACATTGAATATGAATGCAGTAACTCTCCAGTCAAAAGACATAGAGTGGCTGAAAGGACAAAAAAAACAAAAAACAAACAAACAAACAAAAAAAACCCAGCCAACTATATGTTGTCTTCAAGAAACACACTTCATCTCTAAAGACACACATAGAACTGAAAATGAAGGGATGGAAAAAGATATTCCAATCAAACAGAAACCAAAAAAGAGCAGGAGTAGCTAGGCTTCTATTAGATAAATCAGTCAAGACAAAAACTGTTCAAAGAGACAAAGAAGGTCATCATGTAATGATAAAGGGGTAAATCCAGCAAGAGGATATAACAATTCTAAATATATATGCACCCAATACTGGAGCACTCAGATATATAAAGCAAATATTATCAGAACTAAAGAGAGTTATAGACCCCAATACAATAATTGTTGGAGACCCCAACACTCCACTCCACTTTCGGCATTGGACAGATCATACAGACAGAAAATCAACAAAGAAACATTGGCCTTAACCTGCTCTATTGAACAAATGGGACCTAATAGATATTTACAGAATATTTTATTCAACAGCTACAGAATGCATGTTCTTCTCCTCAGCTCATGGATCATTCAAGGATACACGATATGTTAGGCCACAAGACAAGTCTTAAAAAATTTAAAAAAAAATGAAATCATACCAAGTATTTTCTCTGACCACTTGGAATAGAACTAGAACTCAATAACAAGAAGATCATTAGAAATTATACAAACACATGGAAATTAAACAATATGCTCCTGAATTGACCAATGGGGTCAATGAACAGATTAAGAAGGAAATTAAAACATTTCTCAAAACAAATAAAAATGAAAATACAACATATCATAACATATCTGCTCTTGGGATAGAGCAAAAGCAGAAATAAGATGAAAATTTATAGCATTAAGTGCCTACATCAAAAAGTAGAAAAGCTTCAAATAAACAACCTAACAATGAATTTCAAAGAACCAGAAACACAAGAGTAAACCAAACCAAAAATTAGTAGGAAAAAAGTAATAATAAAGATCAGAGAAGAAATAAATGAAATTAAAACAAAAAAATACAAAAGATCAATGTAACAAAAAAGTTGCTTTTTTGAAAAGATAAATAAAATTGACACAACTTTAGCCAGACTAAGAAAAAAAGAGAGAAGACCCAAATAAATAAAATCAGACATGAAAAAGGAGATATTCAAAATTTAAATTGCATTTATAATGTTATAAATTGCATTTATAACAGACAGTATACAAAGCACCTATATAAGCTTGTCCAACATTGGTTAATCCTGACTACTTCCAATTGAATTAGCTACTACCTCCTCAATGATTACCCCAAGCCATTTTTCCCAGACCCCTTTCTTAACACTTATCTTATTATGTAATTACCCCATATGTGCTGTATCTGACAATAAAATCCTTCATATATTTTTTATGACTCAAAACTTAATTTACATTTAATTTCCTAAAAAATATTAATTATGAGGTAATCTTATAGTTCATAAAATTTTTGTTAGATTTCCAAAAATAAAACTTTGAGAGTAGAAATGTGTTTGTATATGTGCATTGTTTTGTATTTTGTAAATATATATTCAAGTACTTTAAAATGTGTGTATGTGCATGTATATATACATATTTCCTAGCATAAAATAAGTGTTTAAAGTGTTCAATAAATACTCACTAAACAAAAAAAAAAAGAAAAAAGAAACATTGATACTGCAGAAATTCAAAGGATCATTAGAGACTAATATGAGTAGCTATATGCCAATAAATTGGAAAATCTAGAACAAGTGGATAAATTCCTAGACACATGCAACCACCAAGATTGAACCAGGAAGAAATCCAAAACCTGACAAACCAATAACCAGTAATAAGATAGAAGCAGTAATAAAAAGTCTCCCATCAAAGAAAAACTCAAGACCCGATGGCTTCACTGCTGAATTCTACCAAGCATTCCAAGAACTAACACCAATATTACTGAAACTATTCTAAAAAACTGAGGAAGAGGGAATGCTCTAAAACTCATTCTAAGAGGCCTGTATCACTCTGACAACCCAAATCAGACACAAACACACAACAACAGCAAAAAGAAAACTATAGGCCAATATCTCTGATGAACATAGATACAAAAATCCCCAACAAAATCCTAGCAAATGGAATTCAACAACATATTAAAAAGATTATTCATCATGACCAAGTGGGATTCATCCCAGGGATGAAAGAAAGTTCAACATATGCAAATCAATCAATGTGGTACATCATATCAACAGAATGAAGGACAAAACTGTATAATCATTTCAATTGTTGCTAAAAAATTCGATAAAATTCAGCATCTCTTTGTGATAAAAAACGCTCAAAAAACTGGGTACAGAAAGAACTTGCCTCAACACGATAAATGCCATATATGATAGACCTATAGTGAGTATCATACTGAATGGAGAAAAACTGAAAGCCTTTTCTCTAAGATCTGGAAGAAGACAAGGATGCTCACCTTTACCACTATTATTCAACATAATACTGGAAGTTCTATCTAGAGAAATAAGGTAAGAGAAATAAATAAAGAACATCAAAATTGGAAATGAAGAAGTCAAATTGTCCTTATTTGCAGACCATATGATCTATATCTAGAGAACCCTAAAGACTCCACACATACAAAAAAAGCTATTAGAACTGATACACAAATTCAGTAAAGTTGCAGGGAACAAAATCAACATACAAAAATCAGGAGCATTTCTATATGCTAGCAGCAAACAATCTGAAAAAGAAACCAAGAAAGTAATCCCATTTATAATAGCTATGAATAAAATAAAATACCTAGGAATTAACCAAAGAAGTGAAAGATTTCTATAATGAAAACCATAAAACACTGATGAAAGAAATTGAAGAGAACACAAAAAAATGGAGAGATATTCCATATTCATAGATTGGAAGAATCAATATTGTTAAAATGTCCATCCTACCCAAAGCAATCTACAGATTCAATGCAATCCCCACCAATATTCTTCATTGAAATAGAAAAAATAATTGTAAAATTTATATGGAACCACAAAATACCCAGAATAGCCAAAACTATCCTGAGCAAAAAGAACAAAACTGGAGGAATCACACCATCTGACTTCAAATTTTTCTACAGAGCTGTAGTAACCAAAACAGCATGGTACTGGCATAAAAACTGACACATAGACCAACCAAACAATGGAGAAACCAGAAATAAATGCACACATTTATAGTGAACTTATCTTCAACAAAGTTACACAGAACATACAGTGGGGAAAGGCTAGTCTCTTCAATAAATGGTGCTGGGAAAACTGGATATCCATATACAGAATAAAGAAACTACTGAACCCTTATCTCTCACCATATACAAAAATCAACTCAAAATGGATCTAAGATCTGAAACTATGAAACTACTAAAAGAAAACATTGGGGAAACACTTCAGGACATTGGTCTGGGCAAGGACTTCTTGAATAGTATCCCCAAAGCATAGGTAAGCAAAATAAAATTGGACAAATGTTATCACATCAAGCTCAAAAGCTTCTGCACAGGAAAGGAAGTAATCAACCAAAAGAAGAGACAACCCACAGAATGGGAGAAAATATTTGCAATCTACCCATCTGACAAGCTATTAATAACTAGAATATACAAGGAGCTCCAACAACTCCATAGGAAAAAATCAAATAATCTGATTAAAAAATGGGCAAAGGATTTGAATAAACATTTCTCAAAAGAAGACATACAAATGGCCAACAGATATATTAAAAAATTCTCAACATCATTAGTCATCAGAGAAATGCAAATCAAAAGTACGAGATATCATCTCACCCTAGTTAAAATGGCTTTTATCAAAAAGACAGGCAATAATGAATGCTGGAGAGGATGTGGAGAAAGGGGAACCCTCATACACTGTTGGTGGGAATGTAAATTAGTGCAACAACTATGGAAAACAGTATGGAGGTTCTTCCAAAACCTGAAAATAGAACTGCCATATGATCCAGCAATCCCACTGGTGGATATATATCCAAAGGGAGGGGGTGGAGAATCAGTATATCAAAAAGATATTTGCCCTCCCATGCTTATTGCAGCACTATTCACAATAGCCAAAATTTGAAATCAACCTAAGTGTCCATCAATGGATGAAAGGATAAAGAAATTGTGGCACATATACACAATGGAATATTACATAGTTACAAAAAAGAATGAAATCCTGCCATTTGCAACAACATGGATGCAAATGGAGAACATTATGTTAAGTGAAATAAGCCAAGCACAGAGAGACAAAGCTAACATGTTCTCACTCATATGTGGGAGCTAAATATTAATATTAAAAACAATTGATCTCATCGAGACGGAGAGTAGAATGATGGTTACCAGAGGCCAGGAAGGATAGCAGGGAGGGTGAGATAAAGTGTGAATGGTTAATGAGTGCAAAAACTATATATAGTTAGATATAATGAACAACATTTGATAATATAACAAAGTGACTATAATCAACAAGTTAGCGTATACTTTAAAATAACTAAGAGTGGAATTGGAATGTTCCTAACAGAAAGAAATGTTAAATACCTGAGGTGATGGATACCCCAATTACCCTGATTTGATTATTATACATTGTATGCCTGTATCAAAACATCACATGTACCCTATAAAGATAAACAACTATTATGTACCTATAATAATTAAAGATTTAAAAAAGATTTTTTTAAAGGCACAATATATGGAAAGCAAACAAAATGATACAGGTGCCACTCTCCATTCCTCTGTAATGTAGAGCTACATTCTACATTGTCACTCAAGGACCTCACCTACTATATGTGGGTAAGACAATACGACACGTGGAGAGGGCATGTTATCAATCATAAAATAGAAACTTCATAAAATGTAATTTATTCCTCATTTTTTTTTTTTTTTTTTGAGACAGAGTCTCACTCTGTTGCCCAGGCTAGAGTGAGTGCCGTGGCGTCAACCTAGCTCACAGCAACCTCAAACTCCTGAGCTCAAGGGATCCTCCTGTCTCAGCCTCCCGAGTAGCTGGGACTACAGGCATGCGCCACCATGCCCGGCTAATTTTTTTTCTATATATATTTTTAGCTGTCCATATAATTTCTTTCTATTTTTAGTAGAGATGGGGTCTCGCTCTTGCTCAGGCTGGTCTCGAACTCCTGAGCTCAAACGATCCGCCCACCTCGGCCTCCCAGAGTGCTAGGATTACAGGCGCGAGCCACCGCGCCCGGCCAATTCCTCATTTTTAAGTTAAAAATGAGCTTTAATAAAATTTCTAAAATATTCTAATTTCAATGGATCATATTGTTGAAAGTCGAACCATATGAAAGTGTGTTTTAATCAAAAATGGTTAAATATTGGCGATTTCTTATGTTTCACCTTAATTCATTCTATTTCAAAGGCTAATGATATAACCAAAAGAGCAGAACTTTGATCCCACCCTGGAGCTTTGAGATGTTAATTTGCATCTCTGAAACTCTGGAGTATTGGGAGATTTAAACAACAGTACTTTCCTAAAATGCTCATCAAATTCCTGCAAAACAGGAAATCGGTAGAGCAGAATGGTTAAGATGGTGATCCCAAGAGTCAGCCAATGTGGGATCAGATCCTGATTCTATCATCTACTAGATGAGTCACCTTGGCAAAATTCCATAAACATCCTGTGCCTCATTTCCCCATCCATAAAACAGGGATAACAATAATTCCTACACCTTAGTGTTGCAATAAAGATTTAATGCATATGTTTATATAATTCTTAGAAAAGTACCTAGCACATAGTAGGCAAATAGGTATTCACTTTTTATTTCATTAAAAAGGATTTCATTAAAACTTGGCAGTTTTCTTCCCCACTCTTGGAGTGGACACAATCAAGAAATAGAAACAGAAGCAAAACTAATGAACTAGAAGCTAACACCAGTATTGAAAAGAACAGACATCTGGAACCCCAATCAGGATGGATAAAATGTTCATACTTATAAGGTAGCAAAATACTGTAAATTGTAATAATTTCTTGTTAATATAGAAAATGGTCGTGCAGAAGAGTAGAATCTACATTAAACATCTCCACTTGCATCTAATGGAAAGTTGAAAAGCTGCTTTAGTTACTTGGAATTTTTCAGTAATGCACTTCACTTTGCCAATGTAGAAATTTGGAGCTCTGAAATGTTGAAATCCTCTATGTTCTTTCTCCACATGGCTTCTGCTCCAAGGAAAATGTGGCATAAGGAGCTCACGGCTAGAGTTACTATCAAAAGCTAGGCAAGCAGAGAAATATTTATGCTACTATAGTATGCGGCAATTATGGAACACAATAGCACCTTCAGGCCAAATGTTAAATCCTAAAGTTTAAATGTTTGCCCCAACTTTGTCTTATACCACACATATTTTGCAATTTTGTAACCTCTCTAACAGAGGTTCCCAAATTTTCTTGGTTTATAGTGCCCTTAGTTTCCCCAGTAATTTTTTTATGGCTTCTTAGGCCAAAAGAAATACCTAATAGCTCTGTTTATTAAGTAGTTAGATTCAAACCACTTAATAAGTATTTATATCCTAATAATTTAGCAGTTTTAAAAAATAATACCCATAAATTGAATAAAAATATTTTTACAATTGCTTACCACTGGGATTTTACATGCCTGTTGGTCACTGCACAGATTCTTAAACATTGCAATCAGATTGGACATGGCCACCTTCATTTCCTGTTCCACAATTGATGTTTGCACAGCAGCTACTTTTTATCACGACGGCTAGAATTCCAGCTTTGTAAAGATACATCATCAAAATGAATGCTACTCACCCTATGTCCCATTGATGTCGCTGAGTTTTCTTTGAAATTTTAAATTATCCTATGATGCCTCTGTAAAGTTGCCGTGGCATTCCAAGACACCTTGACACACAGTTTGGGAACCAGGGCCCTATACCATTTCCTATATATTTAGTTATTCCAAATAGTTATCTATTATGTAAAGATCGCTTTGTATGGATCTAAATATCACTTTCTACCTTTCAGGGTGTTTTCTTGAGAAGGAGGCTGGACAATGGTTTGAATAAGTAATTGTAAGACGCTACAACATCAAAAAATACTTATGCAGATATTTTTGTATGTAAAGGGAGTAGAGAGAGAAAAAAAGAATTATATGTTCCTCAAGAAGTTTAATATATTTGGCTAAATAGTTTAGACATATGTGAACTGATTATGTCATTTCCTCACTGAGCTTTGTTAATATCCTTTCTATATCTCTGCTGTATAGTCTTTCACAGTTTTAGTTCCCTTTCTTTCTTCCTTGCTCATCCTCGGTCTTTCTCTGATACTATTAATATATTTCTCCCCCTGACTCCCAGCTCCCCACCCTCAAGTGTAATCATCTCACCACCACGCTAATAAGCTCTATAATTCCCAATTCCCTGTGCTTCATATTCAGTGGAATGAATTTCTCTTCATTCTTTACTTAACAAACTCTCATTCATTCTTCTTTCCCAGCACAAAAATCATTCTTAGAGAAATCTTTCCCTAACCTTATTCTGATTACTCTTCCTCTTTCAGGAAAAATTACCCATTCTCTTCTGTCTCTTCCCATAGTACTCAGTACATATGCATGTGTTTCTAGTAGTGAGAAGAATCACTAGGATGGATGGATGGTCAGAGAGACAGAAAAATAGATAAATAGATAGACAGATAAGCACACATGAGATTTCTTAAAGGGATTTGACTTTCCATGATTGTCGAATAGCTACTTAAACAGTCTGAGTGAGGCAGTTATTTCTGTGCCTGGTACTGAAGCTTGAAGTCTGCAGAGAAGTCATTCAAAAGATATTGGGGAAAGATAAGGAACAAGGACAAACTGGAATCTGCAAAGCTGAACTAGAACCAACAAGAACTTACTAGAACCTAGGTTGATCTCTCACCACCTCAAGCTTCCAACATCCACAATGGGAGTGTCTTGCAGGAAAAGCTGGTATCCATCACCATAAAGCTAAACATTCATCTGGCCTGAAGGAGAAGTTGAAGGAGAAACTACCAGGGTTCTTGGCCCAGTTGGTGCCCCACACCAACCCTGCAAGCTCACAGAAAAGCTTATGTGAGCTGCAACAGAGTCTCAGGCCCTATACTACCTTTGAAGCATAAAATGAAGATGGCAACTGCTCTACTTCAGCCTTCCAAATCTCACACAATATGTCCCTTTTGGCCCAAACTAATCTGGACCTATGTAGAGAAGGAAATTCCGAGAAATATAGTTCCAACTTGGCTAAGCTGACAAAACACAAAATCCACCACAGCATTTAAGAACACTTGTCCCACTGTCAGCTGTTCAGGTGCCAACCTCTGCCCTGAGAACATGTTCTCCTGAAGGGCAGATACCATACCTTACTCATAACATGTTTTTAGTGCTTTGTGCCAAACCTGTCACATAATAGGGACTCACAGATGTTTGTCAAATGATGAATGAATGAACAAACTAATGAATGAAGAAATGAATGGGAAAATATGATTAGCACCATCAGATAGTACACTATAGACATTACATATTTGGTCATATAACAAAGTAATAAGCAGAAAGGATCTTCTATTTTCTTCCTAAAGCAAAAAATTAACATACTCTCTATAGCTTAATCCCCCGAGGATGAGGTGAAATTATTTAACCCTACCAAAATTTTATCACATATATGGAACTTTCAAGTTTACAAATTGTGTTTACAGAAGCTATCTAATTTGATGACTTCTTATTTAGTTAAATACAACTGAGTCACCACTTTTCTGGGCATACATGAAAACAAAACATTCTCTTATTTTTTTACTTGTTCTTTTTATTTAATCTAAGGTATAAAGAGTAGTACATAATGTGAATGTTGATACACCATCACCTAGATTCAACAATCATCAATTATTTTGTCATATTTGCTTCATTTATCCCCATTTTTTGTCTAGAGTTCTTTAGTATAAATCATAGAAATATAATTTCACCCCTATATATTTTACTATGAATCTGTAAGAATAAGGACATTTCCTGAATCATAATGCTGTCAGTCCTAACAGAATTAACAATTCCTTGATATCAACTGACACCCTGCCATACCCACATTTCCCTTACTGAGTCAGAAATGTCTTTTTCAGTTGTTAAAATCAGGATCCAAAAAAGAAGGTATTTATTTTCTTCCCAAATAAAAAGATTTTTGGTTGGGGGAGAAAAACAAGGGAAAATGACATTAACACATGTCAGCATCAACAAGATGAAAAACAAAGGCTAAGATATAAAGTTTTGCTTGAAGTAGGGAAAGATATGGTTTTTTGTGTGTGTACACACATACATATAATAAATAATTTTGTCTTCATAACTTTCTTGCAAAATAATTATCTCTATTTTGCAAATGAGTTTAAGACCACTACCAGAAATTGGCATAACCTACATAGAAACCCAGATCCTCTGGTTAAATTAGTACAGTGGCCCAGAGTTTAAACATATGCCTGTGGACACCTCCTTTTTATATAGTCAGAGGGGAAAATCATGCCTCCTTATTTCTTGTGCATGTATAAATCATATTATACTGACAAACCATTTATGCTGCTGGTTTATCAGAGATTGAGGCAGCCCTTGACATCTCCTTACCAATGGCTGTGTCATCTTGACAAGGGTGCTTTGCCTAAGACTGGAAAGCAAAAATATTCTTTAATAAAAGCTTCAATTATATTTCAATTTATATTAAATTATAAAAATAAAAATCAATCATGACTAGTAAAAATTAACTTTTTTATTGTTTCTTTTCATTTCTATACATCACATTTCAGAATCCACTAGCACAGACCTAAAAGAAAACAAATATTGCCAACCTACCTTTGTTTTCACTTCTATTTATCACTGTCATAAAATTAATTCAATACCAACCCCTCTATTTCAGCTCTATTTGACCTATTTTATTTCTCAAAACTTCACTATCATGATCATTCCATAATTTTCAGTCTCCAAAGGCATCATTGTCTATTACCTACACCCATCTGTAATCACATCATTAATAACCTACTGCAGGACAGAGCCCCAACTCTATCTAGAACTGTATCCTTCATAGAGAGGCTTTAAGAGTAGGCATCCAAAGTAAACTTATAGTATTCCTTCCTCTCATGGAAGCAGAATCAACACTTTGCCCTGCTGCCATTATGGGTAAGATGCACATCTGTGCCACAAATAGTCTTCAGAATACATGTAACCTTGAACTTTTGCTAGATGCTATTTATTTCCTACAAAAACAAAAATTAAAAACAACAACAAAACACTTGATCCTTGACTTTCGTTAATATCTGGAGGTGTGTGAAAACTTTCACATATATGATAATCATATGAGAAAAGTTTAATTTTACTCTGAACACAGTACCTGCAACCTTAGTAAAATAATTTTATTTCACATGAAATCATGGAATCATTTTTATTTCTCTAAAAGCTTGTCAGGTTGCCTTCTATCTTGGTGACATATTGGTGAGGTCATCAACGCTGTTGTATTTTTAATTTGATGAGCCAGTCCTTCTAAAGCCTGAATACTTTTTCAAAATTCTTTACAAGTAAACTTATTTTCTAAAAATTTTGTCTCTGAGTCTTCAAATAACAGAAGGGAGCTAAAATGTAATGAGTGAAAACTATGTCATGCACGTAGATTATGAGACAGTCGTTATTCTTAGCCTCATTTACAGGTGAGAACATTTAGGATCATAAATGTTAAATATCTCCTTAAGACTAAGTAGCTAATAAATTACAAAGCCAGGATTTCACCTCAGGATTATAACCAGTTAAAAATGACAAAGCTTTTACTCTCTCCATTATGCCATGATGCTTCCCAATCTACCATTACTATACCAGAGTTTAACGATTTAGGACTAACTTTAGAGAGGCACATCAGTTCCTTTCCAGGTGTTTTTCATTAACTTTAGGCACAGTCATCATTTTTTCATTATTTGATTCAACAAATATTTATTGAGTGCCTAATATGTACCAGTTACTTCTCAAGATGCTAAAGACGAAGACATAGTGATGAATAAGACAAAAGTCCTTATTCTTATTGAATTTCCACTCTATTGGGGACTATAGATATAAGCACAGAAATAAAAAATCAGAATATGGAGTCAGGTAATTAAAGAAAACTATCACAGAGTTAAGGGATAAAAAATGATAGAGGTGGAGGCATCAAATTGTGGTTTATAGATAAGAAGGGGTGATGGAGGTGCCAATAATTATCAATAATTCCAATAATTAACCTTTTCCCACTGTAGACAACTAAAATAAAGGATATTCCAAATGATACTCTCATCTGTGCTTGATTGCTTTAAAATAAGAATGAATTGGTGCCACTATAAAATAATTATTGAGAAACACTGGAAAAGAGCAAAATTTTAGAGTAATAATAAGTCTTTCAAGATTTGTATTGACCTGACAGTATTCTGCCTCCAGTATTATCTTAGATATTTAAGTGTAGGAACTCTGGCCCTCCAAGTTTAGAGATCTTCATTCCAACTTTACAACTATCTTTCCTATCGATTCTGTCCTAAAATGATTCTCTTAAAAAAAAAATTAGAACATTTTCTTTCTACTTCTGTTTCAAATGACAGATTCTTGAAGATTCAGACACATTTTTCTTTTCTTTTTTTCTTTCCTTAATATCAACACATAGAACCATAGATGAATTAAATGTTATTTTCATCATGAGTGGGTTTAAAGGGGATCAGTAAGGAGAAGAAAAATACATAACCTTGACACCGTAGAGGATATGAGATTGGAGACAATTTTTATTTTAATGTTGTTTACCAAGAAGGCAACACAGCAAAGTGATCAAAACTCAAGTGAGTTCTAAAGTCAAATTACCTGTGTTCAAATCCCAGATTTCTTGGTAACTGTCTGTAAGGCTAAAGCAAATTTCTAGACCTTTTGGGTTCCTTATTCAAAAGAGTATCATGATTGTACATCCCTCATATATTTATTCTAAAGTTTGAATAAGATAAAAGGTGGTGGTAATATTTTCACCATTGATGAATAGATAGGTTTAAGGACAAAAGATATTTCCCACTTCATTTGGAAGACTTCTTTGTATGTTTCAAGACCCAAGCTAAACCAAACAGCAATTTTTTATGAGAATTTTCCAAATACAATAAACTTATTAAATAAGCAAAAAAAAAAAAAAAAAAAAAGACCCATCTTTAACATCACCTTTCCTTGTCAAGCCTTCTGTGATTCCCTGGGAAGACTCAGTACCCTCTTCTGTGCTCCCTTAGCACTTTATTCCTAATCCCATGTTAAAATTGTAATGTGGCACAGGGAATTCTCTTTCCAGTGGCTACTAAATCAATTGCTATAAGTGAAGTTTCCTGGATGCAAACTCTAAGATAAAGATTCAGGTACCACCAATTTACACTTAGGAAATGCTCCCAGAAGAAACTGGAAAGGGGGATTGGGAGAGCAGGACAGACAAAGCCAAGCAAAGGTGTTGTTTCAAGTGAAGTCCCACTCTCAGTCTGATTCCATGGCGAGCTCTAGAGCATACATTACACCTCAGAGTTTGTCATTCTGTAAGGTGATGAAGCTATGTTTTCATATTACCCCATCTGGCAGTCATTGGCTAAGGGGATGGAGTGGAGCATAAACTCCCAGGCATTCCAGCTCTCTGCAGGCAATGTTTGAAGAAGGTCATAGATGAGAGCCATTAAAGAAAAAGCACATAGAAGATGGGCTATGGTGACACACAACAAATAAAGAGGGGGATGGGGAATCTGGGTGTAGCATCAACTGTGTCTGACACATACATAGTCCTTTCTTAGGGAAGCTCTACTATTTTCATGACTTTATTCCCAGTTCCCCTATACAATCCTATTATTTATGGTTCCTGGCTCAGTGCCAAGAGGGGTTGTTCTTGGAAGTCCCTTGCTATACTAAAAAGCATTCTAACTTATTACAGTAACCAGAGTGCCTTCTGGCCTCAGCCTAGAATAATGTTGGCATGCCCTAAAGGGGCCTCTGATGGCTAATATCCCTTCTGCTGCTGCCCGCACAACTGCCATGGCTTAGAGTCATTGCCAGAGAGTGCCACAATCCTTGGGCAGACACTTTGCCACCCTTATTGCCCCATTCCAGCATCTTTCCAACTTCTATGGCTGATTTCATGGTGACTGCTTCCTCCTCTAATCTACACAGCTCACACAGGGTTATGAGGCTGACTTCCTTCCAACTCCGCTGACCACAGACACCTAGATGGCTGCTTGCCTAGTCTCTTGTTTTAAGACTCGCTGCCCAATGCTTCTGCCAAAATCATAATCTCCATTCTACTCTGGTTCCACTTAGGAAGAAGAAATTGCCTTTGTTCCTTCCAATTAAAAATTTAAAAGCTCTGTCTCCTCTAATGTTCCTGTCATTCCAAATGGAGTTGCATCATCAATATCTCAGGGTACCAAAATCTGTCACCCATGCCTTCTGTTTCACAGTTGGATTCTGTCTTTGAATATTCTTATTGTCAGAAAACATTCCAGAATTGAAAACCTTGTGTTCAAAATTCATCATTATTTTCGTATATAATATACCCATATTTTTATAAAATTGTATATAGTATGCCAGATTTAATGACATTTTCCTACCATATCATCATTCTCTCTTATATAATTTTATAATTATTCTAATTTGAACTCTCTCCCATAGTATGTAAGAAAGAAAGGTGCTATCTCATGATAGAAACTTATTGTGTAATTTAAAAATGCTGAAAGGAGAAGTCTTATATGAAATTTTGCTTGAAATTAGACTCCATAGGGCCAGGCACAGTGGCTCACGCCTATAATCCTAGCACTCTGGGAGGCCGAGGTGGGAGGATCGCTTGAGGTCAGGAGTTCGAGACCAGCCTGAACAAGCACGAGACCCCGTCTTTACTAAAAAAATAGAAAAAATTAGTTGGGCAACTAAAAATAGAAAAAAATTATCCTGGTGTGGTGGCATGCACCTGTAGTCCCAGCTACTCAGGAGGCTGAAGCAGGAGGATTGCTTGAGCCCAGGAGTTTGAGGTTGCTGTGAGCTAGGCTGATGCCATGGCACTCTAGCTGGGGCAACAGAGCAAGACTCTGTCTCTACAAAAAAAAAAGAAAAAAGAAAAAGATATTAGATTCCATAGTCAGAAATGGGCATCCACGGATAGGTTGAAATAGATTTAGATAAATTGATAGATAGATGATTTATAGCATAGATTATAATAATTTCTCTTTATTACGTTGGTCATTTATTTATTATACTATATATAGACATAGTTTTTTTAAGAAAGAGTCTCGCTCTGTTGCCTGAGCTAAAGTGCAGTGTTATATCATCATAGCTCAATGCAACCTCATACTCCTGGGCTCAAGTGATCCTCCTGCGTCACCTGCCATAGTAGCTGGGACTATAGGCATGCACCACCATGCCTGGATGATTTTTCTATTTTTTGTAGAGACAGGGTCTCACTCTTGCTCAGGCTGGTCTCAAACTCCTGGCCTCAAGTGATCCTCCCATCTTGGCTTCCCAAATTGCTAGGATTGATTACAGGGGTGAGCCACTGCATCTAGCCTATTTGCAATATTTATTGAGGCCCTACTACTATGTGAGGACCTGGGAATGAAACATGATAAAGAAACCAGAACTGCCCTTAAGACATCATAATCTAGTATCAAAGACAGACATTGAAAAGAGATAATTATAATATCTAAAATAATGCTAAAAGTGCTATAAAAAACTAAAGGCAATGTCAAGAGGTAAGAGCACCAAACATTGACAACAACTAACTTTGTCTTGAATTTGCACCATACTCTGTTCAATTAGTGAACTAATGATTGACTCTGACTTAGCCCACCCCAGGCCCTTAGCTTCTTCCTCCTTGTGATGCCCTTAGAATTTATCATATTCTATATTTCTTTACTTGTCAATCTCCCTGGCTAGTCTCTGAACTTCTTAAATACAGGATTTCATCTGATCATTTTTGTATCTAAAGCATCAGTTATAATTTTTGGCACATACTTGGTCTTCAATAAATGTTTGCTAACTGAATGAATGAAAAATATAAAAGAACTGAACAAAGAATGGAGAGAGAAGAATTTCTTTGAAATCTTTATGTAAAAATTTATATTTAAGCTACTATGTATTACATATTGTCCAGCTACAATTGCGGAACTCCAAGTGAGGTTGAGAATATAGCCTAATGTCATGGGCTGGCCCCAACTTTGTTTTCTTATTCTAAGCTCCAGACTTTACAGATTTGACAAACCTGTCTCCATTCACCATGCTGAAGCTCCTAAGGGACAGAAAACAGCTAAAGCTTTTAGAATAACTTGAAAAATGTACTAGAAAGAACTGAATATTTCCTATGTCAAGAAAATGGGCTTTTAAACACTTGTTGGATCCAATTCTGGTAATGTTTAGTTTTAAAAAATCATCTAGAAGGTTACTATGTGCCATCCCTGCAGTACCATTAGATTACTGCTGCCTCAGCCTTTTATAAGCAATTATGGTGAGTTTTTAAATCAAGTAGCAGTGCAGGGGTGCAATTCTCCTGATTCTCTAATGCAGCTTGACTTCTTGCCTTAGTACATTTGAATCTAGTTTTATGTGATTCTTTTTTTTTTTTTTTTTTTTTTTTTTTTTTTTTTTTTTTTTTTTTTTTTTTTTGTTGAGACAGAGTCTCACTTTGTTGCCCAGGCTAGAGTGAGTGCCGTGGCGTCAGCTTAGCTCACAGCAACCTCAAACTCCTGAGCTCAAGCGATCCTACTGCCTCAGCCTCCCGAGTAGCTGGGACTACAGGCATGCGCCACTATGCCCGGCTAATTTTTTCTATATAGATTTTTAGGTGTCCATATAATGTCTTTCTATTTTTAGTAGAGACGGGGTCTCGCTCAGGCTGGTCTCGAACTCCTGACCTTGAGCAATCCACCCGCCTCGGCCTCCCAGAGTGCTAGGATTACAGGCGTGAGCCACCGCGCCCGGCCAGAGTTTTATGTGATTCTTGATGGGCTTCTAAAGATTATTTGGGAATAAGAGTATTCTACTGCTGACTTTCAGGTATTCAAATATTTTTTTCCCTTTTTTGAAATACAGTTTAAAAATTCTGGCTGCATGTTAGATTTAACTCTCATAACTCAAGTATTCCCATCATAGAGGTTAGCTATACAGATAATCATCCTATCCCACTAAGTCTGATAAACTGAATGTGCCTCAAATGCCTCTTTACATGGGTCTAGAAGAGCGTTAGTTTGGAAGACAGATGCTTTCCTGAAATTTTTCCTTAGTGACTCTAAAGGGAAAATTTAAGTTGAGAACAACCAGATAACTCTTCTTTCTTTTTCCTCCAAAATAATCAGGATGTGAGTTCCAAAAGTCTGGGGGGTCAATACTCTTAACTGGAGACAAACCTGTCATGTGTTCTTTCTTAGAAATAACTCTGGCAAGGCATTTTGTCCCAGGAAGTTGCTCCTGGTAGACCCATACTGTACAATGTCAAATGAAAAAGAAACTCAGCCAGCTTGTCCTCTCCTCATTCTCCTTTCACTTCTCAGTCCTTCATCCCCTTCTCTATCTGCTATCTTGAACACCATCATTTGACCCTGCTGCCCTTTTCTGCTACTGAGCTTGCTTTCTGTGAAGAAGTCTGTTTGACTTTTTTCAATTCTTGTTTTGCAGAAGAACTTCAAAATGTTCAAAAGAAACAACGATCTAACTTTCCTAAGAAGTTAAATTTGATCATTCCCCTGGTGAAAGTGACCTGCTGTGAGTATATTCCAAGCTGCTAGGCCATCTCCTATAAGGAGAGTTCAAAGTTACTAGAAAACTAAGGAAAGATCCAAAACTTGCATTAAGAAACTAAGAGTTATTTAGGAGCAGCTGGTGTTCACATGGGGGTTTAAAATACAATCGGCATCTGTCTTCTAAATATCTGGTAAGCATGAATTGAAATATGTATCTCAAAATCTATAAAATGGCCTGGTGCTTTTTGTGAAAAGAAATATAATCATAAAATAGAGAAGAATTAATTCAGTGACAATATTCCTTATTGGTGTTTTAAGTGGAAGCATAGCATGCTACATGTTTTCCTAGGGGACACTTAAGAGATCATTTAAACCTATGGCCTCATTTGTAAAGAAAGAAATTATAGCCTAAGGAGATAACAGTATCTTTTCATGATAACAAAGCTAGACTGGGAGAAGTGGAACTGTTAATAGGCAGAACTCAGAACTCCTGATTCCTATTCCACACTCTCATCACTTTAAGAGTCTAGTCAATGAATTTGCATGCTGTTGGCTAAATTAGGGGTTCTTACACCGGGATCCTTGGAAGGAGTTTGTAGATCTTCTGTAATGTGAGGCAAATTTCAGTGTGTGTGTGCATTTTCCTCTGGGAGGAGCATAGCTTTAAAAAAACACACAGAATAGCCTATACCAGCTCCCCTTAAAAATTATATATAAAAACTTTTAAACTAAATAAATGTTTGCTTTTGTCTTAATATAAAAATCATGGATTAATGTTTTGAACACTGTATCCTCCTTACTTCTCTCAGCTATTTGCATATAAAGTTACTCTAGTTTTAGTTCTTATTAAACTTCTCTCTAAATACCAAGGAGCAGTCATCTATGGGAGAAGGCAATGAACCATTGAGTGAACAAAAAAATGATTCTACACATCCTTACCTTACATAATCAATCTATTAAGAGATTGACTTTCTTTTACTATTCCACCTATATATGTGGTTTCTATTTCTTCATGTCTTAATCCATCCTCCCCCACTAACTCCTTTTGAACTGCCAAAAATCTAAATCATAAGTGTACTATATCACAGTAAGGCAGCGCCCTTAGGTGACTGAAGGCCTCTTGGCAAAACCTTGGTAAAGGTTTAAGTTGTTTGTTATTTTTTATTTATCCATTTAAATTCCCTTACTATGTATTGTTCATTCTTGTAGCATGGTTGCCTTTTTGACAATTTTCTCAGCTAACATAACACTATTCTCTCTCTTTTTGGCCCTGATCCCTCTTTCTTCTCTCCTCAGTTGACTCCAGATATCCCAAAATCTTTAGTTCTTGACCTTCCTCATATTTGTAATATGCTATACACATTCCCTCAGGGGATTCATCCATTCTGAAGCTTTAAATGTCTCCTTTCCATTGAGGAATCCCAAATAGTCCTCTCCAACCCCTTTCCTTCCATCTTATATTTCCAATGAGTCAGATTAAGGCCAGTTTATCATAGATTCCAGCATCAAACATGGTCCATCTCATATATCCTCAAAAGAAGTGAATCTCTTGCTTACGAACTGAATCTCCCTTCTTACATTCCACGTATCTGACCATAGCACAAACTTTTTCACAATCTTCAAATCAAGACATTTGAACTACTTTTTGCCATCCTATTCTTTTTCATTGACAGTGTCCAAGAATCATCCAAATCTTGTTTTATTTCACCACCACTATATATTTTCTGCTTTCATTAATTGATTTAATCAACATTTTTTTTTAAGTATCCACTAGGTGCCAGATGATTTTCTAGGTGCCATGAGGGGAATCAAAATGAATGAGATTCTGTTTTAGCCCTCTAAGAAGTTACTGTCTAACAAGGAATAGGAAGCATGTTCACACATAGCTACAAAGCAAGATCTTAATCACATTGGCAATGTACCCCTGGCTTCAATCACACATCAATTATGCCTTGAACTTACTGAATTTTGCCCAAATCCATAGCCATCTATAGGATTTATTTCAGACTTTCTGTTCTGCACACCTTTATTTTTATTTTTTTAACCTTTTCACTCATGATCCTTCCTACTCCATGACTTATTTACTTTTCCCTTGCTTGTGGGCCTATGTGTAGAAGGATGTGACTCTGTAATCCTCATGTTGATCCAGTGAAGTTTTTTTTGAGTCTGACCTTTGGCAATCAGCATCAGCCAGAGGATAACCTGGGCATGTACTTTCTTACCCAAAAAGCTGGTTTTAATTAACTGGAGCTCCCTTTCTCCAACTCTCTTTGCCTTTGAAAATCTGAGATCATTTACTGCTTCAGCAATGGTTGTGTTTCTCTCATGGGGTGAGGTCTGTTTTTTGCAGTTAGGATAAGAATGACCTTCTAGACCTTGAAAGGCTCCTAAGTCACTTCTGAGTATCCTTCTTTTCCCACATAGAACACTTTGCTATGCTACAAGCTATCATAAAGTGATCCCTAAGCCCAAATTAATGAAAGGGGCATGGCTGTCCAATAAACAAAACAGTGGGCCCATAGTTTTGTGGCGCAGTTCAAGAAGGAAAACTGCCAAAACCTTAGCACCCATGCCTGTTGATTTCCTGCATTTTCAATATCCATATTCTACTTCAGGTATTTTAATTGAGCTCTTGGCTTTCATTAAATGTCTACATTGAATCATGAATTTTTTATATAGCATCCCATTCTCTATGTCAACTGCTATGTCAAACAATTGAGTGGAGAGGGGGCAAAAAAACGTTCATGCCTAGTTTTTGAGCTTTTGCCAACTTCAGTTCTCAGGCAAAAGGCTGCCAAAGCAAAAATTCTTAAAACCAGGTATATTTGATTTTATTTCTTCTGCCATTAACCTGTGAAAGCATTATCTTCACATTCTTATTTTTAAACAAAAAATCCATTTTATTTAACTCCTCTAAGATGTTATGAAAAAATAGTTGTTGAAACATGATTTTGGTTATTTGTAAGCTAAAATATTTTTAAACAAATCATTTATAAATGAAGAAGAAGAGAGAGCTAATAGTGTCACAGCCACATTCATGATTAAATCTTTTTTTCTAACCTGAAATCGACTAAAGAAATAAAGGTGGTAAATGTAATTATCTACTTTTCTGTCTTTAAAACTACTCCTTCTGGTCTTTGTGTGGTATGCATGTGTGTGTGTATGTGTGCATGTGCTACTAATTTGAAATTTTATGATTTATATTCTGAGAAATCTCACCTTTCAATTCTCTGAAAACAGAAATTTAACATTCTTCAAATACTCATCCCTGTATCGCTGAGTGGGGAGGAGTGATGGGTCACCAAGAAGAATTATAAGGATATAGTGACATCTACAGGCAGCATGTATATTGTCAAATAGGATGTGGTTATCATTTGCTGAGGAATGGACTAACAGATCTTTGCCTTACACTTAAATGTGTCTTGGTCACAGTAACCAACAGAAAAGGTGAGACAAATTACATTGGAACAGTTAACATAAAAGATTTTTCTAAAAATAAAATCCATGTAATAAATGGGGCTTTGTTTCACCTAGTTTGTTATACCTCATTTATCTTCATTTTTGAAATGAGAATAGCAGTTTGATTGGCAGTTCATTCTGAAAATCTATATAAGGCATGCATATACACTTGATGAAAGTGGTGGCTGCAAATGAATGGAAATGACAAAGAAGGAATATGTCCACTAGAAATTTAAAAAGTCATTTTTGGCTCTCAATGATAAAATAGAGCAAAAATAAAACCTTTCTGGAGGGTCTGTTCCAGTATTTACAATTCAAGTTGACATTATGTCAGAAGTTATTCCTGCATTTTCTTAACAGCAGGATTGGGGAGAACAGTAACAGCAAGGGGGAATGGATAATAAAATACAATGGGATTAGGCTCATTGGTGTCTGTGATGGTTAATTTCAGGTGTCAACTTGACTGAGTTGAAGGATACCCAAGTAGGTGGTAAAACATTATTTCTGGGTAGGTCTGTGAGGGCGTTTCCTAAAGAGATTAGCATTTGAATCACTAGATTGAGTAAAGAAGATTCATCCTCATCAATGTGGGCAGACACCATTCAATCCATAGAGGGCTCACAAAGAACAAAAAGGCAAAGGAAGGGCAAATTCAAATTCACTCTCTTTTCTGGAGCTGTGACATCCATCTTCCCCTGCCCTTGGACATCAAAGCTCCAGATTCTAGAGCCTTCAGACTCTGGGAATTATAGCCCTACTTCCCACTTCACCTGGGACTGAATTACATCATCAGCTTTCCCAGTTCTCCAGCTTGCAGAGGGCATATTTTGGGACTTTTCACCTTCCATAATTTTGTGAGCCAATTCTCATAACAAATCCCCTCTTATCTATCTATCTATCTGTCTATCCTATTGATTCTGTTTTTCTGGAGAACCTTTACTAATACAGTATCATTTATTTTGCTATCTGAGTAAAAACAAAACAAATCAAAGAAAGAAAAAGACAAAATTTAAACTCCTTGTAGGGGAGATTATGTGTTATAATTCACTGTATTTCTTATGGTGGCTAACATACTTAGTGAATAGTTGATCTATTAGGAAAAAATAAATATGCTGTAAAGCTGATTTTCAAAACTCTCTATTCTAATGTATAATAGAATGATAAGTTTAAGCACAATTGGGATTTAGCAGTCAAGCCACCAAAACATCTTTATCATTATCCAGTCTGTGCAAAGTGCTATACAGACCTGCTTAAAGGTGGGAAAATCCAACTGCTTAATTAGTTCTTATTATTCCTTCACTTTGTTTCTTTCCTATACATTTCTCTTTCCAATACTTGCTTAACATGGGAAAAATGTGTGAGTTTACAGTGGTCACTGCTGAGATTAGCCGGCTAGAGTAATTTTGCCAATAGCCCAATCAAGAGGGCTGGCCACCAGGTGAGTATATCTCAACAGTAAGAGACTTTAGGATGTTATGCTACATAGGAGCTCTCCTGTCAGGGGTCAGCATAGTAGAGAGCCTTCTTGGAGACCCACAAAGAACCTACATGTGTATCCAATGAGCAATCAGTGTGGACACTGCCACACCCAGAGCATCTTCAGCTTGTCAATATTAGAGCAGTAGGAACAGCCAGGCAGAGGGTTAGGTTTAAAGAGAGAGGGAAAAAAGGTGTCTCAGAGTCAGGCCTCACCCCTTATCCCCCAGCTCCAACCCAACAATCAGGGCTGCCACTCAAACCTGACTTAAGGGTAAGGAAAGAGATGAGATTTAAAACAACTTTGAAATTAAAACTTTAATTTGAACAAAATTTTAATGGCCAAAAGTGGCCACAAAGCTGTGGAATCGTCACAGGATCATATTGCTGGACTAGAAATGGAGATCCAACAGAGTATGAGAGAAGATGATAATTGGAAACACTGCAGCCATTTTATCTTTGGATCCCACCAAGCTGAAACTTCTCAACATATACACTTTGGGTGGACACAATTTAGTCCACGGCAAGGACCTCTTGCCATATGGTAAAAAACTGTGTACACAATGGGGTAGAGAAGACCAAGCTGGAAAATGGTTTTCCGTTCCATGCCAGGGTCAGAGCATTTCAATTTCAAATTTTGTTTCCTTTAACCAGTTACATCATGTTCGGCTTTCAATAAAAAACTACAAGGCAAACTAAAAGACAAAAGGCACAGTCTGAATGGACAAAGCAAATGTCAGAACCAGACTCAGGTATGGCAGAGATTTTGGAATTATACTGTGAATTTTAAAAACTATGATTAATATGGTAAGGGCTTTAATGAAAATGAGTGGTAGCATGCAAAAACAGATGAGTTATGTAAACAGAGATAAAAATGCTAAGAAAGATTTTTAAAATGCTATAAATTAAAAGGATTGTGACAGAAATAAAGTCTTTGAGGGGCTCCTCAGTGAACTGTACATGGCCAAGGAAATAATCAGTGAGCTTGAAGATATGTCGGTAGAAACTTCCAAAACTGAAATTCAAAGAAAAAAAAAAGAATTAAAAAGATAACAGAGTATCCAAGAACTGTGGAACAATTACAAAAGGTATAATTTATATGCAATGTAAATACCAGAAGGAGAGGAAAGAAGGAAAGTACCAGAAGAAATATTTGAAGTAATAATGGCTGAGAGTTTTCCAAAATTAAAGATAGACAACAAACTACAGATCCAGGAAGCTCAGGGGACACCAAGTAGAATAAATACCAAAACAAACAAACAAACAAAAAACCCTACATCTAGGCATATCATGTTCAAACTGAAGAAAACAAAATACAAAGAAAAAATCTTGAAAGAAGCCAGAAAAAAAAATGCCTACCTACAGAGGAACAAGCATAAGAATTAAATTAAAATTCTCTTCAGAAACAATGCAAGCAAGAAGAGAGTAAAATATTTAAATTATTGAAAGGAAAAAAAAAAACCCAAAATTCTATATCCAGCAAAAAAAAAAAAAAAAAAAAATCCTTCGAAAGTGAAGGAGAAATAGACTTTCTCAAAAATTGAGGAAATTTATCACCAGTGAACATGTCTTGCAAAATGTCAAAAGAAGTTCTTCAGAGAGAAGGAAAATGAAATAGGTCAGAAATTGTATCTACATAAAGAAAAGAAATAAATGGATGTAAAATAAAATCTTTTATTTTTCTTATTCTAAATTGATCTAATAGGTAACTGTTCAAAATAATAATAGCAACAATGTGTTTATTTATTTTTGCTTATGTAAGGAGGAATTGGAAATACTATTATAAGGTACATGGATGACCCATGAAACAGTATAGTGTTATTTGAAAGTGGATTTGGATTAGTTATAAATGCATATTGCAAACCTTAGAGCAACCAGTAACAAAAAAAAATTGAGTAAAATCGATATGCTAAGAGAGGAGAGAAAATTAAATTACATAAAATGCTCAATTAAAATAAAAAAGGCAGAAAACAAAAAGTGGAAGGCAAAAAAAGAAAGAAAGAAAGGGCAAAAAATACAAAATACTTTATAATAGCTATTAATCCAACTATATTATTATAATAATCACATTACATGTGTATGGTCTAAATACACCAACTGAAAGACATAGATAATAAGAGTGGACAAACAAAACCCCAACTAGATATTGTCTATAAGAAACTTACTTTAAATATAAAGACACAGATTTAATATAAAGGGATAGAGAAAAATATACCATGCAAGCACTCATAAAAAGAAATCCAGAGTAGCTATATTAATATAAGGTGAAGCAGCCTTCATAAGAAGGAAAATTATTAAAGATAGAGAGGTATAATACATAAGTGTCAATTTTCCAATAAGACATAATAATCTTTGATGTGTATACACCTAACAACAGAGCATCACAATACATGAGACAAAAACAAATAGAATGGAAGAAAAAATAGATAAATCTACTATTATAATTGGAGACTTCAACATCCCTCTATTGATAATTAAGAGATCTAGCAGGTAGAAAATCAATAAAGATATAGTTGAATTCAATCAAGCAATTGACTGGATCTAATTGACATTTATAGAATAATTTATCCAGCAACAGCAGAATATACATTCTTCTCAGGCTCATATGGAACAGTCATCAATATAGACCACATTCTGGGCCACAAAACACACTGTAACAAATTTAAACAAATCATAAAAAGTAGGCTCTCAGATCACAGTGGCATTAAAACAGAAATTATTAACAGAAAGATAGCTAGGAAACTCCAAATATTTGGAGATTAAACATACACTTCTAAATAACATATAGATCAAAGAAAAGTCTCAAGAGGAATTAAAAACATTTTGAGTTAAATAGAAATGAGAATAAAACCTCTCAAAATTAGTGGGATTCAGCAAAAGTAGTGCTTAGAGGGAAATTTATAGCATTGAATGTATAGCATTAGGAAAGAATAATAATCAGAAATCAATAATCTAAGTTTCTACCTTAGGAAACTAGAAAAAGAGAAGCAAATTAAATCTGAAGTAAGCAGAATAAAAAAAATAATAAGAGTCAGAATGTATACCATTGAAATTAAAACAAGAAAACAATACAGAAAATCAATAAAACCTAAAGTTAGTATTTTGAAAAGATTCATAAATTTGATAAACCTCTAGCCAGGCTAACCAAGAACAAAAGAGAGAAGACACAAATTATTAATATCAGAAATGAAAGAGGGGCTATCATTACTATTCCCATGGACATTAAAGTAATAATAAAAGAATATTTTGAACAACTCTATGCTACAAATTTGATAACTTAGATGAAATGGACAAATTCTTTGAAAGACACAATCTGCCAAAACTCACATAAAGAGAAATAGACAATGAGAATAGGTCTATATTTATTATTAAAGAGAGTGAATCAATAATTAATCTTCCAAACACAAAGCACTAGTTTACAGATAATTTCATTAGTGCATTTCAGCAAACCCCAAAGGAACAAATGATGCCAGTTTTTTACATTGGCTCCAAAAAATAGAAGCAGAGTGAATATCTGGTAACTTATACTATGAGGCCAGCATTACCCTAAAACAAAAACAGGCAGACATTACAAGAAAGAAAAATTACTGACTAATATCTCTCATAAACATGGATGCATAAATACTGAGCAAAATATTAGCAAATCAAATCCAATAATGCATTAAAATAATTATACACCATGACCAAATAGGATTTATTCCAGATATGCAAAGCTAATCCAACATTTGATAATCAATTAATGCAATCCATTACATCAACAGGGTAAAGACGAAAAATCACATGAACAGATATGCATAAAAGCAGTTGACAAAATCCAACACCCATTCATGATAAAAACTCTCAGTAAACAAGGAATAGAGGGGAGAGATGATTAGGTAGAGCACAGGGAAATTTTTAGGGCAGTGAAACTATTCTGTATGATTCTATAATTGTGAATACGTGTCATTATGCCTTTGGCAAAACCAATAGAACTGTACAACACAAAGATGTTCTCTTATGGAAACTATGAACTTTACTTCATACTAATGTATTAATATTAGTTCATCAATTCTAGTAAACATAGCACATCCATGCAAGATATTAATAATAGGAAAAACTGTTGGGAATTCCTTATAAGAAAATTTTTTGTATTCTGTTCAACTTTTCTGTAAACCTAAAATTTCTCTAAGAAATAAAGTATATTAATTAAAAATAAATAAATAAAACAGAACTGATTTCTATATAGGTTAAAATAAAAAAGAAAAGCACCTGTCTAAAGTAGTCTTCAGAGCTACAAACCAGGATCAAGGATTTGGTAGCAAACTCATCTTCATTGTAACCAACAAAGAGGATTGATCTTTAACTTGCAGCATGTCCTAGACTATGCCAAGGTGTTTCTTATCTCTCTCTCTCTCTCTCTCTCTCTCTACCTTTGCTGTCCTCTTCTCTAGGAAAGGCCTTCTTGCATTATTTTCCAAGATCAAGAGCCACTTCCTCATTTAAACTTTCCCTAATGACCCCAGTCAGAGATACACCCGTACTCCCATTTGTTCTTGTACTTATTTTCAATACAGCATTTATTACTTCGTATTGTTATATCTATGTCTTTTTTCCCAGGAGCCTATAGACTTCTTGATGGTAGGACTTGGGTATGTTTATAACATGTTCATGTTTTTACTAATACGTAATGTTAATTTAATAAATGTTTGGGTGAAAGTTTGAAAAAAAACAAAAACAAAGAAACAAAAAACCTTTACATGTACTCCATATTCTGGATAAGTGAGAACCTTTCTAGGGGTGATTATCCATATATTTACCAGTCAGCATGGCAGTATGGCCTAGGTACCAGTAAGTCAGAACTTTTCTGTAACTTAATATTCTTATCTATAAAATGGAGTTGCATCACAGTTTATTGAAAAGATTAGTGTAGTTAACATGTAAATTGTTTATATATTCAAAGCATTTAATTATTATGAGTTCTTCTATTAAATTAAGCTATGTAGTCATTACAATACTTATACACTAAATCGCTTATTAGCTAGACCATTAGTTTCTTGAAGGCAGGGATAATCACACTTTATATATCAGTATAGCTATAACATAAACAGTCTGGCTCATTATGTATTTATTAAAAGAATGGTGAATAACTGGAGGAACGAAGGAAGGAAGGGAGGGAGGGAGGGAAGGAAGGAGGCAGGAATGATTTGCATAGATCAACACTGTCCGATAGAATTTTCTGCATTGATGGACATTTTTTATACCTGTGTTGTGAAACATGAGAGCCACATATGACTACTGAGCACTTGATATGTGTGTAGTACAACTAAAGAACAAAATTTTTAATTTTATTTAATTTTGATTCACTTATATTTAAATTCAAATAGCCAAAAGTGGCTAGTAGCTACAGTATTGAACAGCACAGGTATACTTGTACATACTTTCTCAACTGAGAAAATGTAATGTTTTCTTAAAAAAAATCTGTTGAGTAAGTCATCATTGAGAGTCTTCTACATTTAAAATACTATCATTGAATGTTCTGGATATTAAGGAACTAAAAGTCTGTGCTCCTCCTCTTGGAAATTCATTTGAGAGAGAAAATGTGAATTGAACAGTTAAGTAATGACTTAAATGTAACATACACACATAATCTGTGTACTTGTGTGAACCTACTTTTAACTGCAATTAAGGCTATAAAGAAATTTAGTTATAAGTATAGAAGTAGAAAGAGGTGAATAAATATATGGAGAGATCTTAAAACCAAATGGAAAAAGCATATTAATGTGACCTAAAACCTGTTTTTATTCTTACCTACTAAAAAATTCTAAATATTAATAGTGCCTTAGCAAGGTTTCAACTAACATTTTGAGCAAATCTTATTTTATTCACCATGACACAATTTGGACAGTTTGAGGCCTGTATTTTAATGAATGTCCACAGCCTGTTAAAAAATGTTCATTACTGAAGGAAAGCAGAGCAGTTGAAAATGATCACCAAAAATTTTAATGGAAGTTCCAGGATATCTATGGACTTCTGATTAGTATGTTTGAATTTAAATGGAAAACATTTTTTTATCTTCTGAGGAAACCCTAGTTTCCAAGAGTTTAACACTTCTTAATGAAGTGTTAACAAGATATCACTGTGGGTAACAGTGTGGCTCCAAATTTGGCTTATTAGAATCACTTGAGGCTTCTTTTTAAAAATCTAGATTATAAGGCTTCCCTTGATTTAGGGGTTGGAATGGTCCTAGAAATCTGTATTCTTAATAAACTTCCCAAGTGATTTTTATTACCAAAGAGGAGTAGAACCCACTGTTTCTAAAAAACTCACAAGTCTTGTTATCCATTGCTGAGGGACAGAAAAAAACCACCCTTTATCCAGCTCCCTACCATTTTGCCTATTTCCAATGCTCTCATTTCCCACTCCATTCCCTCCAACACATGCAAGTAGATATTTTCCCTCCATCACGTGTGTGACTCTTTCTGGAACATGGGTGTGTACTTCCAATATGTAAAGGGACTCTAAATTTAAAAAAGATCTTTGTATTACACTGTAAAACAGAGCTCCTTTAATTTTAACAACTATTTTTTAATTTGTGTCTTAATATCTCGTGTCTCTTTTTGATCATTTGTTATTGTTCTGGATTTGGGATACTTGCCAGTTTTTATCATGAAAGAAAGAGTGTTTTGGTTACTCCTAGTGTGGACTCCATTTTGTTTTCCAGATAGCTTATGTAGGCTATCTTCAATTAGGAACTTAAAGCCAGGGAAGTGTTAGTTCTACCAATTTGGACTTTTTGATATAATCTGGACATTTGATATAAACCAGAACTTAAGGTTCCATCTCCCGAGATCACAAACACTAAAGCTAGATCTCTAGCTTTCAGTCAGAAATGTCACACTGAATCCAACTTATTAAATAAATATATAACATATGCAGGCCACCTGGCCATTGTGTGTTTAATAGATGTTCAAGTTTGGAGAAAAATTTCAGCCTACATTAGATGTTTTCAGTCAATCACTGACAAAGACTGAAGTTCAAATTCTGACGGTGGATTTTTGTTTCCTGTATTCTTGGTCTTTGAATATCCTATGCAATTTTTTGGCTATTTTCTCCCTAGGGTTCTTTCTTAGAAGAAAAATCTTTGTCAACAGCTTAAGCAAAGCCTGGCAGTAATCAAAGCAGTGTATGGTCATTGGATGAAGAAAAGTAGGGAGGAATAATTTAAAAAGCAGCATTCTTTTCTTGAGGCTGAGTTTCTTTACCCATCTGCAAACTGAAAAGAACTAACTAGGTGGTAGGATTCTGTCATTGTTCACTAGGTGGTTTGTGTATGCCAAGCTGAGTTTTTTTTCCCCAGAGTCTTCCAAAATTGCCTAATAACAAACAAAAAATATAGTTTGATAACAGTGGATGTCTTGCGTAGTAGGGATTATATTGTTATTGTTGGTTTTCTTTGTGCTTTTCCTATTTTCCCATCTCTTTTCAATGATCATTTTAAAAAACGAACATTAATATTTTTGAAGAGGCTTTTATTATGAAATGGAAAAACCCATTCGAAGAAATAGAAGAATGATTCTCTAAAACAAAACTGGCACTTTGAAAAACTAAAATCCACTTAAACATTGACTGAAATGTTTTAATTTTGTTCTGGATTTCATGCTTTAAAATGGAAGAATGATATGTGGCTGCATATAATTATAAAACTTGAAGTTGTCTCCCACTATGAATGGCTACTCTATGGTTTTCCACTGTAAAGACTTCTAGCAAAGTCACAAAGCCCTGCTCCAATTCTCTGATGAATAATTTTACAACATTTTTAAAACGTACACATATCCAAATATCATAGAGGGAAATATTAAAATTCTAAAAGCCCATTGAAGAGGGATTGCAAATATATATGCCGGAGGCACAGGTTTCAGAAATGGTTATATTTAATACCTTTATTAATTAGCTAGAATATGACTAAAACAATATATTAATGACATTCATGAGTTTTGTTACACTGGGATATGTAGACACTAATGAATACTAAAATTACTCAGGAGACACAATAAATATAGCTCTAAATATGTTACACATATGCTGTTTTTTTTAAATGTCAGCTACCTTGAGTCATCATCTTGTTTCCCTTGTATTTGATAATGCTTTTAGTACAGCATTTAAGAAACTAACTTGACCAGATCAACACACTTCAAATTACCTGTACACCTTAAATTCAAACCACAAGATAAAGGCTCAGTTTGTTTTACAGTTCTGCCTAGGAAATTGCTTTAGTTTTTAAATTCATTTAAATTGTAAAGAGGAAAATGGATGTGTTTTCAGCTGTATCCCTCTAGGCATCTTTGGGTCATTGCTCGGAGTCCTTGTCTCAATTCACTGCCTTTGTCTTTCCCAGATAGATCTACTAAGTAAGTCCTCTGCAGAAACATGGCCTGCTCCAGTTTCTGAACTAATCATTATAAGAATAGCAGAAAGAATATCAATCACCTCAGTCCTAATATCCAAAGAACAGAACTAGGTCTTTTGCAAGACATAGTACCCTGTAGCACTTGTATGAATTGCAGGCAGTTGTGTAGCATTCACATTACCACAGTCCCTTGCCACCCCCACTTTGTAAGGCCAGTTCATAAACTATAGTTTCTCCTCTGTGGTTTCCAAGCATTCTTATTCTCCACCGGGGCTGAACACCTGCCTTCGACTCACATCCTTTTTTATTAGGTTCCCTACAGTTTGTCCAGCTCCAGTCTATGTCTCCCCTTGGAGGCTTGGGGGCTGAGAAAATATGTATCTACTTTCCTTTCAATAGCCCTAATACAGTATCATTCTTTGGGAAATCTAGGTTGACATATATTTAAAGAAAAGAAAGATAATATTTGGTGACAATATGATTGTCTATACATGCAATGTCAGGTAATCTCAAAAGATCAGGGGCTCCCTAGCTCTCTGGGAGGCCGAGGCAAAAGGATTGCTCGAGGTCAGGAGTTCGATACCAGCCTCAGCAAGAGTGAGACCTCGTTTCTACTAAAAATTGAAAAAATTATGGGGGTACAAAAGTTTAGGTTACATATATTGCCCTTCCCCCCCACCCCACCCCAAATCAGAGCTTCAAGCATGTCCATCCCCTAGACGGTGCGCATGGCACTCATTATGTATGTATACACCCATCCCCCCACATCTGCCCGACACTTTATTAATATTATTCTTAAATGTGCTCTTAGGTGATGATCAGTGAATATACATAGCCTAAACTTTTGTATCCCCATAATATGATGAAGTAAAAAAAAAGCATGTATGTATCACAGACAGTATTGGATTTTACTACCTGTGCTTACCAAGTTCTTGTTTTTATTTTCAATTTTTTTTTTTTTGCAGTAAACAAAAGCTAAGAGAACTGCTTTTACCAATCTTTAAACCTTCATTTCTAGAAGTATTTTCCCTTTATGAGAAATATAATAAAGTCAATATTTCAAAAAACAGAAAAGAAAAAAATTAGCTGAGCAACTAAAAATAGAGACAAACAAACAAAAAAATTAGCCGGGCGTGGTGGTGAGCACCTGTAGTTCCAGCTACTTGGGAGGCTGAGGCAGGAAGATCACTTGAACCCAGGATTTTTTTTTTTTTTTGAGACAGAGTCTTGCTCTGTTGCCCGGGCTAGAGTGAGTGCCGTGGGGTCAACCTAGCTCACAGCAACCTCAAACTCCTGGGCTTAAGCAATCCTCCTGCCTCAGCCTCCCAAGTAGCTGGGACTACAGGCATGCACCACCATGCCTGGCTAATTTTTTCTATATATATATTTTTTTAGTTGGCTGGATAATTTCTTTTCATTTTTAGTAGAGATGGGGTCTTGCTCTTGCTCAGGCTGGTCTCGAAATCCTGACCTCGAGCGATCCACCCACCTCGGCCTCCCACAGTGCTAGGATTATAAGCATGAGCCACCCCGCCCAGCCTGAACCCAGGATTTTGAGTTTGCTGTGAACTGATGCCACGGCACTCTAGCCCAGGCAACAGAGCGAGACTCTGTCTGAAAAAAAAAAATCAGTTATGAGGGGACCCCTAAACAGCAGAGGAGGTCACACAGAGCCCCTATGCCTTCCTTAGTCCTGGAAGGCTCCAAAAGAGCTATCTCTGCGAAGTCCCCCTCATTCCACCTGTGTAGTCTCAGGGAGGGAAGGGCATATGTCTGAATGAAGACGGTAGCCCCAGTTGTGCAGAGAGGAGAGTCTTGGGTTTAACCAGAGTCAAGATGAGGACCCAGAGTGCTTACGAGAGGACCGCTCCCCAAAAGAGGCAGGCCCACAGAGCCCCACCCCTGCTGTCAAGCCTGAGAGGCTCAGGAGGGGTAGCCATGTGTGGCATACCCAGATTTCCTCCATAGGGACTGACAGAGGTGAGGGTTTTGTTTGGAGGCTGGTGGACTTGGGTCAGTAGGGGGAGGAGTCTAGGCTCTGTTGGATATCAAGGTGAGGACCCTGAGTGAGGACTTAGGGACCACCGACTCCAGAACTGTGGGGTCCCCACAGCATCCTGCCCCTGCTATCCATGCTCTAAGACTCTGGGCAGCCGCGGCCAGATGTGGCCAACCTCACTTCCTCTGTGAAGACTAGAACGTCATCGTGAGGAGGCCGGCGTCCGTTGAGCTGAGGGTGAATTCCCAGGACTGGTCTGCAGTGAAGGTGAGGCCCCCAAGCATTGGGTGTCGACTGAAGGGACCACCGCCCCACCCATAATAAAGGGGGCCCCACTAAGTCCCACCCCTGCACTCAGCCCTGGAAGGCGCTGGCAAGGCTGCCTGACAGAGTTCTGCCTGGAAACTCTCAGGGAGGGGAGGGCCTTGGTCTAAGATGGAGGAGAACTAGGTCCTAACTGGAGTCAAGGTGAGGGCCTTGAGTGTTAATGAGTGGACCTTTGCCCAAAGAGGGGCCAACTGATCATCACCCCTGCATTGAGCTTTAGGAGGTCCTAGGCAGAGTTGACAAATGTCAAACGACCGGCCTACCCTCTAGGGACTAAGGGAGTTGCGGCCTACACCGGAGGCTCACATCTGCTGTCAACAATAGGAGGCTCAGGACAGAGCTGGAGAGCTGACATGCCCTCTTATTTCCTCTGCAGGTGGTCTCAGGGAGGTGAGAGCTTTGGTCTAAACAGGTATGTCCAATTCAGCAGAGGGACCTAGTCACTAATAGAAATCAAGGCTGTGACACTGAGTGATGATGAGGGGACTCCTCCCAAAAAGAAGGGAGGCACATAGAGCTCTACCCCTGTTGTCAGACCTGGGAAACCTGAGCAGGGTGGCATGATGAGTTACAGTCACTCTTCCCATGGTATCTTAGAGATATGAGGGACCGGGTCAAAGAGGGAAGCCTCAGGTCAGCAGAGGGAGGATTTCCAGGTTGTGCCAGTTGTCATGGTAAGAACCCTGGGGACTGCAGTGACATTTCATCCCATATTATTGTGAGTCACACAGAATCTTCCTTACTATCAGCTCTGGGAGGCCCCAGACAGAAAAGTCAGGTAGGCATGCCCATCAGCTTTCACTCAGGGTAGTAGGGAAATGAGGGTTTTGACCTGAGGGTGGTGGTCACATGTCAACAGAGGGAAGAATCTTAGGCCTCTCATGAGTCAAATTTAGAAGATGAGTTGGGACCCTACATGGGTTCACCTATCAATGGGCAATAGTCTGCCTGCCACAGCTTTCACTTTTCGGAGGACCACATTTGATCAGATAAGACCACCTTAACTTCCTCCTATTAAATCTCAGGGAAGTTGGCTCTTACTACCATACATCTCAGTTCATGAAAAAGGAGAGGTCCCCTTCCAGGAGCCCAACTGAGGAATCTGAATGAGAACTCAAGCGAACACTGAACCATGAACAGAGAGGACATCAAAGAATCCATGCCAACCCTTTGCTTTGAGCCCTAGAAAGCTCAGGAAAGGGCTGTCAGGTTGAGCATCCCCTCTCTTCTTTATAGCACATCTAAGGGAGGTGAGACCTTTAGTGTGAAGGTACAGCCACCAGTGAGCAGAAGGTGGGTGGTGCCAAGCTTTCCATGGAACCAAGGTGAGGACCCTGAATGAGGGCTAAAGACTCCAAGGAGCCCAAAACAAAAAAGACTTCACGGAACTCTCAGCATTTTGTGTCCCCTGTCATGGCAGTGGGGCTGAGGCATCCCTTCAATTATTTCCCATGGGTCCAGGGAGCTTTGAGGTATCAATTTTAGAGGAGGACAGGACAGTGGCTCAGGCCCTGCCAAGAGTTCATATGCTCATCCTAAAAATGAACTGAGATGACCCCAAACACCAGAAGGCAGGAGGCCCCACTGCCAGTACCTGCTGTCACACCAGTAAGCCCAGAATGCCATCTAAGACTCACTCTAACGGTTCCATAGTTGTTCTGTGGTATCTTAGGGGAAAGGCTGACTGGGAGAACAGGAGCCCTGTGGGATTCTAGAGCAGTGTCCTCAGGGAAAACTGCAGAGGCAGGTTGCCTTCAATAAAGCCAATATGGTATCTTCCTGCTGAAGGTGCTCACAGGATCTCATTCTCCCTCCTCCAGGCACGCCAATCACCTATTATTAATAAAGAGGAGAAAAAGATTATTCAGTGCCAATATGATCATCTCCATATGCAAAGTCAGATAACCTCAAAATCAGGGATTACACAATCATTCTGGACAGCTCCTTCTTGTTCAGAAGTAAATTAATTAAAACAGAGGTCAGGTAAGAGGCTAACACTGTCTGTTGAAAAGAAGGATACATCAGCATCATTTTTCTCTAACAACCCATCACCTATGGTGGGTCCCCTGCCTTGTGTTACAGTGTCCTCTTCTCACATCAGATGTGGGACATGGACTAGCAAGGTTTGCACTGGGGACACTGCTCAGGAGTTTGCAGGGATATAGCATTTCCCAGGAAGCCTTTAATCCAAAAGACAGGAGAAAAAATGAGGACACCCATGAATAAATACTGGGGAGAAAACAACTGCAAAATAGAGGGAGTCATGCAGCAATCTGCCCAAACCTGCTTTTAGACTGAGAATGCCCCAGGCAGGGCAGTCAGGCTGGGCGTCCTCTCTTACTCTTCATAGTTCTCAGTGAAGTAAGAGCTTTCACCTAAGGAGGGTGACCTCAGTTAAGTAGAGAGATGATCCCAGGGTCTGATACATACGAGATGAGGACATGGGGAACCAGAACAGTGGTGTCCCATAGAAACCCGACTCTGCTGTCAGCCCTCACAGGACCTAAACGTCCCTGGCCTAATGTGGCTCACCCTAACTTTCACCTGGGAGGTTTCAGGAAGGAGAGGACCTTGATCTGAGCAGAGTTCATGTCAGGGAGGGTGGAGTTCCAGGACTGGCCAGGAGCAGGGTGAGGTTTCTCAAGTGAGTAAAAAAGGATCACTAAACCCACAAATGAGGGGATTTCACAGAGCCCCTCCCCTCTTCTTAACCCTGAGAGACCCCAGGCAGAGCCATAAGGCTGAGGTGCCCCTTATTTCAGCCTGGAAGATTTCAGAGAGGGGGGGGCCTTGTCTAATAGAGTAGTCTGTTAGACACTCACTTTTTCAGAGTGAGGAGTCTCAGCCCCAACTGGAGTCAAGGTGAGGATCACCAGTGTTAATCAGGGGGCCTCTTCACAAAATAGGGGGCCACCGAAAGCCCCGATCCTGTTTTCAGGCCTATGAAGCCCCAGGACGCGATCATCATTTGCCTAGATTTCTCTGCTAGAGACTGACAGAAGTGACTGCTTTATTTGCAGGTTGGCAGATTCAAGCCAGCAGAGGGAGTAATCCCAAACTCTGTCAACAACACAGCGAGGACCCTGAGGAAGGACCTAGGAATCACGGACTCCAGAGCAGTGGGATCCCACAGTGCCCCGTCTCTGCTGTCTGCCCTCAGAGACCTCGGACCAGACGTGGCTCATTTTCACTTCCGCTTTGAAAGTGAGGACCTGTTTGAAAGGCAGTATTGCGTCAGTGGCTGAGGCTGAATTCCCAGGACTGGTCCAGAGTCAAGGTGAGGACCCCAAGTAGGGAATCAAGGGACCACTCTCCGTCCATAAAAAGGGGGCCCCGCAAAGTCCCGCCCCTGTGGTCGACCCTCGGAGGTCCTGGCAGAGCTGTCTGGCAGAATTTTGTCTGGAAAGTCTCAAGGAGCGGAGGGCCTTGGACTTAGGGAGTAGCCTCGATTGTGCAGATGGAGGAGATACAGGCCCTAATTGGAGTCAGTGTGAGGGTCCTGAATGATAAATGAGGGGATCTCTCCCCAGTAGAGATGGCAACACAAAACAGCAGCTTCCCTGTGCTCAGTTCTAGGAGGCTGCAGATAGGGGTAGTTATAAGCCGGAGGGAGACCCTGACTTTCCCGCCTAGGCATTCAGGAAGGTGAGGGTTTTGTTTGGAGGCTGGCGGACTTGGGTCAGTAGGGGGAGGAGTCCCAGACTCTGCTGGATATCAAGGTTAGGACCCTGAGTGAGGGTCCTATGACCAACGACTAGGGACCAACAACTCCAGAACAGTTGGGTCTCACGGTGTCCCGCCCGTCCTGTACCCCCTGAGAGACCCCCAGCGGCAGTGGCCGGAGGTGACTCATCCTGACTTCCGCTGTGAAAGTGGAACTTCGGTGTACCGGGTGTAGTGTTGGGTAGTCCGCGGGTGAATTCCCAAGACTCGTCTGGAGTGAAGGTGAGGAATGTGGACTGGGACTGAAGGGACCACCCCTCACCCATAACAAAGGGGGTCCCGCTAAGTTTTGCCCCTGCAGTTGGCCCTGGGATACCCCAAAAACCTGCCTGGCAGAGTTTTGCCTGGAAAGTCTTGGGGGGTGGGGTGAGGGTAGGGGGCGGGGCCTTGGTCTAAGGGAGTGGCCCTGATTCTGCAGATAGAGGGGACCTAGGCCCTAATTGAAGTCCAGATGAGGGCCCTGAGTGCTAATGAGGTGGTTTCTCCCTAATAGAAGTGGCAAAACAGTGTCTCTGCACTCATTTCTGCAAGGCTCCAGGCAAGGGTAGTCATAGGTGGGGGCCCCTGAGGCTGGAGTACTTAGGGTAGTGGAGGGAAGTGTCCCAAGTCCTGCCAGGAGTCAAGGTCAGAGACCTGAGTGAGGACTAAGGGACACATCAACCCTAAAAAGTGGGGTCCCATAAATTCTGCCCCTTCTCTCAGCCCTTGGAAAGCCCCAGGATAACTGTTAGGATAAGGTGCCCCCTTTGCACCTGTAGAGTGCCAGAAAGGCTGTAGTAATTGTGTGCCCCAAGTCTACTGAAGTAGGAGACCCAGAGCCTTACAGGAGTCAAGGTGAAGACCCTGAATAGGACTGGCTGTGCCACTCACTGACTCAAGCAAGAAGAGACAACAGAGAGTCGCTCCTTCCTACTTGCAGCCCTGCGGAGCCCAGGCAGGGAGGTCAGGCATACACGAACACTTCTTTCTTTTCGATGACAATAGGTTGCTGAGGGTCTTTGTCTGAAGGGAGAGGCATCAGATCAGCAGAGGCAAGTGTCCCAGATCCTACCTAGAGACTATGCAAGGAGCCTGAATGAGGTCTCAGGACCCCAATGATCCCAGAGTGGGCCTCCACAGAGCTCTTAGCACCAAGTGTGCCCTGGCAGCAGTGGTGGGCTGAGGCATCCCTTCACTTCCTCTTAGTGGATCCCAAGGAGATGAGGATATTGATTGGAGGTGTCAAATTTAGAGTAGCACGTGGGAAGGGACCCAGGCCCTGCTGACAGTTGATATGATTGTCCTGGATGTGAAGTGAGAGGACCCCCCCAACCGAGAGTAGAAGGGGGTCCACAAGGACTAGACCTGTTGCTGCTGCTCTCAGTCCTAGTATGCACCAGGCAGGGCTGGTAGGCTGCAGCCCGAGGCACATTTTAATTACTTCCTCAGGGTTATCAGAGGACAAACTGATCAGAAAGAACACAAGGCCTCTGGATTTCTAGAGCAGTGCTCTCACCGAAACCTGCCGAAGTGGCCTTTTTAAAGCCAAAGTGGCTTTAAAAATCTCCCTGCTGAAGGTGCTCATGCCCCGTCATCTTCTTTCCTCCAGGTTCTGCCTCACCTGCTCTACTGCCCATATTCCTGCCTGCTGTCCCTGAGAAGTCATCATGCCTCGGGGTCAGAAGAGTAAGCTCCGTGCCCGTGAGAAACGCCACAAGGCTCAAGGTGAGAACCCGGGTCTCCGGGATGCTCAGGCCACTGCAACCAAGCAGAAAAAATTCCCTTCCTCATCCTCTTCTCATTTGGGGGTTACTACCCGGGGAAAGTCTGCTGCTAGGTCACGTAGCACTCCCAAGAGGCCCCGGGGAACCCTATCCACCACTGTGTCTGTACGTGTTTCTCACCCAAGAGCATGCAAAGGAGCCAATGTCAAAGTTGAGAAAAAGCAAAGATCCTCACAGGCCCCATCCTCCACTACGCAGTCTCCAAGAGACTCTCTAACCAAGACGACCGGTATGTTGGTGCAGTTCCTGATGCAAATGTACAAAATGAAAAGGCCTATTATGAAAGCAGATATGCTGAAGATTGTCAGTAAAAAGTACAGGAAACGCTTCCTTGAGATCCTAAGAAGAGCTTCTTTCAGCATGGAGATGGTATTTGGTGTTGATCTAAAGGCAATTGATTCTGCCAAGCACTCTTATGCCCTTGTGAGCAAAATGGGCCTCCCCAACAATGGGGCGGTGAGTCGTGGTCGGGGGGTTTCCAAGACCGGTCTCCTGATGAATCTGCTGGGTGTGATCTTCATGAAGGGCAACTGCGCCACTGAGGAGGAGATCTGGGAATTTCTGAATAAGATGAGGGTATATGCTGGGCAGAGACATTTCATATTTGGGGAGCCCAGGAAACTCATCACCCAAGATTTGGTGAAGCTTAAATACCTGGAGTATCGGCAGGTGGCCAAGAGTGATCCTGCACGCTACGAATTTCTGTGGGGTCCAAGAGCCCATGCTGAAACAACCAAGATGAGAGTCCTGGAGTTTTGGGCCAAGATCAATCACACAGTCCCCAGTGCCTTCCAGCCCCGGTATGAAGAAGCATTGAGAGATGAGGAAGAGAGAGCACAAGCCAGTTAGACTCAGTGATAGCAGCAATGCAACCGCCACTGAATGTTCCAGGGCCATGTCCTGCAGCTCTTCCCACACCTAGTGAAGCTGAGGCAGATTTTCCACTTTGTAGTTTAAGAGGGCTGTCAGTGTTCCAAGTAGTGGAAGGCTGGGTGTCACTGGAGGGAACATAGTGTATAATATCTTTGTGTTCTTGTTCTATCTGGGTAATTTTAAGATTTATCTGTATTGGGGGGGTATTTTTCAAGTATTCCTTCTATTTAGCATTATAATCTAGGTTTTTGAATTATATTAATCATACCCTTACTGTTTATCTGGTTTAAAAGTAAAAGTTTTGCTGTTTTATAGAACAAATGGAGAAAACTTCCATCTTTCAGTCCTCAGGTGCAAGGTCACTTGGAATGGGCATAATGTCCCTGAAAATGTGAAAAAAAAACTCAGCTGTAAAATGTGTGGAATCAAAAACTAGAACAAAAGACAAAGATGGTCAATATTTGGTTTCCTAAACCATTTGAATCTGTGTTTTATAAAATTAGAAGATAAATAACTGTGTGTGCCTGGCTTATTCAAGAATGTAAAATTAAATCATAATAAATTAGACTCCAGACTCATAGGGTCACTTAGTCTCCCAGTATTAATTGAGCTCCATGCTAGTACTGGGAGGGGTGAGAAAAAGAAGACCTAGCAACTGACCATAAAATTTTAAGGCTGAGAAGTAGCCACCATGTAAGAAAAATGATGATATATATTCTAAGACCAAAAGGATGAATGAACACAGATAAGAAGGGAGGGAGGTGGTTCCAGATGAGTGCAGTCAAGTGTATATTACCTGATCAAGGCAGTATGAGGCCTTGGGAAACTCCAAGTCCCTCAGTGGGAGGTAATTTTAAGTGGAGCTGCATGGTGGGCTGGATGAAGCTGTAGGAGTGGTGAGCAGGGGCCAGACCCTTAGATAGTGCCTGTCAGAGTTGCGAGACAAAGTCTGGAATGGGAAACAGTTCTTAACAGCTACTTTGGTATCATGGATAAGCCATAGAGAATCTCCACCAGGGGCAAGGATGGAAGATGTCCTGTGCTCTTGTCCCAGCGCAGCTGAACATAGTGGATGAACTAGACGTTCTATGCATATCATCTCCAGAGAGTTTCTGAGAAATAAGGGTGATACTTCCTTGAGGTGAGATGCCCAGAAGCCACTGTGCTGTTACTCTTTGCCCTGGCCTGAGGGATCTAGAGCCCACTTTATTAAAAGGGTAGTCAATTAGGTTATCTTATGTGTAATTTGGCAAACTCTAGGCAAGATCTAGATTTTTTGGATAGTGGTTAAATTAATAGAAATAGAAGTGGTTTAGGGGGAAGGGCAGCTGAGAGAGAGGGAAGTTTTTGAATCTTGAAACATTTTAGAAGCTTTGTGTTGTGTTCACTGAAGAAGTCTACCTCACACTGACATTGAATGATTTATCATGTAATGGGAAAATATTACTTAGCTTTCCTTGCTAAGCAGCACTTTGTTTGATAGGGTTTCCTTTTTCCTAGAATGTGGTATAATCTCTGACATCTCCTGGATTGGAAAATAAATCCCAGGGTAGTGGACTTCAATGTCAGGGGACAAATTAATCATAATAAGAATGGGTGTTTTTGAAAGTCTCAGTACATTTCAGGTACTTTACATATATTATACACATTCTACCAGTCCTACAAGACAGAGCTTATCAAACCCACTATGCAGATGAAAAGCCTGAAGCTCACAGAGTTTGGTAACCTGCCCGACTTCACATTGCTGGTAATTGAGGGAACTAAGACAAGACCCCTTTTCTGAATTAGTGTAAAGCCCCCTCTGTACGCACCTCCCAGCCTGAGGCTCACTGTGTCTCTTAATTCACTTTTCTTCTCACCACTCCCAAATAAATCTCAGGTGATAAAAAGAAGAATTCTGTGCCCAATTTACTGGATTTGAATACATAACAAGAGCAATAAAAATACCAAAATGATTGAGAGGTGTGAGTTAAGGAGAAAAAGATAATATTTGGTGAAAGTATGATCACATATGCAATATCAGATAACCTCAAAAGATCATGGGCTCACATTCTGTGATTCTGGACAGCCCTTTCCTTTTTTTTTTTTTTTTTTTTTACGTTGTGTAATATATCAACATGTTTACTTCATTACAACCACAAAACAATTTACATATATACCAGAATAACCTAAAAAATAAAAATACAAATATTTTCTTAACAAAAATAGATGTTCATCCTGGATAAACTAATATTTTAGAATATACTAATGGAGTTTATTAATAATTAGACTATAATCAACTTATTTATTTTATGCATACTTAGTACACATTTCCTTTTAAGATATTTTGATATTAATAAAATGACATTTTTAATTTTTAGGAGACTTTTCCTTTAACACAAAATAGCCCTTTCCTTTTAGAAAGTTAAATGTTTTTGAACAGAAATGCAAAGAGCCAAAATCTGGCTGGCAAAAAAGAAGGAATAGATCAATGTGTTTTTTTCTCTGACCATACAGCATCTGTTCTGGGGCCTCTGCCTTGTGTTTTAGCTTCCCTATCTTACACCACTACTGGGACAGGGACATCTTCTCTCCAAGATTTGTCTTAGGGAAACTGGTTAAGAGTTTTTAGGGATGTGGTGTGTCCCAGGAAGTCTACAATTAAGGGACAGGAGTCAAGATAAAAGCCCTCTATAGGAGGACTGGGGAGAGCACCATGTCAGGCAAAGTTGATACCTGAGCATCTCCTCACTTACTCGTCAAGGCTCTCAAGGATTTGTGAGTCCTGCCATAAGGAGGGTGACCTTAGGTCCGCAGAACGGGGAGTTCCAGTCTCTGACACATATGAAGTTGAGGACCCTGAACAAGGAATGAGGGAAGCACTTATCCAGAGCAGTGTGATCCATAGACTTCCCGACCCTGCTGGCAGCCCACAGAGTTTCCAAATAGTCTTGACAGGATGTGGCTGAACCTGATTTCTGCTATGGAGGTTTCCAGGAGGTTTCTGAGGCTGGCTGAGTCAGATCCATAGAGGGAAGATTTCCTAACTGTGCCAGGAGTAAAGTGAGTACACTGAAGAGTGCAGGAACCACCAAACCCCTATCAGGGGGGACCGATCGGTATCCTCCCTATTGCCAGCCCTGAGAGATTCAGACATAAATGTCAGGCAGAGGCGCCCTCATATCCTCAGGAGTAACAGAGAAGTGGGGGTCTTGGTGTGAGGGGGGCAGTCCCAGCTTAGCAGAGGGAGGACTCTTAGGCCTTCCTATGAGTCAGATTTGGGATCCTGAGTTAGGACAATTCACCAGTAGGGTCTCAAGCTGTCTGCCACAGCTGTCTCTCTTGGGAGACCATGGTCAGTTGTTGCCAGATCAGGCCGTCCTCACTTTCCCCTATTGGGTCTCAGGGAGGTGCAGGTCTTTCATGAGGAGAGGGCCTCAATTCAAGAAAGAAGGGATCCCCAGGTTCTGCTAAAAGCCAAATCAAGGAAACTGAGTGAGAATTGAGGGGACTACCCACTCCTCCATATAGAGAACAACAAAGAGTCCAGTCCCTTGCACTCAACCTTTAAATTGCCAGGGCAAGATGTGAGGCTGGGGCTTCCTCATCACTTTTTTTAATGAGCTTTATTTTTTTAAAGCAGTTTTAAGTTCATAGGAAAACTGAGCCAAAAATACAGAAAGTTCCCATATATATATATACCATCCTCTCACACACAGCCTCTGTCATATCAACATCCCACACCACAGTGGTACATTTGTTACAATTGAACATACACACACATGTCATTATCACCCAGAGTCCATAGTTCATGTTAGGATTCATTTTTGGTGTTGCACATTCTGTGGGTTCTGACAAATGTATAATGAATGACACATATCCACCACTATAGAATCATATAGAAGTGCTTCACTGCCTTAAAAATCCTCTGTGCCCCATCAGTTTCTCTCTCACTCCCCCTAACCCCTGGCAACCACTGATCTTTTTACTGTTTCCATAGTGTTGCATTTTCCGGAATGTCATATAGATGGACTCCTGCAATAGGTAGGCTTTTCAAAATGGCTCCTCCATGTCTTTTTATGGCTTGATAGCTCATTTCCTTTTAGCACTGAATACGGTTTTATTAGCTAGATGGACCACAGTTTGTTTACCCACTCACCTTCTGAAGTATGTCTTGGTTGCTTCCCACTTTGGGCAATTATGAATAAAGCTGTTAAAAACATTTGTGTGGAAATAAGTTTTCAACTCATCTGGGTTAATACCAAGAGCACAATTGCTGGATCATATGGTAGGAGTATGTGTAGTTTTGTAAGAAACTTATAAACTGTCTTCCAAAGTGACTGTACCATTGTGCATCCCCACCTGCAGTAAAGGAGAGTTCCTGTTGCTCCACATCCTCACCAGCATTTGGTGGTGTCAGTGTTTTGGATTTCAGTCATTCTTATAGATATGCAGGGATATCATGGTGTTGTTTTGATTTTCAATCCCTAATGTTATGCAATGTTTAGCATATTTTAATGTACTTATTTGCCATCTGTAAATCTTATTTGTTGAGGTGCCTATTCAGATCTTTTGCCCATTTTTAATAGAGTTGTTTATTTCTTGTTGAGTTTCAAGACATTTTTGTATATTTTGAATAACAGTCCTATAGAACTGTGGTCCCCAAGCCCTAGGCCATGGCCTATTACCAGTCCATGGCCCGTTAGGAAATGGGCCATGCATCACTGCCTGAGCTCCACAGCACACACACTCCCCACCCATGACACCCCACCTCTCCATCCCCAGTCCGTGGAAAAATTGTTTTCCATGAAACCAGTCACTGGTGCAAAAAGGTTGGGGACCATTGCATATCAGATATGCCTTTTGAAGTTATTTTTTCCCAGTCTGTGGGTTGTCTTCTCATTCTCTTGATGGTATCTTTAGCAGAGCACAAGTTTTCATTTAGTGAAGTCTAGTTTATCAATTATTTATTTCATAGATGCCCACCACATTTTACATCAGGACCAGAGGAGGTGAAATTCTTGGTCTGAAGGTACCCCTATCAGTCTTCAGAAAGGAGAGTCCATGATCTTGCATGGTGTCAAGATGAGGACCCTGAGTGTGGACATGGGACCTGAGGAGCCCAGGACAGAGAGAGCGCCACTGAGCTTTCAGGACTAGATGTCCCTGAGCAGAGGTGGTAGGTTGAGATGGCCCTACACTTCCTTGACCTGGGTCCAAGGAAGTTTTAAAGTGTAAACTTCACAGCAGCAAAAGGAGAAGGCTGAGGCCCTGTTTAAGAGTTGACATAACAAGCCTGAGGATCCTCTCCACTCCAGAACACAGAGGACCCCATTGCCAGCTCTGCTGTCACCCAGTCAGTCCTGGGCAGAGTTAGAAAGCTGTAGCCTGAGGCACGTTATAACTTCCTCCGCTGGCTTCCCAGAAGATAGGGACTCACTAAGAACACAGCCCAGTGAGTTCCTAGAGTGGTGCTCTTAAAGAAACCCGCAGAGGTGGCTTCCTAAATGCCAAGGTGGGCTCAACCTGCTCAAGGTGCTCACAGGATCCCATTCTCGCCCCTCCAGGTACGCCAACCACCTACTCTCCTGCCCACATTCCCACCTGCTGTCCCAGGCCATAGCCATCATGCCTCTCGGTCAGAAGAGTAAGCTCCGTACCCGTGAGAAATGCCGCAAGGCCCGAGGTGAGACCCAGGGTCTCAGTGATGCTCAGGCCACTGCAGCAGAGAAAGGAGAGTCACCTTCCACTTCCTCTCCTGTTTGGGGGAATACTGCCCTGAGCTCTCCTGCTGCTGGCAGTTCCCAGAAGCCTCAGAGAGCTCTACCCTCCACCACTGCTGCTGCAGGTGCTTCATGCACAAGATATGATAGAAGTGCCAAGAGCCAAGGTCAGGAAAATGCAGGTTCCTCTGAGGCCTCATCCTCCACTGAGAGTTCACAAAGAGATCCTCTAACCAAGAGACTAGGAATGTTGGTGCAGTTCCTTCTGCTCAAGTATAAATTAAAAGAGCCCGTTCCAGTGGCAGAAATGCTGAGGGTTGTCAACAAAAGGTACAGGGAGCACTTCCCAGGGATCGTAAAGAAAGCCTCTGAGTTCCTGGAGCTGGTTTTTGGTCTTTTTTTGTTGTTGTTGTTGAGACAGAGTCTCACTTTGTTGCCCAGGCTAGAGTGAGTGCCGTGGCGTCAGCTTAGCTCACAGCAACCTCAGACTCCTCGGCTTAAGCGATCCTACTGCCTCAACCTCCCGAGTAGCTGGGACTACAGGCATGCGCCACTATGCCCGGCTAATTTTTTCTATATAGATTTTTAGTTGTCCATATAATGTCTTTCTATTTTTAGTAGAGACGGGGTCTCGCTCTTGCTCAGGCTGGTCTCGAACTCCTGACCTTATGCGATCCACCCGCCTCGGCCTCCCAGAGTGCTAGGATTTGGTTTTTGGTCTTGATCTGAAGAAAATCAACCCCAATGGTCACTCCTACACCCTTGTGAGCAAGCTAGACCTCGCCAACAATGGAACCCTGACCAATATCTGGGGCTTTCCCAGGAACGGGCTTTTGATGTCTCTCCTGGGTGTGATCTTCTTAAGTGGCAACTACGCCACTGAGGAAGAGAAATGGGAATTCCTGAATATTTTGGGGATCTATGATGGAGAGACGCACTTCATCTTTGGGGAGCCCCATAAGCTCATCACCCAAGATCTGGTGCAGGAAAAGTATCTGGAGTAACAGCAGGTGCCCAACAGTGATCCTCCACGCTATCTATTCCTGTGGGGTCCCAGAGCCCATGCTGAAACCAGCAAAATGAAAGTCCTAGAGTTTTTGGCCAAGATCAATGATACCATCCCCAGTGCCTTCCCATCCCAGTATGAGGAGGTTTTGAGAGATGAGGAAGAGAGAACCCAAGTTAGAATTGTAGCCAGGCCTGGCACTTCTGCCATGGCTAGTGCATGTCCTAGGGCACAGCCAGCAGTTCCTCCCACCCCTAGTGAGGTCCAAGGCAGATTCTTTACTTTGTTATTCAAAAGTCCTGTTAACCTTTGCTCTTGTATGTATGAATAATTTATTGACTAGTATTTTTTTCAGCTGGTGTTCCTTTCAACATAAGGTTTATTTCAATTCAAAATATAAGTTTACAAATGACATGGATCACATATTTATTGCAATTTTTTAGGTTTAGCAGTAAGAACTTTTGGGTTTTTTTTTTTTTTTTTTTTGAAATGTGAATTGAACATCTTTAAATCACTTTCGTGATCCAGAAAAAGATAATATGGAATTGGGATAGGAATATTCATGGAAATGTGAAAGATTTCACAGTAAAGTAGTTGGAATCAGAACAGAAAAATAAAAATTGGTCAATTCTTGGTTTGCTTTACTCGATTTAATTTGTCTTCTCATAAAGGGAAAATATATGTACATGGATATGCTTTTGTTATTCAAGAATGTGTGAAAAATAAAAGCAGCGAATTAGACCTCTTGTCCATGGCTCTTATTTTACCCAAACTTTAGTTGAGCACCTGCTCTTTGGAAGTCTTCATGTTTGGACTGGGAATGTTTAGTCAAAGAAGACATAGCTCCTGCCCATGCAGTTGTAGATTCTAAGAGAAGCTATCATCGTGGAAGAGAAGGAGAAACTCTCTACTTCATAAAGAAGTGAAATTCATGACAAAGGGGTGATAAAGGGAAAACATTACCTAGTTTTCATTGCTAAGCAGCCACTTTGGGTGAATGTAGGTTTTTTTTTTTTTTTTCCTAGATTGTTGCATTATTCTCTAAGACATCCTAGATTTTTAAAAAATCTCAGCTGGATGGATGGTAATGTCTCAGGTCAGATCAACATAGTAATAATTGCCATTCAGTAATGTCTCAATACAAGACAGACACAGCCACAGATGCTCTGTATACATTACATATATTCTACCAGTCCTATGAGATGGGAGCTTATCAAACCCACTTCACGGTAGAGAGCCTGAGGCTCATTGAGTTTTGTAGTGTGCCAGAGTTCACAGTGGTAGTATGTAGCAAGTAGTGACAGACTTGGGACTAGAGCCCCAATCTGAATACTGTACAGCCCACACTGTTCCCCTCCTCACTACCTGAGGCACACCCTGTGTCTCTTTTTTTAATTTCTTAACTTTTCATTCAAATTTTTTTTATTTCAGCATATTACAGGGGTACAAATGTTTAGGTTACATATATTGCCTTGTCTCTTATTTTAATTTTCTTCTCAGCACTCCAAAATGTGTTTCAGGTGATAAAAAGAAGTAGTTGTGCCCAAACTACTGATTGGAATCCATAGCCAGAGCAACAAAAACATCAAAGTAATGGAGAGGTATAAATAGAGAAATGAAGGAGACAGTGTTCAGTGACAGTGACAGTATGATTATCTATATTTACAGTGTTAGATAACCTCAAAAGACCAGGGACTCCCAAAATCATCCTAAACAATCTCTTCCCTGTAGAAAGTAAATCTATCAGAACAAAAGTTACGTGAAAACCTATGTCTGCCTGATGAAGAGAAGTAGGTCAATGTGTTTTTTCTCTGACAGCCCACTTCCAATCCTGGGCCCTTGCCTTGTGCTACAGCTTCCCCATCTCACACCACTCCTAGGACAAGGACCCATTCTCTACAAGGTTTGAAGAGGGGAAACTGCTCTAGAGCTTGCAGGGATGTGGCATTTCCCAGGAAGTATTCAGTCAAAGAGACAGAGCCAAGATGAGGGCTGAGGAGACCAACACCCCATGCAGGGGGCCTGGGAGTGGATACCAACACTCCAGAATACGAGGGGGAAATCTCACAGAGATAACATCCCTGTCTTCTCTTAGATGCAGACAGTCTCAGAGCTGTCAGTCTGAGCAGCTCCTCACATTATTCTTCAGGCTTCTCTGAGGGACATAGTCCTAAAGGTAGCACCTGCCCAGGTCAGTAGAGGAAGGAGTCCCAGACTCTCAGAGGAATGAAGGCAATAAACCTGAATGAGGATAATGGAAAGGCCCTGCCAGAACAATGGGGTCTTATAAAATCACATCCCAGTTGTTAGCCCTGTGAAGTCCCGAACTGTCCTGTCTGCTTGTGGCTGACACTGAAGTCCAATTCAGGTCCCAGCAAGGTGAGGATTTTGGTCTGAAGGCCATGGCCTGAGGTCAGCAGAAAGTCCTAAGAATGGTTCAGAGTCAAGGTAAAGACCTTGCATGTGGACTTGGAAACTGATCAAGTCACAACTGACAGGGCTGCCCCTTGTGCCTTCTCTGCTGTTAGCCCTGGGAGGCTCCGGGAAGGCTTAACAGACTAGGGTGCCTCTGACTTCTACTTGGAGGATCTCAAGGAGATGAGAGACTTGGTTTACAAGATGGCCATCCAGTTCAGCAGAGAGTGGAATCCCAGGCCATGACAGGTATCAAGGTGAAACTCCTGTATGAGGAATGAGGCAACCAACTACCACAGAGATGAACAGAGAACAGAGGTGTTCTTAGAAAGTCCTGCCTCTGTGGTCAACCCTGAGAGTCCACAGGCAGAGCTTTCAGGCTGAGGTTACCTGTCATTTGCTGAGGAGGGAGGGTGGTCTCAGAGACATGAAGTCCTTGTACTAATGGAAGAGGCCCCTTTTAGCAGAGGGAGGAGACTAGCTCCTTAATAGGAGTCAACATGATGACACTGAGTGACAATAAGGAGACTCCCCCAAGGAAGAAGAGGGTCACCTAGAACCCTGTCCCTGTTTTCAGACCTGAGAAACCCGGGCATGACAACAGGAGGAGTCATACTCACTTCTTCCCAGGTAATCTCACAGAGGTGAGGAACCGTAACAAAGGGGGCTGCCTCAGGTCAGAAGAGGGAAGGAAGAGTTCCAGGTTGTTCCAAAAGTCAAGGTGATGACCCTGAAGTCAGGGGGACACCAACCCCACAACAGTGGGGGCAACACAAATTCCTTCCACTACTGTTATCCTGGGGAAACTATGAGCAGTTGTGGCATTTTGAGGCAAATTTCACTTCTTTCTAGAGTGTATCCGGGAATTGGGAGATTTAGTATGAGGGGATAGGACTCAAGGCAAGACAGGGCGTGCCAGTAGTAAGAGCGAGGACACGGAAAAGAGTGCGACCACACACCCTGTATCAGTGGGAGCCACAAAGAATCTTCCTTACTGTTAGCCCTTGAAGACCCCAGGCAGAAATGTCAGGTGGAGGTATCCATCAGTTGTTACTCAGGGGTAACAGGGAAGTGAGGGTCTTGATCTTAAGGTGGTAAACAGAGGAAGGAATATTAGGCCTGCCCAGGAATTAAACTGAGGACTCTGAGTTGGGACTGTGCATGGAAATAGCCATCATAGGACTTCAACCTGTTTCCCACAGCTTTCATTCTTGTGAGACCACTAGCAGGTGCGTAGCCAGATAAGACCGTCCTCACTTCCTCCTCTTGGGTCTCAGGGAAGTGTGGGCCTCACTATGAGGAGATGTCCTCAGGTCAAAAATGAGGGGAGCCCCAGGCCCTGCCAGCAGTGAAATCAAAGAACCTGAATGGGGACTGCAGGAACCACATTCCCTTGAATAGAGGGGACAACAAAGTGTCATGACCTACCCTTTGATATCAACCATAGACGACTCAGAGCAGGGCTTTCAGGTAAGGCTCTCCTTCACTTCTTTATATCAGGTCTAAGGGAAGGGAAATCTTTGGTCTGAAAGTACAGCTACCAGTCACCAGAAGGAAGGGATTCAATACATGCTGGTCACTGTGACAAGTGTTTTCCATTCAGTACACACATCCTGCCAGTTCTACATGACAGGCCTTACCAAACCCATTTCATAGATGCAGAGACTGAGGCTCATAGGGTTTAATAATGTGCCCATGTTAACACAGCTAGTAGTGACAGGGCTGAGACTAAACTCCTGGTCTGAATTAGTTGAAAGCTCACGCTGCTCCACTTCTCCCAGCCTGAGGATGACCTTGTCCCTTAATTCACTTTTCTTCTCATTACTGCAAAACGTATCATAGGCAATAGAAAGAAAGGCTCTGTGGCCAAACTACTGGATTATAATACGTAGTCAGACACATAAAATACCAAAATACATGACGGTTTGAATAACAAAAATAAAGAAGTAATATTTTGATGACAGAATCATATGCATATGTTTGTGTTGTCAGATAACTTCAAAAGTCTTTTTGTTCTTGCTCTACCTGAATAATTGGGAGATTTATCTTTTTGTTTTTGGTACTTTTAAAATTCATTCCTTTAAATAAAAGATGTATTTAGATTCAATATTTGTGTTTATGAATAACATGTATCACACACTTATTAAATATTTCTTTCCATATATAAGTATAAAAGAGGCTCAAAGAATCATATGATTCGGCCACTTCCTTATATAAAGTAAATATATCGGAAGTTATATGAGATCCTAAATCTGACTGGGGAAGAGAAGGAATGGATCAACATGTGTTTTTCTCACCCACCATCTATCCTGGGGCCCCCTGCCTTGTACTGTAGATTTCCCATCTCACATCACTCCTAGGACAAGGACCCATTCTCTGCAAGGTTTGCAGAGAGGAAACTGCTCATTACTGTGTAAGGATGTGGCCTTTCCCAGGAAGCCTTTAATCCAAGTGACAAGAGTCTATATGAAGACATCCATAAAACAGGACTGGGAAAATGAACACTGCAGAGTATTGGTTATTACAGCGAGACTAGCCACTGCATGGTCTCAGACCCAGAGGGCCCCAGGCAGAGCTGTCGGGCTGAGCATCCTTTCACTTATTCCTCACAGTTGTCAGGAACTTGAGAGCTTTGGTCTAAGGAAGGCAGCCTCAGTTTGGTAGAAAGAGGAGTCCCAGGATCTGTCTGATATAAATCCTTTAATGAAGGTAACACGTACCCAGAACACTGGGGTGCTGAAGAGTCCAGCCCCCACTATTAGCCCATGGAGGTCCTTGAATTCTATGGCCTGATGAATTATAAAGAGCCTTTGAGAGGTGAAGCAGAGACAGCCCAAGCCAGGGCTGCAGCCAGGGCTGGCACTATTGCCATGGCTAAGGCATATACCAGAGCCATGTCCAGCAACTCCTCCTAGATCTAGTGAGATCTGAGGCAGATTCTTCACTTTGTGGTTGAAAAGAGAAGTCAACACTATAAGTAGTGGAGGGCCAAAGTAGATCTGGGGGAAACACATTGTATGTCTTCCTTTTGTTCTTGCCCTACTTGAATAACTGGAAAATGTATCTTTTTAGTTTTGGTACTTTTAAAATTCATTCCTTTAAATAAAAGATTTATTTAGCTTCAATATTTGTGTTCGTGAATGACACGGATCACATTTATTAAATATTTCTTTTCCATATATATAGTGTAAAAGTTTTAGTATTTTGATCAACAAATTAAAAATCCCTGGATCTCCTATTGTGGTCTAGAACAAGATTACAAGTAATGTGAATTAGGATTTTTTATTGTATAAATTTAAGGTGTACAACATGATGTCTTAATGTATGTATATATACACAGTCACGCACCACATGATGACATCATAGCGAAATGCATTAGCCACATGTTTGTGGTGATGCTGGTGCAAGCAAAGCTAATACACTGCCAGTCGTACAAAAGTATAGCATCTACAATTATGTACAGTAATAATACTTGATAATAAATGACTCTGTTACTGGTTTATATATTTAATGTGCTATACTTTTTATAATTATTTTAGAGTGTATTCTTTCTACTTAAAAAAGTTAATGTAAAGCAGCCTCAGGCAGATCCTTCAGGAGGCATTCCAGAAGAAGGCACTGTTACCACAGGAGATGACAGCTCCATGTGTGTTATTGCCCTGGAAGACCTTCCAGTGGGACAAGATGTGGAGGTGGAAGACAGGGATATTGACGATCTTGATCCTGTGTAGGCCTAGGCTAATGTGTATGTTTGTATCTTAGTTTTTAATAAAAAATTTTAAAAAGTAAAAATAATTTAAATAGAAAAGAAGCTTATAGAATAAGGATATAAAGAAAGAAAATATTTTTATACAGCTGTACAATGCATTTGTGTTTTAAGGTGTTATTACAAAAGAGTCAAAAAGTTTAAAAAAATTAAAATTTTATAGAGCAAAAATGTTACAATAAGCTAAGGTTAATGTAGTATTGAAGGAAGAAAAACAGTTTTTATAAACTTAGTGTGGCCTAAATGTACAGTGCTTATAAAGTCTACAGTAGTGTACAGTATTGTCCTAGGCCTTCACATTCACTCACTGCTCACTCACTGACTCACCCAGAGCAACTTGCAGTCCTACAAGTTCCATTCATGGTAAGTGTCCTATAGAATTGTAGCATTTTTTTAACCTTTTATACCATATTTTACTGTACTTTTTCTATGTTTAAGATATACAAATACTCAGCATGGTGGTACAGTTGCCTAAAGTACAGTAACATGCTGTATGGGTTTGTAGCCTAGGAGCCATGGGCTATACTCTATAGCCCAGGTACGTGTAGGATATACCATCTAGGTTTGTGTAAGACACTCTATCATGTTCACACAATGATGAAATTGCCTAATGAGGCATTTCTCAGAATATATCTTTGTTGTTCAGCAACTCATGACTGTACATAGTGAAATGATTACTACAAATTAGCAATTTAACATATCAATTATCTCACATAGCTCCCTTTTTTGTGGTAAGAGCACCTAAAATCTACTCTCTTAAAAATTTTCAGTATGCAATATTATTAACTATAATCCTCATGCTGTACTTTAGATCTCTAGATTTATTCATTCTATATAACTACAACTCTGTACCATTTGACCTACATCTTCCCATCCTCCCTCCATCTCTTCCTCTGGTAACCACTGTTTTATCTCTGTTTCTATGTGTCAACTTTTTTTTTTCGTTTTAGATTCTGCATATAAGAGAAATTATGTAGTATTTTTCTTTCTGTGTCTGGTTTATTTCACTTAGAATAATGTACCCCCAAATTCATCTGCATACTTGCAACAGCAGAATCTCCTTCTTTTTAAAAGCTGAATAATATTGCATTGCATATATATGCATATATATATATATATATATATATATCACAATTTCTTTATCCGTTTATCCATAGACACACACTTTGGTTGTTTCCATAACTTAGTTATTGAGAATAATGCTACAGTGAACATGAAAGTATAAATATTCTTGGGAGGTGGTGATTTCATTTACTTTGGGTAGATGTTCAGGAGAGGGATTGCTGGGTCATATGATAGTTCCATTTTTAATTTTTTTAAGGAAACTCCATACTGTATTTCATAGTGATTGTATCAATTTACATTCCCACCAATAGTGTATAAAAGTTTTGTTTTTGCCACACCCTCCCCAACATTTATCTCTCGGTTGTTCTTTGTTTCTTTGTTTGTTTTAATACTAGCCTTCCTAACAGATGTGAGGTGTTAACTCTTTTTTTTTGACACCCTACCCTTGAAGTGAGGTGTTAAATCATTGTGTTTTTGATTTGCATTTCCCTGATGTTAGTGATGTTAAGCACCTTTTCATATACATGTTGTCCATTTCTATGTCTTCTTTGGAGAAATGTCACATAAACAGTGATTTTCTTGGACATGTGAATGAAGGCTGTAGTAAAATTGTTGACATCAAAAACTACAGAAAAAAAGTAAAAGGTTGTTGATTCCTGGTTTATCTAATTCCTTCTAGTCTTTCTTCTTATAAAATTAAAAATTATATACCTAGATTTGCTTAGATTATTCAGGGATGTAAGAGAAATTAAATCCTAATTTATTAGACTCCATACTCACTCTCTTGTTTATTTTCCTATCATTACTGGAGCATCAGCTCTTTGGAAGGCTTCGTGTTAGTACTGGGGATGCTTTCAAACAAAACAAAACAAAACAAAACAAAACAAACAAACAAAGCTAGCCTTTGCCCATTTAATTTTACAGTCTAGGAGCAACTGTCATATAAAGATGACATATAAAGATGATGATACAATCTCTAAGTCCTAAAGAACAAGTAAAAAGGAGGGATAAATAAAAGCAAGAGGTTTGAGATGAGAGGGATCAAGTGTAAATGCCCTGAGGCAAAGCAGTTTGGAATCTTAGGAAACTGCAAGTTCCCCAGTGGGAAGCTGCATGGTAGGCTGGATGAGGCTGTGAACATGGTCAGCAAGGGACAGGCCATCAGATGGTGCATTTCAGAATTGAGAGACTAAGCCTGGAATGAGAAACTGTTCCTAACATTTACTTTGGGATTAGGAAAAAAACAAAACAAAAAAACAGAGAATCTCCACCTGCAGCAGGGATGGAAAATGTTCTGTGTTCCTGTTCCAGCGCAGTCAAACATAGTGCACAAACTAAATGTTCTATGCACACAATCTCCAGCAAGTTTCTGAGAAATAAAGTTAATACATTCAAGGGAGTTAGGATGTCCAGAAGCCACTGTGCTTGCACTTTTTGTCCTGGGTTGGGGAATCTAGGGCCTGCTCCATCAAAAGAGTGTTCAATTAGATTGTCCCGTGTGTAATTTGAAAAACTCTAAGTGGGGTCTAGATTTGGGGTGATGGTTAAATTAATAAAAGTAGGGGTGGTTTACAAGGACAGGCATCTGGGAGTTCAGAAAGATATTGGTCATTGACAAAAATTCTAGGAGTCTTGAGTTGTATCCAATTGGGGAAAAGTCTCCCAGAAACACATTATATATTGAATCATTTTCCTTGCTAAGCAGCATTTTGTTTTATTGTAGTCTTTGCCTTGGAGTTTGGTAATGTGCTCAAGTTCACAGGCCTAGTAAGAGACAGTGCTGGGACTAGACTCCTGGTCTGAATTCTTCTAGAGCCCACACTGCTCTATTCCTCTCTGCCTGAAATAGACCTTGTGTCCCTGAATTCACTTTTCTTCTCAACACTCCCAAATATATCTCAGGGGATTAAAAAGAAGAACTCTGTGCCCAAAGAATTGTACTGGAATACATAACCAAAGCAATTAAGGCTACCACAATAATGAAAGTTATTAATAAAGAGGAGAAAAAGATTATTCAGTGCCAATATGATCATCTCCATATGCAAAGTCAGATAACCTCAAAATCAGGGATTACACAATCATTCTGGACAGCTCCTTCTTGTTCAGAAGTAAATTAATTAAAACAGAGGTCAGGTAAGAGGTTAACACTGTCTGTTGAAAAGAAGGATACATCAGCATCATTTTTCTCTAACAACCCATCACCTATGGTGGGTCCCCTGCCTTGTGTTACAGTGTCCTCTTCTCACATCAGATGTGGGACATGGACTAGCAAGGTTTGCACTGGGGACACTGCTCAGGAGTTTGCAGGGATATAGCATTTCCCAGGAAGCCTTTAATCCAAAAGACAGGAGAAAAAATGAGGACACCCATGAATAAATACTGGGGAGAAAACAACTGCAAAATAGAGGGAGTCATGCAGCAATCTGCCCAAACCTGCTTTTAGACTGAGAATGCCCCAGGCAGGGCAGTCAGGCTGGGCGTCCTCTCTTACTCTTCATAGTTCTCAGTGAAGTAAGAGCTTTCTTTAACCTAAGGAGGGTGACCTCAGTTAAGTAGAGAGATGATCCCAGGGTCTGATACATACGAGATGAGGACATGGGGAACCAGAACAGTGGTGTCCCATAGAAACCCGACTCTGCTGTCAGCCCTCACAGGACCTAAACGTCCCTGGCCTAATGTGGCTCACCCTAACTTCCACCTGGGAGGTTTCAGGAAGGAGAGGACCTTGATCTGAGCAGAGTTCATGTCAGGGAGGGTGGAGTTCCAGGACTGGCCAGGAGCAGGGTGAGGTTTCTCAAGTGAGTAAAAAAGGATCACTAAACCCACAAATGAGGGGATTTCACAGAGCCCCTCCCCTCTTCTTAACCCTGAGAGGCCCCAGGCAGAGCCATAAGGCTGAGGTGCCCCTTATTTCAGCCTGGAGGATTTCAGAGGGGGGGGGGGTCTTGTCTAATAGAGTAGCCTGTTAGACACTCACTTTTTCAGAGTGAGGAGTCTCAGCCCCAACTGCAGTCAAGGTGAGGATCACCAGTGTTAATCAGGGGGCCTCTTCACAAAATAGGGGGCCACCGAAAGCCCCGATCCTGTTTTCAGGCCTATGAAGCCCCAGGACGCGATCATCATTTGCCTAGATTTCTCTGCTAGAGACTGACAGAAGTGACTGCTTTATTTGCAGGTTGGCAGATTCAAGCCAGCAGAGGGAGTAATCCCAAACTCTGTCAACAACGCGGCGAGGACCCTGAGGAAGGACCTAGGAATCACGGACTCCAGAGCAGTGGGATCCCACAGTGCCCCGTCTCTGCTGTCTGCCCTCAGAGACCTCGGACCAGACGTGGCTCATTTTCACTTCCGCTTTGAAAGTGAGGACCTGTTTGAAAGGCAGTATTGCGTCAGTGGCTGAGGCTGAATTCCCAGGACTGGTCCAGAGTCAAGGTGAGGACCCCAAGTAGGGAATCAAGGGACCACTCTCCGTCCATAAAAAGGGGGCCCCGCAAAGTCCCGCCCCTGTGGTCGACCCTCGGAGGTCCTGGCAGAGCTGTCTGGCAGAATTTTGTCTGGAAAGTCTCAAGGAGCGGAGGGCCTTGGACTTAGGGAGTAGCCTCGATTGTGCAGATGGAGGAGATATAGGCCCTAATTGGAGTCAGTGTGAGGGCCCTGAATGATAAATGAGGGGATGTCTCCCCAGTCGAGATGGCAACACAAAACAGCAGCTTCCCTGTGCTCAGTTCTAGGAGGCTGCAGATAGGGGTAGTTATAAGCCGGAGGGAGACCCTGACTTTCCCGCCTAGGCATTCAGGAAGGTGAGGGTTTTGTTTGGAGGCTGGCGGACTTGGGTCAGGAGGGGGAGGAGTCCCAGACTCTGCTGGATATCAAGGTTAGGACCCTGAGTGAGGGTCCTATGACCAACGACTAGGGACCAACGACTCGAGAACAGTTGGGTCTCACGGTGTCCCGCCCGTCCTGTACCCCCTGAGAGACCCCCAGCGGCAGTGGCCGGAGATGACTCATCCTGACTTCCGCTGTGAAAGTGGAACTTCGGTGTACGGGGTGTAGTGTTGGGTAGGCCACGGGTGAATTCCCAAGACTCGTCTGGAGTGAAGGTGAGGAGTGTGGACTGGGACTGAAGGGACCACCCCTCACCCATAACAAAGGGGGTCCCGCTAAGTTTTGCCCCTGCAGTGTGCCCTGGGATACCCCAAAAAAGCTGCCTGGCAGAGTTTTGCCTGGAAAGTCTTGGGGGGTGGGGTGAGGGTAGGGGGCGGGGCCTTGGTCTAAGGGAGTGGCCCTGATTCTGCAGATAGAGGGGACCTAGGCCCTAATTGAAGTCCAGATGAGGGCCCTGAGTGCTAATGAGGTGGTTTCTCCCTAATAGAAGTGGCAAAACAGTGTCTCTGCACTCATTTCTGCAAGGCTCCACGCAAGGGTAGTCATAGGTGGGGGGCCCCTGAGGCTGGAGTACTTAGGGTAGTGGAGGGAAGTGTCCCAAGTCCTGCCAGGAGTCAAGGTCAGAGACCTGAATGAGGACTAAGGGAAACATCAACCCTAAAAAGTGGGGTCCCATAAATTCTGCCCCTTCTCTCAGCCCTTGGAAAGCCCCAGGATAACTGTTAGGATAAGGTGCCCCCTTTGCACCTGTAGAGTGCCAGAAAGGCTGTAGTAATTGTGTGCCCCAAGTCTACTGAAGTAGGAGACCCAGAGCCTTACAGGAGTCAAGGTGAAGACCCTGAATAGGACTGGCTGTGCCACTCACTGACTCAAGCAAGAAGAGACAACAGAGAGTCGCTCCTTCCTACTTGCAGCCCTGCGGAGCCCAGGCAGGGAGGTCAGGCATACACGAACACTTCTTTCTTTTCGATGACAATAGGTTGCTGAGGGTCTTTGTCTGAAGGGAGAGGCATCAGATCAGCAGAGGCAAGTGTCCCAGATCCTACCTAGAGACTATGCAAGGAGCCTGAATGAGGTCTCAGGACCCCAATGATCCCAGAGTGGGCCTCCACAGAGCTCTTAGCACCAAGTGAGCCCTGGCAGCAGTGGTGGGCTGAGGCATCCCTTCACTTCCTCTTAGTGGATCCCAGGGAGATGAGGATATTGATTGGAGGTGTCAAATTTAGAGTAGCACATGGGAAGGGACCCAGGCCCTGCTGACAGTTGATATGATTGTCCTGGATGTGAAGTGAGAGGACCCCCCCAACCGAGAGTAGAAGGGGGTCCACAAGGACTAGACCTGTTGCTGCTGCTCTCAGTCCTAGTATGCACCAGGCAGGGCTGGTAGGCTGCAGCCCGAGGCACATTTTAGTTACTTCCTCAGGGTTATCAGAGGACAAACTGATCAGAAAGAACACAAGGCCTCTGGATTTCTAGAGCAGTGCTCTCACCGAAACCTGCCGAAGTGGCCTTTTTAAAGCCAAAGTGGCTTTAAAAATCTCCCTGCTGAAGGTGCTCATGCCCCGTCATCTTCTTTCCTCCAGGTTCTGCCTCACCTGCTCTACTGCCCATATTCCTGCCTGCTGTCCCTGAGAAGTCATCATGCCTCGGGGTCAGAAGAGTAAGCTCCGTGCCCGTGAGAAACGCCACAAGGCTCAAGGTGAGAACGCGGGTCTCCGGGATGCTCAGGCCACTGCAACCAAGCAGAAAAAATCCCCTTCCTCATCCTCTTCTCATTTGGGGGTTACTACCCGGGGAAAGTCTGCTGCTAGGTCACGTAGCACTCCCAAGAGGCCCCGGGGAGCCCTATCCACCACTGTGTCTGTACGTGTTTCTCACCCAAGAGCATGCAAAGGAGCCAATGTCAAAGTTGAGAAAAAGCAAAGATCCTCACAGGCCCCATCCTCCACTACGCAGTCTCCAAGAGACTCTCTAACCAAGACGACCGGTATGTTGGTGCAGTTCCTGATGCAAATGTACAAAATGAAAAGGCCTATTATGAAAGCAGATATGCTGAAGATTGTCAGTAAAAAGTACAGGAAACGCTTCCTTGAGATCCTAAGAAGAGCTTCTTTCAGCATGGAGATGGTATTTGGTGTTGATCTAAAGGCAATTGATTCTGCCAAGCACTCTTATGCCCTTGTGAGCAAAATGGGCCTCCCCAACAATGGGGCGGTGAGTCGTGGTCGGGGGGTTTCCAAGACCGGTCTCCTGATGAATCTGCTGGGTGTGATCTTCATGAAGGGCAACTGCGCCACTGAGGAGGAGATCTGGGAATTTCTGAATAAGATGAGGGTATATGCTGGGCAGAGACATTTCATATTTGGGGAGCCCAGGAAACTCATCACCCAAGATTTGGTGAAGCTTAAATACCTAGAGTATCGGCAGGTGGCCAAGAGTGATCCTGCACGCTACGAATTTCTGTGGGGTCCAAGAGCCCATGCTGAAACAACCAAGATGAGAGTCCTGGAGTTTTGGGCCAAGATCAATCACACAGTCCCCAGTGCCTTCCAGCCCCGGTATGAAGAAGCATTGAGAGATGAGGAAGAGAGAGCACAAGCCAGTTAGACTCAGTGATAGCAGCAATGCAACCGCCACTGAATGTTCCAGGGCCATGTCCTGCAGCTCTTCCCACACCTAGTGAAGCTGAGGCAGATTTTCCACTTTGTAGTTTAAGAGGGCTGTCAGTGTTCCAAGTAGTGGAAGGCTGGGTGTCACTGGAGGGAACATAGTGTATAATATCTTTGTGTTCTTGTTCTATCTGGGTAATTTTAAGATTTATCTGTATTGGGGGGGTATTTTTCAAGTATTCCTTCTATTTAGCATTATAATCTAGGTTTTTGAATTATATTAATCATACCCTTACTGTTTATCTGGTTTAAAAGTAAAAGTTTTGCTGTTTTATAGAACAAATGGAGAAAACTTCCATCTTTCAGTCCTCAGGTGCAAGGTCACTTGGAATGGGCATAATGTCCCTGAAAATGTGAAAAAAAAACTCAGCTGTAAAATGTGTGGAATCAAAAACTAGAACAAAAGACAAAGATGGTCAATATTTGGTTTCCTAAACCATTTGAATCTGTGTTTTATAAAATTAGAAGATAAATAACTGTGTGTGCCTGGCTTATTCAAGAATGTAAAATTAAATCATAATAAATTAGACTCCAGACTCATAGGGTCACTTAGTCTCCCAGTATTAATTGAGCTCCATGCTAGTACTGGGAGGGGTGAGAAAAAGAAGACCTAGCAACTGACCATAAAATTTTAAGGCTGAGAAGTAGCCACCATGTAAGAAAAATGATGATATATATTCTAAGACCAAAAGGATGAATGAACACAGATAAGAAGGGAGGGAGGTGGTTCCAGATGAGTGCAGTCAAGTGTATATTACCTGATCAAGGCAGTATGAGGCCTTGGGAAACTCCAAGTCCCTCAGTGGGAGGTAATTTTAAGTGGAGCTGCATGGTGGGCTGGATGAAGCTGTAGGAGTGGTGAGCAGGGGCCAGACCCTTAGATAGTGCCTGTCAGAGTTGCGAGACAAAGTCTGGAATGGGAAACAGTTCTTAACAGTTACTTTGGTATCATGGATAAACCAGAGAGAATCTCCACCAGGGGCAAGGATGGAAGATGTCCTGTGCTCTTGTCCCAGCGCAGCTGAACATAGTGGATGAACTAGACGTTCTATGCATATCATCTCCAGAGAGTTTCTGAGAAATAAGGGTGATACTTCCTTGAGGTGAGATGCCCAGAAGCCACTGTGCTGTTACTCTTTGCCCTGGCCTGAGGGATCTAGAGCCCACTTTATTAAAAGGGTAGTCAATTAGGTTATCTTATGTGTAATTTGGCAAACTCTAGGCAAGATCTAGATTTTTTGGATAGTGGTTAAATTAATAGAAATAGAAGTGGTTTAGGGGGAAGGGCAGCTGAGAGAGAGGGAAGTTTTTGGATCTTGAAACATTTTAGCAGCTTTGTGTTGTGTTCACTGAAGAAGTTTACCTCACACTGACATTGAATGATTTATCATGTAATGGGAAAATATTACTTAGCTTTCCTTGCTAAGCAGCACTTTGTTTGATAGGGTTTCCTTTTTCCTAGAATGTGGTATAATCTCTGACATCTCCTGGATTGGAAAATAAATCCCAGGGTAGTGGACTTCAATGTCAGGGGACAAATTAATCATAATAAGAATGGGTGTTTTTGAAAGTCTCAGTACATTTCAGGTACTTTACATACATTATACACATTCTACCAGTCCTACAAGACAGAGCTTATCAAACCCACTATGCAGATGAAAAGCCTGAAGCTCACAGAGTTTGGTAACCTGCCCGACTTCACATTGCTGGTAATTGAGGGAACTAAGACAAGACCCCTTTTCTGAATTAGTGAAAAGCCCCCTCTGTACGCACCTCCCAGCCTGAGGCTCACTGTGTCTCTTAATTCACTTTTCTTCTCACCACTCCCAAATATATCTCAGGTGATAAAAAGAAGAATTCTGTGCCCAATTTACTGGATTTGAGTACATAACAAGAGCAATAAAAATACCAAAATGATTGAGAGGTGTGAGTTAAGGAGAAAAAGATAATATTTGGTGAAAGTATGATCACATATGCAATATCAGATAACCTCAAAAGATCATGGGCTCACATTCTGTGATTCTGGACAGCCCTTTCCTTTTTTTTTTATGTTGTAATATATCAACATGTTTACTTCATTACAACCACAAAACAATTTACATATATACCAGAATAACCTAAAAAATAAAAATACAAATATTTTCTTAACAAAAATAGATGTTAATCTTGGATAAACTAATATTTTTAGAATATACTAATGGAGTTTATTAATAATTAGACTATAATCAACTTATTTATTTTATGCATACTTATTAGGTACACATTTCCTTTTAAGATATTTTGATATTAATAAAATGACATTTTAATATTTAGGAGACTTTTCCTTTAATTGAAAGTAGCCCTTTCCTTTTAGAAAGTTGAATGTTTTTGAACAGAAATACATAAGAGCCTAAATCTGGCTGGCAAAAAAGAAGGAATAGATCAATGTGTTTTTTTCTCTGACCATACAGCATCTGTTCTGAGGCCTCTGCCTTGTGTTTTAGCTTCCCTATCTTACACCACTACTGGGACAGGGACATCTTCTCTCCAAGATTTGTCTTAGGGAAACTGGTTAAGAGTTTTTAGGGATGTGGTGTGTCCCAGGAAGTCTACAATTAAGGGACAGGAGTCAAGATAAAAGCCCTCTATAGGAGGACTGGGGAGAGCACCATGTCAGGCAAAGTTGATACCTGAGCATCTCCTCACTTACTCGTCAAGGCTCTCAAGGACTTGTGAGTCCTGCCATAAGGAGGGTGACCTTAGGTCCGCAGAACGGGGAGTTCCAGTCTCTGACACATATGAAGTTGAGGACCCTGAACAAGGAATGAGGGAAGCACTTATCCAGAGCAGTGTGATCCATAGACTTCCCGACCCTGCTGGCAGCCCACAGAGTTTCCAAATAGTCTTGACAGGATGTGGCTGAACCTGATTTCTGCTATGGAGGTTTCCAGGAGGTTTCTGAGGCTGGCTGAGTCAGATCCATAGAGGGAAGATTTCCTAACTGTGCCAGGAGTAAAGTGAGTACACTGAAGAGTGCAGGAACCACCAAACCCCTATCAGGGGGGACCGATCGGTATCCTCCCTATTGCCAGCCCTGAGAGATTCAGACATAAATGTCAGGCAGAGGCGCCCTCATATCCTCAGGAGTAACAGAGAAGTGGGGGTCTTGGTGTGAGGGGGGCAGTCCCAGCTTAGCAGAGGGAGGACTCTTAGGCCTTCCTATGAGTCAGATTTGGGATCCTGAGTTAGGACAATTCACCAGTAGGGTCTCAAGCTGTCTGCCACAGCTGTCTCTCTTGGGAGACCATGGTCAGTTGTTGCCAGATCAGGCCGTCCTCACTTTCCCCTATTGGGTCTCAGGGAGGTGCAGGTCTTTCATGAGGAGAGGGCCTCAATTCAAGAAAGAAGGGATCCCCAGGTTCTGCTAAAAGCCAAATCAAGGAAACTGAGTGAGAATTGAGGGGACTACCCACTCCTCCATATAGAGAACAACAAAGAGTCCAGTCCCTTGCACTCAACCTTTAAATTGCCAGGGCAAGATGTGAGGCTGGGGCTTCCTCATCACTTTTTTTAATGAGCTTTATTTTTTTAAAGCAGTTTTAAGTTCATAGGAAAACTGAGCCAAAAATACAGAAAGTTCCCATATATATATATACCATCCTCTCACACACAGCCTCTGTCATATCAACATCCCACACCACAGTGGTACATTTGTTACAATTGAACATACACACACATGTCATTATCACCCAGAGTCCATAGTTCATGTTAGGATTCATTTTTGGTGTTGCACATTCTGTGGGTTCTGACAAATGTATAATGAATGACACATATCCACCACTATAGAATCATATAGAAGTGCTTCACTGCCTTAAAAATCCTCTGTGCCCCATCAGTTTCTCTCTCACTCCCCCTAACCCCTGGCAACCACTGATCTTTTTACTGTTTCCATAGTGTTGCATTTTCCAGAATGTCATATAGATGGACTCCTGCAATAGGTAGGCTTTTCAAAATGGCTCCTCCATGTCTTTTTATGGCTTGATAGCTCATTTCCTTTTAGCACTGAATACGGTTTTATTAGCTAGATGGACCACAGTTTGTTTACCCACTCACCTTCTGAAGGATGTCTTGGTTGCTTCCCACTTTGGGCAATTATGAATAAAGCTGTTAAAAACATTTGTGTGGAAATAAGTTTTCAACTCATCTGGGTTAATACCAAGAGCACAATTGCTGGATCATATGGTAGGAGTATGTGTAGTTTTGTAAGAAACTTATAAACTGTCTTCCAAAGTGACTGTACCATTGTGCATCCCCACCTGCAGTAAAGGAGAGTTCCTGTTGCTCCACATCCTCACCAGCATTTGGTGGTGTCAGTGTTTTGGATTTCAGTCATTCTTATAGATATGCAGGGATATCATGGTGTTGTTTTGATTTTCAATCCCTAATGTTATGCAATGTTTAGCATATTTTAATGTACTTATTTGCCATCTGTAAATCTTATTTGTTGAGGTGCCTATTCAGATCTTTTGCCCATTTTTAATAGAGTTGTTTATTTCTTATTGAGTTTCAAGACATTTTTGTATATTTTGAATAACAGTCCTATAGAACTGTGGTCCCCAAGCCCTAGGCCATGGCCTATTACCAGTCCATGGCCCGTTAGGAAATGGGCCATGCATCACTGCCTGAGCTCCACAGCACACACACTCCCCACCCATGACACCCCACCTCTCCATCCCCAGTCCGTGGAAAAATTGTTTTCCATGAAACCAGTCACTGGTGCAAAAAGGTTGGGGACCATTGCATATCAGATATGCCTTTTGAAGTTATTTTTTCCCAGTCTGTGGGTTGTCTTCTCATTCTCTTGATGGTATCTTTAGCAGAGCACAAGTTTTCATTTAGTGAAGTCTAGTTTATCAATTATTTATTTCATAGATGCCCACCACATTTTACATCAGGACCAGAGGAGGTGAAATTCTTGGTCTGAAGGTACCCCTATCAGTCTTCAGAAAGGAGAGTCCATGATCTTGCATGGTGTCAAGATGAGGACCCTGAGTGTGGACATGGGACCTGAGGAGCCCAGGACAGAGAGAGCCCCACTGAGCTTTCAGGACTAGATGTCCCTGAGCAGAGGTGGTAGGTTGAGATGGCCCTACACTTCCTTGACCTGGGTCGAAGGAAGTTTTAAAGTGTAAACTTCACAGCGGCAAAAGGAGAAGGCCGAGGCCCTGTTTAAGAGTTGACATAACAAGCCTGAGGATCCTCTCCACTCCAGAACACAGAGGACCCCATTGCCAGCTCTGCTGTCACCCAGTCAGTCCTGGGCAGAGTTAGAAAGCTGTAGCCTGAGGCACGTTATAACTTCCTCCGCTGGCTTCCCAGAAGATAGGGACTCACTAAGAACACAGCCCAGTGAGTTCCTAGAGTGGTGCTCTTAAAGAAACCCGCAGAGGTGGCTTCCTAAATGCCAAGGTGGGCTCTCCCTGCTGAAAGTACTCACAGGATCCTATTCTCGCCCCTCCAGGTACGCCAACCACCTACTCTCCTGCCCACACTCCCACCTGCTGTCCCAGGCCATAGCCATCATGCCTCGCGGTCAGAAGAGTAAGCTCTGTGCCCGTGAGAAATGCCGCAAGGCCCGAGGTGAGACCCAGGGTCTCAGTGATGCTCAGGCCACTGCAGCAGAGAAAGGAGAGTCACCTTCCACTTCCTCTCCTGTTTTGGGGAATACTGCCCTGAGCTCTCCTGCTGCTACAGTTCCCAGAAGCCTCAGAGAGCTCTACCCTCCACCACTGCTGCTGCAGGTGCTTCATGCACAAGATTTGATAGAGGTGCCAAGAGCCAAGGTCAGGAAAATGCAGGTTCCTCTGAGGCCTCATCCACCCCCGAGAGCTCACACATTGATCCTCCAACCAGAAAGGCAGGAATGTTAATGCACTTCCTGCTGGAGAAGTATAAAAAGAAAGAGCCCATGATGAAGGTAAAAATGGCCGAGACTTGGGTATACAGTATCTGGCCTCAGGCCCATCTCCGGAACCCCAGAGATCAATCCCTGACCATGCCAGGGAGAAGAATGCTGGTCCTGTAACCCCCTCGGGGTGTCCCTTGTGGTTCAATGTTCCTCTGCCTCGGGGCCTGTCTTGTTCTAATGGATCTGCTAGGCAAGCAACAGCAGGGAGGAGCTGGAAAGCAGGGAACATGCAGTGCAATCACCCCACATTCCACAGCAGGACCCCAAAAGGGAAGTTCTGAGCCCCATTCCTTGTGGGAGCCTCTATGTGGTAGCTGTATTATCTCTCTCTGTAGCCGTGGGTGGGGAAGGGGAGAAAAAGAGTGGGTAGAGGATAGTCCAACCTCTGGTCATCTTCAATCCTCTCTCTGGGATGCAGTCCGTCCAGAATGACCAGGCTCTGAAGTCACACAGAACACCCCAGGACCCACTGGACTCCTGTGGCTCCTACAATCTGGGCTAGAGTTGAGATATGTCTGTGTGGGAATGCATAGGACGAAGCCTGGAGAGTTGAGGCCTCCAGTAGAGGACCAAGGTGCCCTGTAGTTGTAAAAGCAGTAGGGCGCCTGATGTCTGACTTGGCTGAACATCTCTAATCATCAGGGAAATGCAAATCAAAACCATAATGAGATATCACTTAACTCCAGTGAGAATGGCTTTGATCAAAAAGTTCCAAAGCAAGAAATGTTGGTGAGGATGCAGAGAGATAGGAACACTCATGCACTACAGGTGAGACTGCAAACTAGTACAACCTCTGTGGAAAGTAGTATGGAGAGTCCTCAAAGAGCTACAAGTAGAACTACCATTTGATCCAGCAATCCCATTACTTACTGGGCATCTATCCAAAGGAAAAAAAGATATTCTATAATAAAGATATCTGCACTCAAATGTTTATAGCAGCACAATTCACAATTGCAAAGATGTGGAAACAACCCAAGTGCCCATCAATACATGAATGGATTAATAAAATGTGGTGTATTATACCATGGAGTTCTACTCAGCCACAAAAAACAGTGGTGATCTAGCACCTCTTGTATTGTCTTGTATGGAACTGGAGCCCATTCTCTGAAGTGAAGTATCACAAGAATGGAAAAACAAGCACCACATGTACTCACCATTAAATTGTTATTAACTGATCAACACTTATGTGCACATATGGAGGTAACATTCATTGTGGATCAGGCAGGTGGGAGGGGGTGGAGGGAATGGGTAAATTCACACCTAATGGGTGTGGTTCACACTGTCTGTAGGATGGGCATACTTGTATCTCTGACTCAACCGGTGCCAATGCAATATATGTAACCTAAACATTTGTACCCCTGTAAAAATTTTGAAATAAAAAAAGAGCCACTAGATTGTACACTTTAAATGGGTGAATTGTATGATATGTAAATTAAATCTCAATAAAGCTATTTTAAAAAAAATTAAAAAAAGAAGGCAGAAATGCTGAAGGTTGTCAATAAAAAAGTACAGCGAGTGCTTCCCAGAGATCCTCAGGAGAGCCTTTGAGCACATGGAGCTGGTCTTTGGCCTTGACCTGAAAGAAGTCAACTCTGGTGGTCACTCCTACAACCTTGTCAGCAAGCTAGACCTCACTGACAATGGAAGTCTGAGTAGTGTCTGGGGCTTTCCCTAGAACGGGCTTTTGATGCCTCTCCTGGGTATGATCTTAAATGGCAACTGCACCACTGAGGAAGAGATCTGGGAATTCCCAGACATTTGGGGGATCTATGATGGGAAGAAGCACTTCATCTTTGGGGAGCCCCAAAAGCTCATCACCCAAGATCTGGTGCAGGAAAAGTATCTGGAGTACCAGCAGGTGCCCAACAGTGATCCTCCACACTATCTATTCCTGTGGGGTCCCAGAGCCCATGCAAAAACCAGCAAGATAAAAGTCCTGGAGTTTTTGGCCAAGATCAATGATACCATCCCCAGTGCCTTCCTATCCCATTATGAGGAGGCTTTGTGTGATGAGGAAGAGAGAGCCCAAGCCAGAGTTGCAGCCAGACTTCTGCTAAGGCCAGTATATATTCTAAAGCCACAACCAGCTGCTACTTTCACTCCTAGTGAAGTCTGAGGCAGATTCTTCACTTTGTGGTTGAAAAGGCTTGCTACTTTTTTGCTACCATTATGCATGAATAACTTGTTGATTTACCTCTTTTTTTGTATTTTTCAAATGACATTCCTTTAAATAGAAAGTTTATTTACATTCAGAATGTAAGTTTATGAATGATGTGGATCACACATTTATTGCTGTTTATCAGGTTTAGTAATGAGTTTTATTTTTTAAATACAAATTGAAAATCCTTGAATCATTTTTGTGATATTGAGCAAGAAAACATGGCATTGGATTAAGGTTATCCTTAAAAATTTAAAAGAACTCCACAGTAAAATAGGTAGGATCAGAAGATAAGGAGAGAAGAAAATTAAAAGTTGATCAATTCTTGGTTTGTCTTACTCCATTTTTTTCTTTTTTTCAGAAATTTCAAAGTTATATCCCTGGATTTGCTTAGGTTATTCAAGAATGTGTGAGGTTTTGGCCAAGGTCAGTGATACTGTCCCCATTGTCTTCCCATTCCATTATGAGGAGGATTTGAGAGATGAGGAAGAGAGAGCCCAAGCCAGAGCTGCAGCCAGGCCTGGCACTTCTGCCACAGCCAGGGCATGTTCCAGTGTCATGTTCCAGTGTCATGTCCAGTAGCCTCTCCCATGCCTATTAAAATCTGAGGCATGTTCTTTACCTTTGATTAAAAAAGAAATCTTAACTTTCTAATTAGTGGAGGGCCAAAGTGGGTCTAGTGGGATCACTGTGTATAATGTATTTGTGTTCCTGCACAGTATGTGTAAGTTGGAGATATATCTGTTCTTTTTCCTAATTTAAAATGTTCTTTCTTTTAATTAAAGGTTCATTTAGCTTCAGAATCTAAGTTTATGAATGACACAGATCACATATCTATTGAAGTATATCAGATTGAAAAGTGAGAATTTGGGTATTATGTAAAACAATTTGAAAATCCTTGAATCTTTTCTTATGATCCAGAACAAAATAACATGGCATTGGAATATAAATTCTGTGAAAAAGGAAATGACCCCACAGCAAAGTTGGTGGGATCATGAGGGAGAGAAGAAAAAGTAAAAGGTGAGCAATTCTTGGTTTTATTCCTTTTAGACTTTCTTTGTAAAATTGAGGCATAGGATACCTAGATTGGCTTAGATTTTTCAGTAATGTAGGAGAAATTAAATAGCAATAAATTTGACTTCTTGCACACCTGCACTTTAATTGCCCAAATATTAATTAAGCAGCTGTTCTTTAAAAGGCTCCTGGCTAGTACTGTAGAAGCTAAGAAATATAGACCCAACCCCTGCCCATAGAATTTTAGAATCTAAGAGCAGCTATCATATAAAGAAGGCCATAAGATACTCCCTAAGATCTAAAGACAAGTAAAAAGAGGGGATCAGTAGGAGTGGTGGTTCTAGATGAGGTATCTAGTGTAAGTATCCTTAGGCAAGATGATTTGAGAATTTGGGCAACTGAATATCCTGTCATGGGAGGTAATGTTAAGTTAGCTGTGTGGTGGCTAGATCAGGCTGTGGGAGTGCTGAGCAGGGGTCAGACACTCAGATGGTGGGTCTCAGAGTTGAGAGAACAAGACTGAAATGGAAAACTACCCTTAATAGTTACTTTGGAATTGTGGGAAAACCAAAGAGAATCTCCACCTGTGGCAGGAATAGAAAGTGTTCTGTGCTCTTGTCCCAGTGCAGGTGAACTCAGCACACAAACTAGGTATTTTATGCACATTGTCTCCAGGAGGCTTCTGAAAAATCAGAGTGATACTCTTTTTTTTTTTTTTTTTTTGTTGAGACAGAGTCTCACTTTGTTGCCCAGGCTAGAGTGAGTGCCGTGGCATCAGCTTAGCTCACAGCAACCTCAGACTCCTAGGCTTAAGCGATCCTACTGCCTCAGCCTCCTGAGAAGCTGGGACTATAGGCATGCGCCACTATGCCCGGCTAATTTTTTTCTATTTAGATTTTTAGTTGTCCATATAATGTTTTTCTATTTTTAGTAGAGACGGGGTCTTGCTCTTGCTCAGGCTGGTCTCGAACTCCTGACCTCGAGCGATCCACCCGCCTCGGCCTCCCAGAGTGCTAGGATTACAGGCGTGAGCCACCGCGCCCGGCCAAAGAGTGATACTCTTTTGAGATTGCAAACTCAGAAGCCACTGGGCTGGTACTCTGCCATTGGCTGGGGAGCCAGAACCCAGTCCATTAAAAGGGCATTCAAATTCTCTCTTTTTTTTTTTTCATATATTTTGGCAAACTCTAAGGGAGCTCTAGATTTGAGGTGGTAGTGAAATTAATGAAAATAGGAGTGGTTTGGATAAAAGGCCAGAGTTGGTTTTCAAACCAAATCCTAGGAGATTTGAGTTGTATTCAGCTGGGAAAGACACCTCTACATTCAAAACATGATTTAATAGGGAATATTTACTTAGAGTTTCTTTGTAAGCAGCATTTTGGGCTGATTTGTTGTTCCATGTCTTAGATTGCTGTATATTCACTTTAACCCCTGGATTAAAAAAACATCAGCAGAGTAGGTGATATCCTCTGTGGTCAAAATAATCATAATGATAACAAGCAGTGTTTAAAGTCTCCATGCACTCCAGGTATTGTGCCAGGAGCTTTACACATTAACTACATTCCACCAGACCTACAAGACAGGCTTATCAAACCCACTTCACAAATGCAGGGCCTGAGGCTCATCCAGTTTGGTAATGTGCCCAAGTTCACAAAGCTAGTAAGTGATAGAGCTGGGACTAGATCCATGATCTGAATAACTAACTCTAGAGCCCACATTGTTCTGCTTCTCCTAGACTGAGACTGACCATGAGCTGCTTAATTCACTTTCTTCTACTATCCCAAAGTGTATCTTAAGTGATAAAAAGAAGGACTCTGGACCCCAAACACCAGATTGGAATACATAACCAGAGCAGCAAGAATACCAGAATGATTGATGAGTGTGAATTAAAGAAAGAAGCAGTACTCGGTGACAATATGATCATCTACATAAGCAAAATCAAATAGCCTCAAAAGATCAAGAGCTCAAAAAATCATGTGGCTATACCCTTTTCTGTAGAAAGTAAACCTTTTAGAACTACCCTTTGCCTGGTTGGTGAAGTGAAGGAACAGATCAGTGTGTTTTTTCTCTCATAGCATGATACCTGTCCTGGGCACTACACCTTGTGTTGCAGTTTCCCAACATCACATCATCCCTAGGACAGGGACCCCTACTCTGCAAAGTTTGCAGAAAAGAAACTGGTCAAGTTTTTCAGAGATGTGGAGTTTCTCTGGAAGCCTTTGATCAACAGACAGAAGCCAAGATGAGGACCCCCATGAATGAGTACTGAGGAGACAAACACTCTAATATATAGGGGTCATCTAGAGCCTTAAACCTCAGTTCAGTAGATGGAGGAGTCCCAGGCTTGGCTCTGATAAATGTAAAGGCAAGGACAATAAATAAAGACATATGGAAGCACCCAGCCAGAACTGTGGGGTCTTATGGAGTTGTGTGTTTGCTATCTGTTCTTGCATGTGCCGAAAGGACTGTGATCATATAAGGATCACTCTGAATTCCAACTCGGAATTCTCAGGAAGTCAGGACCTTGATGTGAGAGGAGCAGGTTCAGATAAACAGAAGGTGGAGTTACAGGACTGGTCACTTGTCAAGGTGAGGACCTAAAAGTGGACCAAGGGTACTACCCACACCATAAAAGGAGGCCCCACAAAGTCCCCTCTTCTGTTGGCCCTAGCTTTGAAGCCCCAGGCAGAGACGTAGGGTTGATTTCTGCCTGGAAAGCCTAAGGGAGATTAGGGCCTTGGTCTAATGGGAGCAGCCGCAGTTTTGCAGAGGGAAGAGACGGAGACCCTAAGAATCAATCTGAAGACTCTAAGTGTTATTCACATGATGGGACTCCACCAGCAAAGGGGGCCCCCACAGAACCCATCCCCTGTAAGCACCAGAGCTACGAGGATAAGATGCCTCTCATTTCTGCCTGGTAGGTCTTAGGAAGTGAAACACAAACGCCTGATGGGTATGGCTCCAGTTCTGCAGGGAGAGGAGTCTTGGGCAAAACCAGAGTCATGGTGAAGATCCTGAGTGGTGATGAGAGGGCATCACAGAGCCCCACCCATGGTGTCAGGCCTGTGAGGATCAGGCAGGGGTAGTCAGGTGTGGCATGCCCAGATTTCCTCCGTAGGGACTGACGGAGGTTACAGTTTTCTTTGGAGGCTGACAGACTCAGGTCAATAGGGGGAGGAGTTCCAGGCTCTGCTAGATTTCAAGGTGAGGACCCGGAGTGAGGACCTAGGGACCACGGACTCCAGAACAGTCAGGTCCCCACAGCGTCCGGCCCCTGCTGTCCATCCTTGGAGACCCCGGATGGCCATGGCCGGATGTGGCTCATCCTCACTTCCGCTGTGAAGGGGAGAACCTCGTCGTCGTGAGGGGGAGCGGCGTCCGTTGGGCCAAGTGTGAATTCCCGGGACTGATCTGGAGTGAAGGTGAGGCCCCCAAGTGTGAACTGAAGGGAAAACCCCCCACCGATAACTAAGGGGCTCCACTAAGTCCTGCCCCAGCACCTGGCTCTGAGAAGCCCCAGACCAAAGCTATAATATAGAGGAATTGTATTTTCACCTGGAGGGCCTTAGTGGGAGGAGGGCCTTTGTCTAAAGAGGATAGTCCCATTCACAGGGGAAAGAATCTTGGCCTTAAAAGGAGTAAATGTAGTACCCTCAGTGCTGATGAGTGAACGTTTCCTCAAATAGAGTGCCATACAGAGCAGTGTCCCTGCTTGCAGATCCGGGAACCCCCAGGCAAAGTAACCAGATGCGGAGTACCCTGATTGGCTATTTTGTGCCTCAGGGAGATGAATCCTTTGGTCTGAGGCTTGTGGACCTGAGGTCAGTAGAGGGACGAGTCCTAAATCCTACTAGGAGTCAAGGTTAAAAGTCCTGTGTGACGATCCTATATGTGAAGGGAGAAGACCCTTGAACACAGAGGGAGTCCACACTGCCAGCTCTGCTGTCACCCAGTCAGTCCCGGGCAGAGTTAGAAAGCTGTAGCCTGAGGCACGTTATAACTTCCTCCGCTCGCTTCCCAGGAGATAGGGACTCACTAAGAACACAGCCCAGTGAGTTCCTAGAGTGGTGCTCTTAAAGAAACCCGCAGAGGTGGCTTCCTAAATGCCAAGGTGGGCTCTCCCTGCTGAAGGTGCTGACAGGATCCTATTCTCGCCCCTCCAGGTACGCCAACCACCTACTCTCCTGCCCACACTCCCACCTGCTGTCCCAGGCCATAGCCATCATGCCTCGCGGTCATAAGAGTAAGCTCCGTGCCCGTGAAAAACGCCGCAAGGCCCGAGGTGAGACCCAGGGTCTCAGTGATGCTCAGGCCACTGCAGCAGAGAAAGGAGAGTCACCTTCCACTTCCTCTCCTGTTTTGGGGAATACTTCCCCGAGCTCTCCTGCTGCTGGCAGTTCCCAGAAGCCTCAGAGAGCTCTACCCTCCACCACTGCTGCTGCAGGTGCTTCATGCACAAGATCTGATAGAGGTGCCAAGAGCCAAGGTCAGGAAAATGCAGGTTCCTCTGAGGCCTCATCCTCCACTGAGAGTTCTTCCAATGATCCTCTAACCAGAAAGGCAGGAATGTTAATGCACTTCCTGCTGGAGAAGTATAAAAATAAAGAGCCCATTAGGAAGGCAGCAATGCTGAAGGCTGTCAACAAAAAGTACAAGGAGCACTTTCCTGAGATCCTCAAGAGAGCCTCTCACCAACTGGAGCTGATCTTTGGCCTTCACCTGGAGGAAGTCAACCCCAGCGGTCAGTCCTACACCCTTGTCAGCCAGCTAGACCTCAACGATGATGGAAGTCTGAGAGGTGACTCAGAATGTCCCAAGAACGGGCTTTTGATGCCTCTCCTGGCTATGATTTTCTTAGAGGGCAACTGTGCCACTGAGGAAGATATCTGGGAATTCCTTAATGTTTTGGGGATCTATGATGGGAAGAGGCACTTAATCTTTGGGGATCCCCGAAAGCTCATCACCCAAGATCTGGTGCAGGAAAAATACCTGGTGTATCACCAGGTGCACAATAGTGATCCTCCACGCTATGAATTCCTGTGGGGTCCCAGAGCCCATGCTGAAATCAGCAAGATGAAAGCCCTAGAGTTTTTGGCCAAGGTCAATGAGACCGTCCCCAGTGCCTTCCCATTCCATTATGAGGAGGCTTTGAGAGATCAGGAAGAGAGAGCCCGAGCCAGAGCTGCAGCCAGGCCTGGCACTTCTGCCATGGCTAGTGCACGTCCTAGGGCCACAGCCAGCAGCTCCTCCCACCCCTAATGAGGTCTAAGGCAGCTTCTCCACTTTGTTTTTGAGGCTAGCTGCCAATCTTTCATATAGTGAGAGTCTGAGATCGGGCTGGAAAGATCATAATATGTATCTTCTTTGTGTTTTTGTTGCACATTAGTATCTTTCAAATGTTCTCCTTTTAATAGAATGCTTATTTAGATTCAGAATCTGTTTATGAATGACATGGATCATACATTTATTGCTGTTATCTGGTTTAAGAGTAAGAGTTTCAGTATTCTGTGATAAATTTTTAACATCTTTGAATCTTTTGGGGGTTCAAGAACAAGAAAACATGGCTCTGTCATGGGGATTTTCTTATAAATGTGTGTAAGACCCTTGCAAAACATAATTGGGGTGTTAAAATAGAGGAAAAGAAAGCAAAACATGGTCAACTTGTGGTTTGCCTCATTTACTTTTGTCTTTCTTTTTGTAGAATTCAAAGATATATATGTGGTTTTCTTTAATCTATTTAAGAATGCAATAACATTAAATAGTAATAAATTACATTCCTTGCTCATTGGTTCATTTATTCCTATCATTAATTGAGCATCTGCTCTTTGGAAGGCTCTGTGCTAGTAGTGATGGTGCTAAGATAAAGAAGACCCTTTCCCTGTCCATAGATTTTTAGAGTCTAAGAGTAGTAATTATAAAGGAAGATGGTGTAATACACTCTAGCATGTACAGGACAAGTAATAAAAAAGGAGTGAGGCTGGTGGGAGGAGGTCCAGGTGAGAAAAGTCAAGTGTAAATTCCCTGAGCCAAGGCACTTTGTGGTATAGGACATTGCAAATCCCTTGTTGCAAGGTCATTTTAAGTTAGCTCCATGGTAGGCTAGGTGAGGTGGTGATCATCCTGAGCAGGTGTCAAACCTTCAGATGCCACGCCTCAGAGTTGAGAGAGTAAACCTGGAATGGAAAACTGCCCTGAACTTTGGGATCATGGGTAAAGCAGAGGGAATTTCTACCTGGAGTAGGAATGGAAGAATACAGCACTCTTGTCCCAGTGCAGTTGAACGCAGTATGCACACTAGGTTTTTTATGCATATTGTCTCCAGAGAGTTTCTGAGAAATAAGGGTGATACTCCCTTGAGGTGAGATGCCAACAAACCACTGGGGTGGCACTCTTTGCTCTCACCTGGTAGAGCCATGAGCCTATTCCACTAATTAGGCTACTTTGTTTATGTTAGCAAAACTCCACAGTAAGGCTCGATTTTGTTGGTAGTGAAATAAGTGAAAATAAGGATGCTTTTGTTGGGAGGGCTTCTGAGATGGAAGGGAATTGTTAGTTCTTGATGTAAATTCTAAAAGCTTTGGGTTAAATTCTGGTGAAGTCCCTGACCCCAGATTAAATAACATGTTCTCTAGCGGAGAAAATTTACTTAGCAACATTTTGGCTTATTTGGTTTTCTTTATCCTCGAGCACTGCATGTTCTGTTACATCTCTTGGAGAAAACAAAAAATTCCCAGAGATGAGAGTTGTCTCTTTTGGTGTGAATATAATCATAGTAATAACTACCATTCATTAGAGAACCAGTATTTACCAGTCACTTGGCCAAGTGCTTTACATATATTACATATGTTCCAAGAATCCTACAAGATGGAGCTTATCAAACTCACTTGGCAGATGAAGAACTTGCAATATTCTCAAGCTCACATGGCTGGTAAGTGACAGGGCTGGGGCTAGACCCCTGATCTGAATTCTTCCAGCACCCACACTGTTCTACCCTCCCAACCTGAGGCCAACCTCTGTCTTTTAATTGTTCTCACTACTCCACAGCTTCTCTCAAGTGGTAAGAAGTACCCTGTGGCCAAAGCACTAAAAGCAGGTCTAAAGAAGGAAGGTAGAAATGAGAATCAAACACAATTTGGGAATGTCTGTGGGGTTTATTGGCCTGGGGTCCTCCTGCCTCTGGCCCTAGGGCTCCTCCAGACCTGACACTGCTGCCCTGGTCCCTGCACATGAGTCCTGTCCCAGAACTTTCCCACATTACAGGGCTCTTCCTCTGGTCCTCCCCAGTGTGCCCTCCTGTCCAAACTGGAACTGACCTGCTGGCCCTCTCTTCACTGTGTCCTTCTCTGGAGCCTGCACCTGCTCCTGGAGCAACAGACAGCCCAGACTCTCCTGCCTTCTCCCTGACATAGAGGGTTCCAACTTCATGGAGGTCCTGTCCCTCACTGTGGCCTCCCTCTGTTGGTGACATCCCCTTCTGTGTAATTTTTCACTTCAGATAGTGAACTTTAGACACTTATTCACCCCCTTGGTTGCCTATACCATACTGTCAAAGTGTTTTCAAATCTGCTGGTGAGTAGAGTTTGACTTGGCACAGAATCTACTGATTCTTGGCTTATAATCCTGAGGCTGGAGAGAAGATTTTTTAAAACCATGCTGATATTGACAGTTGGATTTTAATGGAGTATTTTATTTGAAACTGGCCACTGAACACATAGACCAATGAGTGAGCATACCTAGGTGGTCAACAACCAAAGCTTCCCTCCTAAGAGGCAGGTGAAGAAAGACAGAGGAAATCAACTGTGTAAGCTAACATCTACTGAGGCTGAACCCCTAAAAATCCTTCTTGGAGTCCTTCTCAGAGGTGGAAAATGATTCCTTAGAAGACATGCTAGCTTTGAATAAAAAGGAAAAAATAACTTACCATCATTCCATTTACTCTTGTCTGTACCTGGCCCAGGGGAATATCTTATTTTTTTTTTTTTCAGTGTGCTCAATCGCACCCGTTCAGGTGTTCAAGGTGGTGTGTAGCTATGATTTTGACCATGCACCAAAGAGTAGAAAATTCTCAGCCTACTGAAATTATGCAAGTTTATTTTAAGGGGTCATGCAGAAAAGTGTTGAGTAACAAAGGGTGAACCCTCCCTGTAGGGATTTACAGGGTGATTTTAAACATTAGCTGTGACCCTGTGTTTCAAAACATCTGTTGCATGGTATGCACTAGAAAAATTTGGTAAATTTCAAGGCAAATTTGGCCTTCTTAGAAACTCTTCCAAGAAATGAAGAGGTTTGGTGTCCTAACAAATTGTAATAGTTGCCCTTTACCTACACCTACTATGTAACAGTTTATGGTAGAGACGGGCAAGTGCTCATCCACATGATGCCTTGCTCTCCTTCCTGGGCTCACTGGGAGACTGCATTCCCAATCTACTAATCTACTTGTAGTTAGAAAGGGTCATGTGGCTAACCCTTGCCACTGAAATATTAATATTAATAGAATCATATTTGTCACTTCCAAGCCAAGGCACATGAGAGCCAGCCTGCCTCCTCCATTTAGCAGCAAACACTGAGAGCCCATGTGGAGGTCAGGAGCCACTGATGGAAGCAGACTGGATCCCTAGGTCACCTGACAGCAGAGAGCTCTGCCAACCCACATCAGATTTTATGTGCACAGAAAATAAACTTTTGTTGTGCTAAGCCATTAAGACATCAGATTTTTTTCTGTTACATCAGTTAGAAGTTACTTTATCTGAGTAATACACACTATTATTATTATTGTTAGGTCTATTGAGATATTTTAATGACAAAACTAATAGTAGTGTATATATTCTTGTTGTAAAAGAACTTTAACACTGGTAAATCACAATTACCCCCTCATAACATTTCTCCAAAATTCTGCCCCTTTTTCAAAAGTAACCACAATTAACAACCTGGCATGTGTCATGTTAAAGCCGATTCAACTTTTTGATAAAGGCCATTCTCACTGGAGTTAAGTGATATCTCATTGTGGTTTTGATTTGCATTTCCCTGATGATTAGGGATGTTGAGCATTTTTTCATATGTTTGTTAGCCATTCTTATATCTTCTTTGAAAAATTTCTATTCATGTCCTTTGACCACTTTTTGATAGGGTTGTTTGATTTTTTCTTGCTGATTTTCCTGACTTCTAAATAGATTCTTGTTATCAGTCCTTTATCTGATGTGTAGTATGTGAAAATTTTTTCCCATTCTGTAGGTTGTCTGTTTATTCTTGTGACTGTTTCTTTGGCTGTGCAGAAGCTTTTTAATTTAATCAGGTCCCATTCATTTATTTTTGTTGTTGCTGTGATTGCCTTAGGGGTCTTCTTCATAAATTCTTTGCCTAGGCCAATGTCTGTAAGAGTCTTTCCTACATTCTCTGCTAGAATTCTAATAGTTTCACACCTAAGGTTTAAGTCTGTTATCCACCGTGATTTGATTTTTGTGAGAGGTGAAAGCTGTATGTCCTGTTTCAGTCTTTCACATGTGGCTATCCAGTTTTCCCAGCACCATTTATTGAATAGGATTCTTGTCCACAGAGTATGTTTTTGCCTGCTTTGTCAAAGATTAGATGGCTATATGAGGATGTTGGCGTGGATGCAAAGAGACAGGAACACTCATACACTGCTGGTGGGACTACAAAGTAGTGCAACCCCTGTGGAAAGCATTATGGAGATACCTTAAACAGATTCAAGTAGACCTAGCATTCGATTCAGCAATCCCATTATTGGGCATATACCCAAAGGAACAAAAGTCATTCTATGACAAAGACACCTGTACCCTAATGTTTATAGCAGCACAATTGACAATTGCAAAGATGTGGAAACAACCCAAATGCCAATCAATTCATGAATGGATTAGTAAATTGTGGTATATGTATACCATGGAGTATTACTCAGCTATAAGAAATAACGGTGATATACAATCCCTTTTGTTCTCCTGGAGAGAGTTGGAACCCATTCTATTAAGTGAAGTATCCCAAGAATGGAAAAACAAGCACCACATGTACTCACCAGCAAATTGGTTTCCCTGATCATCACCTAAGTGCACATTTGGGAATGACACTAATTGGGTATCGGACTGAGGTGGGGGTGGGGGGAGGGGATGGGTATATACCTACATGATGAGTGCGTTGCACACCGTCTGGGGAATGGTCACGCTTGAATGTTCTGACTCGGGGGGATGGGCGGTACATGGGCAATATATATGACCCGAACTTTTGTACCCCCATAATAAGCTGAAATAAAAAAAATTAAAAAAAATAATATCACTGACAATACATATGGAAAGAGGTTTGTGATATATTATTATCAATAAAAACTGAATTATTTACAATAAAAAAGCTAATTCAAGGCTTTCTTATACATAGATATTCCATAAGAATATATTGAGTTTTTAATACACATGAGTAACAATGTACATATTGTTCTGCCACTTGCTCTTGTCATTTAGTGAAATGAATGCAGAATCTTTCCATAACAGCACATATAGATCCACCTCATTTTTAAACCACTTCCTACAATTCTTTTTTTTTTTTTTTTTTTTTTTTTTTTTTTTTTTTGAGACAGAGTCTCACTCTGTTGTTGCCCAGCCTAGAGTGCCGTGGCATCAGCCTAGCTCACAGCAACCTCAAACTCCTGGGCTCAAGGGATCCTCCTGACTCAGCCTCCAGAGTAGCTGGGACTACAGGCATGTGCCACCATGCCCGGCTAATTTTTTCTATATATATATTTTTGGTTGTCCAGCTAATTTCTTTCTATTTTTTTTAGTAGGGACAGGGTCTCACCCTTGCTCAGGCTTGTCTCAAACTCCTGACCTCAACCGATCCTCCCACCTCGGCCTCCCAGAGTGCTAGGATTACAGGCATGAGCCACCACGCCTGGCCCACTTCCTATAATTCTTAAGTGTGTATGTGCTATAATTAACCATTCTCCACCTGATAGATATATAAGTTGTTTTTCATTTGTTGTTATAGTCAACAGAACTGAATTTAACATCTTTAAACATGTTTTTTTTTGGTAAATGTGCATGGTTTCTTACAGAAAAGACATAGCAAAGCAGAAATGGGGTTAAAATAGAGAAAGTGTGATTGTAATTTTTATTTATAAAAATATTTATAATTGCTAAAATTCATCACAAAATGTTCTACCAATTCCTAGTATCACAAATTAAAGTATGTAGATACCCTGGACCCTCATAGCCATATTATTTTACCAATTTTAAGTTTTGGTTAAACTTTTGGGTAAAAAATATTATCTCACTGTTATTGTACTTTGTGTTTCCTTGTTTTCTAATTAGACTGAGAAGAAAACTAACTTGATCTCTTGCCTTTATAAAACAATATTTCTGCAGCAATGTCTTGAGTACCAGAATTCCTTTGGGCATTCCTTGAAATTCTGAAATGTTGGTAAGACATTTCCCTTTACTTTCAGAGGCAAGGATTTAGTCAAAATGACTAGGTGCCAGGAAATGGTTCCAGACAGGACACCGTCAGTTACTGAGGAGCATCAGGAGGATTTGAGGAGGAGGGAAAGCAATTTCCAGAGTTCATAAGAGAGACCACATGCTAAACCTAGTTCACAGAGCCCAGAGCAGCTGGCAGTAAGGGTTCTGGATCTAGAGTTCAGCATAAGGTAGAGAAGTAACCAGGAGGAGAGAAGGCAGACAATCTGGTGGAGAGCTGGACAACTTACATGAACTGCTTTGGGAGATCTCTGAATAACTGTTACCAGCCTGAAGTTGTAGGGTGATTTGAGTGAGCAGAACTATTGAATGAAAGGATCAGAGGTATGCCAGATACCCTACACTGCCTCAGAATTCCCCTCAACCTATTGTCAGGAAGAGTAGCGGTAACTCCCCTGTGTCACCCAGTAATGCTACCGATGGCTCCTGGGAGAGCTGTAAGTCTTGACTGTCCAATACCTCCTTTCCACGGTACCAGAGCTGACAGCTGTCTTGGTGCCTGCTTGAGACAGGTATGTCTTCCCCTATGGATAGAGGACCCTTCCCACTGAGGTTGAGTCTATGTGAATGCGTGGGGTTAGTGAGTGACGACAGACACTCACTAGTAATGTGACAAAGTTGAGGTGGGCCAGGAGTATCAATGAGCAGTGCAAGGGGGAGTGCAGCTACAAGGAAGGGGGAACTCAAGAGGAGATAGGCTGGTGCTAATTACTATAGTGACTCTACAGGTAAAAGGCTGGGGGTGGACAGGTCTTCTAAAACAATCCAGATAACATCTTCAGCTCTGACTGCCTCCCATAGTCCCTGAATTCTTGGCACACCTGAGGGTGGGTGCCCACTGGCTGTATTAGCCTCCCTATTTTGCCACCAGATACTGCCTGGGGTAGTGCATTGGCCCAAGGTGCAGACATTTGCAGAGTGGACGGTGAGCTGATGGAAATGGCGCACTACCTTGATAGACTGATGGTGGCTGGTGGAGATGTGTGTGTTCCAATGTAGGAAGCATCATGTTCCATCCTGTTGCCAGCATCTCAAACTCCAAGATGAGGGTGTTAGGGCCTAAGAAGGAGATGTGCACAATCACACTCTCAGTGATAGTTTCCTAACTTGATAGTTTCAAGTTAGGCAAGCATTTGAGCAGTTACAGCACTCTGGGATTCTTCTATGGAGGCAGAAGACTCTACCAGGGGGCAGGCTCCATGTTTTGGTACTTTGATTGATTCACCCATTCACTAAGCATTTATTGAACATATTCTGAGGGAAACCCTAAATAAACAAAAGAAAAGGAAATGGCAAGGCACTTGATTCAGGCTGTGGTAAGGAGGAGACAGATTTGAATTTGGGGAAGTTAGGGGCTATATGAAAGGGTAAGGGAGAGTCTATAATGATCGAATCTTGAAGGTTGTGTAACTAGGTAAAAGCTGTTCCTCTTGGCTGAGATTTAGAATAAAGGAGGAAGAAAAGTTGGTGATGATTTGAGTTGCTGGCTGTCTAGATGATGTCCAATAGAAAGCAGAAAGTGTGAATTTGGTTATCAGGAAATGGACCTGGGCTGGAGATTAGGTTTGACTGTGTCAGGAGAGGTCATGTAAGGCCATAGGTTGAAGTAAAATTAAGTGTTGTGCATATAATGGCCTATATTCTATAGGACGACCTCTCCTCTGTGAGTACACTACTCCTGCACGGACATCCGTCTCATGTGAATTCCATGCTGCTCAATACACTGTATTTCAATGTTGCTCCTTGGCTTTCCAGCACTGTGGAAATGTGGCCCTCCCACTCCTGTATCTACAGGAGACTTTGCCATCCCATCTCTTGTTTCCAAGCCCCTCATTGCCCACTCCATTCCCACCTGGACACATATAGGCACATACTGACCTCCTACCCACTCATCTATTCTCTATTTTCAGCCCAGGGCTGGCTGCCCTCTCTTCAAGCCGCCATCCTTGTTAGTAATTTGCACAGGCTTTGCCTTCCTGCTGACTCAATCACTGTCTCCTCTCCCTTTCTAGCCTCATTTCAAACTCTCCTATGGGAAAGAGACCTCTATTCCTTTCCTTTTACCTGGTAGTTTTTAATATCTAAGAACATGGTGGGCTTTGTCTACCTTGTCATCCGTGTTTCCTTCTTTTGAAAATTTCATTTCACATTTATGTGCATGATTTCTCAACAAGTGCAGAGGGATTGGCTGGCTTTATTTTCATCTGTTTCTCTGCTCCTCAACATGGCACACAATGCCCTTGACTGATACTCACATTGTTCAATCTCAACCAAATGTACTACAGATATGCAGCTTAACTCCCTTTAATATCAGAAGTTGAATGGATTCTTACATGAATTCCTGCTTCAAGAAACAGAGAAGGATAATTTGGGTCTGGGATTCATAGTAACCACTTCTAGTCACATTGTGTTCACACTTTAAATGATGAGTGTTTTTTTTTTTTTTTCTTAAATTCCTGGTATGTGTGGGCTCATCTTGTCACCAGGGGTTCAGGTACTAAGAGAAAAAAGCTAGCCCTACCGATTGGGACTCAGAAAAGTTAGACACAAGAAACAACAGTGTATTTCCATTTCTCCCCTCCCACCCACTGGGGTATTATCATACATTATTCTTCAACCTATGTTAGCACCGGCATAGACTACTATTATTTTCACTTTAAAACATCAAGTATTTTTATTTTTTTAATTTTTTTTTTTAAACATCAAGTATTTTTAAAGACATTTAAATAATAAAGACGTGTGTGTGTGTGTATAACCATCTAGTTGCCATTTCTGGTGCTCTTCATTCCTTTGTGTAGATCCAGATTTCTGTCTGGTACCATTTTCCTTCTTCTTGGAATACTTTTTTTTTTTTTTTTTTTTTTAACATTTTTCATAGTGGACATGTTGGTTATCAATCCTCTCAGGTTTTGTATGTTTGAAAAACTATTTCACCTTTGTTTCTGAAAGATATATTCACAGGGTATAGAATTCTAGATTAACAGTTATTTTATTTATTTATTTATTTATTTATTTTGAGACAGAGTCTTGCTCTGTTGCCCCAGCTAGAGTGCCATGGTGTCAACCTAGCTCACAGCAACCTCAAACTCCTGGGCTCAAGCGATCCTCCTGCCTCAGCCTCCCGAGTAGTTGGGACTACAGGCATGCACCACCATGTCCGGCTAATTTTTTCTATATAGATTTTTTTTTTTAGCTGTCCATATCATTTCTTTCTATTTTTAGTAGAGACAGGGTCTCACTCTTGCTCAGGCTGGTCTGGAACTCCTGAGCTCGAGCTATCCGCCTCGGCCTCCCAGAGTGCTAGGATTACAGGGGTGAGCCACCGCGCCTGACCTAACAGTTATTTTTTTTTTCTTTCAGTACTTTAGAAGTACTAACACTACTATCTTCTGGTTTAGATTGTTTTTGAAGAAAAATCTGCTGTCATCTTTATCTTTGTTCCTGTGGAGGTAAAGCGCCTTTTATCTCTGTTTACTTTCAAGAGTTTCTCTTTATCACTGGCTGTAGGCAATTTGGTTACAATGTGCCTTCATGTTTTTTCTTCATGTCTCTTGTGTTTGGGGGGTTCTTTTAGCATCTTGGATCTGTGGGTTTATAGTTCTCATCCAATTTGTGGTAAACATAGGGCTAACTTCTTTTGCTCCTGTCTCCCAGAGATCACTGTGATTCCTTGCTGGATGTCCAATGTCTTGAGCACCTTGTTTCATGTATTTTGCCTGTTTTGTTGTTGTTGTTGCTCCCAGTGGGAGGGTAAAACTGGTCCCTGTTATTCTGTCTTGGTTGGAAGCAGAAGTCCTTCCAAATTAACTTCTTTTCTTTAGGACATCTCAATGCCTTTAATGAGATAAAGTACATTGTTAAATATTACACATGGAGTGTGTGTGTTGGGCATGGGGAAGGTAGGAAGTTTAGAATGATATTCTAAAGATTTATCAGTGATATTTAATAATTATTGTTTTAAATATGTTCCTTCTTTTTTATTCCTATTGCCATTTCAACAGTTCAGGCCCTTATTGTCTGAACTGCTACAATATTTTTCCTACTGTTTTTCATATTTCCAGTGTGTCTCCCTCTAATCTATCCCACCAGATGGCAAACAGAAGGAAGGCTAACATCACTAAATTGGAGACTGGCTATGAAACAGATATTGACTTAGCTACTTAAGGCTCCCAGGGTATGGATATGAAAGGAACTTGCCAGAGAAGAGCTCAGTGGCCTACTGAGTTTACTTATTTCCTATCCAAATGGCCTCTTACATTCACCCATTTCTCAATCTGTAAAATGTTTGTCAAGCTTTAGAGGTAGAAGGAAACAACTGGGTCTTTTCCTCTTTTGATTTTGCTGTTTTTCTGTTCTTTTCTAGCTTGCTGAACTGTGAGTCAAGCCATTGAGGTAAAAGTATAAAAAATGTAGAAAGTACTATCTCACCCCAGGTTTCTGCTAAACTTATTTGTCCATTAATGTTCTACAATAATGCTACATAATAAACTACCCCAAAACTCAAAAGTATCCTACAATAAACATTTATTCTCATAGTCACAAGTCTATGAGGCTTTTGGACAACTCTGCTTCAGGCTGTGAGTCTGAAGGTTTGACATAGGTCTACTGCACATGTGTTTGTTCAGAGGCCAAGACTAAAGGAATAGCAGCTGCCTGAGAAGATCACAGGAGCCCAGGAAGTCCAAGCCAAATAGTGCAAGTACACGCCAAGGTTCTGCTCACCTCATATCCACTAATGTTCTATTGTCCAGTATAAAAGATTAGATGAGAATGATAAACACCAAATCAGGATAACAGTTAAAATGTTTCATCTGAGTTAGTAATGTTTTATTTATTAATCTAGGTAGTGGATACATGAATGTTCATTATTTTAGTCTCTAAATTTTTATATGTTCAAATTATTTCATAATAAGTTTTTTGAAAGAGAGGAAAAAAAAACACTCTATTGGCCAAAGTAACCTACATGGCCAAGCCTAATGTCAAAGTGACAGGGAAGCATATGCTGCCCATCACGAAGCCATAGGATAGGTGTATACATGTAATGTTATTTCAGGGAAGTAATTGATTGAGTAACAATTGAGTAACAGATTGAGACCAATTATTCAACCTACCACAGCCTGATTATATCACTCAGTTTCATTCCATATTCTCCATCCCACTGCCAATGCCTTGGTTTGTTCCTCTTAATTTCTCCCTACATTAGTGAATAACCTCAACTATTCTCTGTGATTTCATTCTTGTCCCAATCCAATGCATTCCTCACACACATTAGAATCATATTTATACAACACAAATTGTGTTAGGTTATTACTCTCATGCTTAAAATCTTCAACTGTGAATCATAACAAAATATATGTTTCTTTGCATGTCATATAAGACCACCCTTGTCCTGGCTATAGTTTCCTTTCCACAATTCTTAACCCACACTTCATCTGGTTATAATAAAATCCTTGCCATTCACTGAACAAATTTGAGAAATAACTCTCCATTTGGAAGATCATACCACTAGTCCCTAAAACTGTCTGATATATAATTGATACTAAAAATAAACGGTTGATAAAATAACTGTAAAAGACTTTAATCCTGGAAATACCATTTTCTATCTTACTAGATTTTGATAGACTAACTAATTAATTTATGTAAGAAATTATTTGAACAGCTTAGCCTTTGACCTGGTTCTGAAACCCTGGCAAAATGTCATTTTTCTTATGTGGCCTTTGCTATACATCATAGCTTTTCTCGTGTATTTTTATTTTGTTTCTAAGTCTTGCATAATCTATACTTATGTTACTATCCTGAAAAATCTCATCTCAGATGACCTACTAAATTAGAATAAATTCAAAGAAAAACAAATGGATGTTTCTCTTGTCACTTAATAATGAATATTTGAGAAGAAAATGTTTAACGACCCTCAAAACAACCTTTATTGGGATCCAACTATACATTAGGGAGTTTATAAGAATGAAAATAAACCAATACAATGTACATATGTGGCTTAACACATGTGGTAGAGTGAAAAAGAACATGAGTTTTGGAATCAATTAGTCTAGGATCTATATACCATCTCTTCCATTTTGATTTATTTAATAGTCTGGAAGTATCTGCTGTATGCAAATCAATATACTAGTGGATGGTAAGGTAGACAAAACACACATACTCTTACATTCCAGTAAGAAAGTATGGTAGAAATTATTATCTGCCAATATTTGTTTTCTTGACTTTTGAGCAAATAGGAATATTGCACTTTTCTTCCCCCTTTATTTTTATTTATTTATTTATTTATTTTATTTATTTATTTTTTTGAGAGAGAGTCTCACTCTGTTGCCCAGGCTAGAGTGCCATGGCATCAGCCTAGCTCACAGCAACCTCAAACTCCTGGGCTCAAGCAATCCTACTGCCTCAGCCTCCCAAGTAGCTGGGAGTACAGGCATGTGCCACCGTGCCTGGCTAATTTTTTTCTATATATTTTTAGTAGTCCAGCTAATTTCTTTCTATTTTTAGTAGAGACAGGGTCTCACTCTTGCTCAGGCTGGTCTTGACCTCCTAACCTCGAGCTATCCTCCCGCCTCAGCCTCCCAGAGTGCTAGGATTACAGGCGTGAGCCACTGCACCCGGCCTCCTTCCCCCTTTAAAGATACATGTTTTGCCATGTTACTTGCTTTGTCCAAATGAAATATGGATATGTGTAACTTCCACGAGGAGGCATTTAGTTGCCAGTGCTCAACTCTCCTGCTCTCACTTTCTCCATGCTAGCAATCATGGTAATATATGTTGAGATAACAATGCCATAAGCTATTAAAACTTTTATCAGCATGGATCCCTGAGTAACTACCATGAGCAGGAAGGACCCTCTTGCTGATCTTCTTTGAACATGTAGTATGAGGAAAAAATTTTTTTAATTTTACACCTTTAATATTTAAAGGATGTTTGTTACAGCAGCGCAATCTAGACTAACCTGACAGATACAATAGGCATAAAGTAAGTAAGACATGTAGCTGTTTATAACAAAAGGCAGGGTGTAAGGGTGGGCACAGGGTGCCATTGAAGTTAAAGACAGAGGAATGATTATTGTGTGGCAGGTAAAAGAAGACTTTTTTGAGGAAATGATGTTAAAATGTGTGATGAATGATGTAATAGTTAACCAAATGAATAATGTTAAATGGGGAAGAGTTGCCTATCTTCTAAGCCTGGAGATTAAATGATCTAACATATTCAATGTTCCTGCAGGGCATTGGCCCTATAGTAAATAAAGGCTTAATAAATACTAGTTCTTTTTTTCTCATAATCTCCCAATTGATTCCTGCCAAAATACATCTTTGTCATTCACTAGACATGACCTAGACTCTATCCATCCTTCTCAATCTCTTCTGGTAGCCACTTTAGCCTTGGATCTGAAGACAATGCTATATTTTTTAATTGCCTGCAGAAGAAAAACCCACTTCTACCAATAGCTGAAAACTAGCTTTAAAGAACCTAACACAGCAAAGGAAACAATCAACAAAGTGAAAAGACAACTAACCCACAGGATGAGAGAAAATATTTGCAAACTACCACCTGACAAGGAACTAATAACTAGAATATACAAGGAGCTCCAACAATTCAATAGGAAACAAATCAAACAATCTGATATAAAAATAGGCAAAGGGTCTGAATAAACATTTCTCAAAAGATGAGATACAAATGGCCAACTGGTATATGAAAAAATGCTCAACATCACTAGTCATCAGAGAAATGCAAATCAAAACTATAGTGATGTATCATTTCACCCCAGTTTAAATGGCTTTTATAAAAAAGACAGGCAATAACAAATGCTGGTGAGGCTGTGGAGAAAGAGAAACCCTTGTACACTGTTGGTGGGAATGTAAACCAGTGCAACCACTATGGAGAACAGTATGGAGGTTCCTCAAAAAAGCTGAAAATAGAACTACCATATGACCCAGCAATCCCATTGCTGGCTATATATCCAAAGAATGGGAAATCAGTATATCGAAAAGTATTTTCATTCCCATGTTTACTGCAGCACTATTCACAATAGCTGAAACTTGGAATCAACTTAAGTGTCCATCACTGGATGAATGGATAAAGAAATTGTGGTACACCTACACAATGGAATACTATATAGCCACAAAAAGAAAGAAATCCTGCCATTTGCAATAATATGGATACAACTGGAGAACATTATGTTAAGTGAAATAAGCCAAGCACAGAAAGACAAATCTCACATGTTCTTACTCATATGTGGGAGCTAAATATTTTTTAAAAAATGATCTCATGGAGAGAGAGAGTAGAATGAGGGTTACCAGAAGCTGGGTAGGATACTGAGGAATGGGAGATAAAGTGTGGATGGTTAATGGGTACAAAAATATAGTTAGATAGATAAAATGAACAATATTTGGTAGCATAACAAAGTGACTATAATCAACAATAAGTTAGGGTATACTTTAAAATAACTAAAAGAGTGGAATTGGAATGTTCCTAACACAAAGAAATGATAAATGCCTGAGGTGATGGGTACCCCAATTATCCTAGTTTGATTAATTAACATTGTATGCCTGTATCAAAACATCACATCTATCATATAAAGATATACTAGTATTATGTACCCATAATAATTTTAAAAAAAGAAAACAAAACAAAACAAATGTATTCCTACATCTAAAACTGGTATTTAAAATCATTATGTAAATCAGGGTAATTACCATACCCATCAACATAATCTATATATTTATCAAAACATCACACTGTAACTCATAAATATGTACAATTATGTGTCAACTAAAAACAAAATAAAATGTATTAAAAACGAAAAATAGTGGGATTGCTAGATTATATGCTAGTTCTATTTTTATTTATTTATTTATTTTATTTCAGAATAATACAGGGGCACAAATGTTTACATTGCATATATTGCCTTTGCCCCGCCCAAGTCAGAACTACAAGTGTGCCCATCCCCAAGATGGTGTGCACCACACCCATTAGGTGTGAATATACCCATCCCCTCATCCCCCCTCTTACCTGCCCAACACCAAGTGAATGTTACTACCATATGTGCACATAAGTGTTTATCAATTAGTACCAATTTGATGGTGAGTACATGTGATGCTTGTTTTTCCATTCTTGTAATACTTCACTTCAGAGAATGGGCTCCAGCTCCATCCAGGATAATACAAGAGGTGCTAGATCACCATTGTTTTTGTGGCTGAGTAGTATTCCATGGTATACATTTACCACATTTTATTACTCTACTCATGTATTGATGGGCACTTGGGTTATTTCCACATCTTTGCAAATGTGAATTGTGCTGCTATAAACATTCGAGTGCAGATGACTTTTTTATAGAATGTCTTTTTTTTCTTTGAGTAGATACCCAGTAATGGGATTGCTGGATCAAATGGTGGTTATACTTTTAGCTCTTTGAGGTATCTCCATATTACTTTCCATAGAGGTTGTACTAGTTTACAGTCTCACCAGCAGTGCATGAGTGTTCCTATCTCTCTGCATCCACGCCAACATTTGTTGTTATGGGACTTCTTGACAAAAACCATTCTTGCTGAAGTTAAGTGATATCTCATTGTGGTTTTGATTTGCATTTCCCTGATGATTAGTTCTATTTTTAATTTTTTAAGGAACCTCCATACTGTTTTCCATAACAGCTATACAAATTTACATTCCCATTAACAGTATGTGAGGGTTCATTTTCCTTCACATCTTGGACAACACTTGTTATTTTTTGTCTTTTTGATAATAGTCATTCTAACTGGAGTGATGTGATATCTCATTGTGCTTATGATTGGAATACTATTCAGCCATAAAAAGGATGAAATCCTATCATTTGCGACAACATGGATGAACATGGAGTACATTATTTTAAGTGAAATAAACCATACACAGAAAGACAAATACTGCATGATCACATTTATATGTGGAATTTAAAAAGTTGGAGCTCATAGAAGTAGAGAGTCAAATAGTGGTTACCAGAGGCTGGGGAGTGGAGGGAGCTGGGAGATGGAAAGAGATCACTCCAGGGGTACAAATTTGCAGTTAGATAGGAGGAATAAGTTCTGGTGTCTATTGCACAGTAGGGTGACTATAGTTAACAATAATATATTGTATATTCAAAATAGATAGAAAATTTTGAATGTTCTCATTATGATAAATGTTTGAGGTGATGGATTTGCTAATTACCCTGATTTGATCATTATACAATGTATACATGTATCCAAACATCACATTGTGCCCCATAAATATGTAGAATTATTATGTGTCAATTAAAAATAAAATTAAACCTGAAAAATTATCAATACACTCATATTCCCTCATTTGCTTTTCCCAAAGTGTATGTACCATATGAAGAGTAGTCATGACTGTGAAGTCATGGCAATTCATAGAATAGTGGCAACATAATGGATCAGCGTATCAGAGACCAGCATTATAATGCTACCTTTGGGATTCAATTTTGAGCTTCATCTTCATGAACCCTCCACAGTGGTTTGGATGGTCCTCAAGATCTTTTCCTATTATTCTGCTCTGATTTTGTGCATGAGCACTTTGTATTCTTGGGAATACCATAGGGATCTTTCAGATTTCCAGGATTCTCCTTAGAGAATGTTGAAATCAGGGAGTAGGCTGAATATCGGGAGGATTTGGTTAGAAACGGAAGGCATCATTTCTCAATCTTACACAGCCAGATGGCAGTGTTGCTTCTTAAAAGATAGTCATCAGGGGTTTGTAGGTTTGAAACTGGGTTTGGGGCTTGACCCCCAGCATTTATTTTATTATTCTACAGAATCCAATCTACCTGCACCTATTTCTTCTCAGTATGTCAATGGAGCAGCAACACAAGCCTGATTCTCTACTTTTTCAAGTATCTTTACTCTTTCCCCCCACCCCTTAAACACACCTCTGATTCCCTAGAGAAATAATATTTGCCTAAGACTATATGAAGAAAAATTAAAGTATAATTCCTGGCTGTCTTTCCTGTGAAAAGACTCACTATCAGGAAAGCAATGGTAGTGTCTTTGCAAAAGATTCCTCCAGGGAAACTAATTTGAAACCTATAGCAAAAGAATACAAAAGGCAGTTTAGTCCAATCCATGTGACTGCAGGGTAATTAGTGAAATCCAGATTAATCAGAAACTTGCTAGGCGGCAGGGTGATTTGACTAACAGCCTGGGAAGGTACAAAATAACTGGGTAATGAAGTGGAACCGACTATAATGTGCAAGATTGCTCCCGGGATTGTACAGAAATTCATTATTTAGACAGATGCTGTATTTTGTGGGCAAGAGATCTTTAAAACTGGAAATACTGTATCTTCCCCATCTGTATTCAGCTTCATTCCCTCATGGACCAAGGACTGAAGGGCAGCATTAGAGAGGGGAATATTTTAGGAAACTCTTTCCAGGTCCAGTCTGGTATCTGTCATGAAAGGTGGAGGATGTATCCTGTTACTCTAAGGCTTTGTCACACATCATCTTATCTGATCATCGTAAAACATAAACTCTGTCTTAAGCAGCAAGAACAGTTGTCACCCTCACTTTTTCATATGTAATGAACTTGAATCTCCAAGATGTGAAATGTTAAATTTGAATGTAGATACAGCATGTAAAGACAAGTTTTTTTTTTTTTTATTAGTGTTGCTTATGGGAGTTGCCAGGTATCCATACCCAGGCTGCAGCTGAAAATTCCTCTCTTTAATTTTGCTCAGGCAGAGTGGAAAACTCCATGCACACATTATTGGGCAAATCATCAGCTTCACAGATGACATAAGCATATTTTTGTACAGGTGAAGTTCTCAGACATAAACAAGTGCAAACAGCATCCACTGCTTATTAAAAAATGAGAAGTTTCACTCTAATAGGAAGAGTTAGCCTTAGGCATGTGGGAAATAGGCGTCTGCCTATGTGGCAAGATTCAGGAGGCATCCAAACAGCTTTTTGCTCTGCCTTGATACAAATCCAAATAAATCTCTGTCCCTCCTATTGCCATTCTCCCATGTGGGAGAGTGTACACAGGACCAGACGTAGATGGTGCCATTCTTATAGCTCCGCACAGAGGTGCTAGACCAAATGGATGGAGTGTAACACTTGGCAAAAAGAGAAGACAAAGAGACAGAAAGCAGATTTTCCAGGCTTTGAGACTTGAAACATGAGCAGAGTCTAATTCAACTTCCCTGTGAGGAATCAGCAAGTAGGCAAAATCCACAACAACAATCATAATAAAATTAATTCCTTAGGAATTTCAAGGCAGTATGCTAGTTGCTATGAAGGAAAGAAATAAGGAAAACATTGTCCTGCCCTCTAGGAGTTTGCAGCTTACATTGAGAGATAACACGTGTGTATGTGTGTGTATAATGTAGATTATATATAGATAATTAGGTCATTAAATATGAAATGTCCGATTTCAATTCAAAATCATAGTTTATTATATCTCAAACAAGAAGCAGTACAATTAATCAAAGTATGTGCCTAAACTATGGACATAGTTTTGCCATCTTCACGGTAGCTTGTTTACACCAGCAGTGAAGAAGCCTGGAGAGTAAGTGGCAATGAAATCTTTTTTTTTTTAAACTTGTATTTTTTATTTACCTACATATATACCAATTTAATTTTTCATTGTTCTTCTTGTAGATCTGAATTTTCTATTTGATGTTATTTCCCTTCAGGCTGAAGAACTTCCTGGAGCATTTCTTATAGAGTAGGTTTACTTGTGGCAAATTTTCTTAGTTTTCATTTATATGTACAATGTCTTAGTCCTGTCTTTATTTTTGAAATATATTTTAGCTGTAGATAGGTTGTTAAGTGTTTTCTTACAGCATTTCTAAGACTTTATTCCTTTGTCTTCCGGCTCCATTGTTTCTGATGAGACTCAGTCATAATTCTTTTTATTGCTCACTTGTATATGTCTTTTTTTCTCCCTCTGGCTGCTTTTGAGACTTTCTCTCCATTTTTGGCTTTCAGGATTTAAAGCATATCATGCCTAGGTGTGTGGTTTTCTTTGTAGTTATCCTGCTTGGGGATTGCTGAGAATCCTGGATCTGTGGAATGATACTTTTGAACAAATTTGGAAAATTACTGGCCAATATTTCTTCAATTATTTTTCTGTCCTATTCTGTCTCTCCTCATTGGGATACCAATTATACCCACGTTGGACTACTTGATACTGTTCCACAAGTCACTGGTGCTCTGTTCACTTTCATTAGTCTTTTTTTCCCTTCCTGTCTCATTTGGATAAATTCTATTAACCTGTCTTCAAGTTTGACATCCATTTATTGTTTTTTATCCAATCTTCTGCTGATCCTATACTACAAGTTGTAAATTTCAGATATTATATTTTTCAATTCTAGGACTTCCATTTTTTTTTATTTCAGCTCATTATGGGGGTACAAAAGTTCAGGTTATATATATTGCCCATGCCCCCCATCTCCCCGAGTCTGAGCTTCAAGCGTGTCCATTCCCTAGACAGTGCACATCACACTCATCATGTAGGTATGCACCCATCCCCTCCCCTACCCCCATCCCCCCCCAGTCAGAACTTCAAGCGTGTCCATTCCCCAGGCAGTGCGCATCGCACTCATCAAGTAGGTATACACCCATCCCTTCCACCCAGCCCCCACCTCTGTCCGATACCCAGTTGGTGTTATTTCCAAATGTGCACTCAGGGAAACCAGTTTGCTGGTGAGTACATGTGGTGCTTATTTTTCCATTCTTGGGATACTTCACTTAATAGAATGGGTTCCAACTCTCTCCAGGAGAACCAAAGAGATGCCATATCACCATTATTTCTAATAGCTGAGTAATATTCCATGGTATACATATACCACATTTTGCTAATCCATTCATGAATTGATGGGCATTTGGGTTGTTTCCACATCTTTGCAATTGTGAATTGTGCTGCTATAAACATTCGGGTGCAGGTGTCTTTTTATTTTACGCTTTGTATGGAACCAGAGAAGACCCCGTTTAGCAAAAGCAATTTTAAGCAACAAAAACAAAATGGGAGGTATTAATTTGCCAGACTTCAAACTATACTACAAGGCTGTGGTTCTTAAAACTGCCTGGTACTGGAACAAGTGCAGGGACACAGACCAGTGGAACAGAACAGAAAATCCAAATATAAAACCATCCTCATATAGCCATCTAATCTTTGACAAAGCAGACAAAATCATACTCTGGGGAAAAGATTCCTTATTTATTAAATGGTGCTGGGAAAACTTGATAGCCACATGTAGAAGTCTAAAACAGGACACACAGCTTTCACCTCTCACAAAAATCAAATCACGGTGGATAACAGACTTAAACCTTAGATCAGAAACTATTAGAATTCTAGAAGAAAACGTAGGAAAGACTCTTACAGACATTGGCCTAGGCAAAGAATTTATGAAGAAGACTCCTAAGGCAATCACAGCAACAACAAAAATAAATGAATGGGACCTGATCAAATTAAAAAGCTTCTGCACAGCCAAATAAACAGTCACGAGAGTAAACAGACAACTTACAGAATGGGAAAAAATTTTCACATACTACACATGAGATAAAGGACTGATAACAAGAATCTATTTAGAACTCAGGAAAATCAGTAAGAAAAAATGGAACAACCCTATCAAAAAGTGGGCAAAGGATATGAATAGAAATTTTTCAAAAGAAGATATAAAAATGGCTAACAAACATATGAAAAAGTGTTCAACATCTCTAATCATCAGGGAAATGCAAATCAAAACTACAATGAGATATCACTTAACTCCAGTGAGAATGGCCTTTATCAAAAAGTCCCAAAACAATACATGTTGGCATGGATGTGGAGAGACAGGAACACTCATACACTGCTGGTGGGACTGTAAACTAGTGCAACCCCTGTGGAAAGCAATGTGGAGATACCTTAAACAGATTCAAGTAGACCTACCATTCGATCCAGCAATCCCATTATTGGGCATCTACCCAGAAGAACAAAAGTCATTCTACAGAAAAGGCAATGAAATCTTGAAAGGCGTTTTCCACAGCTTGTTAAGAATTGAGTATTTTTCCTTGAAAGAAGTGATCCAAAGCCTGGAAGAAGTGGTAGTCAGTTGATGCAAGATCTGGTGAATATGGTGGATGACAGAGAGTTTCCAAGTCCACCCTCTGTAGTTTAAGCGATATGTGGTTGAGCGTTGTCTTGCAAGAGGATTGGGCTGTCTCTATTGACCAATCTCAGCTGCTTATTCACAAGCATTCTCATTATTTCATCCAACTGGTTGCAATAGACATCTGCTGTAATCAATTGACCAGGTTTCATGAAGCTGTAGTGGATAATACCAGCGCTGGATCACAAAACAGACACCATTAGATGTTTTTGATGAGTATTCAGTTTTGGACTGTGTTTCGGCACTTCATGTTTATCCAACCATTGTGCCGAACACTTGCGAGTGTCAAAGAGAATCCATTTTTCATCACACATAACAAAACGGTGTGTAAATGGTTCGCCTTTATGTTGTGACAGCAAAGAAAGGCAAGCTTTGAGATGATTTCTCTCCTGACTCTGGTTTAATTCATTCAGAGCCCATCTATCCAGCTTCTTTGCCTTGCCCATTTGTTTCAAATGGTCCAATGTTGTTGAAATAGTAACATCAAACTTTGCTTCTAATTCATGCGTAGGTTGAGATAGATTCGCTTCCACTACAGCTTTCAGCTCATCATTATCCACCTTGGTCTCAGTTCGCCCACATGGCTCATTTTCAAGATTGAAATCAACAGAATAGAATTTCTCAAACCTTCATCATAATGTGTATTCATTAGCCACATCCTTCCCAAACACTTGGTTGATATTTTGAGCTGTCTTTGCTGCATTGGTTCCACTACAGAACTCATATTTGAAAATAACACAAATTTTTGACATATCCATGGTTTCACAAAAAAATTGCTCTAAAAAAATTTGAAAGACAATCGCAAGCTAAAACATGCGTTTGAAAGACTGAGGATGTACCTTCACTATAAAAATAAAACAAGAAGTGTCAAAATGAAATGTCAGATATAGTAACTGTCAAACAGTATGTAAGGAAATCGGACATTTCATACTTAATAACCTAATAAAACCACATCTAACTGTCAAAGGCAGTTCACTACCAATGTGAAATGACTGATCTCAGAGCAAGATATTCTTGAGCCAAATAATACCAGAATATGCTTTTTGCTTTTTTCCCCTTAATGTTTATTTTGTGATTTGGGATTACATAGGAATTTTTTCTGGGGTTAAAATGCAATATTTCAGAAGAGGATAGATAAGCATTGCAAGGTGTTTTTTTTTTTTTTTTCTTAAAACCAAAACAAAGATACTCTTATTTTTCCAATATCCTAACTATAGACCACATAATACAATCTGCAAGAATTGATTGGATGCCAGTCATGGGTGAGATGCTTTATATTTGTGTAGCACATAAGAAATTACAAAAACATATTCATGTATATGTTTTCCATATGTTCCCATAATTTCCCTGCAAGGTAGGTGGGGCAGAGATTACTCTGGCAATTTATGGTTGTGACCCCTGACCACACTGTCAAAGTCAAAGATGAATTGACCATACTGATGTTTAGTAGATGGTCCTGCCATCAAAAGTCCTTGCCCCAGCAGGGATGGAGACATAAATCCCATACACAAATGAAGGGAAAAAATGGGGGAGGCAGTAAAATTAAAAAGCACTAGCCTATGAATCAGATTTAGGCTTGTGCCCTAATGATACTGTTCATACTCAGTGAACTTAGAAAAGTTACTTGCCTTCTTGGGATCCTATTATTTTCATTCATAAAACTAGTCAATAGCTTGCTTCAAGGGGTTGCTAATTTCACAGTGGTTAGGCTTTAGAAATAGTAAAGTTCTTCATAACTATGTGGCATTAAAAGGGATAAAAGAAGTAAAAAGCAATGAAGACAGGAGCTAAGTGAAATGATAGCGCATCATCATCATAATAAAAATAATAACAATAATAATAAATATACATGAATTGCTTACTATTTCCAAGAGTTTTCATTATATAATTTTGGTTAATTTTTACAAGACCTTTTGAAATACTATTATCACATTTTACAGATGGAAAAAAATTGAGGATTAAAGATGTTTAATCAATTGTCCAAGTTTACATAGCTAGGAAATAGCAAAGCCATGAATGAATATTACAGGATATTTTTTCTTTCATACTTTGTCATTTAATGTGTGATGTGGTTGACTACATTATCATGAAGAAATTAACTAAAAATAATGTACTAAATGTAATCGAATTATAGCCCTACAAAATCTGGTATGTTTTGAATTATTATTATTTCCAATAAGAACCCTGAGAACAAGTTGAAAAAATATCTTATTTATTACAGACAGATATTTATGACCAAAAAAACACATGCAGGCAATTTCTTGAATAAGTTGTATTCAGTGGATTCAAATTATGGAATGACTTCAGGTTTCTCACATGAACATATCATAACCATTCCTGATAGGTCCAGTTGTAAGGTGAAGATTCTCCTTCAAATATATACTGTTTTGATAGTTTTTACAGTTAGCAATTATTAAATAATTATTTAATCATAATTAAACAAAAATTATTAATAGCATCTTGGACTCTAGCTAAACTATATGTATTGTCTTAGTTTCTAGCTGCATTATAAATAGCATCAGTGCATGAAGATAGGGTGGGGTAGGTAAGAGTAATATATTTCCTGAGAATTTAGATACAGGCGAGCCTCATTTTTATTGCTCTTTGCTTTATGTACTTCACAGATATTGCCTTTTTTACAAATTGAAGGTTTGTGGCAACCTTGTGTGGAGCAAGTCTGTCTGAACCATTTTTCCAACAGCACGTGCCCACTTAGGATCTCTGTGTCACATTTGATAATTCTCACAATATTGCAAACTTTTTATTTTATCTGTTATAGTGATCAGTGATTGGCGATCTTTGATGTTACTATTGTAATTGTTTTGGGTCACCATGAACTGCACCTGTACAAGACAGCAAACTTAATTGATCAATGTTGTGTGTGTTCTGGTTGTTCCCCCTCCCCCTATCTCTCTCCCTCTCTTCAGGGCTCCTTATTCTCCAAGATACGATAATATTGGAATTAGGCCAGTTAATACCCCTACAATGAGCTCTAAGTGTTCAAGTGGAGGTAAGAGTCTCAGGTCTCTCACTTTAAAACAAAAGCTAGAAATGGCTAAGCTTAGTGAGAAAGGCCTCTTTTGCCAAACAGTTAACCAAGCTGTAAATGCAAAGGAAAAGTTTTCAAATTAAATTAAAAATGCTAGTCCAATGAACACACAAATGATAAGAATGTGAAACAGCCTTATTGCTGATATGGAGAAAGTTTGTGTGGTCCAGATGGATTGAACCAGCCACAACATTCCCTTAAACCAAAGCCTAATTCAGAACAAAACCCTAGTTCTCTTCAATTTTGTGAAGGCTGAGAGAGGTGAGGAAGCTGCAGAAGAGTTAGAAGCTAGCAGTGTTTGGTTCATAACTTTTAAGGGAAGAAGCCATCTCCATAACATAAAAGTGCAAGGTGAAACAGCAAGTGCAGATGGAGAAGCTTCAGCAACTTATCTATTAATAGAAGAACTAGCTATGGTAATTGATGAAGGTGGCTACACCAAACAACAGATTTTCAATGGAGATGAAACTGACTTCTATTAGAACAAGATGCCATCTAGGACTTTCATAGCTAGAGAGGAGAAGTAAATGCCTGGTTTCAAAGCTTCAAAGGACAGGCTGATTCTCTTGTTAGAGGTTAATGTAGCTGGTGACTTTAAGTTGAAGCCAATGCTCATTGACCCTTCTGAAAATCTGACGGCCCTTAAGAATTATGTTAAATCTGTCTGCTTGTGCTCTATAAATGGAAAACAAAACCTATATGACAATACCTCTGTTTGTAGCGTGGTTTTCAAATATTTTAAACCCACTGTTAAGATCCACTGCTCAGAAAAGAAAGATTCCTTTGCAAATATTACTGCCCATCAACAGTGCACCTAGTCACCCAAGAGCTCTGATGGAGATGTACAAGGGGATTAATGTTGTTTTCATGCCTGCTAACACAACATCCATTCTTCTGCCCATGGATCAAGGAATAATTTTGACTTTCAAGCCTTATTATTTGAGAAATACATTTCATGAGTCTATAGTTGCCATAAAAAGTGGTTCCTCTGATGGATCTGGGCAGAGTAAATTGAAAATCTTCTGCAAAGGCTTCACCATACTAGATGCCACTGAGAACATTCATGACTCATGGGAAGTCAAAATATCAACATTAACAGGAGTTTGGAAGAAGTTGACTCCAACCCTCGTGGATGACTTTGAGGGGTTCAAGACTTAATTAGAGGAAGTAACTACAGATGTGGTAGAGATAGCAGAAGAACTAGAATTATAAGTGGGTCCTGAAGATATGACTGAATTGCTGAAATCTCATGATAATACATGAACAGATAAAGAGTTGCTTCCTATGGATGAGCAAAGAAAGTGGTTTCTTGAGATGGAATCTACTCCTGGTGAAGATGCTGTGAATATTGTTGAAGTGACAACAAAGGATTTAGAAGATTACATAAGCTTAGTTGATGAAACAGCAGCAGTATTTGAGAGGATTGACTATAAATTTGAAAATTCTACTGTAGGTGAAATGCTATCAAACAGCATCACATGCTACAGAGAAATCTTTTTGTGAAAGGAACAGTCAATCAATGTGGCAAATGTCATTGTTTTCTTATTGTAATAAATTGCCACAGCTAGCCCAACCTTCAGTAACTACCACCCTGATCAGTCAGCAGCCATCAACATCAAGACAAGAGACTCCATCAGCAAAAAGATGATGACTCGCTGAAGGCTCAGATGATTGTTAGCATTTTTTAGCAATAAAGCATTTTAATTAAGTTATGCACAATTTTTTTTTAGACATAATGCTATTGCACATTTATACTGCATTATAGTGTCAAGAACCCTTTTATATGCACTGAGAAAACAAAATTGTGCAACACAATTTATTGCAATATTTGCTTTATCGCCATGGTCTGGAACAAACCCTGCAATATCTCCAAGATATGCCTATATATGAAAGCCTAGATATGCTGCCATGACATGCATCATTTCAGCATGTTTTAAGAATTATTCATAAAATGGGAACACATTTTATTGTAAGTATTCAGTGCATTAGGAACCATTTCCTGGAAGAGATTTGATCTACGGAATCATTGAGACAAGTGCCCTTGCTAAATTGTACAATTATTTATCTTCTTTGTGGAGTTTTGCTTCTTGTGTTTCCCAGGCAGCAGCTCTCATTACAGAAGAGGTATTCAGAGATTGAATGAAGTTAACCCTTTTCTGTCATTACAGCATTCTGTGTATTTGCTCTTCATGTTTAATTCATGTCTTCACAATTCTACATCTCAGCGCTCACAGTTTTCACTCACATACTCACCATATGCTCATCCGTATTGATAATAGCTCCTTGATTATTGGCATTTGCCGAATGCTTTCCTCTTATTTTGTTGAATTCCTAATTTTTTTAAATCTTTAATGTTCTTTGCCCCACTGTACTTCCACAGAGTTTATTTTGAGCTCACAGCTTATTGGATTTCTCTTTTCATGTGTCATTCAAATTTTTTTCTTTACACAAAGTTTAGTCATTATTATACTTCTGAAAACTTGTCAACTTTTGAGTAAATAAACATTAAAGAACCTGTATAAGTTGTTTAAGTTAATATCCAGAATTGCATTCAATTCAATTCATATGAATAGTCACCACATACCAGTCCTGGGTTAGTGGAAACATTTATAAATTAATGGTCAATATTTTACATGATCACTTAGTGAGCATTAGCTTAAGTGTGCCCATAAAAACTAGCCCCAGCTACACCTTGAGTAAAGACTCCAGAGTGTTTCATATAGCTGTACTATGATGATTCATTTGAAATAGTAATGTTTTCTGCAATATTTTTTTCATCCATCATTTCAAATAGTCAGGCTTTGTCATTTTGCCTCCTGGCTTTTCTTTAATTAGTACAAATCTATGTGGTACATGTGCAATTGTGTTACACGCATAGATTGCATAATGGTCAAGGCAAGGCTTACAGAGCACATAGAGATAAAATGGCTAAAATCATTGACTCTGCCCTTTGTAAAACCTCAACCCATTAAGTGATAATTTTGTCTGTCCTACAGTTCACACAGGGTGGGGGGGGCGGCTTTTGAAGAGGAGAGGGAAAGGAAAAGAAAGATATTGAAATTTGGGGCTGAGGCTGGAAAGGAATCAGAAATTGGGGATCCTGATGGGAGCAAGAATCTATACATAATTCAGAGGCAACCCTCCAGGAAGATAACAACCCTCAGAAGGATGGCTTGTGATGAGCTCAGGGAGTCTGCATATCATGCCCAGGGGCTTCCAGACTCACCAAATGAGTCACAAACATGATTGGAAAGCAGCAAAGCTTCCTGACCTGAAGAGACTGTGTACAAACCTTAATAAAAGTTGAAATTGCATTTGCTACCAGGTGAGCTTGGATTGGATTCAGGTTTAATTTTATTTAAATAAGATTAAAAATGAATATTTCTTGCATATCTGAATAAATTTCCTACCTACTGCATATAGAGGCTAATCTGAAACTGCTAAGAATCCTCATGTTGCATGGGTCTCCATCCAAGACTGATTATAATCCCTGTTTTCCACAAGTGGCTTCGAAGATAACTGTGCTTATCTGCATCAAGCCAGCAGAAGGAAGAAAAACATGGAAGATACCAAGTACACAGTCTGTATGTTCAGCTTGAAAATGATGCACATCACTTCTGTTCACATCTCATTGTCAAGAACTCCATTGTATGCCCACACCCAACGACAAGGTAGGAAGTTATACCCAGTAACATAATCTATTGTGTGTCCAAGAAAAAGAATACCCCAGTTTGTGTACAGATAGCCAGCCTCTTTCAGAGTTTATGCTTCTGGTCACCAAATATTCACTTTGCCCTTCTTTCCACATATGGAACATGCTCACACCCCACCCCCTCAGGCAAGGCAACTAAAAGTTCAGTCTAGTCACTTCATCCTGCTGGATATCTAGGATCTCTGGGTGGTCTGTACTCTTCTCCATAAGATGCAGATGTACATTGATTATGCAATGATAAATCAGAGGCAGGATAAATGCCATAAAAATTTTCATTCAGAACAGAAAAGAATGAAAAACACTCAGCAGTCATTGATCTAGTAGCAATTATGAAATCGCACTGGGGTACAAAACATTTCTTGATTAGACACTGAGTCTCTATCTAGGAAAAATTCTCTTGTCCGGGTCTACTGATTGCATTTCCCTATAAATTCTCTTGCAAAAACATACATCTATCATGCTTGTCTCTATAAAAAAAAAAGTAATTGCAGATATTTGGAGAGCAATTGGAGTACAGAATCCCTTTAAATTTTTATGAATTTTTCAAACTTTCACAGTTCTCTTGCTCACATCTAATGTAACAGCAATTTATATGTGAGCAACTCATCTTAGGCATTTAGAACTATTTAATTTTAATAGAAAGAACACTTTATATTCATACTTATTTCATATGTATAATATTTAAAGTATAAAATTACAATAATAAAAAGTTTTAAGAAGATTTGCTATTTAACACAGTAGATTCTTGGTAAGCCTACGAGGTCTGTCCGGAAAGTATCCAGTCATTGTTAATACAATGAGAACGGTTTGTGCAACATTGATGTAACCTGGCAGCCAAGGAGAGTGGACTGTAATGCGCATGTGTGAACAATGACGACTTCACTGTACTAGTCAATGGGGGCTCTAGACGCCATTGAGTGAACATGTGTACTGTGTGGCCATCACATCCTAAATGACTGAGCGAGTACAGCAACGAATCTGCATCAAATTTTGCATTAATCTTGAACATTCCTGTGCAGAAACTATTCAGATGATTCAGAAGGCTTTTGGGGATGATGCAATGAGTGCAGCACAAATAAAAGTGTGGCACAAATGCTTCAAAGATGGTCAAGAATCTGTTGAAAGTGATCCGTGTTCTGGAAGGCCTACAACAAGCAGAACACCTGAGAATGTTGAACATGTACGGGTTAGGTGAAGAGACACTGGGAGAACTGTGTGAGGTCCCAAGGTGCCTACTTGGAAGGAGACTGAGGCGTCATTGTCCTATGTACAATGTCTCTTACATCTTGTATCTTCTTCAATAAATGTCCCCATTTTCATATTACATGGCTGGATACTTTACAGACAGACCTGGTAAAACTCAACTGGTCTGAACTGAGAAAGGCAGGGCATTCTAGACATACCTTCTCCACAGGCACTGTTCATTCTATGCTGGGAGTCAGTTCAAGGGCTTAACAGAGGGAATGCAGGGCTTCACTTAATCCAGAAGGTAGTTGACAGGTAGAACTTAATTAAGAGAATTTCTTCTTTAATTTATGGTCTCAGAGATTTTCCTGAACCTACCTGAAGCCATTGGCCCTCATTATTTTATTTGTCTGTATTTTGAAATGCTTCAGTGTATTGAAGATATAGGGCTAGATGCCCCACAGCAGACTGGAAAAACAGATTTTACAAGGCTGGGACTATGAAGGAAACAGAGCATGGTGGATCCTGGAGATAATGAGATCAGCACACCATTTGACAGCAATTTCCAAAGATTTGACAAGAACTCAGGGGAGGCTGGACTTGAACTACATAATCTCCAGCCTTGCCAAAGAATGCTATGCCTCAAGCATGGCAAAGAAGCAACAGACAGTAGCATGAGGACCCTGAGCAGCTCAAAGGTCACCATTAGACCCAGGATTTTGGGCCAACACTGGGAGAGGGAAAGTCTGAAGAAGGATTAGGATTGACTATTTCACTTGCACTCTGGGTTTAGCACTTGGGGGTCAGTTTTGGTTTGATTTTAAAAAATAACTGAATATTTCTTTTTATTTCAGAATATTACTGGGGTACAAATGCTTTGGCTACATAAATTGTCTTTGCACTGCCTGAGTCAGAGCTACAAGTGTGCCCATCCCCCAGACAGCACACATCACACCCGTTAGGTATGAATATACCCATCCCGTCCTCCCCATTCCCACCTGCCTGACACCCGACGAATGTTACTTCCATTTGTGCACATAAGTTTTGACCAGTTAGTATCAATTTAATCGTGAGTACATGTGGTGTTTGTTTTTCCATTCTTGTGATACTTGACTTAGAGAATATTTCTTGAGCAACTAAATTTTAGGTTCAGATTCATACCTATTACATTGGTAAGATTGTCCCCTAAGCAGAAAGATTTAGAAAGCCATGTTAAAGAGACAGAAAAACATGTATGTTTCATATTTAAAAATTTTAAAATATTCAATTTGGAGGAAATATGATTGGCAAGAGAAATTTTAGGTGAAGGAAGAAAACAAGCTAATGTAAGCACCATCAATGTAGCATTGTCTAGGAAAACAAAAGCCCAGTCATGTCAACACAGTCTTCCTAGTGGTGAGGAGATGAATTCCTGATGACGTTAAACATTTCAAACATTTTTATTCTTACTGCCTAATTCCATGCTCAGCAACTGGCATTCTGATATTTTGGTATACAGCATAGCATGTCTATTGGGTGAAAATAGGTGGCTTCAGTATGTGATCTGCTTGGCAGTTTTATTTATCATTATAAATTAGCTTTCCAATTTTATGTGATAGCTCTGTGAGCTTGAGATACATCCTGTATACAACCAGCTCTTCAGAATGGTGGTGATTTAAAACATCAGTGCAAATTCTTTGACTTTCTTCTCATCAAGAGATGGAGCCTACGTCTCCTTCAGCTGAAACTGGGCAGACTTTTATCACTGCCTTGACAAAGAAAATGCAGTGGAAATGATTCTGGTGGCTGGGAAAAGCCTTCTGCCTATTTTTCCTTGGATACTTACTTTTGGAGCCCAGAACACCAAGAAGTCTGGCTACCCTGAGGCCATCAGGTTGAAGAAGCCATATGGAGAGACCACATGAAGAGGGCCTAAGACTACATGAAGAGGGCCTGAGACCACATGAAGAGGGAGAAATGCCTCCTGCTACTTTAGACCCCACCCCTTGTTCCTGCTTCAGCCACCAACTAACTGCAGCTACATGAGAGACCCTGAGAAAGAACCACCCAACTGAGCTTTTCCCAATTTCTAGAGCACAGAAACTATGGGAGATAACACATGCCTATTTTAAGCCACCAAGTTTCAGGGTAAGTTGTTACACAGGGATAGATAACTAGAAAAGGTACCAAGGAGCTTAGATTTCTGGGCCTATGAGGAAGAGAGCCAGAGGCTGGGCAACGTAAAGACTGCCAAATCATTTCCATGGTGTGAGGCTTCCTGCTGGACAGCCAATCAACCATTTAGCTTCCATCATTTAGCTGTGCCTTTTTCATTTAAAACTTGACTCCAAGTAGAAATTCCTTATGGATAGTGAAATATCTTACATTGCTTTTTATCCTGTATCTGCCTAATTTGATATTGAGCACCTACAGGAGCAATATAACTAATGCTAATTTATCAATGAGAGGTCTCAAGAAAGCAACACCATGCAGTTTGAAAACCAGTGCCCTCAGCATCCTTGACTTAATCAAAATTGTCAACAGGAATCATTTCACCAGGAGTCACATGATGAAATATTAATAGCTAACATTTACGGAGCAATGTAACACTTGTGTGCCAAACACTTTCCAAAAGCTTTCTGTGCTTTAAACATTTAATCCTTACAACGTCTCCAAAAGGTAAGTTACATTGTCATCCCCATTTTGCAGATGAGGAAACTGAGTCACAGAGAGGTGAGATTACCTTACTTTCCCAAGGTCACTCTTGAGTAAGAGGCTAAAGTAGGAATGACGCTCAAACTGTCAGTGTCTAAAGCCTATTCTATTATCCATTGTAATTTACTGAATCTAAATAGACTCCTAGCTCTAAAATGAAATTACCAGTGGTTGTTTTTCTATAGGTAATGTGGTAAAGGATACAGAACACAACTTTTGGAGTGTCATATCTGTCTCTTACTGGCTGTGTGACCTCAGACAGATTACATAACTCCTCTGAACCTTCCTTTTTTAAAAAAGTCTGTAAAATGGAAATGATAATACCTACCTTTCAGGATTACTTTCAGATTAAATTTGATAAAACTTAGGAGCCTTGCATAATGCCAACACTGGTAGCTATTACTGTTTAATCAACTAACTTGGGGTGATAGCAGACCCCTAACTTTCTACAGCCCCTAAAGTCAACTACAAGATGGAGATATAAGCCAAAGGAAAGCACAAGTGAAACAGGCTTTGGTTAAGTTGAGATCTTCCCAAGGGATCATTCACTAGTCTACAGTGGAGTCATATCAACCACATATTCAACTTCTGAGAAATCAGCTTCCCAAAAAACAGAGAGAGAATAAACAGTTTCAATGTGTGGAAAATTCCAGCTATCCTAAGCCTGGGAGTTAGCATGAAATGGTACAGGTGAATCTTCTTTCTAACAGTCTCTGTTCTGAGTAGCTCTAACAGTTGGGAGCATCTTGCCTCAGTGGATGTGGTTTTAGTAAAGGTTTTTTTTTTTTTTGCCAAACATAAGCAAGTTGTTTAATCTTCTGCACATCTAAGAAAGAGTAATATATTCCAATATTGGCAGAAAAATTAGTGTTGGTGTCACTAGAGTGATAGGAAACACCTTGGTGGTCTCAATATGGTGTCTTCCCACAGGACTTCTAAGGGTAACATTTACTGTAGTTGATTTTCATTTTATGGGCTGATGTTGTGATGCCACCATATTTTCAAAATGGTTTATTTATTATTTTTGGCTTATTTAGGCCTTTACCTTTCTTGAAGAAACCAGTCCTAAAGCACTGGGCCATGCATAGAAAAATCACACTGGCATCCAAACTTCTGCATGATAAAGTACATCAACAAGTGACTATGTCCCAAATTGTCAGTTTATATTTTTTCTCACATCTGAATATTTTAAAAGAAATTGTCTTTTCACAGTACTGCAAATTCTCCAATAGTATAAATTTTATATGGGAACAAAATGTTCCAGCTTTCCACTCAGAGAGTGTATGGTTGACTCTATCCCTGACTACACTAGTGTTTATTATTGCAAGCAATCTTATCTAAAAGGCAAAAGGGGGAGTTTATGTTTTTATCATTTAGTTTGCTGATGCCTGAGATTTAGAACCATTCCAAGGCACTGCTTGTCAGCTCTCTTTGAAGTGTCCAAAACATTTTCAATTGCTGTGTTTTGTTTTCTGTGAAGTGAACAAAAGTATGCAGATTCCCATTCCCTTATATACTTAATGCTGGTATACTTTGTATTTAATCTTGTTACGTTACCAGGCAAACCATGGAGCAGGTAATAAACATCTAATATACTTGAGATATCAATATCCATTCTCTTTTTCTGAGTTACATCATTATATAATGAAGGTTCTTGGGTTTTAAGCAACAGATATAATCTCATTTTGCTGAAGTTAAACAGAGTTTATGTAGAAAATTATCAAGAGCTAATAGGAACTGGGTTTTGAAATGGGCCAGAACCAAGGCTGTCTTCCAAGCTGGAAAACAGGAATCAGCAGTTAGGACAGACAGAAAATCTCTCCCTTTCATCTTCCACTCCAAGAGGGAATAACATTTCCACCACTGTTCGTCTTTATTCCTCTGCCCAAGGTTTACACTGATTTGGATTGGGTTACATGCCCACTTCTGGGTTGGGGGAACAAGAGCCTTTTTTTTTTTTTATAGCCCACCAGATTGCATTCAATGAGGAAGAAGTAACTCCTCCAAAAATTGATGAGTGCTTTTAGGGAGAGGAAATTGATGCTGGCTGCCCAAATCCAACACATTTTTGCTCCAAACATAAGTTTTTTTCATGGAAGACATTTTACTAAATTGTCATTTATTTAATCCCTCCAACCCTCCTCCGCAATATAACAGGCTAAGAGTTTCCTCTGCTCTCCATTAGTTAGTTCAACTCTTTCTTGATGTAAACTCTTATTCTTGGAGAAAAGAAAAGGAAATAAAAGTAGACCTGGGATGGACTTTCTATGATTGAGGATCTTGATGGGATGGGGAGAGCTGGAGTGGGGTGATTCATTGCTCCTCAAGCCCACGGTTCCTCCCTGGTCTCCTGATGCATGTGGGTCAATTTTTGAGTTTCTGCTGAAGAGGCCTGATAGTGGAAGAGTGGATGGGCTAGACGAGACAGATATGGCTAGGGATCATGTTGTCAAAACTCAAAATTGAGATATCTGGTTTTAAAACCACTTCACTAAATCTCATTACAAGATCTTCAAGGGCATTTTGCTCTTTGTTTTGTAAGCAAAATTTGATGCTGATATGGACACTTTGAGTCAGGATAGGGACCTCTAGCATTCTGAACTGCCCAAGTCCTGGGTTAAGAAGCAAGGGTAGTCAACAGGCAAGACCCTTCAGTAAATATTCTGCTCCATCTTGGTCAGGATGCTGACAACTTCCTCTGTTAACTGGATGAGGGGCTGTACATTGATCAGTTCTTTGCTGATCCCAGTTGAACTAGAAGGGAAAGTATTGGAATTGACCACAGAAGTGACTGGTTAGCATTCTCAAGTATTTGTCTTTCTGAGACTGGTTTATTTCACTTACCATAATGTCCTCAAGGTTCATCCATGCTGTTACATATATTCCAAAATTTCCTTCTTTTTTTAAGACTGTGATAGTATTTTATTGTATATGTATACACCACATTTTCTCTATCTATTCATCTGTCAGTAGACATTTAGGTTGTTTCTACATCTTGCCTGGTGTGAACAGTGCTGCAATGAACATAGGAGTGCTAATATCTCCTCATTCCATAGCCTCTGAAACCATAACCCAGAAGACAGTTCTGAAGAGGACAAGGGTGACCCAAGTCTGGGAACACTTAGGAGGGAGGCACTGTAAGGGGTCTAGGGACTTGCTGGGAGGTAAAAGGCCAGTGGCTTACATCCCTGTGACCCTGGGGCAAGGAAGAGAGACAGGAAAGAGAGGCAAGTCTCCATGTAGTGCTGGGGTCAGGGCATCCTGCACTCTTGGGCTGAAAAGGTATTTTCTCACCATAGTACAACCCCACACCCAGAGTTTTCTATTCTACATTTTATATCTTTTAGATTTAATTTCATTTTATCTTGAATATTAAAACACAAAATTAAAAAGAAAAAGTAAACTTGGGTGATAGAGAGCCTCTCTTAGGCACCTGGACTTCAACTGTGAGCAGAGGAGAGTTACCACGGGGTCTCCTGGAGCAGAGATGAAACTGCCCCATGTTGCCAAGAGGTCTTCTTGGATTTGAAGGAGGACATCTGGGGAAACTCTAGCACCAGAGAATTGCAGGCTGGAGCCATCGAGGGAAGGGAAGGGAAGCAAAAATTTCCCACGCCTTACTGCTTTCAGCTGCTGCCTGTCCGTGGTGCTCTGTGAACACTTGGAAAGTGATTTCCACGGGTGTGTCCAGCAGCTGCTATGATTCAGGAGAGGAGGAGATCTCATAGAAGGGGAAGGGGGTAATGATTCCCTATTTTGTAGCCCCATCAAAATGCTCCACATTCTAAGGAGGGAAAGATTCCTGAGACAGGTGCTCCAAACATAGTGTGGAGGCAGGGTATAATTTTGTGTGTAAAACTCTGATGTTTTTCACTTTCCTTTCATGATTTTCCAACTAAAAAGTTAGCTTTGACCTTATACTCAGGGTAATTTAAAAGATAAATTGTATTTATCTTTGAGGAAGTATAATCTGAGTTAACCTCCCCATTTCTTTTATTAATGACAATAAAGCAATATGATATCTTCCTGATACATTAATGAAGACAATTCCTCTAAAAAAATTTAGAGGAAGATGTTTTTTTTTTCACTCATGGTACTCCTTGACATTATAAAACTTTAAAAAACAAAAGTTAGAAAGTATTGCAGAGGAGAAGAAGAAATTATCTTGGTTTGATAACTAAAAAGTTTCCTGGAGAAAGGATTATTTGAAATGGCCTTGAAAAGCAGACAAAATTCTAGCTGTTGGATGGAACTTTGAGAATAGAGAGGCATCATGAGAAAAGGCTCAAATGGTGGGAGAGTTCTTTAGAAAAGTTGTAGACTTTTTAAGATATTAAAATGAAGTCAACTGTAACAAATGTCATGTGCTTGCACATGTTTATTATATGTGTTTTGCCTTGTTTTTTTTTTATAAATGGGTTTATATGTCCCAAAGAGCAGGCAGATTTTTTTCTGATGATTTGAATTGGTGACTTATACATTTCCAGGGAAAGAGAAAAGACATTAATGCCCTGGCTGTTCCTAAAGTCCCTAAACAACTACTTATGGGCCTCTAATTTAAAATTGTTACATGAAATGAATATCTCTGCAATATTGTGAGAGGGGAGCACAGGGTGTCTGCAGGAGAGAGACAACTTTCACTTCAGCTTTTGCACATCTATATTTTGAGGGAGAGAGATGTTAACCAATGAAAGGCCTTTCATAGGATTTTGACTCCTCAGATTGGGGAAAATAGTCTAGCCTTGAGCATATTGATATGTCTGGCACATACATGCTATGGAAGTGTTTGTTAAATAAATAAATGTCCTCTATTAAGAAGAAACTGATGATGGTGAACCATCAACACACCATGGTCAAAAGTATTCAATCTAAATGATCTATCTCTAAGGCTTGTGTCTTTCACAATTTCCCAGTTCACAATTAACAAGGGGCATCTACTAGTGAAACAAAACTGGTATAGGATAATTATCCAAATATTTTTGACAGTATCTTTCAGAATCATTTAACCTCCTGCTTTATTTTTTCCCTGGCTATAGTAAAAAGTTGGTAAAAATCAGAGGTTCACTGTTGGGGAAAAGTAAGGAATAAGAAAGATAGAAGGGAAAACAATTTATTTCTAGCCAAACCAAAGCCAAAATGCAATAGCTGAGGATTACTATTTAGGTGTAAAGCATCAATATGTGGAACACTTCTGGGTGAACTATCTGTCCACTCATCAGATCTTAAGCTTCTTGATGGCACAGTATTTTGCACATTAGAGGAACTCAATATATATTATTTGGATTGCCTTGAACTCTAAGGTTATTTGCTGTAATTACTTGCTGACCTAGAAGGCCTTGCTTGAGCTTACACAACCTCTACCATTTTGAGGGGGAAAATACCTCGTATAAATGACTATCAGTATAGACAGCAGCTTTATTGTTTCTTAAAATCTGTCTATATTTTTGGTCTCCTTAATCAAAGTTTTCTAGTTAAAAACCTTTATATGAACTGTTGGCAGATGTGTTTACAGGGCTGCCTTACTTGTATCCTTAACCTCCACCAAAACCAAAAAAGAAAGAAAAAAAAAAAAAAAAGACTATAGGCGCTCTTCCTGTAGAGCCAGGCTCAAGTTTCCCAGTACCATCTAATTTGTAACTTTACCCTTCTCTGACATCAACATCTTGATGGAATTAAAGACTAAGGTTTTTCATAATTTAATTAGTCATCAGTATGCAATGAAACGAGAGCAGAAAAACAAATACACAGTGGCTTCAGAGCAGGAAGCCTTGTAGGTAACTCAGAGGAACTCAAGCAAAGAGAATGTAATTGCATGCTGAAATCCAAATGATTATTGATCTATAAATCTTTGCCTATATACTAAAAGAAAAAAAAATATTTTGAGGACAAAGAACACCCAATCCACCCAATTGTAACTTCCTGGCCTTTTGTTGGTGTGTGGATTCAGTGATGACTAAGGGAAAGGCCCCACCTACGCAGTTTTCTGTGCACCTGTGTGTGTATCCCTGGAGACTGATTTTAATTCAAATCCTTACTCAACACAGCTTCAAATATCTTAGGCTTAAAATTGATGACCCTGGTTTTCAGCTTCTTCCTTGTGAGAAATTCAGCCATTGCTTTTACTAGTTATCAAAGCTTACTGACATTAAATAACATTTTTAAAAGTAGACCTTATTTATTTATATAGAAGTGCAATCTAGCATACAATAGATCTTGCTTCAATTTCTCTTTCCTAGAATACTTCGTTAATCTTGTTCATAAGAAATTTTGGTGCATTTCATTTAGAAAAAAGTTCTTTATACTTTAGTTGCTCACTGGATCAGTCAGGATCTAGAGAGGAAACAGAAATAACACTAGCAATCTGAACAGAGAAGATTAACAAAATGAATCGATAACTAATAAATACTAAAAGGGGTAAAAGAAAACTCTAAGGGGTCCAGGGATAGCAAATTCTAAAACAAATAGCCATCAAGTCTAGACCAAGGAGAGTTGACAATGTAAGAACAATAACTTAGCAGATGGTCTCCCCCAAGATTGAGGTTCAGATATCTTTAAAGAGAGTAGGAACAAATAGCCTCCAGGTACAAAAACACTTGCCAGAGGACATAGATTCACTAGTGGGCCAGTGAATAGGAAGAGTATGGCCTAAGGGTGTGGCTGGCTGGAGCTGATCCAGGAGGACCAGTAGGTTCCTGTACTGCTCAATAAGAAAGGAGGACCAGAACCTGGAAGGAAAGTGCCCTCCTGCTGCTATTGCCTTGCAATGTCCCTCAAGCTCTTTCTTTAGTTGAAGCCAACATTGTGCCAACTGGTAAAAGAGAAATGTTTATAGGATGTGCCTCTAATATCACAAAGAAAGAGAAAAAATAAAGAATTTGGGGCCGAGAGTCAAGAAATAAATAATTGGCACACTCACATATGTAATTAACCTGTCTTAGGTGTCCAGGGTTTTTTTTTAATATAATGGCCAATATAACAGATTTATTTGTTTTCTATCATCCTCTAATAAACTCCCATGATCCTAGAAGCCCAGAACCCATTACCCAGATGAATAAACTAGAATAGATATAATAGAATAAGGAGTGGTGTAAACCATTGTCAAGTGGAGAGAACATTCCTTGCCTCCTAAAAGCTATCCAATTCATAAATGTATATCTGAAGGCTGTATGGGGAGCTAGTTTGCAACTGGTACATGGAAACCCCATAATACTGTGTTAATAATTATCAAAGTAGATAATGAAGCTGTCTACAAACCAAAGGACTTTGTTTCATTGTGTTTTTGTTGTTATGGCCAGTGACAGTCATCCAATAGATTGAAAAGGATTTATTATTCACTCAACATTTAAATGTGTCTCCTGCAAGACTTCCAAATAAATAATTCATAGTATTTTACCAGATATATGTGTGCGTGGGTTTTGGGCTAATTGAAAGTAATCATTTTTATTTTGTATTGGAAAGAAAGGAAGCCAAGGAAGCAAGGTTCCTTGTATTTTAATATTCTACATGTTATGCCTAATTTGGATGAGGATATATTTTCCACATTGGAAATTCCCTTGTTTATGATTTAAATAGCAATGACAATAGTAGCTTCAGATTCTATTACAATTACTTTGTGGAGGTAAGAAAAGAAATAACCACTTAAAGTATTGTAATTACATCAATGTTATTAAATCCTCTACGTGTGTTTTCAAATGTCAAAATCCTAACATTAATTACCTCTCTGCACTGAAGCATGAAATGGCTTCAAAGTCCTTAGCTAAACAGGGCTTGTGACTAAATTAGTAAGTGTGAAGAGTAGACCTGAGAGCAACAAAAAGATTTGGCTACAAAGAATAGGAATATGTTTTATAGAACCCTATGTTTGGTATTTTCAAACTGGACCTTATTTTATGTGATTTTATTTTTATTTTCAATGAAGGTGATTTGTTAAACACATAATTAAATGTATTTTACATTTTTTTAATTTTTTTTTTTTTTTGAGACAGAGTCTAACTCTGTTGCCCTGGCTAGAGTGCTGTGGCATCAGCCTAGCTCACAGCAACCTCAAACTCCTGGGCTCAAGCGATCCTCCTGCCTCAGCTTCCTGAGTAGCTGGGACTATAGGCATACAGGCATATGCCACTATGCCCGGCTAACTTTTTCTATATATTTTTAGTTGTCCAGATAATTTCTTTCTATTTTTTAGTAGAGACGGGGTCTTGCTCTTGCTCAGGCTGGTCTCAAACTCCTGACCTCGAGCGATCCTCCAGCCTCGGCCTCCCAGAGTGCTAGAATTACAGGCGTGAGCCACCACACCCGGTCATATTTTACATTTTATATCTTCATAAGATTTTTCATACAAACACAAACATGTACAGAACAGAAACTCTATTTGTAAGACTTTGTGCCCCAATTTCTGGTCTCGAAAATATGTTCGTTGTAACTATACAATGGCAACACCAGATTTGCCCATAGTCAAAAACCAAAATTAATCTTAGGTACCTGGATTAAAAATGAAGTGCATTAGATATATTTTATAAAGTGCCACAGATATACCTACTCCTATTTAGCTTTTGCAGCTCAGTTGGAACACAATGTGGTATGGTAGGAACTCAGCAGTTCTCGTACAAGACACCTTTCAAATTCTAGCCATGCGTTATGCTACTGATGGGATGTTGGGGAAAATACCTAATTGTTGAGTCTCCATTTTTCCATCTGGGATGGCAATATTTAACCTGTAGAGCTATTACAAAGACTGAAATATATACTCCATGAGGCCGGGTGTGGTGGCTCAAGCCTGTAATCCTAACGCTATGGGAGGCTGAGGTGGGAGTATCACTTGAGGTCAGGAATTCGAGACCAGCCTGAGCAAGAGCGAGACCCTGTCTCTACCAAAATTAAAATATATATATATATATATATATACTCCATGAAAACCACTCAAAACAGTGCTTGTCACAATAAATATTAGCTTTTTTTTACTTAACCTACGGTTGTTTTGTATCTATGTAATAGGAGAAAAAAAACAATGTAACACTATAGCCTAATTTAGGTGTATCAGACATTTATTTTATATTACAACAAATTTGTTTGTTTCCTTTTTACTATTTGTTTTGTCCTCCACACTCTGTTATTTGCTGCCTTCCTGCTTTTGTTCTACTTATTTTTTCCTTTTGTTTTCTATAGACCATCCTGTATCTTTCTCTAATGACTTAGAATGTCCTTAAAATATTTGCCAGAACATTTAGTCTTCTGCTCTAAAACTCAGCATACGGTTTTATGAGAAGACTTCGAGATAAAACATCAGGTTCAGAGTTAGATGCCACCATTTACTCATACAGAAGCCCATGACTAGAATAGGGAGAAAAAAGTCCAATTTGGCACTATTGATTTAGTCTATAAAACTAAATAATCCAATATCTTCCCAACTCTCAGATATTATTACTTTAAAATACTAAATAGTAGCTTCTTTAGTTCATACACATAACTTACTAACTGGCCTGACAGTGCCTAAGTATACAATTCTAAGGAATCGTTAAACAGCTTTATTTACTGTTACATATATGTTCTCTTCTGAGCAGTATCTCACTTACTTTCACTTTAGTGCCTGTATTTCAACCTATATCATCTAACTGCAAGATGAAAATGAGTCAGAAGGAAAAGAAAGTATAGTGCTACAGGAGGTACCATCAACCAATGATAGAAAAAGGGTGGCAAAAGTGTGGTGGAGCCACTGCAGCCACTCAGACAGAATTTCAAAGTAAGAACTTAAGTTCTGATGGCTTCTCTCTGAAGACATTCTTCTACCTATTGTCGGGCTCTCTTACCTGCCACTCCACCTCCATCTTTCCACCAGACTCATGTCCAGATAGAAATTCCCTGACAAGGATAGTGCAAAAGTTCTCTTCCCCCTCATTAGAGACAAACTCCCATTTCTTCAGTTCATCTCTTCTTGGTGACTAGCATTATTTGATAGGAAAGAAGGAAGGAAACCTAACTTAGTCATTCTAAGGTGTGACCTCTGTTGGTATTAACAATTTAAAAGAAGAATGTTGTAAATCAAACCAATCAGTGTGAACATCTCTAGGAAGTATACACTGGAACCCCAGAACTGCCATTCCTTGTGCTGAATATGGACTTTTGTTCATCACGTGATTAGAGACATTCAGAGTTTTCTCATGACCGTGCTGCCTACCAGCCAATAGTTGCATTTCCAAAGTTTAGCCTTCCTAATTTGCATATAGCAGTGTTTGTGAAATATTTAGTTTCTTGTACTTTGCCTTTATTATTTTATAAGAAAATAATTAAAAATAGACACATGAAAGAGAAAGTGAGAGTCAAATTTAATACAACTGAGGCAAAGATTGAAACCATGGTGTACACCAAGACAAGGCACTCATTGGACTTACATGTTGATCATAAATTCAACTGTTTTGGAAAAGAATAGTAATGAATGCACATTAGTAACTGTATGTTAAAATAGGATTCTGTTACAAGTTTTTGCTGAGGCACAAAGAAAACAAGGTGCCAAGTGAGGTTTGAAATCACTGTGCAAGAACAGTAAAGTTTACTTGATTCTTAATTCCTCATCAAGCATATAAAAGGATTGGAAACTGGAAAGGGAAACAAATGTTTGAGAAAGCCATTTGTGTGCTAAGGGCACCCCAAGATGAAGTAATGGAGGTTGACTGAAGTCAACAAAAGGACTTTAAAGACCTAATCTGTGCCCTCTGCAGTTTGGGGGACATCATGGATTACTGTCTGACTCTCACCTGGAAATCTAAAGGGCAACAGACAGGCTAGGTAGAACACAGAATGGGAGAACATAGAATAGGGGGCTGGGTTGGGCAGGCCACATTCTCAATGTTTGCCAAAGCAAAAATGAGCACTTCCTTTCAAGAGGGGGGAAGAGAGAAAGAAAGAAGGAGCATGCACATACTGCCATGCGTTTATCTTATATCCTGCCCAAAAGATTTGCCTAGAAGAGTGAAAAGACTTAGTAGAAAGAAGCTAGAGAGAGGGGCAGATATCTGGGGACTGAGGAAGGAGATGTAAAACTAGAAGGAATGAAGAAGGAGCTCCAGGAGAGAAATCCCAAGAGATCAAGGGTGAGGGAGATGTGGACTAAATTCTCCAAATAATCTATGAAAATACCCACAAGAAGAAGGATCAACTTTAAACATCTGTTATGGCTAGAGAAAACTGCGAGATCAGCATCAATGAGGTAAGAAATCCTCTGCTCCCCTTATCTCTTCCTCCGTGATGTCTCCCAACCCTATGGGTATCTGTAAATGTAAATAGCAAAATATGGAAGTAGGACTAGAGATGCAAAGTGGGGGGAGAAGATTAGAAGCCCCTGCTGTCCCAATGCAGGCAGTTAACTTGGGAAAGTCTCAGATGAGGGTGGGGGAAAATTAACTATTAACTTTCAGAGGTTCTGAATCAATCAATAATCAATGGACTTCCCCTATCTTCGAGAAGCCAATGGATAGAAATCAGGGGTTTGATGAACTTGAATGGGAAAAAAATAGTTACATATGTATTTTCATGAGCCACTAACTGAAATTTAATCTCTCCTTTAATTATGAATGTAGGTAACACAACACCATAGTCTTAGCAGTACCTGTGCAGAAAAGAGTTAACATAGCAGGTCTGAGACTTCTATCCTTAGAATGGCCTGCTTTCAAAGTTGGCCCTTGGCTGACATCTAGGAACTTTGATTTTGAGAGTGTTCTCAACCTTTTCTAACTCATAAGGATTAGTCACTCTGCCTAGATTGTTAGTGCAAACAATGTAGTTCACACTGAGTACCTACTTTCTTTGTGTGTTTGGAATTTTGGTACATGCTAGGTACAGGGTGCCTATGCGACTGGCCCTTATTAAAAACCTTAAACACTGAATCTCAAAGGATTTCCATGAGCAGACATAATCACACTCATGTCACTGAGTTTTCATAGCTGGGGAAAGAGTGCACCATGTGTGACCCCTCATGAGAGAGGGAGGAGTGTAGGGAGGCCTGCACACAGATTCTTCCAGGCTCTACCTGAGTCTTTTCACGCTATGATCCAGCCATATCTACTTACTACATCATTGTAATAAATCTTAGCTGTAAGTACAACTACATTTGGAGTGCCGTGAGACCTTTCAGCAAATATCTGAATGTAAGGGTGGTCTTGGGGACAACCAACACAGTAGTGGCAGTGGTAGGATTAGCTAGAATGATTCCATCTTGCTGAAATATTGCTACAGTATTATTTGGGGAAAAGAAAGAGAGAGGAACAGAGAATGATGAAACCCTGATAACTGGGTGGCTGTGGAGTTAACTACAGTATGAAGAAGCTGAACTGCTGTCTGTGGTCATGTTACAGCAAGTGTTACAGCGGGTGGTCCCCGAGTGGCACACCGAGAGTCGGAGAATCAAAGTTTATTTGCCCGGCAGGCTCAGAGGAGTCTCGCCACCAAATTCTGAGCCCCGTCTACCCGATTTTTCCCACATTTATTAAGTTTGGGTGGTCTGAGGGATGGGGTCCCAGGTGGCTAATGCCCGCCAGGTAATAGATTAGTTGATGCACCAGGTAATAGGTTTAGTGTTATGCTTATGTACCAGGTAATAGATTAGTGGATGGGCCAGGTGTTAGGTTAGTATTATGCTGATGCGGATCTTCCGTGAGGGGTGGGGGTGTCAGGTGGCTGCTGTGCCAAGTAATAGATGGGGGTTTTCCTTATCTGTCAGAGGTAAAAAAGTTACCTATGGAATTTGAAAATGATAGATCCACCCCCAGAAAAGTTGGCTCTCTGGATCCCCTAGATGCTTTTGGCCATGCAGAATTGGCTCTGCTAAAGTAAGGGAGAAATAGCACAGCCCAGGTGAAGACATTGTTTTCTGTGGTCTCTCCCCAGTGCAACCACCCTGCAGGAGGAGAAAGGCCTCAAACATTCTGCATAATGGGCTTTGGATGGGCCAAATACCCTGCAATTTAGTTTGTACTTGCTCTCTCCTCTATGTCGGAAGAAAAAAAAGATAAATCTGTTCTCAGGACTGGAGCAAGGCCTTAGATAAAGCAGAGGAAAAGAAGAAAGGGGAAAAAGAACACTGTAACCATTTCTTCAGCCTAGCTGCTGCTGCTCCCCTCCCCCTCCAATCCATTCCAGCTGGATTCTTTTGGCAGCTGTGATATGAACCCCATAAATGGCAAATTTACTGCTAGGAATTTGAGTAAACTTGTAATGAGAAAAGAAAGGAAATTTTAACTCACAGCTTTGCATTTGTGGCTACTACATATGGATGTATGGTAAAAAACTGATGCAAAATGTTATATGCTTTTAATTTCATAAATGCTAGAGGGGTCATCTCAATCAGGAAAAGCTGCAAAGAAAAAAAACATGTTAATGGGACACAGCTTCTAAGATTTTTTGCCACAGGTGGGTGGATTGGAATTTAAGCTCTTGGTATTGAAAAGAAGGCTCTGTAACATGATATTTTTTTGGCTACAATTTTGCCTATTGGTGCCTCTGGAAAAGGGACCCAAACTCTTTTAGAGCTCTAAAAAGCAGGTTTTTGAGGGGTTTTTTGTTTGTTTTTGCTAATGAGCTCTTGTGAAGTCATATTTCTGATCCTTAGGGTCTAATGATTTTCTGACCTGATGTGTATATTTTTGCATGGTTCAGTTTGGACAATCTGGCATGACAGGGTAAACGGTGTTTAGGAAAGCCTTGCTTGGACTTGAACTTCAAACACAGGTGTCTGGCCTGACAGCATCTCAGCTTTGCTGCTGCTGCAGAAAAGCCTCTGGCTTTTTTTTTTTTTTAATACTGAATTCAAAGATTCTAATTTCCTGGACATGACTTTAAGCTGAAACCTGATACTGTCTGCTATGGGCTGTTTCAATTCAGCACTGAGCTGTGCTGAACTGAATGTAGGCACAGGCTCAATGAACAGAACTCAGTCTCTGGGACTGCCGCAAATTTAAGACTCTGTGGAGTTTTAAGCTATGAAACATTATGGATGCTGGATGGAGCATCTGGGTCACTTGCGGATGCTCTAGGGAAAGGGCTTGTCCCTAATGGGACCATTTGAAATGGAGATCGACTCTCTACTTCTGATACAAGAGCCTGATTGCATTCCCAACTTGTGTTTCCTGCTGAAAACTATAATTACGGGCAGGGGACACGACAGGGAGTATGACCCCTCTGCCCACCCTTGATGGATTGGACTCTCAAGGATGTCTCACTGCTGTTGACTTGTGTTGTGCTTTCCAGATTAGTTGCAGTTTGCAGCAATGGATTGAGCCTGACTCTATTTCCTTTGCCTTTCTCCTGCTGTGTGCACCTTAGTGAGGCAGTTTGATCATGCAATGCAGCTCTCCCCAGAAAAAGATTGATCTTTTCTAGGTTGTTCACTGGATAAATGATCAGGACAAATGGTATGGGGAGGGAGTATATAAACTCCTTTTGAGAAAATATTGAAAGATCAGGATTTTGCCCTGACCAGTTCCTGAACATGATGTGTCTTTCTTTCTGGTTAAGTTGTATTAAAATGTTATTCTGTGAAAATGCTTTTGTCCCTCTTATACACAGTCCTTCCAGACAAAAGGTCTGGGTGAAAAAGAAATGATTAGGAAAAAATGTAGTTAGGATTATTGAATGGGACACACTTGTAACAACCAAGAAAAAAACCCTGATACCCGAGGAGGCTCAGGGGAGGGAATAGGGCATTAATGATTTTTGTATTCTGGAACTATTTCTGGAAACTTTCCTCTCTTTCTGAAGAAAACTCTCGTGCTGTCTTTGCAAGCTGCTGCAAGCACTTTGGACTCATACTGACTGCTAGGCCTAAATGGCACAGGACAGCATGACTATAACCTGGCAGGGGTGGGCCAGCTCTTGCACAGTCCCCGCAGAATGTCTCCAGATGCTGTCCACTTGCCGGGCGGATGAACTAGTGTCACTGACAGAACTGTTTGGGACTGATGACCTCAGGCAGCGCCCCTGAAACCAGGGACTGAACTGAATCACTTGCACTGGACTGGGCACGCTGCAGTGGGAGGCACCACGTGGAAGGCCACAGTGGGGGCTGCCTGACCAATACATATTCTGCTCAGGTGCCATAACATGGTCAACTCTTTGTTTCCAGGACACTGCATGAGCCCTTGGGGATCGTACTTCTTGTGTGTGTGCTGTGACTATCATGACAGTGCCTCAGCCCTGGAAAGCCTTCAGGTCAGCTTCAATTACTGGCAAGAGCTGTGCTGGGACTGAGTTGATGCCTTGGGCCAGGTAAAAAGGTTTATCCAGGGCCTGTCAGAGAAAGTCACATGGCTGCCTAAGATAGACCTTTGTGGTTAATGAGATTTGTTGCAATTGGCTAAGTCCAGGACTCCAAAAGGACCTAACTATGATCTGTACTGCAGATTGGTCCCACCTTGCTGTGCAGGGGGCCTACTGATAATTCTTCTGTAAAGACATCTTGACCAAGGGTCAAAGGGGTGAGTGGATCATGCATAAGAGAATGAACATAGTAAGCCCAAAATAGCTGTCATTAGAATAGCCAGATTTCAAGGTTGTCCCTTGGCTGACATCTGGGAACTTTGATTTTGCAAGTGTTTTCACTCTTTCCTAACTCATAAGGGTGACTCACTGTGCCTAAACTGTGCAAACAATGTGGTTCACGTTGACCACCTGCTTTCTGTGAGTTTGGAATTTGGGGATATGCTAGGTAGAGGGTGCCTATGTGACCAGCCCTCAATAAAAAGCCTAAACTCAGAGTCCAGAGTGCTAACCATTACACAGCCAAAGAAACAGTCCAGAGAATAAACAGACCACCTACAGAATGGGAAAAAATTTTTGCATACTACACATCAGATAAAGGACTGATAACAAGAATCTATTTAGAACTCAGGAAAATCAGCAAGAAAAAATCAAGCAACCCTATCAAAAAGTGGGCAAAGGACATGAATAGAAATTTTTCAAAAGAAGATATAAAAATGGCTAACAAACATATGAAAAAGTGTTCAACATCTCTAATCATCAGGGAAATGCAAATCAAAACCACAATGAGATATCACTTAACCCCAGTGAGAATGGCCTTTATCAAAAAAAACCCAAAACAACACATGTTGGCGTGGGTGTGGAGAGACAGGAACACTAATACACTGCTGGTGGGACTGCAAACTAGTGCAACCCCTGTGGAAAGCATTATGGAGGTATCTTAAACAGATTCAAGTAGACCTGCCATTTGACCCAGCAATCCCATTACTGGGCATATACCCAAAGGAAAAAAGGTCATTCTGTAACAAAGGCACGTGTACCCAAATGTTTATAGCAGCACAATTCACAATAGCAAAGATGTGGAAACAACCCAAATGCCCATCAATACATGATTGGATTAGTAAACTGTGGTATATGTTTACCATGGAATATTACTCAGCTATAAGGAATGATGAAGATACGACATCTCTATGGTTCTCCTGGAGAGAGTTGGAACCCATTATATTAAGTGAAGTATCCCAAGAATGGAAAAACAAGCATCACATGTACTCACCAGAAAATTGGTTTCCCTGATCATCACCTAAATACAAATCTGGGAATGACACCAATTGGACATCAGACTGAGGTGGGGGGTGGGGGAGGGGATGGGGGGTATGCCTACACAATGAGTGCATTGCGCACCGTTTGGGGAGTGGTAAGACTTGAAGGTGCTGACTCGGGAAAGGGGGGGTGGGGAAAAAAATATGAAACTATTGTTTTTAACTTGCACTGTTCACTTAATAATTTATCATGAATATTTCCCATATTATTTCATATCATTGTACAAGAAATAATGTATACATTATGAGGACATACTGTATCTAACAAGATATACTGTTAGACTCTTTGATTCTGTAAAATTAAATTGAAAAAAAAAAAAAAAAAAAAGCCTAAACTCTGAATCTCAAAGGGTTTCCCTGAATAGAACTATCACACACATGTTGCTGAGTCTTTATCTCAGGGGGAAGAGTACACCATGTGTGAATCCTCACAGGAGGAAGGAGCATAAGTAGGCCTGCACACAAATTCCTCCAGACACCACCTATGTCTTTTCCCTTATGATCTGGCCATATAGCCTTACTACATCACTGTAAGAAATCTTAGCCCTGAACACAGCTATGTACTGAGTCCCATGAGACCTAGTAAATCTCTGATCTGGGAGTGCCCCAACCCAGTCACCAGTGGAAATTTCAAATATTTTCTTATCACTTTATAGATGTTGCAAATATTTTGAAATTTCAGTTACATTGATCACTGCTTTGAAATTAAGGTAAATATTAGACCTGCCTTGAGATAGTTTCTTATTTAATGTGTTAATAAGGAAATATATTATAGCACATATATTTCAAATATTTTTCAATATTGCACTTTGACATAATTCACTTACTTTGTAATCTTAAGTATTTTATTTGCTACATTACTCTGAGAGCCTGACTCTGAGATGTTCATAGGATTCACCAAACTGCCAAAGGGGTCTGCACAAAAGAAAGTTTAAGGCTCTCTGCAATGGGGTATTACCTTGGACTAGATATCCTAATTACTAACAGGCAATTTATTACCCATAAAAGAATAGACATATGGTGCACTAAATTTCATCTGGGGGCAAGGAAAACCTAGTTCTTTGGATTATAATTAAAGGTGTAGCAGCTTGCTTTATGATTTCATGCCATGCTTGTTCAATGTGACAGTTACAAAGACAATATATCTAAAAGATGAGGTATAATTAGGGGTTTCTAATGATGTTGAGCTTTCTGGAACTATAATCCCTCCTTATAGAATGTAAGTTTCTTGTGGAATTTTAAATCCATAACTGTGTACAGAAAAATCTCAAAATAAAACTCTGAAAATCTATTTCACTTTCAGGTACTTTTATGATCACAGATTGCATCTTGGCTCCAATTGGGTACAAAGACAGTCCTCCATACAGCTGGCAGAAGTGGGAATGAAAATAGAGCAAAGTCATCTTCCACTGACACCAGCATGTCATAACAGTAAATGTCATGATGTTACTTACAAAGATAGTTTTTGCTTATGATAGCTAGGTTTTAATAATTTTTGAAGTCTTACTTAAACCCTGATGAAATTTTTAAAAATCAAGTTAATGGTTAACACCTTTAAATTTGTTATAACTTAATATTACAAACTTAATTTGAGCAGGTTCCACGGAGAGTGTCCCTAAACTTGTGAAAGTAGCTTATTAGTATAGTACCCTGCTCTTTCCTTAAAGATGTACAGAGGTATGTTACTTTTTGGCAAATGTTTTCCTTCACAATGAAACAGTATGGGACAGAAGATTTTTTTTAATTGTATGGAACTAAGGTATATTTCTTTAATTGAATACAAAAATACTGTGCATGTAAAAATAATAAGAAAGTTTATTTTACAATATTTTATACTATTTATTCTACCCACAGCCCTTTATTCTTCCTTCAGGGTGAACTGCACTCTGGCTCACATGCCTTCATAACTTCGCACAGAGCATTTCCAGCATCATATCATCCATACTGACTGTGCCAATGATGGGCCTGAAGAACAGTTCAGCAATGACATTGGCATTGATGAACCTCAGCAGGAAAAGGGCACTATTCAGTTCAGCGAATCTGGCCTGGTACCTCCTGTGCGTCATCCTGACGTGTTCATTGAGTATCTGCTGAGTTCCCCACTGAAGTCCCTGAATGTACTTCACACACTGCAGGCCTGGCAGGTCTGGAAGGAGAAAAATCTCTTTGTTATAAACAGCTCACCACAGAGTTCTTTGCTACCTTTTAAAATATATCCATTTCTGTCTCTTCACAATTAAACAAGAGCTCAAGCTTCCAGGTTAAAAGGGCTTTTCTAGAGCAAGGATAAAATACCAAACCAGTTCTAAGTTTTCAGAAGCAACACATTTAAGAATAAAATGTCATGTAATTATTTTAGTCAATATTCACTATGTTTATATACACATTTAAAAACACTGGCCATGAATCAACAAATGTACACTTAATTTGACAATATAATAAAGTTTAATGAATCATCGCTCCAGTTCACTTTCTATGCAAATATGAAGAAATTGACACTATTCCAAGAAGTAAGCTTTTTACCTTTTACCTACGGAAAGCAGGGCTATTGGAAACAAGAAGTTTTGCCAGATGACAAATACTTTACCATTCTTCTTCAAATTTCCCACCATTACACAGATTATCCAGCCAATGGTGGACACAAAACAGCCACAAAACAATGATACACAGGTTTCACTTTACTTATTTGCCTGCAAGTCAGTATTAGTCTAGATTCCCATAATAATTTGAAAGCTATTTCTGGCCACTTAGCTCATTGTCCCATGATTTCTGTATTGGGGAAGGTTAAGAAGGGGAGAGAGGGAGTGGGGGGGAGAAAGAAAGAGAGAGAGAGGGCATGCACACACGCATGGACAATTTTAATAAGTGCCTCAAAAAAGGCTCTTTTAAAATGTATCAAAGTAAGAAGTTTTTGAAAGCATTCTCTTACAGCCATTAAAAGGTTAAAAGGTAAACATGAAAACATCATAGATTTCAACATGGCTCAAAAGTAACTTTTCTAATAGAAAATGGACAACCTTTTGAAGTACAGTGTGATACCTAAGTATAAGTGAATGAAATAATACAGGAAAGGTTAAGTTCACGTAAGTTTTATGAAGAAGTTGGTAAGAGGAAGCTCCTATTACAAGTCCTTGGGTCTTCCGTGATAGCAATATTGTTGCTAAGTTCTTTAATTTGCATTCAAGTAATTAGCAGTTCAACATTTGGTTTAAAGGATGTTAATGATGCAATGAAGTCATTTCTTTCCCTTTTTCTACAAAATTCAACAGAAAAAATATTTTAAAAGCACCATGCTGATCATCACAGGGCAGTAGAACCACTGTTCTTTAAAAAAAATAATGGCAATGGGCATGAGTCACTCCTTATAGGCAAATATCAAATCTGATAAATAAAATAACACAATAAAGCAACATTACTAATCCATATTCCAATTCTGAATACGCCAGTCCACACATTAACATCCCTTATTCCCTTATGACCTGCAGTCAATATCCAGGCTTGAGACCCAAATTTGTTGTGTTTGAGTTCCACTGATGAAAGTAGGAAGAATCTTGTGTGAAACTCCAGCAGAAATATGAAGCTTCTATAGGTCTCGTGGCTTGTGAACTACACATTACTTTTCTCTGCTTTCACACCACTCCCCTGCCCCCCAAAATGGCTTTTTTCGCAAAAAAGGACTTGCCTTCAAAATAAAATCAGAAAAGAAAAAAGGCAAATGGACTCCACAGTTTTATGTTTCTCCTTATCTTCATATTTAAACCCATATATATATATATATATACACACACACATGTATATACATACATACATATATATGTGTGTATATATATGTATACAAAAGGATAAACAGCAAAGACTGTCTCTCAAATGTAGGTACATTTCCGTTTGTGTTTCAAGCACACTCGGCCAGTTAAACTCATACTGAGAGAGGATTAGGAAAGAAAGAATAAGAATAAGGGGTATGTGGCCGGGCGCGGTGGCTCACGCCTGTAATCCTAGCACTCTGGGAGGCCGAGGCGGGCGGATCGCTCAAGGTCAGGAGTTCGAGACCAGCCTGAGCAAGAGCGAGACCCCGTCTCTACTAAAAATAGAAAGAAATTATCTGGCCAACTAAAATATATATAGAAAAAATTAGCCAGGCATAGTGGCGCATGCCTGTAGTCCCAGCTACTCGGGAGGCTGAGGCAGGAGGATCGCTTAAGCTCAGGAGTTTGAGGTTGCTGTGAGCTAGGCTGACGCCACGGCACTCACTCTAGCCCGGGCAACAAAGTGAGACTCTGTCTCAAAAAAAAAAAAAAAAAAAAAAAAGGGGTATGTGTGTGACAAAAGCATACAAAACAGGAGCAAGTAAAAGAGAAAACCTATTGGAATATAAACTTCTGGAAGCAGAGCCCCTCTCACCATTATACCCCAGCAGAACAATCATAGTAGATGGTTAATAACATTGGCTCAAGGATTAAGAACATTGTTTTCCAAATGATCTTAAGAATTACTTGGGACACTTATTATGAAGGCAGATTTGCAGATGTTGGGCCAGAGCTATACTGAATCAGAATCTTTAGGGGAGGAGCCTGGAAAGACTTTTATTCCCCACACCCCCACCACACACACAAGTGCTGCTTATGCAGAAGCAAGTTTGGAAAACCATGGTATAAACAAAAAGGTAAGCTACAATAGTCACTGGGGTGAAGTGAGGTCTCTAGGTCATGAAATGTGAGGTCCAAATGAATTATTATCCCACCAAATGCTGATTTCTGTGCCCCACAAAAAATGCTAGGCAGGGGGCAGGGACATAACCAGAGACTCCTTGCACCAGAGAAAAAGGATGTACAAAAACTATCCCAACTCAAGTTGCCTGGAAACTTCCTTCCCATTAGTGACCATTTTGGAAGGACGCTGGTTGAAAATAATTCTAGCAGTAGGATATATACCAGAGACAAGGTACGGGGCTTTCCAGGATGATATTCTCCTATGATTTGGGGCAGTGTGTCCCCCACCCAACAGACAACCTGAAAGTGTAGTGCGGTGGACATCACATTGGCCCAGAAGACAAGGTTCCCAGGTGCCACAACACACCAGCCAATTATTTTGGAGTAAGGTCACTTGAGAGACATCTACCCATTCTGTAAAATGGGGTGGGGAAAGTTCTAAAATACAGTGCGCCTGCTCTCAGCTCCGACTGTCTCTTTTCCTGCCTTTTTGCCCACCTGATTATTCAGAGACTTGGAGGATGAAATAGCCCAGATGCTTAGGATCATATAAATGACCATTCAGAAGTAGACTTGTGAAACACTAAGTCCAGTGTCCTGTCTGGGAGTGTTCCCAGGGAATAGTCTCTCTATGAAGTCTTAAAAAATGTTTCCTTTCTTGCCAGCCTTAATAGATTTCCTCTAACAGAAAAGGTTCTAGTAAACTTCAGAACGAGGTTTCAAAAAAAAAAAAAAATGTTGCACAATTTGCAGTGAACAAAAACTTAAAAAAAAACCCAAAAGCTATGCTACTGGATTTAAAAGAAAACTAAAGAAGGAATAGCCATGTCCCATGGAGCCACAAACTTTTCTGTAGTGGTAGAAATATGTAGAGAGCCAAGCACAAACCTCAACAAACAACCCCCTCCTCTCTGGCATCAGCCCACCCAGAAGAAGCGGTTCCTGAAGCCTCCCATCCCAACTCTGCTGAGTTAGTCGCGATTCTTCACCTATTCCCCCGACACTCTCCTGACTACTGAAAACTCCTTAGTGCCTGCGCCCCGGGGTAGGCACTACCCAAAGCTTTTCTGAGCTGGGAAAAGCCTGCACCCAAGGCCAGCACTCTTACCCGGGTTAAAGAGCACGGTCCCCTTGAGGTAGGCGTACTCCTTGGTACTGATGTTCAGACTCCAGCACTTGGCAAGGAAGCCCTTGATGGCTTGGACCTCGGCGGCAGAGGGCAACCGCCTGGTCTCCGGCGGGGATGCCAAATGTGGCTGCAGTGTGGCCAGGGACCGTGGCTCGTCGTTCGCCGTCTCCCGCCGCCTGGTGGTGAGGATCCTCTGCAGCATGCTGGGCTCCGTGGTTTCCACGGTCTCGAAGTGCAAGCGGTCCTGGGCCAGCTCGAGCATGAGCAGGGGCGCCCAGCAGCTCCGCACCAGCACCAGCTGCTGGTCCAAGGGCAGCACCTGGAAGCAGGGCAAGTACTTGACGAAGCGCAGCGTCTTCAGCAGGCCGGCCGAGGCTGCCTCGCAGACCACCTGTGGACTCTTGAGAGCTACCGGCCGCTGGGCACCGCACGAGGTGTCCCACCAGGGGGCCCCCGGCTGCACTTCTGGAGCCGCGTGAGTTTGATTTGCTCTGGTGGACATGCTGTAGAGGATGCTTCCCTGCCGCGGGTGGTCTTCACCGCAAAAGCGGCAGCGGTACAGGAGCGCCGTGGCCCGCCCGCCCAGTAGCCCCTCTCTACCACGCAGCCTCTGCGCACAGTAGGAGCGTTCCCACCACGTGCCCGCCGGCCGTGCCTCGGGCGCTTCTGGAGCCACGTGCGCTTGCTTTGCGCTCGTGAGCAAGCTGTAGAGGATGCTCCCCTGCCGTGGGTGGTCTTCACCACAAAAGCAGCAGCGGTACGTGAGCGCCACGGCACGCCCGCCCGGTAGCCCCTCTCTGCCTACCAAGGGCTCATCGCCGCACGAGCAGCCCCAGCACGGAGCCCCCGACCGCACCTCCGGAGCCGTGTACATTTGCTTTGCGCTCGTAAGCATGTTGTAGAGGATGCTGCCCTGCCGCGGGTGTTCTTCACCGCAAAAGCAACAGCGGTACAGGAGCGTCATAGCCCTCCCGCTAAACGGCCCCTCTCTGCCCACCAAGGGCTCAGCGCCGCAGGAGCAGCCCCAGCATGGAGCCCCTCGCCGCGCTTCGGGCGCCTCAGGAGCCGCGCGCGTTTGCTTCGCGCTCATAAGCATGTTATAGAGGATGCTGCCCTGCCACTGGTGGTCCTCGCCTGCCATGGCCCACGGCGCCCGCAGCCCGGCTCTGCCAGTGGCCGCCGCCTGGGACCTATTTATACCTAGCGCGCACGCAGGCGCATCGGCCGCCTCCGTCTGGGCAAGGGCGCGGAGGGGGGCGCGGCGCGGCGCTCCAGTGTGTTCGACCATGACCCTGGGTGGTTCAGTGGGGCAGATGCTTCTTAAAAGCTGGAAATGGGAGAGGAACGCCCGCGTGGGAGCTCCTGGACACTTCCCTCCTTCCTCTCACTACCCTTTCCCCTGTCTCTGGAAGACCGGAGCAGAGTACTTGGACCAAGGTTGAGAAACTGTTTCTCCTCTTTGCACTGAACCCTAATTCATTCTCTTTACTGGGAGGGTGGGAGTGCCTAAAAGGGGAAAAATCTATTTCTATGCTACCTTTATAAACTTTCACTAAATGATAATTTATAATTCACACTTTATGTGACTCATATTTTGTATATGAATGGGGAGGTCTTGTTTTCAAGACCTTGAAAAATATGAACCATAGACCAATAGTACCGGCATCATATGGGAACTGGGTAGAAATGTGCAATCTCAGTCTCAATCCAGAACTTCTAACTCTGAATCTGCATTTTAACAAGTCTCCAGAGAATTTGCATGCAACTTAATGTTTGGAAAGCATTGGTCTGAGTATACTGTCACACGCATTCAGTTTAATTCCATCAACATTTATAAGCACCCACTGTGTCCTAGATGCTGTGTTAGAGAGCTGGGGGTGGGGGTGCGACCAGGATGTAAAAGTGGCTAAAACTTGGGAATATAGAAATCACGAGGGACTAACAGACTGTTACAGTGAGAACTTTCGATCCTCATAGCGGTATTACATTGGTAAGTTTGTAATTAGCATTTCTTCTCCCACACTTCTTCCTAAGCAAATAATGAAAAATGCAAGCGTCAGAAAGCCTGGATCCTTTGGTCTTCACTTGCCACACAGTCTCCTCCTTCAAGTTCCACACAGGCACTGCGATCAGTGGATCTCCCCACACCACCACCTGCCCTTTGTGTAACTAGCTGGTTGTTTGTTTCATCAACCAGCCCGGTGACCTCAAAATCACCACTCTTTGATCCTCAAATTTCTCGTCTCTACAATGAGAGGTTTATGGTAGTGATTTGTTGGCTCCAGGACTAAAAATGTGGAGCAGAGAAGAGAATTGATATATATCCCTTTCCCCTTTCTTTTTCTCTTTCTTTCTTTCTTTCTTTTTTTTTTTTCTTTCTTCTTATTTTATTTTCTTACATTCTCTGGGACCTGGAATTCTGAGCATAAGAGGAAAACCTAGGCAACCCCCACTTCGCTTTCGACCTGAAATTTTATTCTGCTTGTAGACCTTATAGTACAGTGGTTAAATCTCTGGCACTGGCACCAGATTGCCTCAATTTTAATCCTGGCCCTGCCACTTTGCAGCTTCATAACCTTGGACAATGTATTAGTTTCCTATTCCTGCTGCAAAAAAAAAATATTACAAATGTAGTGGCTTTAGGCAGTACAAACACTGCAAATTTATTATGTTATACTTTTGGAGGCCAAAAGTCTGAAATCAGTTTCATTGTGCTAAAATCAAGGTGCCATTCCTTCTGGAAGCTCTAGGGGAAAATCTATTCTCTTACCTTTTCTAGCTTCTAGAAGCTGCCTATATTTCTTGGCTTCTGGCCACATCACTCTGACCTCTGCTTCCATCTCCTTCTCTCTTTTAAAGATCTTTTTGATTATATTTGGCCTACGCAGATAATCCAGGGTAACATCCCCGTCTCAAAATCCTTAACTTCATCACATCTTCAAAGGCCCTGTTATTCTGTAAGATAACTGCACAGGTTCTAAGGATTAGGATTTGAACATCTTTTTTTGAGAGAAAGGGGCATTATTTAGCCTATCACAGGAAAGTTACTTAAGCTATCTGTACCTCAGTTTCTTCATAAGTAAAATATGCACAATAGTCTCTGTGAGGTAATCTTCATACCTGAGTTAATTTGTGTAAAGTGTTTAGAAGAATGTTTGGTACATGGTAACCATTGGATGGATCCCCACTATTTTCCTTTTTTTAGGATAATGTGGGATAATTTCAGCATTAGGAGGAGATACTGTACTACCACCACCATAATTCTATCTCTTCTAGGGCAGCTCACCTAACCCACCAACCAGAAACTGTTATCCCACTTTTTCTGCATGTCCACATTTCTTGGTCCAGACTGGATGGGTCACTTGGTTCACATAATATTATACACTGACAATGTTATCTCATTGTCCATTTCATTATTTGCCATTCCCAATATTCAAGCTACTATTTGGGGTATTGTTATTGCTGCTTCAGTAATTTTCCTGCTTAATGAACCCACCAATCAGCCTAGCTGAAAAGCCTAACCTACCTCAATCTGCACCTTCAGAGCTAGTCACAATTTTATTTTCTTTTCAACACCTTATATGATTTATTTAGCTAGTTATTTGACACTTGTTGATTGTCTCCCCCACACACACTAGTATAAAAGTCCCTTGAGGGCAAGGAATCTGTCACTATGTATCCCAGCAATTAGAACAATGTCTGACACATAGTAGGCCCTCAAAAAATATATATGTTGGCCACCTATCCCTTTAGAGAGAAAGGAGAAGGCTATAGATCCTACTCTTAACACAGAGGCTAAGCATTCCCACACAGCTATTAATATCACTGCACTGACCCTGGAGGGAAGAGACATTAGCAGGCCTTGTGAGACTAAGACTTTTCTGAAGGCCTGTTTTGATACTTATAGTGCTACAAATACTGTGGTAAAGTAACAAGAGAACTGGATTAACAGTCAAGAGACCTGGCCTTGAATTTGGGCTCTCCTACTCTAAAGATACAACATTGAACAAGTAATTTAAATTCAGCCTTCTCATTTGTGAAATAGGGACAAAATTCTGTAAGCCAATATTAATATGTACACTCTTTCCTAGGTCTTTAAAAGGGTTATTTTATTTTTATCTCAATGTGGTCATTTACAGAGATGTTTGCTGACTTCTCCACTACATTGAAACATAAATAAAGTAACTTAAATTTACACTCATTTACTTCCTAATGATTTAACATTGAGCAAAGCATTTAACATTACATTAGCCTTTTCATCTATGAAATAAAAAAGAAACAGTGCTATAAACTTGTTCATATATATATCTCCCTTGGTCCTATATCCTTCAAGCATTTTTCTAAATATTGTTCATCTCATCAACTGTATTTTTAAAAATCTTAGAAACTTAAACCCATTTTCTGTGACACCTCACACATATTTAATGCCTCTGACTTTGAATTTCAGGCACTGTCTGAAATTGAAACTTAAGTGCAGTGCCGAGAACCATGAATTTCTAATATATTGGTTATAGTTCTTGTTCTTTCCCAGGAGCTGAGTCTTCTCATTTTCTTACTTGGGTTTTCCTTGAAGTTGCCATCTTCTTTTCGCAACTCTGAAGGACTTTCTAGGTTCTTTGGATTCACTGTTTCGAAGGCGAGATTGCCTGCTTGTCCTTCACAAGTATTCATTTTTGGAAATGTCAGGAGAAAACTGACTTCATATTTCCACTTTCCATTTTTTTCTCTGAACAAATAACTCCTGAGAAACAAAATCATCCACACATACCAGTACAGATGTTTGCACAAAGTAATACCAGCCTGCTGGTTGCTACAGGATTAGTGAAGACATAACCTTCTAAGGCAGGCACAGCCTTTTTCAGTTGATTTGTTCTGTGTCTTCACACCACTGTGACAGCTAGACCAATGGACACTTATCACCTGTACCTGTCATGTGCTGAGTTTGTCCACAAATGCAATTTGGATATTTACACTGACTCATTGTGAGATGACCTTGGCCAGTTGGACACCTGCTCTGCAGAATCCATTATCTGTTCCAACTCAGGGTGGGAGTGAGGCTGCTCTGCCTGCCTAAATGCAACCTTCAACATCAAAGTAATGCAGTTTTTACTAAATGATATAGGAATGAA